>NC_142878.1:20457954-21067727 GCF_051225735.1 Oryctolagus cuniculus
GGAGGTCGTGCTCACAGCAGGCTGGCGCATGGGAAAATGCAATGGTGGGGCAGCTGACGCTACTGTCCCGTGATGCCCGGATGTGACGGGGGTCAGTAGGAAGGAGAGGGCAGGCTGGGCTCTGAGATCCGTGCAGGAGCGGGAAGGTGAGCAGAAGCTGGGGAGGAGGCAGCTGAAATGAATGATGCAGACAAGAGGCGACTGACAGCCCGGGCAGCAGAATGAGAGCCCTTCTAGTTCCATGGATGCGAAGAGACGCAAGAGTGGGCAGGGCACACCCGTCTGCAAGCCAGTGCTCGAAGGCCAGGCGCGGGAGGAGCCTGGGAGGAGCAGATCAACTTGGAAGGCGCCCCCAGGACAGGCAGCCGCAGCCACCCTGCAGCAGGGAGGGCTTTGCCACAAAGGTCCTGGGGCCATGCAGGCAGCAGAGGGGCTTCCGCCCTCACTCGCCCTACAGACCAGGATGCAGCACCTCCCGTGGGCAAGCCCTGGAGGCAGAGATGCCGAGATGAGGAAGATGGAGTGGCTGCCCGGCTTAAGCTAAGCGTGCCTGCTCTCCTCGTCTCCCACGCCTGCAGTGGAGAGTCAGGCCTAGCCTACAGATCCTCTCTCCTGAAAATGTGAAACCTTTAAAAGAGACAGATGGTGCTGGAGTCAAATCACTTTATGACACCCTTGAAAGAATACATGTTTGTTTGTTTGTTTTTAACTTGACAGGTAGAGTTATCAACAGTGAGAGAGAGAGAGAAACAGAGAGAAAAGTCTTCCTTCTGTTGGTTCGCCTCCCAAATGGCCGCCATGGCCGGAGCTGTGCCGATCTGAAGCCAGGAGCCGGGTGCTTCCTCCTGGTCTCCCAAAGTGGGTGCAGAGCCCCAAGCACTTGGGTCATCCTCCACTGCCCTCCCGGGCCACAGCAGAGAGCTGGACTGGAAGAGGGGCAGCCGGGACTAGAACCTGGCACCCATATGGGATGCCGGCGCTGCAGGCAGAGGATTAACCAAATGAGCCACAGCACTGGCCCCGAAAGAATACATGTTAACCAGAACATGTTAACAACACGTTAACACCTGTGGACACTCCAGTTCCCCTCTTTCACCAGACCCGGTTACTCGACTGTTCCTACCTTATCCTATAATAATCTCTCCGCGTCTGCCTTCTGTTTGTCGGTCAGAATGCTTTCTGTTGCTTATAACCAAAGTACCTTATCAGAGTCAACACGGTTCCTGCTTGCGGCCACTTAGCTCATCAGAAAGTAAACGGAGGCCCTGAGAATGCATTTTCCCCAGATGACAAAATAAGAGGTCGGGGCAGGTGGTATGTACGGCACGGGGGACGCCTGCATCCCACAGCAGAGTGCCTTTCTAAGTCCTAGCTCCTCTGCTTCCAATCCGGCTTCCTGCGACTGCATATCCAGAGAGGCAGTGGTGATGGCCCAAGAGCTGGGGCCCCTGCCACCCACAAGGGAGACCTGCATGGAGGTCTAGGTTCCTGGCCCCCAGCTGGCCCAGGCTTGGCAGCCGCAGGCATTTGGGGGGTAGTGATGAAACTAAATAAACATCAAATATGTAAGTAAAAGGGTCAAGGCCAAAACCCAATGCCCTGTTCTCAGTCCTGCAGCTAATATTTGCAAGCACAGATTTAGACAACTACCAAAAGATTTATAATCTGAATAACTTGATATAAAATTGAGGCATAAGGGACAAACCACAAAAGGCTAAGACAGCAGCAGTTCGAGGTAGGGAGGGACTAGGCAAGAACCAAACAGCAGCATATGTTCTGTCCTGACACGGACCCTGAGTAATCAAAGGAAGATTCCTACCCATTTCCGAAAACGGCAGCCACTGTGTTAACACAAAACTAAGGTTTACAGAAACAAACGTAAGGGCTGCAGATCCAGCAGGAGGAAACACGAGTGCCGACAAACTGCCAAAAGCCCGGATCACAACACCTGTGGCACATCACACACTTAAACACGTGTGTCCCCAAACATGGGTCAGAGACTGCCTCTCGCGCTTCCTCAGCCCCCGAGACTGTTCGCGCTTCCCCTCTTTCTTCAGAGTCCGTGTAAAGCTGCGTTTCCTCTGTTTGTTTTTTTTTTAAAGTCCTTTCCTCCCTAGACTTTTTAGTTTATTTCTCTTTCTCTAGCCAAAAACTGGAGCACTGAGTAAGAATCTGCCCTTCCCTGTCTTCCTGGGCCTCCATATTTTCTTTCCCACTCCTTTCCCCTCTAACACAGGGCAGTCTTCTCCAGCACATTCATTCCAACCGTCTCTGTCCCTGGCACCACTTCAGAAACAACACGGGTTTTTGAAAATAAAAGCAGGAACAAAGGGACTCTCCATAGCTAACTGTGCATAAACACCATGCACACTTCCTGAGTCATTCACTTCTCTCTGAAAACGGGTTTTCAGGGAAGGGCGCTGTGGTGTAGGGGTAAAGCCGCCGCCTGTGGTGCTGGCATCCCATATGGACGCCCACTGGAATCCCAGCTGCTCCACGTCCAATCCAGATCCCTGCTAATGGCCCGGGAAAAGCAGCACTAGATGGCCCAAGAACTTGGGGCCCTGCCCTGCATGGGAGACCCTGGCTCCGGGCTTCTGCCTGGCCCAGCCCTGGCCATTGTGGTCTCTGGGGAGTCTAGTGGACGGAGGATCTGAGAGCCACCTTCTGTTGCTTTCCCAGGCCATTAGCAGGCAGTTGGATAGGAAGTGGAGTAGCCAGGGCTAACTGGTGCCCATATGGGATGCTGGTATTGCAGGGGGCAACTCTACCCACTATAGTACAATGCCGATCCCAATAAATCTTTTAAAAAATGATAATGGACTTTCAGCAAAAACAGTAATCAAGATTTTTATTTATTCCAAATGGTACAAACCCTTGATGATGAACACACCTGGCCCCAGATGAAATACTTTAGGCCAATACCATTGTTTTTTTTAGAAAAGGAAACTACTGGTATATTACACACCAAAGCATTTAATGAAAACTGTCACGAATCTATTTAGTCAAATCTATCAAGCAGAATGGAAACTCAGATTTTCTCCCACTTATAGATCAGAAAAGAAATGAAACAATCTTGTAAGAAGAAATTTAGTATTTTGTTCATTTCCTATTTAAGAGGAAATCTGTTTCGTTGACTTCCATCACTCAGCTGTTTAGTTCCTACATTTCTAACTGGCACCAGAGTCCGATTCCACGCACACGCACACTCCGTGAAAACACCCACTACACACAGTTCACAGAAGGAACGCAAGGTACCAAGGTTTCACACGGAAACTCTAAGATACAGGACATCACCCATCTTTCAACCACGGCGACCGCCATCAGCGCCGGCTGCTCCGTGTGCTAAAGCGATGACTCCTATGACGGCAGACGGCCCCTGCCCACGCCTCCCGAGGAGACACCCAGGAATATACTGGGACACTTCTGTTGTTAAAGAGGCGGGGTGCGGGGTCCAGGCAGGGATGCTGCCACTCGCCCTGCAGGGCGCAGCACCACTCCCCCCACGGCTGAGAAACTCTGCCCTCCGGGAAACCGGCACTGCAGGGAGCTGGCCAGGCCCGGCCCTCCAGCTCCGTCGGGCCCCCTCCTCGGTGGCTGCCTACCTTGGACGCCTGCGGTGTGGAGATCACGTGCACCGTGCTGGGCTTGACGCCGTTTGCCTTGGGCCGCTTGTACAGGGCGAACCTGCTCTTCCTGCGCCCTCGGTCTCCGTTAGGTAAAGCACCATTGTACCTGGAGGAGATCAAAGAGCTCGTTTACTTGCGGGAAGAAGGGACGGGCAGGATGGACACACAGCACTGCCTACTTTGCGGCCCCCGCCGGGAGGCGCCACGCACGGACTTCTGCAGCAGCCAGACTCCAATCGCTTCCCCGCACTTGGGAGCGACGTGCCAGCAATTACGGGCTTCCTGCTGTACAAAGCAGACTCTTCCAGTCTTTTTGGAGAGAGGCAGGGTTTAAATCAGCAAGCGCGTGTTCTGCAACTCAGCCAGCACCATTCCAACAGACCCCGGAGAAACACTTGGGAAATGGTTTTAAATGAACTAGTCAGAAAATAGCATGCCACTTAAACATCATCACGCACTCGCAGACCATGCTAATGTTGTCTGTAGGATCTTTATTTGTAACAAGACCAAATGCAGTTACTTGCTTCCTTATGCTTCAAATTCCCTACATTCAATCCAGCTTCTCTCAGAAGTGTACACTCCCTGGTTGGCCAAAAACAGCTTGCAAAAATTACACACAGGTTTTAATCCATCAACTTCTGAAAAAACTTAAAAATTCACCTGGAAAATTTATGATGTCCGTGCTGGGGTTGGATATGCTTCGAGTATTTGGGGAGCCTGGTCCTTGGGGTGGCCATGTTCAGAGGTGGTGGGGCCTTTAGGAGCTGGGCCTTGTGCAAGGTGACTGGGCCCCTGGGGGCACCACCCTCAGAAGGAATTACAGCAGTTCTCACGAGACCCTTAGTTCCCACAAGACTGCACCATTACAGTCAATGCACCTGCTGGCTTCCTGTCTCACACGCTCTTGCCACTGTCACACTGTCCCCCACGAGGTCCTCCCCACAGCCAGCGCCAACTAACTAAATTAACATCTTGTTATGAGGTACCCAGCATCTGCTATCTGAATAGAGCCACAGAAACTGAGCACAAGTTGTTAACACAGAGCTAAGCAGCTAAGTCGGGTCTAAAGGCAGAACTGCTGTCACCTGTTTCCTGATGCTGGGTGAGCCGGCCCTGGTGTGTCCTGACCACTGACCCATCCTCCCTCCCTGACATGGTTATTCTCGGTCCCCACCTTGGCAGAGGCTTTTTTCAAGAAACAAACAAACAAAAAAAGACTGTAACACAATCTCCCTCGGCACATCAACGTCAGGGGGCCGCTGGGCTGCGGGCTTGTTCCTGTCCGCATGGTCTTTACCCACTGTTGCAGCTCCCCCCCGGCAGGGCGGGGAAGCCAGGTGTGGGAACCTCGGAGCAGCGCACGCACGGGCGCCAGGCTGCGTGTGCTTTACGGGGGGAGCCAGCAGCTGCGACATGACAACAGCTTCATCACTGAAGTTATTCCTACTGTGCTTTTAATGTTTCCCTTTCCATCACAAAGGAGTGTCAGCCACACAAAATGCCTCTAGAACAGGGAATTCATTTCAAGCCTCCTCCTCTTCTTCTTGGGCAAGATCAGAAAAATCTACATGAATGACTGTCTTGTATTTCTGACCACTACTCTACAGTGTCCACGAGTAAACAGCCGGTGTGTACCCACTTCACTTGAGTGTACCCTCACACCACTAAGTCAAGATGCACATTCTACACGAAGGGAAACACACGGGAACCGATGAAAGCCAGGACAGTACGCACTCTCGAGGGCACTGTCACTGCTGTGGCTAACAACCCTAGTGCCCCATCTGGCCAGGTGTGCTGGGCCTCTCCATTCTCCCAGCCTTGTGCCGCGTCTCTCCCTCCTTGGTGGGCACTTCTGGTCAGAGTGGGGCCATCTGCTCACAACAGCACTCCCTCCTCGGAACCCCATTCCTGTTAACTCCTCCCACGGGGGCCCCCAGCTCCACCTCTGAATGAAACAGCCCTGCCAGCACCATCCTGCACCCTGGGTTGACTAGTTGCAGGTGGACATCTGGCCCATGCTGACCAGGGACATCCTATCCTGAGAGGGGGGGCCCAGACAACCGTGCAGCCTTGGGGTGGCTGGAGCTATGGAATATGAGTGTGGGCACTGTGCAGATGTCATGGTCTCTGACGCGGCTGGAGAAGCAGGTGAATGGAGCAGCAACTCACAGCACAAAGGGATGGAAAGGGGTCCTACTGGCTCATGCACTTGACCCTTGGTCATCAAAATCTTTCTTCTTTCAACAGACTCAGGTTAGCTTCAGCACTTACACCCCCAAAGCTGTATTTCACATAAAGAGGGGGGAAAACTCAGGAATGTCAATCTTAAAACATGCAGGAGCATTTTAATTTAAATTGGTTGAGCACAGATATTGCAGGTAACGCAAGTAAGAAGCCAGTGCAGGTACAGAATGTCTACTTACCTAACACACCTAGATGATGACTAGTGAAAATCCTACTGGAAATAGCTAAGCTCACAAACCCGGCGTCACAGTGAGACAAGCTTCTAATCAGGTTAAGCTCCGTGGCCGCTCAGTCAACGCTGCCAATGCCAGGCTCCGGCACTGCAGCGATGACTCCCAGCCTCCCGGCTTCGCGGAGCATGGTGACAAGGGCAATGAAAGGCCTCTGGAACAAGACACACTCACAGCACAGCGCACGTGGGAGTGCGGAGGAGATACTGCTTCATCTGTTTTGAAATCTGAGCAAGATGGCTCAGTGAGGGGTGCAGGGCCGGCACCAAGTTCAGTTAGAGGAGAGAGGCAGCAGCGGGGAAGAGGAGGGAAGGTGGGCAGGGGGCTGACACTGGCAGCCTGGAACTCCAGGGGAAGCAGCCTGGATTTTTACCGGAAGCTGATGTCCATGGCAAGTGCTGCGGGAGCAGAGTGCGGGGCAGAACGGAGGAGGGACCCAGACAGGGGGCAGGATGATCAGACGGAAGAACATCACAGCCAGAGAGGGCGCGCAGTGCGGGGCGGGGGGATGGTGACTCCTAAGAAGCCACGGGCCCTCGGGGAGCTCTGAATGTGACCTCTGGGAAAAGTCTCTGCAGATGCAATTAGGTTAAGCAGTCTCAGGATGAGCTCCTGGATCACTGGTGGCCCTAAACACAAAAGCCACACATCTCTGCAGGAGAGACATGGCCCAGAGAGGAGAGGACCCGTGGAAGTGGGTGCAGAGCGGCCCTGCCGACACCTTGATTTCAGACCCGTGACGTCCAAAACCACAAAGAACCAGAGTCGGTGGTTTCGGGCCGAGTTGAAGGTAATTTGCTGTGACAGCTGCTGGCAACTCTAAAAGCCTGAACCGAAACAGCAACAGTGGAAGCGAGCAGAGGAGGAGAGAGACTTCAGACTCATTCTCCACGTGGGGTGACGTCACAGTCACCCAGGAAGCTTTATAAAGACACAGAGGAACCCAAATTCAGGGAGTCTGGGAGGGGCTCCAGGCGGGCGTCTCCACAGCCACCATGGAGGACCTGGCTCTAACAGCAAGTCAAGGGCTCCCGGTGACTGCTCCCATGCACAGAGTGAGCAACAGATACAGGGCAATCTCACAGGCCTCTGGGCTGGCCAGGGCGATGGCCTGATTATAAAGAGAAACAGGATCTGTGACATCCAGGGACAGAGTGGGGAGACAGGTCGGGAACTGCAGACAGCCACGGACCTAACCTTCCCCGCGGGTGGCTGCTGGAATCATGAACACCAACAACAATGTTCGCTTTGAAAAGGGCAGAGCAAGGGAGGCTGGGACAGAGCTGGGAAATGAAACCAACCAGGACACAGCTCCTTCGGAACACCGGGCTGGAGGAGGGGAATGGCAGGCAGGGAGGGAGGCTGCGATGAGGGCGTGGGACGGGGTTCAGGACGAGGATCTGTAGAAAGGGGGCCGCTACAAACAGGAGAAGCCCAGGGGCCAGGCAAGAGAATGACAATGCACACCACCCCTGGGAAACACTGGGACACTGGGGGCCTCACCCACCCTCAGACAGACCGAGCCCAAACAACCAAGTGCTTCCAGCCCCAGGCCTCCCCCCTCTCTCCCACTTCCTCATGGCTAAGAACCTGGACGGAATCCCCTGCTCCCACTAGTCCACGTCCAGCGCGAGCTGGCTCATTTCAGCTCTGCCCCAAATCCACAGGTGCATCTGATCACCTGTCGTACACCCGCACCCCATTCCCACCCCCACCCCCCCCACCGAGAGTCTCTACAGGAGGCACACCTGGAGGGCGACCCAAGAGGGCCACACGTGCCTCAGCACTTCTCCCACAGGCGGGCCGAGTCTGGAGCCCACTTCCTAGGGCTGGCCTGGCCTCACTTGCTGACCGACAGGATGCACAGGAAGTGATGTTCTGAAATTGCTAGAGCCAGGCAGGGCAGGGCCTTGCAGCTGCTGCCCGGGGCTCTCGGAAGGCCTGAGATGCTGCTTAAGAAACCCAGCCGCCCTGGGACTGCTGTGCCGTGGAGTCTGCGCCATGGTCAGCAGCCGCGCCGGGGTGCAGGCCAACATGGACTGCCCAGCCCAGCCCAGGCATCAGCTGACTACCGCCAGTGCCCCAGAATCATGCCGTAAATAAAATCATGGTGGTCTGGGGTCGCTCATTATCCAGGAACAGGTGCCTGCACAACAAGGCCCAGAGCCTTCGGCACAGTCTTCCTCTACACCTCCATGCGGTTCCCCGTTCTACATCGAGTTGAAGACAGCCACCACTTTGACAGAGACTGTCACCCTGGTCCTGCCTCCTGCCCCTCCCCAGCTGGCCCTCTGCCCATGGAGAGTAAGAATTCGGAGAAACCGAGGCTCTCCGTACCTCCAGCACAGGGCACACCAGGGGCGACACAGCAGGCGCCCGGTGAGGGAGGGGCCCCCTTGCTTGCGGTGCAGCACAGCCCAGACCTGCTCAGGGAGGCAGAGATGTGGCCGCCGAATGCAGGAAGGTCTGGGCGAGCCCCGGCCCCGCGGCTCAGCACCCAGGAGTGCGCAGGGGTGACACGGCCCGTGCAACGCCTTCCAAACTTCACCTGACTTCTGCTTCAAACTCCAGAGACTTAAACAGGTCCACTTAGCTAGCAAGCGTGAGACGAAAACTTGACTCCTCGTGCACGCAGTTGACGATAACAAGAAAGGTTCCTGGAAGCTGCAGAGAATCCCGAAGCGCACTGACACGCCTAAGAAGCCCTTCCAAGGGGCGGGGGCTCTTCTCGGTGTACGATTCATAGTTCAGAAGTTAATGCGCAGTCTGCCAAGAAACCCAGGGAAGGAGGCACTGTCCGACCGAGAGACGTCCAGATATCCACACACCTCCGCGGCCCGGGAAGGAAGGTAGCGCCACTCCCAGTTTTGTCTGCCTCGCAATTTCATACTCTTTCCAGGAGACAATGCCGACAAGTTTTTGACTCCAGGTGCTCATTCCAGACGGAAAGCTCTGCCCTCTGGGGATGTCACACACACCCACAGAGCACAAGCACCCGGAGTCCCACACAGGCTGTGCACCGCAGAGGAACAGGGCAGACACTCCAAGACGGGGCGGAGGCTGGCGCACTCCTGCCACATGGGCCCGTCCTGAGACAGCTCACCTAACTGCCCACCTGGAGCCCTGAGGAAAGCCCACGGACACCAGGCTGCGCCTGACACTGGTTCACAGAGAGGCAGGGCCGACCCCCATACTCTGCAACGTGTCACCTGCGCCCTGACATGCCCCACCCAGTCAACTCTAAGTAAATCAACAGCACTGAGTCCACCGCGCCTAAGAAACACTGCTTACTGGAGAGCCTCCTAAAGTAAACAGACGTCGATGTCTGGCCAGAGAACTAATTACGGCAGCACCATCACACCATCACAGCCTGGCCCCTACGGAGGTCACCGGCTGCGACTCTGAATGGCCACTCATTCAGAAAACCTTCCTGAATCCACACATGCAGGTCGGAAATGGTCTTTGCGTCAAGGTACTAAGACCTATCCAACAGGAAAATGTGTGTGTGTGTGTGTGTGTTCATTCCCTGTGCAGCCAGTGACGTGCACCGGGTGGGCCAGCTCAGCACAAATATCGTATGTTTTTCTCTGATCTGCGGTAAATGAGTACAAAAAATGTAACGTATATGAGCAAAACTGACATTTTAACATTTGATGATTGTCTACAGCTCATCTCGACTGTTGAGGAACAGTGTTTTTTTCTTCTTACTGTTTATTAAGTTCTTAGTGGGGGTTAAGCTTATGATTATAAAATAAACTGAAAGTAGATCATTGCAAAAAATTAAAAGAAAGAATAAAAAAGGAAGGAGGAGGGAGGGTGGGAGCGTGGGCGGGAGGTATCACTATGCTCCTAAATCTGCATATATGAAACACACAAAATCTGTTCACCTTACATAAAAAAAATGTTTTTTAAAAGAAAAAAATCCCAAAATGTTACAAGAAATGACTTTGATATAGTACATGATTTACACAACTCAAGACAGTAATGATTTATCATTATATATCATTGAATCTGTGCTAATTTATAGTAACTCCATACTTCTTTACCTATTCACAGCAGTTTTGAAAAACATGAAACTTCACAGATTCCTTTTCCACCACTGGGACCTTTTCCTATCTGAGCCTCTGTCACAGGATTTCAGGAGGCCAAGTGCATGAACTGTAAATGAGAGGCTGAAACATGCACCCCACTCCTTCCTCCCCGCTGCAGAGTGCCCTTGGCCTCGTGGCACTAACAGTTCTGCTTCACTCCCTGGCCAGCATGCTGGCGGAGGCCACGTGACTTACTGGGGACAATGGATCGGGTGCTGAAGTGTGTAGGAGGAGAGACGACTACAGCAGACCCAAACCAACAAAATGCAGCCCAGGGCACAGCCGCCCCAGCACAGCCAGACCGAGGACTCGCAGCCCCTCATTTCCGGACAAGTCCAGCTCCTTACACAGCGCACTAACCCACGCTCTGCATTTCAAGGCCAAAGTTACCTAAGCAGCTTCCTTAGCACCTAGATCTTGGGGCTAAATATTCACCAAAAATCAAATACATACCCTCTGATAGTTTTCTATAAAAGAATACTACTTCGTTCAGAAGGAAGAAGTCTAGAATTAGAGATAATTTCATATGCATCCCTCTTAAATTGGTTATGAGAAAATGGAATTTTTAAAAAATGCATAGGGAAGATGTTAACATTATATTGCTCATCTTTTACTTCTCTTCTCAGTAAGTCATTATGTCCATTAAAATCTGTGATCCCTGAAATAAGCCAAATCATATGTATATATATATAAAAGTCTTAATTCCTCTTGATCAAATTTATACAGAAAAGAATTAGGACAAAATCATGAATCATTTGGCGAGGCACTGATTCTCTGAAATCTTTTCATGTACAACTTTTATTTATTTATTTATTTATTTTGGCTTGGTCTTTTTATTTCAACCAAGTTACAAAAAAGTAGTACATGAAACAACTGTCTGACATAAACACCTAGATTCTACCATTATCAATATTTACTCACATTTGGTTCACTTATCCCCATTTTGTGTCTGGAGTTCTTGAAAATCTTCATACAATTTCACACTTAAATATAGTGCTATGAATATCTAAGACTAAGGGCACTCCCAAAATCTAACATTACCACATCCAACAAAACTGACAGTTTCCTAGTATCACCTAACACAAAGCCATGCTCACATTTTGCCTACTGAGTCTGAAGTTACCTCTTCCAGTTTTTCAAATCAAAGAATCCAAAAAAAGATCCACTTATTAACCATATCTGTTTTCTTCAAAAATCAAAGATTTTTATTTGGAGGAGAAAAACAAGTAGAAATGACACCAGAATAGGTCAACATTAGTAATGTGAGGAAAAAGACTAATGTATAAAGTTGTTTCAAGTAGATGTGAAAATTAACTTTAGTGCAGACACACACACACACTCATTAGTAAATAATTTCATATCCCTAAATTTCTTGCTAAGTAAGTATTATCTACATTTTGCAACTGCGTTTAAGACCACTGCCAGAAATTATCAAAACCTAAGCCCCAATCTTTGTGGTTGGGTTAGTGGAATGCCAGGTTTAAGCAGATATCTAAGGCTGTCTCCTTTAGTATAGTTGGAAGGGGAAATACTACCTCACTACTTCCTGTTTATATAGACAGCATTGTATTGATAAACCACTTACTCATGCTGGCCTATCAGTGTCTTGAAAGCACCCCTTGATGTCTCTTACTACTAGCTCTGTCAATTCAACAAAGGTACTTTGTGACTATATTCCTAATTTTGAATTGTCTTTTAACAGTCTCCTGCCTGCACCTTGGAGCTGTTTTGAATATACTACAACTCCCAGGTCACAGGGCTCAATAAATATCAGCTATATTCTAGGAACTTCTAGTTCTCTACAACGTCCTAACAAGTCACCATGCCATAATCTACTATGTGCCACGGCAAAAAAAAACTAGGATGCAGTGAAAGTTATGTAGATCAAAGGGTTTCTAAGAACGATGATGTGGTGAGTGCCGCCAGAGGGCAGCTTCTAGAGTTAACAGCATAACTTGTCAGTAACTGATAGCGTAGAGGCAGATGTGCTCAGCGCCTCTCCAGGTTCCCCCACCACACTGTGCTGGTGACATCACTAAGGTTACCACCTGCTGCCTGGTAAATAGTTTTGGACAAAAGGTTCTCAAAAAGCTCACGGCAAATGCATATTATGAAACAGCAGTGCACATATTTCAAAATGTTTTATACCAAAATAAACTTCTAATTCCATTTCCCACAAACCTTGAGAAGTTCCCTCGTATGTGTCAGGAAAAGCACAATTCAACCTTCACAGAGACAAGGCAAGGTTGACCAGTTCTGTTTTGGTTCATTCCTTGTTAACGATGTCCACACTCACTGCCAACTTGAAACCACCACCCTCACACCTAGCAACGTCCATGCAATGACAGGTAAGCCCTGACACTACCCCTGTGGGACAGGCGTTTACTGGCACTGTTTTACAGATAACCATGGAATCAAAATAAATGAAACTCTGTTCTTGGAAGTGGTGAAATTAAAAAAGGAAAAATTCAAGGGATTATTTTCATAGTTGTATTAACACAATAATCTATGCACCTTCCATTAAAAAAAAAAAAGAACTCACCTATTTAGAATGTTTAGGCTATCATGGGGGGTTTTCATTCAGAGTCTGTTCTTGTACAGATTCTGAGTCAGGTCCTACATAGAAGTAAGGTCGGAGAGGTACAGTAAAATTGTCAGTGAAAGTACACATGAGCGACTTCTCCAGCGTAACGTAGAATGAGATCTCACCCAGCTCATAGTCCAGGTAAATGCCAATGCCCTTGGGCTTCTCTCCTAACACCCGGGGGTTTGGAACAATTCCTTGTGCATCACAGCCACCACCCTTCAGCTGGACCCTCCAGCATCCCTGTGGCACTGATGGGGCCCTCCTTCCCTCGGTGGAGAGAGAGACTGCACAAATGCCAACAGCCCATTCAGGCTTGTCTCCCACTTCTACCTCCCAAAAATACCTGCCAGAATGAAAATACGGGAATCCCAGCACAACTGGATTGATTACAAATCTTTTTGGAAGATCAGGAACCTTTTGCTTTCTCTTTGTATATCTCACGGATTTTTTTATCTTCAGAGACAATCAGGTTAGTGTGTGCTGTTTCAGGGTCTAGAATTACATCCACTTTAAATTTCTTTATAATTTTCTGCAGAGCAGAATACTGGGGAGGAAAGTTACAACTTTCTCTCTTTAAATCAACTGAAAAGATAGATGGACTAACCTCATTGTCAGACTTCTTATAAAAATTTTTGACTTATGATAGTAGCTCCACTTCAGGCATCACACTGTGCTCTTGTACCTTGTTTAAGAGGTGCTGGAGGGCTGAACCATAGTTTGAAAATTCTGCTATGTTGGTGCTGAGCGTCTGTTGATTGTCCCTCTCACTTTCAAATACCCTCCAGAGAACCGCTTGTTGCTCACGTTCTAAAAACTGGTTCAAGTTCTCAAATTCAGAGGATAGTTGTTTTCTTTGGTTTTCCACTTTCTTTCTCAGCTCAAAGGGCTTTTTGCTTTGAATGCTTATTAAATTTTGAATGTCTGCCACTTGCCTCTTCAGGGGCTCAATGTAACTGTGGATCCTGCCCCTGTGATCAGTGGCAGCCTCTGTGATGGGCCTCACGTGGTGGCCCTGGTGGTCAGGGAGCTGAGGGCACCGGTGACACAACACCTCCAGGTCCTCCTCACAGAACAGGGTCAGGATCTGGCTGTGCTTCTCACACCTGGGCGACTCTCCCTGACTCTTCGTCTTGTTCCTCCTGGGCTGGAGACGCTTGGCAATTTCTATCATCCTTCCCAATTGGGCATTGTCCATGACACGCCCTTCTCTGCATTGGTGACGGCAGACAGGGCAAGGGAACCTGTTCTGTAGATCTGCCCAGGACTGTTGGATGCAAGAGCAGCAGAGGTTGTGTCCACACTCAGTGGTGATGGGGCTTCTCAGGTAATCAAGACAGATGGGGCACTTGGCTGCTTCCTGCAGTGCTGCCAGGGTAGCTATCTCTGCCACTCACCTGTGAGTAAGGCTGGGGACTGAGCTGAGCTTTCTTCAGGACGTGACACTACAGGTGTCTCCAGTGGGAGGCAAGTGTGCCCTTGGACTTCGCCGACCTTCCTGGAGATAACTGATGATCTCACTGCAGTCCCCTTTCAGTCCTTCAGGTCTTAGTGTCAGTCTTAGAAGTCCTCTGAGTCTTCAGACCCTCGAATTCTAACTGGCAAAAGGAGTTCCACCCACAGGCCTGCAGCCAATCACAGCTCAGTGGGAAATGTACCCTTCCAGCTTTTGGCAGCTCAAAGTTGATGTGAGTGAGAAGATTTCAGGGCCCGGGGGCTCAGGCGGCCCTGAAGACCCCCAGCTGGACGCCCACCACGGGTTCCTGGCGAGGCGGCGGCCGCGAGGGCCTCATGTACAACTTTTACTACAGGAAGAATCTAAAAGACAAGCATCTGAAAGGCTACCTGGAAAAAGAAGTATCTTAAACCGTCACTGGCCGCAGCATCCAACATGTATTAAGCGATCAGCATTTCAAATAAAGAAACTTGATAGTACAAAATGTTTGATGATGGGTCCAAAGTTCAAGAGTAAGTATTGAGGCCGGGAATAGAAACCAGCATTGGAAAATCCTTGTATCCATAACTCTCCCTTACTACTGAAATAACTGCTGCCAATCTCTTTTCCTTTTTGCATAAATTTCCTGGCAGGCCTCTCTTACTACTCCTAATATAATCACACTGATGTATGTTTTTTTTAGAAATTCCAAAAAATATGGGCACATCAGGGCAAGCAAACACAGCCTTAGAACTTCCCTGGGCAGTGTCTAACAAACTACTTACTGAAGAGATATCTACTTGCTACTGTATGCAACAATAAAATCCCAAGACAACTTCTTAGAAAATATTTTAGCTTGTTCAACTGTGCATGACAGAGTTTTGAGGGGACAAATGACTTTAAAACAAATTCAGACTTATGAATACTTTTTAATGAGCTAGAAAGCACAGCACAATTTGTAGCTGTACATGATGCACACTGATTCCATGCAGGCGCACTTCCTTTTATATCACTTTTCTTCTAGAGTACGTCTGATCAATCCCTAAACCATGAGATCAGGAGGTATTAGAAATAAGAATGTAGGGGCCGGCGCTGTGGCATAGTGGGTAAAGCCGCCACCTGCAGTGCTGGCATCCCATATGGGCACCAGTTTGAGTCTTGGCTGCTCCACTTCCGATCCAGTTCTTTTCTATGGACTGGGAAAGCAGTGGAACATAGCCCAAGTCTTTGGGCCCCTGCACCCATGTGGGAGACCCGGAAGAAGCTCCTGGCTTCAGATCAGCACAGATCCCGGCCATTGTGGCCAACTGGGGAGTGAACCAGCAGATAAAAGTCCTCTCTCTCTCTTTGTATGTGTGTGTGTAACTCTGACTTTCAAGTAAATAAATAAATCTTAAAAAAAAAATAAGAATGTATACAAAATCCAGTTATTCCAAGAAATGGAAGCACTCTCTATTGCTGCATTTTAAAACTGCAAAGTAATAGATAAACTAGGTCAACTGCACAAAAGCGTTTTTGAGACTCTTGATGGTAAATGATGCTTGCCACAACTCCAGTGCTACAGAAGCATGGCACCCAAAGTGCATTTTGGCTTGCAGCACCAACCCACCAGCTGCACACTCAGGGAGCAAGCGGAACCTTCTTGCTCTCCATGAAAACACAGAAACAGGAGAACTTCTCCAGGATCACAGACAACACATTGCTACATGGATTCTTACAATCCAGCCACGTCTATCATCGGAATACAGGGAGAATGCAATCAAGGGTTTAAGAATTAGAAGACACCAAAGGTCCCCTCTCCCCCAAAAAACATTCCCATTTACAAAATCTTGAGCCATCAGATTCTCGGGAAATGTCCAGCCATTTTCAGAGAGGCACAATTTGAGAGTGACAAGTGACCTTAGATACACTGGTTCACGGCATAGATGTGCGCTGTTCAACAGGCCCGTGCTGTTAAAATGGAAAACTCTGCTCTCCACGTTAGCCACACCCCACGTGCTCAACAGCCACTCCTGATCAGTGGCCCAGTGGCTACCACGCTGGACATCCAAGACAGAGAACATGGCCACTGCTGGGCAGCACTGGCACAGCTTTCCGCACGTGCCGAGTGCAGACGCACCCTCGAGGTCACACGGCCAGTCAGTGGCGGGCTCGGGCTCAGTTCTGTTCTCAAGATTTATGCATGTTCATAGAATCTGGACTCTACGTTTCTAAAAGAGCTTCTGGAAACTACACCAGGGCTGGAAGACACTCTCAAAGTTCCATTTCTCTCCCTGGTCACGAAGAAGATGTCCCACTGTCCATTGAGGGAAAGGAAACATTCCTGCAGCAAAAACAATGCTTCCCTTGGGACTGCCACATTTTCCCTGGGGACGCCTTTTGGAATCTGCAACATAAACTGCTCTCAAAGTGTGATTCACCAATAAAAACTCACTGCATAAACAACTTCCAAATTCAGAGCTCTTACAGATACTGAACAGGCATTCGACGCAATTCCTTGCCATTCTGGACTGTTTATAAGAGCCAAGAATAAAAAGAAAATTCCCAAAACAGGAAGAGCATTCAGATCACAAGTGAGAAACAAGGCAAGGATGTCCACTATTACCACTTTCACTAAACACCGTTCTGAGAAGTCCTAGCCTAACCCATGAACTTGAAACAGAGGACGTCAAACAGTGTCACTGCCACAGCAACGAAACGGTTAAGAGCTACTTGAGAAGAGAAGGCACAAGCCCATGGAACAGAAGGGACATTTTAGAAACAGACTTCTCAATATACAAGAAAGCAATGGGGGATGGAGAAAGGGCAACCAGTAACTAAGAATCAGATTATTCAATCAATCGTACTTGGAAATGGATGCCACTTGGAAAGGAGGGAAAAAAATGTTTGGAGTGGCTTCTTACAATCCACAATGAATTTTAAAATATTCAAAAGATAAATATACATAGTCATAAAATTAAAGAAAAAAAAATAGGTTCACTTCTTATCCCTAAATTAGGAACAGTGTTTTAAACATGAAAGCAACAGAAAAATCCAAAGAAAAAAAACTGGAACACTTGAGTATGTAAAATCCAAAACTTCTGCATAATGAAAAGTATAAAATTATATATCCAACAAAGCTAGAAAAAAAATCACAATACTGCGTCACAAGCTTAGTATTTTTAATAGGTAAATAATTTAACAAATAAAAGGAAGAACACAGATATCTCCATGGATACTTCATAGAAAAATGGGCCGAGAACAGGAATAGGCAATTCACAGAGAAATCAAACAATGGCTAATGATCCTCCTCCATAGTTCTAAAGTGCTCAATCTCATCAATTTTAAAATGTAAATTAAAGCAAGATTCCATTATTCACCAATCTAGTAATCTCATTTTGTTCAAGTAACACTGCTCTAACATACCACAGGTGAGAAATCTGGCACAATAATTACAAACTAACTTAGCAACATATACCACTCCTATAGAAACATTCATTAACTGTGCCACAGCAATTCTAATTTAGGGTAACTTTGAACTGAGGTCAAGTTTTATGCAGTAAGGTATTAATTATGTCATAATAATGGCAAGAAACTGCAAATAACTAAGCGTCTGATAATAATGGGTCAATGAAATAAATCCTGTAATTCCACGTGATGAAATCATATTTACCACAAATTCCCAATAGCAATGAAAGAGCATTAGGAGAACCAAGGAATACAAAATATATACAGGGTACACCTGAAATGTATTGAAAATATTCAATAATGCTTGAGAAGAACTAAGGATACCATAATATTAACAATGGTTATGAGAGTAAAATTATGACTTAATTTTTAGATTTTCTGGTATGTTCGAAACGTCTACATTGAGTATCATTTATTTAAATTGGAACTGAACATATCTGAAGCACACCTTTTGTTGACTAAGTTGTCCTCGATGCTTCCATTTCTAAGGACAGGTATCACTCCAGCCCTCTGGCTGAGAGGAGGCTCGGGATGTGTGTTCAGCAGAGGGCCACGGAGCATCCAAACTGCTCACAATCCCCACCCCCCACGGTGTGTCGGGCACACGGCCGAGGCAGGCGCCGTGGCAGCAGTGACTCTACGCAACCTCTCCATGCACCTGTCACTCCTCCATCCTTGGAGCAAGAAGAAAATCCAAGTCTTCTGCTTCCACGGCAGATATTCTTGGTGAGGATTCCATCATGGGGACGCTCACTCAAAGTTCCCACTCACGTCAGTTATCCTCGGAGCACAGATTGGCTGCTGAAGCCTAACGGCCTACTTGGAAATGTTCCAGTCTACAAAGCTTGTTTTTGGATGAATTCCAGAAAGAAGAGAATTCTCGACACCACGCACCAGGCAGCGGCCGACTTGCCCTCCTCTGGCCTGGGCCCACCTTCCCGCACTCTCGGGCTGCGTGTGGATTTGCCTTTTATTCTGAGCCCGGCTGAGGGCAGGACAGCAGGCAGCTCAGAGACGCAGCGGTGGTCTCACCTGTACCTGCCAGACGGGTCTGCGCGACACACCAAGGGAACATGCGCACTGATGCACCGGGGCCGGGGGGCAGCTGGGGGCAGAAGAGAATTCACGCACTGGAGGGGACGGTGCACGCACAGGCGGTGTGGTTCCAAGTGCTACCAAAGGTGCTCCAACGAGGCACGCAGGGCCCTGTGGCCAGAACAGGGCAGATGACAGAGCCAGGAGACTGCCGGCAGCACCTGCCTGGACTCAACCTCACTCTCACCTTCCCTGAGTCCCGGCCGCCAGCATGGCAGAGGAACCCGACCCTCTCCTTTCCTGAAATCCCTAAGGTCCAAAAGGCAAATCCCTTTCATCTCCTTAGGCCACAGTCCTAGCTGTGAGCCTGGATCGGGTTTCTCGGGATCCAGGGTAGAGTGGCCCTGCCGGACACCGCCACAGGGAGGCCGGCTCGCGGTGGCTCTCTGCGTCTGTCAGCCCAGTGCCCACGTCTGCTCAACCACCACACACGAGCCTGCCGCTCTTCCCCCTGACAGCCTGGACACAACGTTGTACGGGCTTCTCCAAACACTCCGCACACCCCAAACATACATGAACAACGCTGAAACATGCTGACTCGCCGTGAAGCACCGACTCCCAGAGTTCACTAACTGCGGAGGCCTGCGGCAGACACGGGCTAACTGGAGGACACCACTCACCTCAGAGAGACCACCGCAAGTGCTCATCTAAAAGTGGTGGCAAAGAAGAGATTAAACACAGGGCTACCAGACAATGGGAGGCTACATTGGACAGCCCATGTCTAAGGCATCTGTTACACCACACCTCATCCCTGCACGGCTGAGCTGAATTTCTTTACTGGGGTTTCCACGTGGGGACGTGGCTTCCTCCTGCTGGCCCGATCTCAACATCAACAGACACGCCTGCCGGCGCCCCTTGGCTTCTGCGGAGGACTTAATCCCGTAACATCTCCCCCCTGAGCCTCTGCTCTCGAGGGGAACAAAGCTGCCTACTCGATCAACCTGACCCCTGTGGGGAAGTGAGGTGGCTAGCCTAACTACAGAGGACAGGAGCACAGAACTCGCCGTCGAACGGATGGTGTCCATGATGTCTGTGTCCCAGCCTTCTAGAAGAGTCTTCAATCGCGTGCACAACGTCACTGGCGCCAGCACGGAGAGTTAGAGCGGAACAACAGGTGTTCACTCTCCCACCGTCACCTAAAGAGGCAGAAGGCAGGAAAAACCCTGGCCCTGTACACGGGAGGTCAGATGGATACCAGCCTTTCAAAATACACGACACACAAAATGTTTGCGTGATACCCTGGAAGATACCTGAGCTCTCGGGCCAAGAACAAAAATCCAGAACAGGCGGCATCTTCAACAGGGAGCTCAGCATTTTATCCCTACACGCTCCTGAGTGTGGGTACCAGCCAGTGCACTGAGGCGACCTGACTCCCCACGGCCAAGTGCACATCTAGCAGGATGACCACAAAAAGAGACTTCACGGGTGAGTTTACAAACAACACAGCACACACCACACTGGGCTCCAACCTCCAGGGACACTGAACAGTGAGACGGCATTGCTGACGCGCTGGGTCCGACATCTCTTCCCTCATAGCACCTCCTCCCTGGACACCCCGCTTCCAAAGGCAGGCTTCTTACTGTATCAAGCCCATTGCCTTTGTGACTGTGCTCAGCAAACTGCACAAACGGAAAAAGAACAGAGGGTGAACTGCAACACACCACATCCTGAGCCGAGGGCATAAGGCAGAACCATGCACGGCAGGAAGCTGAGCCAGGGAGGCGCTCTGCAGGCAACCTCTTCCCTTCCCAGGGACTGTGGTTATGTGACTTAAGGCCTCTCGGGAAGGTTCACACTTGTGGCATCTAACTTCACAGCTCTTGCTTCTGTTTTATGACAACTCTGATTGCCAACGCTGGTTCAAGTATTTCGTTTGCCTCTTTAGAAGGATCCATGAACACCAAGGCTTAACCCCTCGTGGAAAGGATGGGGATCACACACACATCCACCCTGGCAGAGCACAAGGGCTTTTTATCCCTAAAACAAGACTTGCAGGAGGCAGTACCTCTGCAGTGGGCTTGGGTCTCCAACTAAGACAGTGCTAACAAACAGGGGGATCCCCCAGGCCTCCTCTGATGACCCTGGACTGCCTCCTGCCCCTCACAGGGGCCTGCTGCCCCAGCCCCTGGCCCTGACTTTTCTCCCCTCTTGCTGAGTGCACCCTTGGTGCCGAGAGCACAGTACCAGATGCCAGAGTCACCGACACGCATGAAAATCCCTACTACTACAGGGGAGCTCACGGTCTACAGGGCAAACAGAAGCAGAGACACAGCTCCAGTTCTCGGGGACAAAGCCAAGCACACGTGCCTGAGGAGTGCTAAGGGAGCACAGCATGAGAGGGGCCGGGGCGGGAACAGGGTCTGGGAAGGTTTCCCATAGCAGAGGCACCTGTGCTACATCTCGGAAGGGTGATCCCACCTGGCAGGGCAGACCCAGCGCGAGAGGACACATCTCCCAGGAGACCACAGCGGCACCTGCCCAGGCCTGGAAGCAAGAGTCAGGGACACAGGAGACTCCCTAAGCACCCCACGGGAAGATGAGCAGGCAGGCCCAGCGCTGTGGGAGCCCTGTCTCACCAAGGGACACCTCCACTGCACCCCAGAGTGCCCGCGTGCGCACACACACACACACAGACACACACATGCACACGTGCATGTCAGGAGGCTCCACGCCTGGCTAAGCCAGGAAAGAGAAGTTCCCTGCAAGGCAGGAGCTGAAGGCAGGATCTGGGCCGACCTTCCGGTTCACAGTCACAGGGTAAGGGGCCAACGGCCCAGAGAGGAAGTGGAGGGGAAGGAGGCAGAACCATGGGGAGAAAGATAACAATCTCGGTGCTGACCTTTATATTGTGGCCAAAAGCTGCGAGGTTATCTGCACTTCCCATCGAATGCTATTAAAACACCAAACCTAAATCTGTCTGCTCCCACGCTGTCCGCACAGAGAACATTCAGTCTTGTACCAAATCGGATTCCAAGACCCTTGTCACGGTCATGATGCTGCGGTCAGAATGCCACCAGGGCAGTAACACGACAGGACCCGACCTGTCATTCTCAACACACCCAAACCACACGCTCCAAACCACGGGTGCTAGGTTCTCCTCCCAGCTCACGGATGGCTCTCCTGTAACTTCCCAAACACCTGGGCCAGAGAATTCCACCAGACACGGTGAGATGGGGGGTACTGTTTGGGATCACCATGGGTATGTTTTCTCCAGGCCCCAGTGACTGCAAACAGCTCACATAAAACCAGAGCTCATGAGGCCTCGTTGTAGCACAGTGGTTGAGCCGCTGCCCCCAATGCTGGCATCCCATATGGGAGGCCGGTTCAAGCCCCAGCTGCTGCACTTCCCATCCAGTTCCCTGCTAATGTGCCTGGGAAGGCAGCAGAAGATGGCCCAAGTGCTTGAGCCCCTGCACCCATGTGGGAGACCCAGAAGAAGCTCCTGACTCTTGGCTTCAGAACAGCCCAGCTCAGGCCATTGCAGTCATTTGGGGAGTGAACCAGCGGATGGAAGACCTCTCCTTTCTCTGTGTAACTCTGCCTTTCAAATAAATAAACAAATCTTTAAAAAATCAGCTAAAGAAAAGAAGTAATAGTAACATAAACTTCAGAAAGAAGAACGCCATTTCCTCCCAGTGCTGTTCTGCACAGCAAGGTCTGGGTGGGGCCCAGAACACACAGAGACAAAGACACCCCCTTCCCACCCAGTAGCCTCCCTCTGCCCAGGGGACACACCACTGTCCCCTAACCACACACAGCCACGCAGTCGGACAGACGGCGCAGCTTCTTCAGAACGTGGCTTAGTAGTTTTGTGAAAAGTCAGACGTACACTGTTTCAAGAGACCCAGTAACTCCACTAGTAAACATCTACTGAGGAAGACCAGCAGGCGTGTCCACACAGAGACCTCGCAAGCGAGTGTCCATTGGGAGCGTCGCTCCTGAGCGCCAGACCTCGGAGACGGTCCAAGCATCTGTCAGCCACTCAGTGGATACACAACGTGGGACAGCCAGGTCACAAAACACGTCTGGTCATGGAAACACAAAGTACTGGCACACGCTCCAACAAGTGTGCACACAGAAAACAGGCGGTGAAACTATACAGGCTAGACACAGAAGGCTAGCTACTGCATGATCTTACCCGTGACACTTCTAGAAGGGCAGAAGAGTGGTCGCCGAGAGCCGGGCATGGGAGCAGCAGGAGCAGGTGCAAGAGGGAAGCGACCAAGTCCCAGACACTTGCCAGCCCACTGAGTTACATGCTGGAGCAGGTGAATTCCACAGCACGTGAAGTAAGCCCAATAAAGCTGCAAAGAGGAGGGGTGGAAACCAGCACACGCTTTCTCCCAGCGTGTGAGAATTCCACTCCGAAAGTCCTCCTCTCGTGGCATGGATCTGGGAAGCCTCCCCCCTCCCCCTACATACACACACACACACGCACACACACTTGCCCACCTGGCCAACTCCTCCTCAGGGCATCAACCTAACCGCTGAGCTTCTCCTGGCACCAGATGCACCTGCACACCAGTGAACAGGACGTTTGTGCCTCTCTCCCAGGGCAGCCGGGACACACTCTCAGGGGCCACGATACGTCTAGGAGCATGCTTCATCCTCTCATTCTGGCGCGCAGTCGCACTGCATTGAGAGTTAGGCTGGAGCAGACCATCAGCACTTGCACCGTGTGGCACTAACAAGACGCCAAGAGAGGCAGGGTTACAGCCCAGGCACTGCCTGAGGGCAGCGGCAGGCCAGATGCAACCACGCCGCACAGGGCAAGGCCCAGCATGCCAGCAGTTCCCAGACGGGGCTGCTGGCCGGAAGCCTTGAGTCGTCCGTGGCAGGAGAGGCATCCTGAGCCCAGACGCCTCAGCCTGGATGAGTCCATGCAGGATGCTGGAATCGTGAAGAGTGCTGTGTTTCAGCAAAACAACATCACACACAGAAGCACAGTTATGTTTGGATTTTAATGACTTTGCACTTGGTACTTCATGATGGACTGGCCTTGGTTTGCAGTTACAAAAGGGACAGAAGCACACGGAGCTGATCCCTAGCTGCAGGTTCCCACACACCTATCTTGTAACAGAGGGAACCAAGTAGTACAGGTGGTCCACATAACAACAGAACCCCGCACAGCTGAAGCCAGGGGCACCCAGAACACCCACCCTTTAAAGGACTCTATCTTCCCTACTACAGCCCAATGCGTGGCACAGGAAAACCCGCACACACACAGGAGAGTAGTTGAACTGCCACTGACATGGCCCTCGACTGCTCTGTCCCCAGATTAAGCAGCTGGTCACCGTCCAGGCACCGCTGTACATGATGAGATTCAGGGCAAGACCTGGAGGAGGAGGAACGAGAAGATTGCAAATAAAAGGGAAAACTCAGACACTCTGGCAAGTGCTAGTCTAAACAAACCGCACAACTCTTGACACTTGTAAGTGTCACAAGCGGGTCTCTAAGCCTCCGCAGTTCAGCGACTATGTGACGCGTGTACCATGTGTGATGGTTCATTTTACGTGCCAGTTTGGCCAGGCCACAGTCCCCAGTCACCCAGGCAAGATCTAAGCTAGGTGTCGCCGTGCACTGTGGTTAACGTCCGTGCACCATCTGTTAACCTGACGTAAAGGAAACTGTCCTGGGTAATCCATCCCGAGCCCTGGAGAGCAGCCGAAGCTCTGGAAGGGGGTCCCGGCGGGGCACAGCAGCTCCCCACGGCCCCGGGAGCTGCACCCGCTCCTTCCTCACCGTCGGGCCGGCAGCACCCAGAGTCGCCTGAGCCCGCTGCAGCCACTCTTCTGATACACCCTCCCATTAGCTCTACTCCTCTGGCCGCACCCTCAGTAACACCACAGGACTGCACAGTAAGCCAACACGCTGTAGTAAGGAGAAGCAGGTTTGCGGCTGTGTAAGAAAGAAGTGACAGATACAGAAAGAGGGAAGGCTGGAATGGACCTCATGGTGTCGGACAGCAATCGGAGGGATGAGCACAAACTAATGGTCTTCATGTGTGTCTATGTGCAGACGGTACACACACACACTCATACACACACACGGATCAGTGTACAAATACACGCGCGTACCCCGCTCTGCCTGCCCACCGAGAGGGCCCACGAGCAAGCACAGCTCACCCAGGCCCAGGCCCTGATTTCCACGCATCATTCTCAACACCAGCAATCAAGGCTCCTGGGTCAGTGGTCAACTCCAGGGCCGTGCAGGGAAATGACAAAACAAGCCGAAAACATCTTGTGCCAAAACACCAAGACAGGGCTCGACAAAGCATGGGGCTGGCCCACAGGACACGGCAGCCAACAGCCTGGGGTCCCAACGGCCAACTCTGGAGTGATTTGAGTGGTAAATTAATAAAGCTTTTGGATGACAACCCACAGAATAAAATTACCATCCACACCCCGTTTGATGTAACTGAATGCGACACACAGAGGTGGAAGAGAAGGATCCCTTACAGGCCCATTCCAATTAACAAACAGAAGGAATGGAGGAAACACAGAATCCCCAGCATACAGCAGTAACTGCTGCGGGCAAGATTCACTGATGATGCTAACATCTACGGGGGATGCGGAAGGACAAACACGAACAGCAGCCACAAAGCGTCTCGCACCGCCGTATTTTTCAGTGTCACAGAGAAAACAGCAACTTCAGGCAGACACCGCTAACCAAGTGAGCGGGGTCAGACGCTTCCTCATCACGGGCTCCTGGCGTGACGCCCGGGGAAAGTATTCCTCCTGCGGACTTTCTGACAAAACCACACGGCCTCGGTCTCATCAAGGAAGCCGCCGGACCAACCCAGATTGAGAGCGAGCCTGCAGAATGCCTGGCTGGCACTCAGCGAGGCAGGCGTGGGCGCGAACACGCGGGAGGCGGCCCCGGGCTGCAGGTGATGAAGGAGACCCGACGCACGCGGTGACATGCGCTCCTGGGCTGGAACACAGAGCAGACCACGGGGGAAACCTGAAACCCACACGAGACCTGTAGCAGGAACAAGCACTATACTGGTGCTACTTTCCTGGCTCATTCGCCGTTCCACGGTGAGGAAGGCTGGCAACACCAGTGGACAGGTCCATATGAACTCTTTGTGCTACTTGGACAACTGTTATGAAATATGAAAATTATTTCAGAATAAAAAAGGGGGGCAGCCACAGTTAAAAAAAAAAAAGAACTACATCAGGCCCTATTTTTTTAAAAAAGTTTTAAAAAATCATGAACTTTTTAATTTAAAATAGGAATACTATATACTCCAATTTTATTGCAATAAATACTATAAGCAGCAATGTTTAATGTAGTTTTTTTAAAAGCATGCTATAATCCCACCTTCTCTGCTGAAAATGAAAGGAATGGTCCCCGTGGGAGCGGGGAATGGGGGACGGGGGGATAAAACCAGGAATTCTGTACAGGACCAGTGAGTCCTTGTGGATGCAAAGCGAAGGCTGAAGCAGTCTCTGATTCACTCACTGTTTCGCAGATGTCTGTGAAGTCCCTGCTGGGCTGTAGCACCTGCCAGGCCCGGGGACACTCCTGTGACAGGGGCCCTACACCACAGAACTCACTCACACTCCAGCGAGAGGGACCGGCAGAAACCAAGGCAGCAAATGAAACACAAGCAACCCGGCCAGGGCCCACAAAGGACACAGGACTCTGTGACAGAGAAGAAGGGGCAGAGGAGGGAGAACACGCCACAGGTGCCAGGCCCCCGGCCTGGGGCCCCACGCAGCTTCAGCAGCCAGGTCACCCCACCTGACTCGACTTCCAGAAAGGGCCCCCAGCCCGCTGAGGGGCGGGGCGGGGCAGAGCAGAGCAGCTCGGCCTGGGCACAGCAGGCCCCTCCAGGTGATGGGGTCTGACCCACTTGTCCTTTTGTACATTTTTTGCATTTTCCATGTGTATAAACACATATACATACATACACATATATATATACATAAATGCATATATGTGCAAACATACAGGATGGAATATTACCCAGCAATAAAAAAAGAACAAAACCCTGTGTTTTGTAACAAAAGGGATGCAACTGGAGACCGTTCTGCTTAGTGAAATACGAAGGACGAAAAAGTCCTTATTTCCTAGACCACTGAGGCGGCGTGGGCAGGCCCCAGTCACAGTCATTAGAGATCATTGCACACCAAAGAATTCCCTGGGGCTGGGAAAGGTCGGAACCGTGCTGGCCCTGAACCCGGCAGCCGCGTGCACCCCGCCTTGCATTTGCTAACGTCCTGCCAATGCCTTTGGACAATGCCGCAGGGCACTGTCCCTGTAACCAGATTCCAAACGAGGAAAATGCTCCCTGGAACCAGCCATCTCCTTAGCCCTTTGAGGCAGATCCCACCTCAGGGGGGGCCTGACGCACCCAGGTGCTGATCCACCTACCTGGGCACCCCCACGCCACCGGGCGACTGTGCAGCAGGAGCACCAAGGACACACGGACACACACGCAGGATTCTGGGCTGTCTCCTCCTACCCTTCATTTTCTGCAGTCACACACACAGCAGACACAACAGGGCCGGCACCACTCTGTCCTAGGTAGCCTAAAACAAGCTACACCTTCTCTCACCCAAGGGAGACCCAGGCTTCCTAGGAAAGCACTAAGTGCCGCCCACCGGCCACTCCTGCCCGCTAGGCCCAGCCCCGCCACCACCAGCCTTTGGGGCTCCCACCGAGCCCGACACCCTCCCGCTCTCATGTGACTGAAGCGCCATTGAGATGCCGTCAGCAGCTAACAGGGTGGCTGAGCGGCAAGGCACCAGGGAGAAGGGGTGAGCACGCCCACGCTCCGGCCAGCGCGAGGCTCCCATCCCCCTGACCCTCCCTCCCGTGCCTTCTGATGAACCTGAACCTCGATGTTCGTGGCTTCTCAAGTCACAGCCAGCCACCTGCCCACGACAGTCCATCAACGTGGTCACTGCACATGAGGTTGTCCCTGCCTCGTGGTTGGGGACATCCTGAAAACCCCACCGAGTGCTTGGCATGAAATTAAAAGTGAAAGCCAACTCGAGGCCGGCGACATTCTCCCTCCCTGCTGCTGTCCCCACCAAACCCCTCCTGGAGCCCCAGGGACCCTGCTGAGGGCCACGCTGCACCTGCAGGTCCCCACTTAACCCAACGGCCTTGGCTGAGAAACTCCTAAGAGCAACTTCTCTTCAAAGCAGGAGACATTTTCCAAAGATTCGGTTCAGGTCTTTTCCTTTGTATACCTCTCTGCAAAGTCAAAATGCGACCTAAGGACACGTGATTGCCTTCTGACGCTGCGTTTACGACTCTAGAAAACTAGACTCAGCGGGGTTTCGTGCACAGCCGCCCCTGACAGCACCTTGAACCCATTTCCTGGGAGCAGCCACGACTTGGGCGAGGGGCCTGTGTTTCCTGAGTTCCCTCCACAAGTGCCCGGGGCGCTCCCGGGAAGGGCGCACAGCCCTGGGACACGAGGACCAGGCAACCAGGCTTGCAGCTCTGCCCAGCATGTGTCTGAGGCATGGGCAAAGGTGTTCTGTTTGCATTTTGTTCAGATGTGAACAAAAGAGGGAAGAATGAGGGCCGATGGATGGAGGGCTCCTTGTCAGGCTGTCAATCAGATTCCATGACGGCCGCTTTTCAGGACAATGAAATGGGCCAGGGACAACCGAGCGACTGGAGCCCCTGGTACAGAACCCCACAGACCCCACACCCTCCTGTGAGGGAAGAGGCTGGTCTGTGCCGGCCCTCCCCAGCCGGCAAGTTTGCGGGATGGGAGTGGCAGGCCGTGCACACCTGCTCTCCGTCTCATCTGTACTAGTACAGCCTCACTGCTCAACAGAATCGGATTTTTAGAAAATTAACTTTCATTAAAAAAAATTTCACAATATGCAAGGGGGAAAAGAGTCAAACTGCAGCATAAAAAGGCCCCCAGGCACTGGACTCCAAACTCCTCAGATTTAAAGAAACGCACCAAAATGAAGAGGTGGCCCAACAGGAGGAGAGAAAAGGAAAGGGAAATACCACAGGGTCAAAAAGCAGCAAACGGGGGAGACGGAAGCCAGTTTAATAAGAAAGCAACCATCAAGGCTCAAAGCACACAGAATACCTACGAGTGGTCTTCAAAACGTTCCTGCAAAGTGGCGCTGAAAGCAAAGCTTATGTTGGTGCAAAAATATCCGGAAAGCCACACACAGGTTTTTTTTCCTAACATACATTTTCATGAGCTTCCTCAACACCCCTCATATGCACGGCTTTCAAAAATTTCTGCACGGAAATCAACAGCGCTTCAGTGCCACTGTCCACGCACTTTGTGAAGTGCCCTCATTTATACATATATATACATTTATATATATATATGTAATTTCATAATTTAAGACATTTAAGCTGTGAAACTACCAAACTCAGATGAAACCCAGTATTCTGAAATGCTGCTCCCTGTAGCACCCACACAGCAGCCCCCTCCCCACGCCCTCTCCCCACTCTGCCCTCTCCCTGACCCATCTGTCTTCCTCTCCTTCCTCCCCTTCCTCCTCACCCCTCCCAAGTGCAGCAAGGAAGAACACTGGGCACATGACTGGGCACATGGGGGGGGGGGGGTCTGAGACACTCAAGGATGCCAGAGCGTGCCCACCAGGTCCCTCCACCCAGCGCCCCCAGCCCCTATGGCTGGACCAGCTTGAATCACGCGTGACCCTCAAGCCCCGGCCTGTCCCTCCCCTCTCCACACATTCCTGGACTTCATCAGCAGGGAAGACTCGGAAGCCAGGCCGTGAACAGGCACCTGAGAAAACAAATCTCCCAACAACACAGAAGCAATTGTTCCAGCCCGAACCGGGCGCGCCCACCACCAGGCTACGGGGACTTCAGACAGCCTGAGCGAGCAGTCCTGGACCGACAAGCAGCTACAAACAACTCGCTCCCACCGCTCTTAGCGTCACCACAGAGCGACCACAGACAGAAACACGATCAATGCTGAGATTAGCCTGGCGCATTGAACTTGCAGCGTTTCACTAGTCCCCCATTATCCACACATCTCTGCCGGGGAAGAACCGGCTGTTCACAGAGTGCACCCAAGTTTCTGAGGTCAGAACTTCACCACGGAAAAGGAAGCGAATCCTCGGACGCATTTGTCCAGCAGCTGCCGCTGCAGTCTTCGCCTGCACAGAAAAAGGAAAGGAAAGGAAAGGAAAGAACTCATGGGCACCTTCGAGTTTCTGGAAGGCAGACACATCACAGAACCATCTGCACTTTGATTTGCTTAAAAAATTGCAGGAATTCTGAAAACAGGAAATGCTCAAATCCTGAAAAATGCTCAGTCAAAACTAACATAAAAATACGCCATTCTGAGACGCTGCGCCTTTCCTAAACACACGTACAATTTTCAAAGAATACTCCTGAAGTAAGGAGCCTGGGCTCAGCAGAGAGGCGGCCAGGGGGCTCCCCGCTGGGCACAGGCCTGGCGGCTCCACCCCCTGGATGCTTGGGAGTGCACGACGCCACCTCCTCCAGCAGGTGCACAGGCAGCAGCCCAAGGCTGTGGGGTGTGGGGGAACCCCGCCTCCTGGGGCTGCCCATAAGCCACAGGTAAGAAGCGACATCCAGCAACAAACTGGCCTGCAACAGGTGAGCCCCCGGCCCCACCGCAGGCTGGAGCCTCTGGAGGGAAGCAGCTCTTCTGAAACGAGAAGGAGCCGCACTCCAGGCTGAGAGACTTCTGACAACATCAAGCTGGCCTTAACTCCTAAAGCATGACGGCCAGTTACAGATCTTAACTGCAAACGACCAGCCCCAAGTTCGGTCACCCTCCCAGCCAGCCCTGTGCAGGCATCGGTGCCCGCAGGCCTGTGAGCCGCTGGCGTTCAGGCACTCATGCGCTGGAATCCCCCACAGGTGGACAGCGCACACGAAACCGCCTTCTCGGCACCGCCCTCTGCACGCATGGGAGCCTGGTTTTCAGGAGATCAGTGACGTGAGGGGGAAGGGAGAGAAGCTGGCCCAAGTCTGCTGTCCTGGCCACGGTAGGGTACGCGATCCTACGCCCCGCTGAGCCCTGCCAGCTCAGGTTTTCATTCTCTTCCTCCCCTGGGATGCAGAGACAGATCAATGTTATGTGACCCAAAAAAGCTTCTTCCCCCATTACCCACTTCAAAGAGGAAGAAGTAAATCTCTCAAGTTTCACGTAAGAAAAATCATCCCACGCTCAAGAGCCTCGTCCACTGAGGAAAAGCAGAGCTCCTGCGGAACTCCCGCATTCACGGGAGGACGAGACACACGGGCAGACACGGACCCCCCCGCCGGCTCCCTCTCGCCTCCTGGGCAGCAGGTCAAGGACACGTGTCCGCGGGGAGGGTGTGTGTGGAAATCCTCCGCTCCGCTGACACCCAGCGAAACCTTCCCAGGTGATGCGGACCAGCCACCAACCTAACGCGGTCACCTCCATCCAAGGGGGCTGAAAAACGGGCGGATGCTGCGTCAGTGGGCTCTCTCCACAGACGCCTCCAGAACACCGGCACAGTGCACATGGAAGGGATGACCTCACGGTGTACACCTGTGATGGGGGGGGGGGGCAGGGTAGGAGGAAGAGAGAAGGAAAACACACACACACACACACACACACACACACTCAACTTAGAGGCAGGCAGACCACTGGCCACAGCCCCATACAAATTCTGTACTTTACACATCAATTAAAACCTTGGCACTCAATAAATGACACTAATAAATGACATCAGACATCAGAGAGCGGCACAGTGCCCAAGGTCAGTGGGTCAAAGTAGCCAGTTACTATTCTGTGCGCATTTAAAAAAAGGCGCCCTCTCACCGACAGCCCTGGGGAAGGGGACCTACCCCAGGCGGCGTCTCCAGCTTGGCTTTCCCGTCCCCAGGCCACTTCTCTTCCCAGGGCCCAACACGTTACAGGAAACTGTCCCAAGGTCACCTGGCAGCAACGTCTCTGCATCACATGCCCCACAGAAGCCCCAGGCCAGAGCGTTGATGTCGTTGCCACGAACTCTAAATCCACAGCCTCTGGGCCCCACCAAAGGGGACCCAGGGAACCCCGGGCAGACGGGGACGCCCTCCCACAGTGTGCCCTCACGGTGAGCTGCATCGCCTTGAACGTGGATCTCTGGGGCCAGTGTCGGGGCACAGCGGGTAAAGCCACCACCTGTGATGGTGGCATCCCATACAGGCACTGGTTCAAGTCCCAGCTGCTCTATTTCCAGTCCAGCTCCCTGTTAATGTGCCTGGGAAAGCAGCAGCAGATGGCCCAAGTGCCTGGGCCCCTGCACCCACCTGGGAGACCCGTAAGAAGCTCTTGGCTCCTGGTATTGGCCAGGCTCATTTTGGGAGTGAACTGGAGGATGGAAGCTCTCTCTATATATAACTCTGCCTTTCAAATAAATAAATGCATCTTTTAAAAAATGCATTTTAACTTCTCATTTTTCTCTATGAGAATAAAATTTCTGCAAGGATTTTCCAGAAGATTCCTATGGGTCCCAGTTTTCCTGCCTTTTTAAAGTCTACAGTGCTATTCAGTGATCGTCAATACTCAGGAGAATCCAAAGAAAGACCCAAGCAGTCTCCAGGGTTGTGCTTGAAAAGGCAGAGGCACGAGCCATGATTTAAAAGAGAAAGCCCTCGACAGAGATCCCGGCTGAATCATTATGCCTGCTTCCAACTCCACTGGTCCACAGAGTCAGGCTGAAGCCCTCCAGGTACCCGGGGCCTTCACCGCAGGGCCTGAGGTCACTGGGCACGCAGCTCAACCGTCCCTGTGAGCAGAACGCTCCGCAGAGCACCCTGCTGGTCTTAGCCTTGTTTTCTTTTTTTTTTTAATCCAGTTTCTTGTGTACAGAGGAAACAAGAGTTCCGTCTTTTTTTTTTTTTTTTTTTTTTTTTTTTTTTTTTTTTTGACAGGCAGAGTGGACAGGGAGAGAGAGACAGAGAGAAAGGTCTTCCTTTGCCATTGGTTCACCCTCCAATGGCCGCTGCGGCTGGTGCGCTGCGGCCAGCGCACCACGCTGATCCAAAGGCAGGAGCCAGGTACTTCTGGTCTCCCATGGGGTGCAGGGCCCAAGCACTAGGGCCATCCTCCACTGCACTCCCTGGCCACAGCAGAGAGCTGGCCTAGGAAGAGGGGCAACGAGTTCCGTCTTTTGAAACATATATTATCTTTTAAAGACTGCTAGCAACTAAATAATGGTCACCATCTGTAGCTAATACCTCTGTAAGAGACAGCCAAAAATGTCAGTTCTTGGAGAAATCTCACGTTACAGGGATCACCCCCCAAAATCTCTGGGACCCCACGTCTGCACGTGACTTCTCACTTTGAAAAGATTCCTGCCGTTTCTGGATCATCTTGTACTGCGGGCATGTGCCCAGCATACACCAGAAAGAAGAGCCACAAGGCAAAACTAATATGCCTGCTACCATAAGGCAGCCTGCTAGTCTAACCCAATCAAAACAAGATGAGCAAATTCATTAAGCCACTTTGTAGAAACACAGTCCACAGAGCGCTCGCTCCGAGGCTGGAGCACAGACTGGAAGCAGCCGACGGCTCTCCCGCTCTTGCCGGCGGGTCAGGGGCCAGCACGCTGCTCACGTGGCTCTGGGGCTGCAGGGACTCTGCCACCCACAGGGACCTTCGTTCAGGATCACGGATGCCCTCACGTCGCTCACCCTTGTACACGTACCGCTTTTAATAGCACGTTTCTCTTTGGATTTCTTATAAAGCACACAAATAATCTGCATGTGAGACATTCCCTTACTTGCTATGGGCCCTGTAAGAACTGGAAGTAGCAATGGGGAAAGGAGAGGAATATTCATTTGGGAATTCTAGGAGCTGAAGGAAGGCTGGGGGAGCCGTGAGGGGGAGGGGGCAGAAAGAAGACTCACATCCCTCTGCGGGCCTCAGCTCTCTCTGGCAAAAAGAAAACTGTTCCATGACAAGACCTCTCGTTCCTCATCATACTGATGTCCAAAAGAAGGGGAAAATACACTCGAAGCGGCATTCCAAGCACCCCAGCTGTCTTGCTTCAACTACGTAACTAGCTGCACTCAACACCTCGGGATGGAGGGAAAAGAAGACAAACACCGGGAAGTCTGCAGGGACCCGAGACAGAACGCACGGATGGGCTGAACAGCAGCAGACGTCACAGGCGCGGGGGAAGCAGCAGGTTCTCCAGGAATCCAAGGAAAGGAGGTGCACACGGAAGCAGCAGGTGAACACACACACACACACACACACTCACACTCATGCTCACAGCCAGCACACACATGGAAGGAGCAGCCGTGATGAGGACCAGGACAAAATCATCCGAAGAATATTTTTCTGAAACTTCAGAGTGAAAAGATAAGAAAGCAGAGCAACTAATTTTGAGTAGAAAAATAGAGATTTATCATTGTCAACATGTTTGGGTTTGCTGATGCTTCTGAGAAGATTTTTTTTTTTTAAGATTTATTTATTTATTTGAAAGGCAGAGTTACAGAGAGGCAGAGGCAAGCAGAGAGAAAGAGCCAGGAGCTTCTTCCAGGTCTCCCACATGGGTGCAGGGGCCCAAGGACTTGGGCACCTTCCACTGCTTTCCTAGGTGCATTAGCATGGAGCTGGATCAGAAGCGGAGCAGCTGGGACTTGATCCAGCACCCATATGGGATGCTGGCACAGCAGGCGGCAGCTTTACTTGCTATGGCACAGCACCAGCCCCGTTCTGGGAAGATTTTTAGTATGACATACAAGATCATTTAAAGCCAAAAGCTAAGATTACTCTCAGCTCCAGGTCACAACCCTGCCCTCTTCCACTTGAACCCTTCTTTTTCTGAAGTCTGAAATCCACCTGCATCTCGTTCCAGGGCCACGAGTAGACACCCTGTGGACACTCTGAAGCACTCTGTGATCCACCTTACCCCGGGAGACAAAGACAGAAGAAAACCTCACGGAAGCTTGCTGAAGACCTCTAAGTATAAACTATTTCAAAGCAAATGGTGCATTCTTACTGGCTGGAGCAGGGAGCAAAGGACAGGGGACGAGATGGCTATCCACAGCAGACCACTACTTCCAGGGCCACGTGTCTCCATCCACACGGCGGCGCCAGCGCTGGGACAGGGTGCAGCTGAGTTAGCTCTGGGCCCTGCGAGGAAGGGGCCCTCTAAGGAGGGGAGATCGACAAGACACGGAGGACTCTTGAGAAATCCTCGCTCCTGGCTGGGAAAAGGAAGGGAGGGTCAGGCAGGACTCAGGCTGGGAGCGACACCTGTGCTAAAACCTAACCGGTGAGCAGAACATGGCTGGCAGAGGAGCTGCCCGTTCTGGTGCACAGAAGCCCAAGAAAACAGGAGGGAAGGACAAGGCACAGGGGTGGTGATGGAAGACAGGAAATCGGTTCTCCCGGGCTTGCCCGAGCCCTGACTGTATAGACTTCACCTGTACTGAAAGCGCCAGTCCCTCGAAGAACCCAACAGAATGTAAAGGGCACTTTCAAAACTCAGTAGGAAGTGGGATGAAAAGATAAGCTTATTGTGGTATAAAAAAATGTGAAAGCCATGCAGTTTCTTCATGCTGTGTGTTCGCCATGGACTTGCTGACTGCTTGCATTTGCTGGAGCCATGCCCTCGCATGGCTTCTGGGCCCCCCAGGCGGAGCTCGGCCGCCCATGCGTGCAGAGACCCCCAAAGACCACAGGGCAGTGCCGCCGGCGGCCCCCACCACAACGCAGAGTTTGCATCAACAGCTATGAACACAGCCCTGCTCCGACCAAGAAAAACAAGGTGGGGGGGGCTTACTGTAAGTGTATTTTAGCACCAAGCAAGTTCTCCGAAAGTGAGGCTGGTGAGTGTAAGGTGTGTAAAGTGGAGCACATAAAAACGCAGGTATCTGAGCACTGCCTGGAAATGCAGGTGCCAAACATGAAAGTAATTCAGCATGATGGGCGGTTTTCCCTGCTTCTTCCGAAATTCTCCTTCCTGCTCTGTATGTGTCCTTTCAGCATACAGCTCCTAAAACGCGGCATTACCTGAATCCAAATGACTGGCCTTGGACAGCGTTTCCACTACCGAATCCTCAGAGTGAAGTGAGGAGCGTTAATGACTGGTGTTAACAGCTCCCAGTGACAAGACTCCGCGACATAACTTACAGCCGCTCACCTGGGAGACCCCCCGCGCGTTCCGGCACCGGCAGGCCAGGCGCTCCAGTGCGTGGAGACACCTGCTAAGTGCAGAGCAGGCAGCAAAGCTCCAGTGTGCACCTGTGGCCCGAGTGGGAGCAACAGGAAAGACGGGGCAGCATCCTGACCCTCCCTGAGGGCAGGCAGCGGCAGCAAGCGTGGGGCGGGCCGGCTCCCGTGGGCTGACCGCCTGCCTGCTGTCTACGCGCCCCGGCAGCCCCAGCGGGGACCTAGTGTCCTTGCGCACAGTGTGACCACCGCAACTGAGCAAGCCAGTGCCAAACAGCAACCTCCGACCTTCTGCAGAAGGCGTCCCGGAGGTGACGGGGCCGCAGCACAGCGCTCCAGGCTTGCAAAGCCCAGCCTCGTACAAGTACAGCAGGATGTGAGGTTTTTGTTTTTGTTGTTAAAAAAAAAAAAAAAGTTGAAAACCATACTGGAAATTTCTGCAATTTCCAAAAATTTTTATGAAAACAAAAACCTATACATGGGTTTCAATTTTTGTACCAAAATAAACATTTCTTTAAAAGTCATTTTTACATGAACTTTCTGAAGTACCCTCATAATACAGCGACTCTGAGAGGCACAGGACCCCTGAGCTTTGGGTGGGGGGGGGACCCAGGAATCCTGGACTGACTGTGTAGCCTCACCCAGGCCCCTCCGGCTCCGGGCATCGCGGCTCCCTCACTGGTCCAGTGCAGATGACGTCACCTCCTCCAGGGCTGCCGGGCCAGAGCATCTGCCACTTAGCCCAGACATGCGCTGTGACCGGCACTGCTGGGGTGGGGGTGGGAGGTTAGGGAGTGAGAAGGAGGGCGGCACACAGACCATCAAGGTGATGAAGACTGGTGTCTGTTCGCTCCCGTCTGCGGGCAGATGGACATTTGGAGGGGGAGACTCACCTGAAGGGCACGCTGGCAAACACAAAGCGCTCGCGTCTCCCCCTCGGCCGCTGTTTACAGTATCAGAACATGCTGACTGCCTCACTTGCCTGCAGCGCTGCCAGCCTGCTGCCTCTCCCCCCATACAGCACCTAATACTGTGCGTCAAGATGCTCGCGTGGTCCCTTAGTATTTCACCATCTGATATCCTAGGACCACTGCTGGTCAGAAACGCTCTTCAGACTCCCTGGCCCCCATGCACCTCGCTGCGTGTCTCTAGGTTACACCTGCTCAGAACAGAGATGCACCAGCCCCCAGCAGGGCCAGGGCCCCCGCCCATCTACCGACGCCTAGGAACTGGCACCTGCTCCAAGCTAACAGAGCAGGTGAGTGAGCGGCACACTGCAGACAGCAGCTGGCCCCTGCTTTTCAGATGAGCTGAGGCCACACGGTTGCTGTTACGGGCACAAGTGGTACTGGGTACTGCCCGTGAGGAGCAGATGCCATGCAGGGGCAGGGGGGCTTCCCCTTAATCAATACTAACAGGAAGACCATGAGATAGGACAAGACTAAGCGACATGCAGGGGGCCTTAGGACCCAGGCAAAGACAGATGCGGAACCCAGGGCGTAAAGTGCTGGAAGCCCCTTGTCTGAGCTCTAAGTGAAGAGTAAGTGGGTTCTCTGAAGCACTGGCAACAAGGGAGCAAGGACAGCGGCGGGGCTGGGGCGCCACGGCCCCAGCTCATGGGGTGACAGGGCTTTCCTGCAGGTGGCAAGCGCAACTCTGTGCTCACGCTCACACCAGAGGAACGGACTCTGGATCCTTCCCGCGGGCACAGGCAGGCCTCCCCTGGAGTACTATGTCAATGGTGATACACTCAGGTCAATACGAAGGCTGGCAGGTGAGGATTCGTTTTTACTGCCTAGAAATCAAGTATTTAATTACCAGCACAATAGGTAATATAGGCAAGTTTCAAAAGAAAGTGCATCTAAGTTGTGAACACAAGAAAAATGTAATCCTACCAGTCACTTCCTTACATGAGTAACGTTTGGCATCGCTGTACTTAACGAGAACTCCCAGCCGTGGCAAGGACTTGGATGAAAACAGCATAAAACTGCTTCTGAACACGTGCAGTAACGGCGGGATTTAAGAACCACTGTGTTGCTGTCAGAAAGCCCAGGTTCAAATCAACCCTCACTAGTGACTCCAGCACTGCGACTGTTTCGTCATCCGCACAAGGATGAGTAATGGTCCCTCCCTTGGTCACAACTCAGATGTCACGGACAGGCGGGGCTCTGCACAGGGCCCCGCTAGAGTAAGCACCCGATGAAGGACGGACGCCATCGCCACCACCCAGCAGCCAGCCCCCTGGGCACCTCCCCGGGGAGAGGAAGAACCAGGCCACCGAGGCAGGACAGCCTCGCTGGGATTCCCTACTTTCCCTACTCTCCGGGGTGGGGGTGGGGGTGGGGAGGGAGGGGGAGAGAGAGAGAGAGTGCGAAGATTCAGATCCTGTTGTCTCCTCCTTAAGGACCTGGAGCTGCAGGTTCTGATCAGGAGCCTCCACTTCCGTTCAGAGGGAGTGCAGTGCCCTCTGAGTAGCAGAGGTGGAGAGGGGAGCAACGGGCCACGCAGCGCGGGCAGACAGGGCAGCTGTCAGTGATCAGAGGCCCACGTGCCTCCTGCAGACCTCGCCAGAACCGCAATCTGCACAGTGACACCGCCAGAGGGCCTGGTCTGCGGGGGATCGGTGCCAGCCTTCCCACACCACTGCTGCCATCACAGCTCAGCAGGAGACGGCCACGACCCTGCAGCGCAGGGACAAGCCCACCCTGCACACAAGGAACGGTGTGGGCGGAAGAGCTGGCCCTGCTCCCCCAGGAGACCCTCTGCATGGTGTGCACATGCAGGGGATGCCCGGGGCCGCCGGCAGCCAGCCTGGGCTCACCAGTCTCTGACTGCTGACTTCTGGGCTGGAGTGGTGTTCACCCCCAAAACACCTCTCCAGCCACCATGTGGCGTGATACCAGCAGCCCTATCAGAGCACCGGGCTGGGCCCCAGCTCCTCCACTTCCTTTGCAGCTTCCCGCTACTGCACCCTGGGAGGCAGTGGAAGGTGGCTGCTTGGGCCCCTGCACCCACATGGGAGACCCCGACGGAGTTCCAGGCTCCTGGCTTCAGCCTGACCTAGCCCTGGCTAGCGTTTGGGAAGGGAACCAGCGATGGAAATCTCCTCCCACTCACCATGTCTGTATACTGCTCTGCCTTTCAAACAGATAAAAATAAACAGATACCCAGTCCTTCCTTTCAGGCCCTCCAACCCATAATCTCCAGGCCCGCTGCCACCTCTCTGCTCAGCCACCCTCAGGGGCCTCCGCGGACACTGCTCACCCCTTCCATCACAGGCTCCACTGGATCTCCCCCTGTTACGAAGGCAGCTTTGCCCCTACATCCAGCCCTGGACTTCTCCTTGGTGGCCCCTTACCAGGGTTCATTTGTTTAAAGTCCACGAAGGCAGGAGCCACCGGGCTGCCACCTACCACATCCCAAGCCTAAGCACCCGTGGACTCAAGGCCAACGTGCCAGCCCTACTTCCCACTCCCTCTCCTGCCCCAGGCACTCCAGCCTCAGCCAAACCCCTCCAAGTTCCCAACCCCCGCTGCCTTTATTACCTGTGCCCTGCAAAAACCCAAGTCACCCTCCACACCCTGCTCCAGGGCTCCCGTCCCAGGAAAGCCTGCCCGCCTCCCAGCAGCGTGCGGCCTCATCAGGCTTCACAGCCATACGGCTCGGCCCCCCGCCCCCGATGAGGGGCGTGGGCTCCAACGGGCCACTCGGAGGGAGTCTCATCTCACAGCTCATCCAGGGAACAGTAACGTGGCACCTCTAACAGACCTTGGCACACAGCACACAGCTCCTCACCCCATGTTCGCCGGACCCTTGGAGTGCCCACGCCTGGAGGGCACCTTCCTTCCCTGGGAAACCATCTTCGTCAAAGAGCAGCAGTAACAGCCTCCCCCGACACGGACGGAGCAGCCCAGGTGCCTGCCTGAGTTTAGAGGGTAGCTGATTTTTAGGACGCAGTCAGGTCCTATCTTTAATTAAAGACACCCATGCAGAATGCAGTAAATAAACACAGGCAGCATCCCACCAGCCTTGGAGTACTTTTAAGTTTTAGAAACTACAGAATTATAAAAACTACAAACTTAAAAAACTCATCACATGGACATTTAATTATTTAAACTTCTTTTACACTGAGTCGATAAATTCTGAATGCAAATGTTGTGCCCTTACACGTTCTAATCCTTCTGATTCAAAGTAGAAAACGCAGGGCCAGGCACTTGGCGCAGTGGAGCCCACGTCGGAGTGCCTGGATTCCAGTCCCAGCTCTGCTCCTGATGCCAGCTTCCTGCTAATGTGCAGCTTGCGAAGGGACTGGCGGCAGATAACGGCTCAGGTAGCTGGGTCCCTGTCACCCACGTGGGAGACCCAGACTGAGTTCCCAGCTTCTGGTTTGGGCATGGCCCAAGCTCTAGCTGTTGCGGGCATTTGGGAAATAAACTAACAGATAACCACCAGCACCACCAAACAAAACACATCCAGTTAAAGACAGATACTTAAAAAGCAGAAAATACCAAAACTCTCCAAATGGAATGTTGGCTACTCTGGCAACTAGAGGCATTTTTTTTCTGTCTATGGCCACGTGTTCGACTTGGTGGCAGTAACTGGTGGATCCCTGCACCCTGGGGACTGCGCAGGTTGCTGGCAGCAGAGAGAACGCGGGCCCAGCCTGGACCCGCACCATGCAGGAGGCACCTCTGCCATCGCTCGCTTCTCACCTGGCCTGGAATCACCCTGCAAGACGTGCACGATGCGTCAATTATCTCAGGCACTGTCTCACCTTCTTAGTGCCGCCCCTCACAGACAGGTACGACCCAGCTAAACCAGCTTTCCAGCCTGTCTTTTAACCACTCCAGTGTAGAGTCGAAACCCCCAGTGCAGGCGTCACCCTGGACCCACGGGATGTGCCAGTGTAGACTACTGCCTCCGCCACTCGAATCCGTTAGTGCTTTAGCTCACATCAGGTGACCTTTGAAAGCCCGGCGATCTGTGTCATCCATCAGCTGTCCCGGTGAAAGCGGCTTACATCCCAGCCTCCCAGCCGACGGAGGCACCGCCCTCCGCTAAGCTGGCTGCCGCCAAACTCAGGAGAGAATACTGATCGCAGAGTTGAACGAATGCAGGCCAACTCGTGGCTCATGGACCGACGATAAAGTGAGGCCACAGGTGCCTTTGCTGGCCAAGATTTCAAACCGTACAGGACGCAATGTTTGGAATAGTTCATTCCAAAGGCGGAAGCTGTGCTTATCAGAATAATCAATAACCTAATGGGAATTTAAAAAAAAACTCAAAGAATTTCTTTCCTCCTTGTCAGGTCTGATGGCTGAGCCACGTGCAAAGGTGGCAGAGGGTGGCTAAGCCACCCCAAATACGGGTTAGAGCAGCACTGGGGCACAGCACGGGGGCTGTGCCTGGTGGAGGTGGCTCCCCGTGCTCCGCGGGCACTGGCTCCAGGCTGACCTCCCCATCAGCCTCTGCGGCTGGCTGGCCGCTCCCTCTCCTCATCTCTCGTCCCCAGAGCCCCTGGCTCAGGCGGGGGAGTCAGCCTTCTTCATGAGGGGAGCTGCCTTCTAAGAGAGTGTGGCGGACTGAGCCCGATGTCCCGTGGACTCCACAGCTCGAGGCCCTAACTCCCCGTGCACCCCAGAACGCATCTGGAGCCCAACTCTCTAAAGAAGCAAAGGTGAAATGAGGCCACGTGGGCGGGCCCTAACCCAGTCTGACTGGTGTCCTCACAAGAGGAGGAGGAGCCACCAAGGGCACAGAGGAGAAAGCCGCGCGAGGACACCACGGGCCAGCCACCTGCATGCCAGGAGAGAGGCCTCCGGAGAGACCAGACCTGCCAGCACCTTGACCTTGGGCCTCTCCCTCCAGGACTGAAAGAAACTGCATTTCTGCTGCTTAAGACACCCAGCACCTGTCTGAGGGCAAAATGAGAGGCTGCGGCACCCACGCAGGCAACACAAGTCACACGGTGCCACTTCCGCACCACAGAGCCTGGCCACGACCCATCCCAGCACCCCCCAGACTCAGGGGAGGGGAGCCTTCCCACCCCTACGGAAGGCCTGGCGTGCCCACACACGCACGCACACACACACACACACACACACACACACGGGGACAGGAGGAAGTCACTCTGGCAATGTGGGACGGACGTGCGGAAAGCTGCCACCGGCCTTCTTCTACCCGATCTCCACCGGCTACACCACCAGCAGGGAAGCCAGCAGCCCCCTGCTCAGCGACGCGGCCACCACCACTGAGCGGGGTCCTCTCCTGCAGGGACAAACACTCGCGGGCCAAGGGCATGAAAACCTCGCTGGAGAAGCACGAGCTGCTGACACGCTGCAGTCACCTGCGCTGGGCCTCTCCTGCCTGTCTGAGCCACAGAGCAAAACAGATTCCATTCTGGGTGGCACCCAAGCACCCGCGCCGCGCCACGCAGCGGTCCCATGTGCTGCAGCAGCAAATGGCCCGTGGGACCACGGGGGGACAGCACACCCCTCTCTGTCTGTGGGCCTTCGGCAGGAAGGGCCTCTCCTCCCAGCAATCAATCAAGGGCTCTAACCTAACTGTATACCCAGGACAGGCTCTAATTACCATTAGAGGGTTCTGAGTCAGAGGACAGGAGGCAGCACCTGGGAAAAGCACACAGCCACTGCACGGAGCGCCTGGGAGCCCAACACGAGACTGCCCACGCCGGCTGGATTCGGTTAGACTGGGGCTAATCAGAACACAGGCACTAAGCCCACAATACTGATTTCAAATCCCAGCGACAGATTCTGCATGAGCTGAAAAGCGCGGAGCAAACAGAGCGAAGCGCTGGAGAGTGAGATGCATGGTGCCAACGGCTGCAAGGAAACCTCTGCCAAGCCTAGCTCCTGGTGGGCTCCAGCCCACTGCCAAGAATGCCCCTGATGCATATGTATTAGGTTTGTCACCCCAGAGGCCTGCAGGCCACAGGATCTGCAGCCATCATGAACAGGCATTAATGAGCACAGCCTTTCAGTGCCATGGCGGCGCAGTGCGGTGCAGCTCGGAGCGGCTGGTGGCATCACAACAGATGGCCGGCTTCCCTTCCAGGCGGAACTTTCTGCAGGTGACAGGCCACTGTTAGGTGACTCCCACCGAGAAAAGCAAACGGAAGTTGACATCGGAACAGCTGACTGGGTGCAGGGCAGGTTTAGGCTCCCGGGGAGCCTCTGGCTTGGGCCCTAAGGGTTGCTTGCATTGCTTCCAAAACCGCAGCGGTGCCACAGAACTGGCTGGCGGAGGCCCGGCCCTGCCTCCAGGAGGAGGGGACTTCCGGAGTGCCCAGCACCCTGAGAGAGGTGGAAGCCAGGGTCCCTGCCCTCCAGAGGACTCTGCGGGAGGACCTGGCCGTGCCGGTGCATTCTGGTAGAACCTGACTACCACTGCAGGCACGTGGCAGGCAGTGCGGCGGCCACGTTTGTTTACACTTCTCTGTTCCCTTTGATAAACTGTGTACAGACTTCGCCTCCTTAACCAACGCATACTCAGGATCTCTGGCTGCAGGAACAGAACCCGCTCAAAGTGGCTTAACCAGAAAAGCGGGTGAGCAAAACCCGAGAAGGCTGGGGCTCTCCAAGGAGACACTTTCTCTAAAAAGCTTCTCCTGATTACTCCGTCTAAAGGGGCCCCAGCGCCTGTACCCTAGCACTGTGCCCTGCTTTTATGCTGTTTCCCACAGTGCACGCTCTACCTGCTGTTGGCCTGTGCATCTCTCCCGGCAGAAGGCAAGCACCACAGCGGTGGTTAGGGAGGTCGCCTGGGGCCAGGCCCGGCGCTGGTCCTCAGCCAGTCCTTTCTTTCCGCATCACTGAGTGAGTGCTCGGGCACATGGAACCCAGGACGAGGTGTGCCCGGAGGCCTCCAGCGGCAAAGGGACCAGGAAGGAGAAGCAGGCCAGCCGCCTGGGGCTCCCACCCCTTTCTCGCTGCCTCCATCCCTGCTCTGCCCTCTTCCGGGATTTTGCGTCTGCTGTCTCACACCTGAAAACCCTGCACCAGTCCCTTCATGACCCAGCCCACCCCCACCTCGCACGTCACTTCACCCAAGTGCGCTTCTCCAGCCTGCTCCCTGAAAGTCAGGCACACCAGCCTCCAGGTCTTACAATACTCCGAATCCCGCTTCCTTCTCACCTGCATCCTGGCTGGCCCTTTCTCACCCTGGGGGTGCCTGCTAATGCACCTGCCACCACGGCCTAGGCTGCGAGCTCCCGCATCTGTCTTGTTCACCTGTGTGTCCTTTCGGACACAGCACAGCATCTCACACCGAGGGTGTGCAAACACTGGGAGAACAAGTGACTGTCCATCAGCAACGGCTGCTCACGAGGGGGCTGTGACCGAGCCCAAGACACTAATTCACCAGGACACGCGACGGGGCTGCTGTATTCCCAGAGCCCGGGACAGCAGACTCCTAGTAAGTATCTGTTGAATGAACAAATTCCTGACTTGCGTGATGCCGCTCCACCCCCTTCTCTCCCCACATGGGATGCACGAGGATGAAAACAGTATTAAAGGAACATCCCTGAGCCGTCCGTAAGATGCGCACTGATTTGTCATAATTTACTGGCCACGCAGCTCAGGACATTGTCACACTGTCACATCCGAGTGGCTGAGACAGTGGCTGGGAACAGTAGACTCAGCTAAGAACTAGGAGATGCTCTCTACTCTTACAACTTTCAGTAGGAACAAAAGAACTAACATCATTCTAAGCTTCCCTTTTCTTTAGAAAGAGCAGATTTCTCCACACCTAAGAAACCTGTAAGTAACTAGGTCATTAGAAAAGACTTCACAAAGTTATTTTTCTCCCTTACCAATGAGGTCCACCGAGTTCCTGCTGCCTGCACTGGAAAGCCAACCCATGCTTCCGCGAGGCCACACCGCGACCACCAGCATAGCAGATGCAAAGCCACTATCTCAGTGTGACAGTGCTGGTCTCCTTCAAACACAGTAACTGCTGGGGGATGGTGCTGTGGTCCTGTGTATGTGCGAGTCTTAGCTTGTGGATCAAATATATTTGACGAAGTCGCTGGTTCTATGCTCACTGGCAGACAGCATCCCCATGTGGCGATCACGTGATGAAACACAATCAAAAATGGAAAGTCCTCGCCAGGGGCGGCGCGTCAGTCTCCGTGCGTACAGAGATGAACCAATCTGGGAAAGTCAGACCAAAAACCACAGAGCGACACAGACAGCCACATACTCCAAACAAGGCTAAAGTTAGCAAAGCAAAATATAGCAACCCAAAGCCTGCCACATCCCAGGCCTTAACAGTCTGCAGAAGCGCCCGGCATCCACACCCCCAGATCACCCCGCACGCGGAGTGGCTGCACAAAACCTGTTGTATTTAACAGAAGCAGAAGAGCGTTCAGAGGGCTTCTAGCCTGGAAGAGTTATGAGTGTTTGCCGTTTCTGGGCTCAGATGAGAGTGGCGGCTGAGAGAGAGAGAAGTGTTGGGGTGTATTTGCGGGTTTTCTGCCGCTGCCAAAGGGCGAGCTGGCACAGGCAAAGGGCTGGGGTTACAACAAGCAAGGCATCCAGAAATTGGAAGCAGCGTGTTGAAAAACTAAAAACCGGAACTCCTGGGCCTGTCGGAGAGAACGCTGGACAACAGGCGAGCCCTGCCCCCTCCTGCTCACATGCGTACACACGCGTACACTTCAGTTTCAGCCACTGTGCCAAACCCGAACTTCTTTTTGTGCCCAGGATCCCTTTTGTCCATCTGGTGAAGCCCACCAAGCCCCTGTCAGAAGAATGTGTTTAAATGAATAAGCCAAAACACAAAGGACTGCAAGTGAAGGCGGTTACACTTAGCGGCCAGCACAGCTTTAACCCCTGGTGGTCACGCAGGTGCTTCTGTGCTAACGCGCGGAGCAGCACGTCTCTCGGCAGGTCTTATGTTGCCTACACTCATAAACAGAAATGCTGAACTTCAGATGAGCACTGTGAGAATAAAAATACATTTTTTCTCCATCCCAGTCCCAGGATTCCCTGTATTCCACCTTAGGTTAGGAACCCTCGGCTGAGACAGCCAATGAACACGCACGAGGTGAAGCACCACATGAGAAAAACCAAAGCGTTGCAGAACGGGCTACCCACCAGCTGCCGAGTGAAGGGGGCTGACAGAGCAGGCACGATTTCTCCAAAAGCCACCGCGGGCTGCCGGCCAGCAAGGGAGCGGCGCACTGCACACGGAACCCAGAGAGGGCAGCCTGCGGGACGGCAGGCACACTCTGCTGCACTTTGAACCTGAGCACGAGGACCCAGCTCAGCACAGGCAAACCACGAGCCTGCGCACAGTTCCTTCCGGGAGCCCTGGCTTCTTCAAGCACGCTAGAAAAAGGCTGAGCACCGACCCTCAGCTTCCAGGCCCAAATTCTATCATCATCCTAACATCGCTGCCTTCCTTAAACTTGGGACAGCAAGTTCTACCCAACCTGGATGCTCCTCCTGAACAACCTAAAACAAGTGAATCCAACTCTTCTAAAAAGCCTGGCCAGGGCACACCTATTCCGTAAGAAGCAATCGAAAGCCTGGGTCTCGTCTGCTGTGAAAACACACGATGTGTTCTCCTTTGAATTCTGGTGCCATCACTTCTAGAGCACACACACAAAAACACCAACAAACATCACACTCTTTGGCAGAGGGAGATTACCGGCACATTTTCCACATCTGAATCAACAACAGAACCAGCACAGAACGAGCGCCCTGGACGATGACCTAAGCCAATCACAGCTTCTTGCTGCTGAAGACACAGAGACGAGTAGGAACTAAGACAAAATCACACAGCGACTCCCAAGAGAGCAGGGCTTAAATTCATGCTTTGCTTTGCCCACTACAAAGAACACATTTTCTCTCTCTTTTTCACTCTCTCTCTCTCTCATATCCCGAACCACTTTCCCAACTTTGTCAGCCAAGTTTTAACTTTACAGCAAAAAGACCCAATGGTTACCCAGTCATTATCTCCGGCTTCTATTAACCCCTGTGCACTACGCGAGTGGCTATGTGGCTATGATAACACTAAGTGGTTGGAATCGTGAAATGGTTAAATTCCACTGATGCTCCCAGGGAGTGGTGCCCTGCTGGCATCCTCAGGAAAAGATGCAGAAGCGCTGTGCCCAGATCGCCTGTACCTCCGTCCACTCTGCGGGACTCCCTAGGAGCGCGATGAAATTCGGAACAAAGCCAGAACGGTCACTCATCTGGTTTTTATAAAGGGGCATTTTAGAAGCAAAAGCTTCTCTCAGTATCAAACACTGGGCATTCTTAAGATCAGGAAGGGTATTTTTAATAAAGATTTATTTATTTATGTTAAAGAGTTAGAGGAAGAGAGATCATCCCTCCGCTGGTTCACTCCCCCAGATGGCCACAACAGCCAGGGCTGGGCCGGGCCAATGCCAGGAGCCAGGAGCTTCCTATGGGTCTCCCACGCGGGTGCAGGGGCCCATCACTAGGGCCACCCTCTACTGCTTTCCCAGACCATCAGCAAGGAGCTGGATAGGAAGTGGAGCAGCCGGGACTCAAACAGGCGTCCATATGGGATGCTGGCATCGCAGGAGGCGGCTTCACCTGCTGCACCTCAGTACCAGACCTAGGAAGGATTTTATTAACAAGACAGTCTTCCAGAAATTCTCTCTGCCAGTGTCTGTGTGCTAGGGGATCAGACATACACAGGGGACGTGAGCCAGTATGCAGAGCCAGGGCACCGCCTCAAGTCCTAGGGGTAGGATGTGACTGAGTAAGTCTCTCTCAAGATCTCCCTACTTTGTATTTCACCCGCGCTCTTCTGAAGAGCCAGCCATGTCCTCGCGTGCACTTCCTCGGAGAGGCCTTTCCTGACCTCCAAGCAAAAGCAAGCAAAGACTCATCTCAGACACCCAGCTCGCCTCGCACCACGCGTGAACTTGAGCAACCGCCTTCCTTCTGGAAGCCTCGATGTCTGCGTGCACGCAGTGGCGCGGCGAGCAAGTGTCGCGGTGAATCCCGCACCCCTGGAAGGAGTCCCCTCTCAGGGGACCGCCTTCGGTTTACCTTGTCACTCAACTACTTATTTCCTCCGGTCTGCGCCTGCCAGGGTCCCCACTGCAGCGCGCTGGCTCCTAGTAGGTGCAGGAGTAACTGCTGCGTGTGCGGTGCGTGCCACGGCCGCACCAGGCGCCCCGCCACGCCTCCCGCAGCCGAGGACCCGCGTTCACGCAGCCCACCTCCTCCGGGCCCAGCGCGGACGGCACCACCTTTCGTGGCCTCGGAGTTGCCCCGCGTTTCCGGCCTTGAAGACAAAAACCTTCCCGGGCCCGCGCGCGGCTTTTCCGCACCCTCTCGGCGGCGACTTCCTCACAAGGGCACCACGAAATCCAGTCCTGCCCCAAGTCCATCTCCTCCTGGGTCAAGTTCAGAGAGTCAAACAGCACACCCGAAACAGAAGCGCACAACGCGAGGCGGACGCTCTGACCTGTGTCTTTCCAGGGCCATCCAGGGGCAGGTGAGGGAAAGACGCGCGCGCCCACCGCACCGACCACCGCCGCAGACGCCGGAACCAGCTGCGCCGCGTCTAGAAGCTTCTCGGAGAAGCCCCTCCCGTCAAGATGAGTGTTAGGTCGGCACTCACTGGAGGTACTCAGTCACCCGGACGCGTTCTTCAAAGTTTCCTGAGTCTCTCGTGACCCCGGGCTCCCCGGGCGCGCGTGCGGCGCGGACACAGGTTCCCGCCGGCGCAGCCCCCTCAGGAGCCGCGCGTCCCGGGGGACAGCGCCCAGCCGGCGGCGCGGACCCCGAGCCGCCTCGGCGCCCAAGTTTGCGGCGCGCACCCCGCCCCCGGCCCGCTCTCCGCCGAGCCCGCCTCCCCGGGCTTCCCGCGGGGGAAAACAATAGCCGTGTCACCAGCGAACTCGGGGAGTAGCTGCAGGCTCTAATTGCTGCCGCTTCCCAGCGGCAGATAATTACTGCCTTCAAAAAAAAAAAAAAAAAAATGTGGTTTTCACCCGCGGGGAGGGAGCCCCCGAGCCTGGGCAGCGAGGCGGGCGCGCTCCCCGCCGCCGGCAGGCATCCGCGAGGCCGAGCCGGAGGTAGGGGGGGGACCCGGGCACCAGCGGGTGCGGGAGCGCCGCGGGGATGCGGTCACTCCCGGCGCAGGGGGCTGCGCAGGGCCGGCGGGCCTGCCCGGGGCACGGACACTTCGCTGTCCCGGCCGCGGCTGCCCGCGGCGGTCACCAGAACAATGCGCACAGCCAGCGTAGCTGCACAGCCCGCTGTCCGCGCGGCCCGAGCCCGCAGCGTGGCGCGCCGAGTCCGGGGAGCGGAGAGACCCAAGGCCCACGGTCCGCAGGGGCCCCCGGAGGGGCCCCCCGGGGAGGGCGGGCGCGGGGGCTGGCTCTCGGCTCCAGAAGACGCTCCCGCGAGGTGTCCGCGTCAGCGGCGCCCGCACCCCGGGCCGGACGCGACGCGCCCGAGAAGTCGGGCCCCTGCCCTCGCCGCGCCGCCGGAGCCCGGGTCCCCGAGTGCCGCGCCCCGCGGGGCCGCTCCAGCCGGCCGCCGCCACTTCCTCCGCGCGCCCGGCGCATCCCGGCGCCCGCCGCAGCGCCCCGCGCGCGCCCGAGAGCGGGCATCCCGAGCTCCCCAACGGTCCCCAGAGAGCGCCCAACCGTCTCGCCGCCCCCCCCCCGCTGCCCTCCACCCCGGCCAGGGTCCCCAGACTCACCCCAGGACCACCAGCTCCCCGTATTTCACCGCCTCCTTATTGGGGGCGCAGGGCTCCTCCGGGCCGGGGGAAAACATGGAGCCCCGCTCGTCCGCCGCCACCGTCTCCTCCGCGATCCCCGCCGAGTCCGCGCCGCCGCTACAATCCCATCCCGAGAAGGGGGTGAGCGCCCCGGGGAAGGGCACCGCGGCCAAGGGGGCGCGGGGCGGCCAGTCCCGCGGCTGCTCCGTCGTGGCTGTGCGGCTGCGCCCCGCCTGGCTCCCCGGAGCTCCGCACGCAGCGGCCGCCCCGAGCCAGACAAGGCAACAAATGGGACCGGGCAGCAGGCGGACCTGCCCGCGCCGCCGCCGCCGCCGCCGCCGCCGCCGCTGCCTCCGCCGCCGAGGCCCCGCGGGAGGGAGCGGGCGGGCGGGGGCGGGGCGGGGGCAGCGAGCGGGGCGGGCGGGGGCAGGTGGGAGCCGCCCCGCCCCCGGCCCGCGGGGCGCCCCCTCCCCGGCGCGTGGGGCCGCCCGCGCCCACTCCCCGCCCCCTCGCCCGGCGGCGGCTGCGGCCCCCGTGTTATGTAAACATAGAGTAAAAGGGAAAGGAAGTTCTTAAAGGAGCAGCTCTGTTTTTGTTTTGTTTTTTTTTTTTTCTTTCTCCCTCGCTCCCTTCCCGAAACTTGGAGCGCGGGGTCGTCAGCCCCGGCGTGAGCTCGGTCGCCGGCAGCCGGGGCCCGGCCCACGTTGGCCCCGGTTCGGCCGGCTGGAAATGGCACAGCTTCCTCTGGGGGGGGTTCGAGCGCGGGCCTGCGCGGGGTCACCGAGCGCCCGCAGCCACACGCACCGGGGTCGTGCGGGGCTCGGCTGAGGCGGATGCGGCCCCCGCGGCTGCTGTCTGCAGAGCGCCGCACACGGCTTAAATAAAAAAAAGTTGTTTTTTGATCCATGCGCTACCCGCCTTGCCCGCGCCTGGCTTTGGCGGATACTCTCCCGAATGGAAAGGTTCCTTTATGACCATGATTTAATCCCTGCGCTGTTTGCTGCCTGCACGTTTTTAAGTAGTTAACTACCGGGGCTTTAAACTATCGGGGACTGCAACAGTGTAGTGCGTGCTGTTTTCCATCATTCGGGATTTTATTATTCCAACATCCACTAAGCGCTCGTGGTAGAAGAACCTCTGCGTATCGTTGCCAGTGTCTGCCTCTCCCGGCTGTTAAACACTGCAGGAGCTGCCGCAGGTATAACCACAAGGTTGGGTCTGACCCTAAGAAATAATAATAAAATAATAATAGCAGTAACCTTCCGTGGGGCTTTTAAGGACTCCGTGTAACACCCACCCACAAGTTAGGACTGTGGTGCCAGCATGCCTCAAGTAATTTTGCTCTGGTTACTAACTAATGTTTTTAATTACAGCGCTAGACACAAATCATTCCAAAAAGCCACGTGGTTGGCAAGTCAAAAATAAATGTGATCAGTTAGCTGATTTCAGCTACTTCTAGAAATCCTATCCTTACCCCGAATGTAGCCCGTGCTCTGTAATTTTATGTGTTGTTGAAGCCTGCCATAGTTTTAACCAACTATCCTGTGCTAAAGGTGCGAATTCTTTGTCCTGGCTGGTGCCGGGTGTGAATGTTTGTGAATTTCTGCTTGATGGATGTGATCTCCATCTACCCCTTGCCGCTGCCCACCCTACAAACGTGTGAGCGCTCAGAATCCTGCTGCAGGCGCTCCCTTCCCGCCGCTGGGGTACCTGGCTCGTCTGCCTGCCTGCCTGCCTGCCTAACTTCTCCAGGCCGCTCTCCAGACTACAGCCCCCCTCTTGTCTCTGGCATGCTGTGCCTTTGTGCATTGCTTTACACAGTGCTGGCTCCATTTCCTGCTCGCTGGGTTCTGCATCTGCTCTTGGGAAGATGGAAACAAATATTTATTGGCCTCCTAGTCAGCTCCAGACGAGTTTTCCATGGGGCATGCCAGTGTGGGAGGGCCCTGGTTTCCAGCTGTTGCCCCCTGCACCTGTGACTTCCAGGGGGGTACCTCTGGTGCTTTGTGGCCTGCCTCTGCATCCCAGTGACTTAAGGAAGTGTGGCTCGCTGTGAGCTTTTGTATCAGTGGGGGCTTTTTCTCCCAGGCAGGTCAGGGGTCACAGGTACTTCAGTTCCCTGAACCACTCTTAGCCCTGAAAGCTTCCCACTGGGAAGGGGTATTCTGTTGATCTGGTTTGATGGACATTGTTTGTCAGTGGCCAGCACCATCTAAAGGGAGCATATGCCATTGTCTGATTTAGGTACTTGGTGCTTTTTTTTTTTAAGTTCCCTGATTTTGCCAAAACTCCCAAAATTTTTTTTATAAAAAAAAAGACATTTATAGCCGGCGCTGTGGCTCAATAGGCTAATCCTCCACCTTGCGGCACCGGCACACCGGGTTCTAGTCCCGGTTGGGGCGCCGGATTCTGTCCCGGTTGCCCCTCTTCCAGGCCAGCTCTCTGCTATGGCCAGGGAGTGCAGTGGAGGATAGCCCAGGTGCTTGGGCCCTGCACCCCATGGGAGACCAGGAAAAAAAGCACCTGGATCCTGGCTCCTGCCATCGGATCAGCGCGGTGCGCCGGCTGCAGCGGCGGCCATTGGAGGGTGATCCAACGGCAAAAGGAAGACCTTTCTCTCTCTGTCTCTCTCTCTCACTGTCCACTCTGCCTGTGCAAAAAAAAAAAAAAAAAAAAAAAAAAAAAAAGACATTTATTTATTTGAAAGGCAGAGTTACAGAGAGGCAGAAAGAGAGAGGTTGGTCCTCCATTTGCTGGCCCGCTCCTCAAATGGCCACAATGGCCAGAGCTGAGCCTATCTGGAGCTAGGACCCTCCTCCTGGTCTCCCACGCAGGTGCGGGGGCCCAAGGACTTGGGCCATCTTCCACTGCTTTCCCAAGCCATAGCAGAGAGCTGGATCAGAAGTGGAGCAGCTGGGACTCGAACCAACACCCATATGGAATGCCAGCATTGCCTGCAGCGGCCCTATCCTCTATGCCACAGCACCGGCCCCAAAACTCCCAATTTTTAACTGTCGGCAATTCATTCAAGCTTTTTGTTTTGTTTGTTTGGTTGTTTTTTCCCTTTAAACACGAACATGGCTCCACCCAAACTGTGTCTGTTTTCTAGATGGCACTCGTGGTCCCCAGACTTCGCTGTCTGGAGTTTAACGGACACACAGGAATAAAGGCAGTGCTCAAAGGGGGGCGAGGGCAGGGCTAGGAGGGTGAGAGTCGGGGTGCAGTGCAGACAATACACCTGAAGTTCCCAGAGGATGAGAGATGTCCCTGCTAGCACCTGTCTCTGCCCACCCCTCATCAGCATTATGGGCTCTCAGCACCCAGCACCCCGGCTGATAGGAGGAATCTGACTGCAGCTGAGTCTGTCCGCTCTTGGTTGTAATTGATTTAGTTAGTAGCTCCAGGCTGGTGGGACAATCTGGCTCTGCCATCTGCCGGCCCCACGGAAGGCCAGGGCGGGTTTGGCCGTCCTGGCGTCCCTCCTGGCCACGGCATTTGTGTCCCCTCCCTGACCCATGCACAGCCTCCCACGGGGAGCTAATGCTATTTCTTGGGCTACCAAAAGGCATATATTTACTTTACAAAGAAATACTACAAGGTTTTTCATTGATTTGTTTCCCTGTTACATTCAGCTCTTTTATGTGAGAATTACAAGACTCAGTGGAAAAGTTTGTTTTTCTTAACCATACATTAAATAAAGTTGGTTCAGTACCTCCCAGTATTTCTGTATGAAGACTCTGCATTTTAGTAACCCGACCTTTTATCTTACACACTTATGTTTACAAAGAATAAAGAGCACTTTGAAAAATATCTATTTGGACAAGCTGATCAGGGCATACTATTTCATGGAAGCTTGGATTACACTTCATTATTTATTTTAAGATTTATTTATTTATTTGAAAGTGAGATTTACAGAGCAAGAGAGAGAGGGAGAGAGTGAGAGAGAATCTTCCATCCGCTGGTTCACTCCCCAAATGGCTGCAGCTACTAGGGCTAGGCTTATCCGAAGCCAGGAGCGAGGAGCTTCTGCCAGGTCTCCCACTTGAGTGCAGGGGCCCAAGCACTTGGGCCATCCTCGCTGCTTTCACAGGCTGTATCCAAAGTGGAGCAGGTGGGCCGGCGCCGCAGCTCACTAGGCTAATCCTCTGCCTGTGGCGCCGGCACACCAGGTTCTAGTCCCAGTCGGGGCGCCGGATTCTGTCCCGGTTGCCCCTCTTCCAGACCAGCTCTATGCTGTGGCCTGGGAGTGCAATGGAGGATGGCCCAAGTGCTTGGGCCCTGCACCCGCATGGGAGAGCAGAAGAAGCACTGGCTCCTGGCTTCAGATCGGCGCAGTGCGCCAGCCATAGTGCCATTTGGGGGGTGAACCAACGGAAGGAAGACCTTTCTCTCTTTGCCTCTCTCTCTCACACTAACTCTGCCTGTCAAAAAAAAAAAAAAAAAAAAAGTGGAGCAGGTGGGTCTTGAACTTGCACCCATATGAGATGTTAGGGTGGCAGGGGGCAGTTTTACCTGCTGTATCACAACGTAGGCCCTACATTTTATTTTTAAACTATATGTTTTTGTTTGTTTTGTGATTGAGAGAGTATTTTGTCAAAAGTTTGGAAAACATGAACGGAAGTACTCTTTAAAAATCTTGTTTAAATCACCCATAATCTTCTTATCCAGAAAAAATCTTGTTTATCATTTTTGTGTATTTCTTTCATCTTTTTATTTTTAATTTTCAACGTGGTGGTGATAATATGGTTTATAATCACCCTTTATAATGCTTCTTATCCTGCTTTTTTCAGTCAATATTATTTTAAGAGCAGTTTTCTTGTCACTAAAACTTCATGAACATTTTTGTTATTTCATCCACATATATTAGCCATTCTCTCATATGGAAAATTCCTAACTTTTGCTCTTATAAACATATTTTCATTTGTTACTATTCCAGGAAAATAGAATTCTATGAGCAAAATTATCACATCAAAAGATAAAAACATTTGTAAGCTCCTTTGGTGTGTATTTCCAAAGTGTGGTGCCTGCCAATTCACACTGCCAGTTCACACACTGCGAGTCCTGGTAACTGGGAGTGGGCCTCAGGGATCGCTCACCAGCGCCTTTAAATCCTTTCTAATTTGGCAGGTGGTGATTTTGCGTCTGCATCTCCGTGGCTGTCACCGTGCCTGTGTTTGCCTTTCCTTGCGGTAAAGCGGAGAGCGTGAGATGTGCCCTGCTGGCCGCTCTGCAAGTGTGCAGCGCAGGGCTGGGGATTCTGCAGCTCTCTGGGACTTCCCTCCTGCATGAATGCATCTTCACACCCGATGAACAGCAGCTCCCCGCTGCCCCCCCCCCCCAGCCCCTGGCAAACGCCCTTCGTCTTTCTGCTTTCATGAATTTGATTATTTAGATCCCTCCGGGAAGTGAATGCTGCAGTCCTTCTGTGGCTAGCTTATTCTCCTTCCCATAGTAGCCTCAAATTCCACCCCCGAGTAGCACCCAGCACAATTTCCTTCCTTACGTGGCTGAATAATACTCCGTTGTATGTGTGCTCCACATGGCCGGGATCCGGTCATCTGTCAGTGGACATTTAGATTGGTGCGTATAAATACCGCTGCCCCAAAGACGGAAGCACCGATATCCTGATTGCAATCCATTTGGATGAATATCTAGAAGTGGGGTTGTAGATCATAAGGCAGTCCCATCTGTAATCCTTTTAAGAACATTCATCAAGATTCCCGTCATACTTGTACCATTTTACATTACACAAGGATTCCAACTTCTCCACATCCTTCCCCACGTTTGTTATTTTCTGTTTTGGGGTGTGTGTGTGTGTGTGTGTAATAATGGCCACTCTAACAGATGTGAGGTGATATGTGGTTTTGATTTGCATTTCCCTGATGGTCAGTGACACTGAACATCTTTTAATGTGTCTGTCAGTGGTTTGTGTATTTAAGCCCTTGGCCCATTTTTGAATCAGGTTATTTGGTTGGCTTTTGTTTGCTTGTTTTGCTAATGAGCTGAGTAGGTCCTTACATATTTTGGATCATAGCCTCTTATCAGGTATATGGATGGCAAATAAATTCTCCCAGCAACATTTTAGTTTGATGTGGTCCTACTCGCCTGTTATTGCCTTGGTTGCTTGTACCTTTGCTGTCATAGCCAAGAAATGATCTTCGTGTCATGAAGCTTTTCTCTTGCCCTTTCCAGAGTTTCGCAGCGTCAAGTCTTACGTTTACGTCTTTAGTCCCCCTGGAGCTGACTTCTGTATACACTGTAAGATAGGGTCCTGGTGTATTCTCCTGCATGTAGATTTACAGTTTTACCACTGTCATTTGTGAAATAGACTCTCCTTCCCCCAGTGTGGAGTCTTGGCACTTGGTCAAAGCTCAATTGGCCATATGCACATAGGTTCAGAACCAGGCTCTGTTTGCATGTCTGTCTTCACGAATGTGCCATACTGTTTTGATCAGTGTAACTTTGAACATGCTTCCTAGCAGGACGTGTGAGCCCTGTAGCTGGAGATGAGAGGTCTTTGCTTACTGACTCAGTCTCCTTGTCAGTGATAGGCTTCTTCATATTTCTTGCTTCATCATTCAGTCTTGGTAGATTACGTGTTTCTAGGCATTTGACGTGTTACCCAACTTGATACCCAACTTGTTGGTGTATAATCTTTCCTAGTAGTACTTTATCATCCTTTCTGTTTCTGTGACACCCTTTATAACGGTTCCTCTTTCATTTCTCATTTTATTTATTCCAATCATCCCTTTTTCTGAGTTATTCTAAGCTAATCACTTTTGTTAATCTTTTCCAACTAAACTCTTAGTTTTGTTGATTTTTTCCATTCCCTACTTTGTTTCTGTTCTAATTTTATTATTTTCTCCCTCTTACTAATGTTGGGCCTAGTTTGTTCCTCTTCCTCTGATTCTATGAGACGTAAAGTCAGGTTGTTTATTTTGGATCTTTCTTCTGTAATGTAGGTGTTTCTCACTCTAAACTTTGCTCTGAGTGCTGCTGTTGATGTATTCAATAAGTTTGGATACATTGGACTTCCTTTTTGTTTTTCTCAAAATAATTGCTTCACTCCCCTTTTGATTTCTTCTCGACCCACTGGTTGTTCAAGAATGTGTTTTTAAATTCCCACACATTCGTGACTTTTCCAATTTTCCATCTGCTATCAATTTCTAGTTTCATCCCATTGTCCTTAGGAAAGATCATTGGTTACTTCAATCTTTAAAAATTTGTTAACACTGGTTTTGTGACCTGACATGCGATCTTGGAGAATGTTCTGCCACTGTTGGGTTCATACACTCACCTGGCCAGTTTGTTGGCTCATAAGGAGCTGATGGTCAATGGAATCTTAGATTTTCGTCAGATCAACTTCTTTTTTAAAAAAATTATATTGCAGGTTTTTTTTTAAAGATTTATTTATTTTATTTGAAAGGCAGAGTCACAGAGAGGCAGAGGTGGGGGGGGCGGTGTCTTCCATCCGCTGTTCACTCCCCAGATGACCACAACAGGCAAAGCTATGCTGATCTGAAGCCAGGAGCCGGAAGCCAGGAGCCAGACCTGATCTGAAGCCAGGTCTCCCATGTGAGTGCAGTGGCCCAAGGACTTGGGCCATCTTCCACTGCTTTCCAGGCCATAGCAGAGAGCTGGATTGGAAGTGGAGAAGCCTGGACTCACACCAGCGCCCATGTGGGATGCCGGCACTGCAGGCCGTGGCTTTACCCGCTGTGCCACTGTGCCGGCCCCAGATCAGTTTCTTTTAAACAGAATCCATATCACCAGGACCTGTGCAATTGAATTACTGAATTGCAGTGAAATATTAAATATTTATTCCTAGTCTACTCCCAATACGTTGGCTTCAGACAATCCAATTAATTCTTTTTTTCTCATTCCTTTAAAAAAGTTTTAATTATTTAACTAGGTAGCCCACACAAATGAAGTGAGAAATGTCTTCATCATACAATTCTCCACCTTAGTGGAAAACACTGTTAACAATTTATTGTGCATTTTTTACAGCAATATTCTCTGTGTGTTTATGTAAATAATAGCTAGGAAAATACACAGGAATGGCAGCACACTGTACACAGCATTTCACCAGGAGGCCTTGAGCAGATGACAGAGTCAGAGTTACCTGTGCAAGATCTGAGGGGGTGACCATGTTTCCTGCAGAGGCACAGCAAGTGCCAATGTCCTGAGGCCAGCACAACCTTGGTATGTGTGGGAACAGGAAGAAATCCATATGATTAGAGCTTCCTGAGTGAGCAGGAAAAGGACAGTAGACAAAGCTGGAGGAATAAACAGGACCCTGATCAACAGACCCTCCAGGGTAATGGTGTGAAGATTTACATTGCTGCTCTCTGATACTGGAAATAGCCCACGAGTTGGATAGTTGTTGAAACAGTGAAAAATAAAGACATCTAACAATTTTGCCTGCAGAGATGTCATGAGAGACCATGAAATCAAGGTAGAGATATTAAAAGATGTGCAATAGGGGCCGGCGCTGTGGCATAGCATGCAGAGCTGCTGCCTGCAGTGCCGGCGTCCCATGTGGGTGCCAGTTCAAGTCCCGGCTGCTCCACTTCCAATCGAGCTCCCTGTTAGTGCACCTGGGAAAGCAGACGAGGATGGCCCAAATGCTGGGACCCTGCACTCATATGGGAGACCCGGAAGAAGCTCCTGGCTTCTATCTGGCCCAGCCCTGGTTGTTGGGGCCATTTGGGGCGTGAACCAGCTGATAGAAGATATCTCTCTGTGTGTCTCTCCTTCTCTGTAACTCTGCCTTTCAAATAAATAAATCCGAGTGAGATTGTACTGGAAGGTGCCTCCATACCCCATTCACCACGGAGACAGGGGCCCAAGGAAAGAGCTTAACGAGGCATGAGAAAGGCATCCTAGCAGAGCGGAGGGTGGGCTAGGTTAGGAGCCAGGTCTCTGCCCTGCATCACAGACTTCTTATGCCTGCCTCAGTTATCCCATCTGTGAAATAGACAGAATTTCCTGCTTAAAGTTCTGAGACAAGCAGATGAGATAACACATGAGATGAAAAACTGCACTAAAAGTATTAAAACACATATACTCTTATCATTCTTCAGCAAAGCCACAGGAACAATATTGCGGGACAGGGGGTGTGGATATATCGAATGATAACACATCAGTAAACACGTGTTGAAAGCTTCCTATACTTGTTATGTGCAGCCCTGTGATAAAAAGCCAATTTGACAAATATTTATTTAGCGTCTATTATGTAGAAATTGCAGGGATGGACAGAGCAGGTGGTAAGGCCCAGCAGAAACTCAGATTCCCAAGGCTGATTCACTGCCCTGACCCCACGATGGGAGCAGTTCAAAATTACTCAGGGGCGTGGGATGTGGGGCCCTGTGGCACCCACACACCGCATAGCTTTTCTGCTAGTTGTGAAATGTTCCAGGTGTGGCAAATATAAGAACCTCAGCATCAAATCAAGAAAGGAACCCCAATGAGAATACTACGTTACTGTGAAGTGCTCTGCACTCGCATGACTACGAGAAAGTAATAAAAGATCAGCTTACAGGAGGGCTGCATCTAAGACGTGGATCCAATGTCTCCTCCATCTCCAAGTAGCCCATGAGGGTCTCTTTGGCCTTCGATTATACAGGATGCGCTCATTTTATTCTTGCCTTTTCATAATCTTCATTAGTACCCTAGCTGCAAAATCAGCACATGAGGCAGCGTGACCTGATCTCCATTACCACGTGCCAGTTCACACGAACAAATCCAAGCGCACACTGAACACAGCCCAGCACAGATGGAACTGACCCCCGCCGTCAGCAGTGAGAGGAGGAGCAAGCACCAGATCGCACAAGTTATTATTACTCCTCTAAGATAAATAAAAAGATGAAACAGACATTTTTCTCCCCCTCCGAAAGCAATTAAACCAAGGTTACAGTTTAACAACAATAATGAGAGAATTAAATACTGTAAGACCCACAGAATCAAAACTGTTAATTCACAGACTATTCACCTGCCTGTTAAGGTTCAGTTCCCATTAACCTTTCTCTTCGCTGGTCCATCACAGGAGGGGAGCTTTCCCCTCTGGTGTTCAGCTCTGTGTTACTATTGGCTGGAGTCAACATACCAGGAAAAGCTGATGTTGACCAAAAGCAAGCCACAGACACGCAACAGGGAAGTAAGTAAAGTATCTGAACTGCCCAAACCCAGTATTTAAAGAGCTATTCATTGCTGAGAGCAAAGAATCAAACTTAGTTCCTCTATGAAACAATGACTTTTTTATTTAATGTTAAACATCTTATTAATTGCATCCTCTACTATGTCCAGATCAATAGATACTAATAAAAAAAAAACTTAGAAAATTAAATCTCTGGCTCTCTTTCCTCCTTTAGGCATTTTACATTTCATAATCTTTCCAGCATTTATCACAGAGTTCCTATGTTTGCTATTATTCATCATATTCAATCAAGAAGTTTCTTACAACAATCTTTTATAATAAAATCATATGGATATTGAGTTGAACTATGTTCTAAGCATTTTTATTCATAATTAGTAATTTGATTTGGCAACTTTTGAGGCTGGTGACTGTATCAGTTATGCATTACTGCAAGACAAAAGCAGTGGCTAAAAACAAAAACGATTTATTTGTTCATGAATGTGTGGGTTGGTAGCTGGAGCAGAGCTCTGCTGGGTGGTTCTTCTGCTCCACGTGCCTTGGCTGTCTCATGGGAAGTTCAAAGTCTGTTGGGTCTTCAGCTGGGAGCTCTGTGTTCTCAGATACCCTTTCCCCACGTCCAGGACCTCAGCTGCAGTGGCTGGAACACTCTCTACACTCGTGGTCTCTCTTTCCATGTGAAGGCTTAGCTCGGGGGAGCCACCAAGGCATCACCACAAGGCAGCAGTCTTTCAAGAGTGAGATGTGAAATTGCAAGTTCAAGGGTTCCTTGTTGCGTGATGATACTGGTACCAATAAGCAAGGTGCTGCCAAAGGAACAGTGTAAAACTTAGGCCTTCTGCTTTGGGACTGGGCAGTGAGTGAAGAAGACAAGGCCAGTGGAGCCTGTTACTGGAGGCTGGAATAGCAGTGAGGAGCTGTTCTTGGAGAGTGGAAAAATGACAGGCAGCTGGGGCTGGCGCTGTGGCACAGCGGATTAAAGCCCACGCTTGCAGCACTGGCATCCCATATGGGCACTGGTTCGAGTCCAGCTGCTCCACTTCCGATCCTCGGATAGGCTCAGCTCCAGCTGTTGTGGCCATCTGGGGAGTGAACCAGTGGATGGATGACCTCTCTCTCTCTCTCTGTCTCTACCTCTCTCTGTAACTTTCAAATAAATAAAATAAAAAAGCATAAATAAAAAATAAATAAAACGAGAAAAGAAAGCTGTTTCTTGTCCTCAGTCTTTGCAGTTGGCAAAAAGTTCTCAAAGTGCGAAAGCGCAGAGTAAGGGCCAGAGTAATGGTGTAACTGCAGGATTCTTTGATCTGATCTCCTTTTTTTTTTTTTTTTTTTTCAGCCAGGAACCAGGTGCTTCTCCTGGTCTCCCATGCAGGTGCAGGGCCCAAGCACTTGGGCCATCCTCCACTGGCACAGCAGAGAGCTGGACTGGAAGAAGAGCAACCGGGACAGAATCCGGCGCCCCAACGGGGACTAGAACCCGGGGTACTGGCGCCGCAGGCAGAGGATTAGCCTAGCGAGCCGCAGCGCAGGCTTGATCTGACCTCCAAAAGATGCAAGGTGGCACCTCATGAAACCTCTTGGCTTGATGAAAGGGGCTTAAGGTCTAGCCCCCATCAGCCTCGTTTGCCTCAAAGAAGAGTCTGTCTCAAAAAGAGCTAGGATATGCCTAAGTGGGAGACCGGGGCCGAGGTCCTGCCTCCTGAGTTCAGACCCAGCCAAGCCATGGCCTTTGTGAGCATTTGAGGAGGGAACCAGCAAAAGGAAACTCTCTCTCTCTCTCTAATAAAATTTCTAGAAGGGATTTCTCTTCCTTTCCTATATTCCACTCCCCAGGAAAGCGCTGGTGTGATTTCCTTCACAAAAGACTGGCTTTCGTTTCTGAAGTTCTTACATAAGTTGAATTAAACTATACACACTCATACTCCTTTTGGGGTGGATTCCTTCACTCAACGTAACGACTTGGAAGTCCTTTCATAATGTCGTGTGTATCAGTAGTTTGTTCCTTTTGATTACCAAGTAGCCGTCTGTTGTACAGATCCACCATGGTGTGTCTATTCATTCAACTGTTGGTGGATAGTTGAAATTTTTGCAGGTCATAGCTTCCTTTTGAGCATTGCAGGCAAAGCTGCTATGAACATATGAATATTCACATATGAGTCTTTTATTTCTCTTGAGCAAATTTGTGGAGGGAAATGGTTGGATCCTGTGGTTATACTATGGTTAACTTTTTTTTTTTATAAAAACCTGTCAAATTCTTACCTACAGTGGTTAAAAGTTCTGTTGTTCCTCATCACCAGTAATACTTGATACCATCAGAATCTTAAGAATTTTTTAACCGTTCTGATGAGTGTGCAGTGGTATGAGTATTTCATCGTAGTTCTAATGAGTATTTTTTGGATGACTAATGACATGGACTATCTTTTCATTCTCTATCTATATACTCTTTGTAGAAGCATCTTTTCAAATCATTTGCCCATTTTTAATGTCTTTTTATTTTTCAGTTCTAAGAATTGTTTAAATAGCCTGTATAGAAGTCCTTTGTGTAATAGAGATTTAGTGAATATTTTCTCCCAGTTTGTGACTTAAATTTTCATTTTCTCATAATGGATTTTTCACAAAGCAAGTGTTTTTAATTTTGTTGAAATCTAATTTATCAATACTTTCTTCCACTGCTTTTACTTTTTGTATTCTAAGAAATATTTGTCTATCTAAAGGTCACAAGTGGTTTCTCCTTGGTGTCTTTCTAGAAGTTCTGTAACTTCTAGTTTCATATTCATATCTATGATTCATTTCAAGTTAATTTTTACATAGGATCTGAGGTTAGACTGGATGTCAACTCCTCCCATCCGGATATCCTGTTGATCTGGCATCTTTTACTTAAAAGACTTTTCCCATCTAATTGACATCTTTGAAAAACATCAATTACTTATATATGTGAGTCTGAACTCTATTTTTTCACTGATTTTTATGTCTTATGTAGTTGCCAATACCAACCTGTCTTGATTAACATAACTTCATACTAAGTCTTAAAAACAGCAGGGGTAAATTCTCTAAGCTTGTTTTCTGTTTAAAGAATTGCTTTGCTGGGGTCGGCACTGTGGCACAGCAGGTTAAGCCACGGCCTGCAGTACCACCATCCTTCCTGGGCACCAGTTCGAGTCCTGGCTGTTCCTCTTCCAATCCAGCTCTCTGCTATGGCCTGGGAAAGCAGCAGAAGATGGCCCAAGTCCTTGGGCCCCTGCACTCACATGGGAGACCTGGAAGAAGTTCCTGGCTCCTGGCTCTTGGCTTCAGCTGGCCCAACCCCAGCCAATGCAGCCATTTGGGCAGTGAACCAGAGGATGGAAGACCTCTCTCTCAGTCTTTCTCTCTCCCTGTCTGTAATTCTGCCTTTCAAATAAATAAATGTTAAATAAATAAATATAAATAAATCTTCTTAAAAATTGCTTTGTTATTTTACAGCCTATTTCCATATAACATGTAGAATCTACTTGATCATTTCTACAAAACATCCTGCTAAAATGTTGATTGGTATTACCTTGAAGCTATACTTCAATTTTGGGAGACTTAAATTTTGCTACTGAGTCTAGGAATATGACTTTTTTTTTTAATTTACTAAGGTCAATTTCTGTCAGAAGTGTGTTTGGTAGTTTTCAGTTACTTGGATTTTTAAAAAAATGTATTCCTAGGAATTGACTGAATCCTTTTTACCCAACTGTTATTGGGATTTTTAAAAATGGGATCATAAATAAGCATGAAATTGATGTTCTCGCCCCAGTTTTATGTGAAAGGCAGAGAGACAGAGAGAGAGGGACAGCGAAGACAGGTGGACAGATACCTTCCAAACAACAGTCCACTCTTCAAATGCTGGTAATAGCCAGGGCTGGGACAGACCAAAGTCAGGAGCCTGGAACTCTGTCTGGCTCTCCCATGAGGGTGGCAGGGACTCAAGTATTTGAGCCATCACCTGCTGTCTTCCCAGGGTGCACATTAACAGGAAGCCAGATAAGAAACAAGGTGGCCAGGCCCCAAACCAGGCACTCTGATATGGAATACATGTGTCCCATGCGGCCATTTAACCTGCTGTGACACACAGTACCCACCGCAGCTGAAGGCTTTTGAGATCACCTATGTCAGGTTGAAGCAGTTCCTTTTATTCCTAGTTTGTTAGGAGTTTTCTTTGTTTTTAAGCAATTATGGATATGACATTGAATTGTGTCAAATGACTTTTGTGCATCGACTAGATGATCTTGTTTTTTCTTTATTTGTTAACATAATTGCATTGACTGCTGTTTCAAATATTAAATCAACCTTGCATGTTTGGGATAAATCCTATTTGGTCATCATATGTTATTGCTTTATATATTATTGAGTGTAACCTGCTAATTCTTTGTTAAGGATTTTTCCCACTGTATTTATCAGAGACATTGGTCTATAATTTTCTTTTGGGACGATCTCTGTCAGGCTGTTTATTAGGTTTTGCTGGTTTCATGAAGCATGTTGAACAGTGATCTCATTTCTATTTTTTGAAAACACTGATGTAAAATGGTGCTATTTCTTCCTTAAACATCTGATGGAATTGGCTGGTGAAAGTATCAGAGCGTGGACGTGTCTTTAGGAGAAAGTTTTCCATAAACTCCCGGTATTTATATACTTGGAACTATACAAATGGTCTTTTAATGTCAATTTTGCTAAGTTGTATTTTTTTTAAAGATTAGTTATTTATTTGAGAGAGAGAGATATCTTCCACCTGCTGGTTCCCTCCCCAAATGGCTGCAGCAGACAGTGCTGGGCTATGCTGAAGCCAAGAGCCAGGAGCTTCATCCAGGTCCCCCAAGTAGGTTCAGAGGCCACAAGCACTTCTACTGCTTTTTCCAGGTGCATCAGCAGGGAGCTGGATGGGAAGTGGAGCAGCGAGGTCCTGAACCAGCACCCATACGGGATGCCAGCGTCACAGGCAGCGGCTTCACCTGCTGCGCCACAGCGTCGGCCCCTCCAAGTTGTAGTTTTCAAACTATCTGTTTTGTCGAGGTTATCCATTTTGCTGGTGTGCGGTTGTGTATAGCGTGCTCTAATTACCCTCTTTGTGTCTACAATGGATGCAGTGACAAGCCCTTTTGCGTTTCTGATACTGGTGACTTGCGCTGTTCTTCTCTCGGTGAGCTAGAGGGGGGACTGTCAGTTCCTGCTCGCCTTTGAGTGCATCCTTGCAGCCTTGGCATTCTTCTCTACCTCTATTGGCTTCTCATGTATTGGCTGCTGCTCCCATCTGGGTTATAGCTTCCCATCCAGTTACTTTAGGTTTACTTTGCTCTTCTTTTTCTAATATTTTAGTGCAGAACTTTAGCTCACTGATTTTAGACCTCTTTTTCTAATATAAACACTCAAAATACAAGTTTCCTTCTGGGCACAGGTTCAGCTGTATCACTAAGATTCTGACATGCTGTATTTTTATTGCTTTTGGGATAAAATATTTGCTAACTTTCCTTGAGATTTTATTTCTGGCTTATGAATTATTTAGAAATCATTTTTAATTTCTCAAATCTTTGGGTTTTTCTCGACTTACTGATATCTTATTAATTGAGTTGTAGATTGGAAAAACACTTTGTATTGTTTTGGTCTTTTTAAATACGTTCAGAGTTGTTTACAGCCCTGCATACGTTCTGTCTTGGAGAATGTATTATGTGAACTTGGAAAGAATGTGTATTCTGAAATTAGTGAGTGTAATGTTCTATGAATGTCAATTCTAGTTGAGTGATTGGTAGTGTTGTTTTTATTCATTTTGTCTAGTTTTTTTTTCCCCAAGAGTAATGGTAAAAATGCACTATAATCGTGGAATTTCCTATTTCTCATTTTCACAAGTTTTGCTTTATTTACACCTGTTGTATCTTATTGAAGATATGTCCTTTTGATCATTTTTCTTAGATGCCTTTTCTGTTGTCTTCTAAAGGACACCAAAGCTGTACTCTTTGTTTGGAAGTTTATTCCATCGGATACTGAAATAGTCACGTTAGCTTTCTGATGCTTACCTTTTGCCCAGTTCAGCTTTTCACATACTTTTACTTTTAACCTTTCTGTATCTTTATATTAAACTGTGTCTCTTATATGTGGTATCATCTTGCTTTTATACCACTTTTTCAACTTCTTTTTTAATACAACTGTTTATACTGTCTAACATGGTATCACTATCTCCAGGTGTCCATTTAAATTAAAGTGAGTAAAATTTAAATAAAAGTTTTAAACTATGTATTTTATTTATTCAAAAGGTAAAGAAACAGACATAGAGACAGACAGAGACAGAGACAAAGATAGATCTCTCATTTGCTGGTTCACTCCCCAAATGCCCGTAACAACCAGGGCTGGACCAGGCTGGAGCCAGAAGCTCAGAACTGAATCCAGGGCTCCCACGTTAGTGACAGGGACCCAAGGACCTGAGCCCCCACCCGCTGCCTCCCAGGGTATGCATCTGTGGGAAGCTGGAACCAGGAGCACAGTCAAGACTCAAAGCCAGGTGTTCCAGTATGGGATGTGGGCATCCCAGGCAACACCCTAACCACTGTGCCAACCCCGGCCCCTTGAATAACACTTGCATTCAGTGTTTGAGTCACAGGGGCCGCATTTCAAGTGCTGTATTTGCGCACTCACACGCTGGAGTATGCCCTCTTCCAGGAGCTTCTGCTGTCATGGGAAGAAGTCCAGCCCAGGCCGCTGAAGGATGAGAGGCCGAGAGAGGAACAGAGGCACCCCGGGAGCAGCCAGTACCGACTGCCATCCTAGCACTGTCAGAGGATGGCAGCCATGAGAAATACCCCAGGCGAGACCAGCAGAGCCCCACCGTGCACAGCACAACCGATTCATTACAGAACTGCTCTTCTCCCCACCTCCCTTTTTTTAAAGATTTATTTATTTCAAAGTCAGAGTGACAGGGAGAGAAAGAAGGAGAGAGAGAGAGAGAGAGAGAGAGAGAATCTTCCATCTGCTAGTTTACTCCCCAAATGGCTGCAATGGACTAGGTCTGGGCTAGGCTGAAGCCAAGGAGCCTGGAACTCCATCTGGGTCTCCCATGTGGGTTCAGGGGCCCAAGCACTTGGGCCATCTTCTGCTGCTTTCCCTGCACGCTAGCAAAGAACTGGATAAGAAGGAGAGCAGCTTGGCCGGTGCTGCGGCTCAATAGGCTAATCCCTCACCTGCGGTGCCGGCGCACCAGGTTCTAGTCCCGGTTGCCCCTCTTCCAGGCCAGCTCTCTGCTATGGCCTGGAAGGGCAGTGGAGGATGGCCCAAGTCCTTGGGCCCTGCACCCGCATGGGAGACCAGGAGAAGTACCTGGCTCCTGTCTTCAGATCAGCGCAATGCGCCAGCCACAGCGGCCATTGAAGGGTGAACCAACGGCAAAAAGGAAGGCCTTTCTCTCTCTCTCTCTCACTGTCCACTCTGCCTGTCCAAAAAGAAAAAAAAAAAAGAAGAAGGAAGTAGAGCAGCTGGCATCCCAGGCAGCAGCTTAACCACTGCAGCACGACACCAGCCCCACAATCGCTGTTTTAATGCCTTAACCTGCAGGGTGCTGTGTAGCCCAGTAATGGATTAAATAAGACCATCACTCCCTTCCTTCTATTTAGTGTAGTCTTAATCAAGGGTGCTTGGGTGTAAGTATCAAAACCCCATTGAACCCATCTTTTATCAAATGGGGAACTCATAACTCGAGTAGGTAGTTTATGGGTAACAAGGGCACGGCGTTCATGAGGGCCTCACCACAGAGCGAACCAGAACACGGCAAATCCACCAGGAAGCCAGGCAGCCGTGATCTTGTCTGTGTTCCTGAGGCACCGGCTGTGTCCACTTTCTTTGTTTCCTTATCTTTTTGCTTCTCTCTTTAGGTTCACTTTCTTCAAAAACTTTTTTTTTCTAATTCAGAAGGAGAGAGAAAGAGACAGAAAGAGAGCTCTCCCACCCACAGGTTCACTCCCCAGATGCGTGCAAGGGCCCCAGGCCAGGGGCTGAAGCCGGGAGCCAGGAACTCAATCCAGATGTCCCTCGTGGGTGGCAAGAACTCAACTGCTTGAGCCATGATCGCTGCTTCCCAGAGTCCGAATGAGCAGGAAGCTGGAATCAGGAACCAGAGCCAAAATCGAACCCAGGCTCTCTGGTACATAATGTGGGCAGCTTAGGCAGCGCCCTAACCACTCTGCTGAGTGTCCACTCATGTACCCACTTCCATCTCATTCTCTCATTGCAGTCACTTTTGACTATTTCTCTACTCGCCTGGTACAGGATGGCCACCTGCTATCCCTCCAGGTTACAGATCCTCATGTGACAATCCCAGTTCCAGACTGTAGGAGGAGAGAATTCAATTGGTCAGTCTTGAGCCAAGTGACTCCTCTGGATCCCACCAGCTGGATTACGGGTCAAGGTCATGAAGTTCAAGCATAGCCTCTGTGGGAGCAATTTTTAGAGAAGACAGGAGAGAGTACAGGGGGAGTCGAGTGTAGACATATCACAGAATTACATTTGGCACCACTGGGAGGGGTAAAAGTGAGTATAGCCCAGGAGGACCCCTTAGCTGCGGTGTAGGGGGTGTGGCTGTAATGACGGATGTATGGGCTGAACTGTTTGGATGTATAGAAGCAGGGTCTTGTTGAAGACTCGGAGGCAGGAGGCGATGAGCTCAAAAGGGCAGCAGCAAAACTATGTTCACTTAAAACCGTCTCAGTGAGCATCTACTATGTGCCAGGCCCCGAGCCGAGCCCCGTGGTTATTTTAATACTGTGCCCTAGAGCACCTGAAAGGCCCCTGCTGGCTGGAGGGTGGCCAGGAGACGGCACTTCTGTGTGAGGACAACAGGGTCAGAACAACACTGTGCTTAAAAACTGCTTAAAGAAGCACAAAAGGAAATTTGATTTATTTGAATGGCAAGGACACAGAAACAGACAGATCCTCTAACTGCTGTTTCACTCCCTCAAATGCCTGAAACAGCTAGGGCTTGGCCAAGCTGAAGCTGAGAGCCAGGAATTCAATCCAGGTCTCCCCCATGGGTTACAAGGATCCAACTACTGAGCTACGCCCTGCTACCTCCTAGGGTGCCCATTAGCCGTGGAGCTGGGACTCGAACCCAGGCACGTAGGTGTGGCATGTGGGCATCTCAAGCAGAGTCCTAACCATTACTCAAGACACTTGCTCCCGATTTTACTTGTCAGTCCTTATTCTCTGCCCTGTCGTGGAGGATAAGGTATGAGCAATGTCAGACTCCCGCACAGATTCGGGAGAAACACAAAATGTGGTTTTATTGCAAAGTGTTCACTAAGAGGCAGTGTCAAACAGGAGCCCGTGTTCCTCCTGACACTGTGCTGATCACCACACAGCCTTCACCAAGCCTCTACCTCTCTGTGCCTTATTCTTCAAGGGGAGGAAGTGATAATAATACCACCAGTAACACCCCATGGATGTGTAGGATGTCCCAGGTACTGCCGAACAGACTTTACCGAAGCGACAGTAAAGTCACTCACAGTAGCTGAATGACGTAGGTGCTGTTATCATTGTCCCCATTATATAGATGAGAAAATTGAAACATAGAAATTTAAGGATTCTTCTCAAAGTTTCATAGCTAGTGAGTGGTAAATAGAACCAGACTTTAGACTCAAAAATGTATGGTTCTTAAAACCCATACTTTTAAACAGTATGCTATAGTGCCTCTTACCTACTTTTAAAATTCTTTTTCTTATTTTTTTTATTTGAAAGGCAGAGTTACATACAGAGAGAGACAGAGAGAGAGGGAGTGAGATTTCCCATCTGCTGATTCACTCCCCAAATGGAAGCAATAGACAGATCTGGGCCAGGCCAAAGCCAAGAGCCAGGAGCTTCTTCCTGGTCTCCCATGTGGGTGCAGGGGCTCAAATACTTGGGGCCTTTATTTGCTGCCTTCCCAAGTGCATAAGCAGAGAGCTTGATTGGAAGTGGAGCAGCTGGGACTCAAACTGGTACCCGTATGGGATGTCAGCACTGCAGGCAGTGACTTTACCCACTACGCCACGGTACCAGCCAAACCTACTTTTTAAATTCTATGTCATGCCTTTGGCGCTGTCACCTGAGTGCCCTTTAATGTGTCCATGATGCTCAGCGGTTTTGGTCACACGTACACTGCTAGCATGGGCCACCCTTGTTCCTCGGGATGTGCCTCCCTGTCTCAAAGTGACTCCAAGCACGGGGCAGGGAGGCCCACCCACAAAGGGCTGCGAGGGGGAATTGTGGCCTCTAGGAGGAAGTCCAAGCTCCTGAGGCCAGGCTAGGCATGCTGCACTCCCCCTAGGTGTACAAGAGCTGTTCCTCCTTCCATGGAGGCCAGCGATGAAGATGGAACCTCGCTTACTCACCTACTCCACTCAGAGGGCAAGGTCAGAGAGGGCCTGGCACACCCAGGTCCTCTGCTGCCCCCAAGCACCTTAGCTCCCACAGTGGCCCAACTCCACCTGGGGTGCCCACAACCTTCCTTCAACCTCCTTCCACCTCCCTGCACACAGGACAAGAGTTCACAGTCTTGCTAAGAAACCCCTTTGCTTGTTCAGAGACTGGAGAGGTATCTCAATCAACCCCCACCCTGTTCTCCATAGGCCCTGGAAGGGAATGGCCCAGTCTCCTCCAAGCAGCAGAGGTTTGTTGGGCTTCTACCGGTGGGTGTGACCTCTGTAGCTGAGTCCCTGGCCTACATCACAGTGGGTGAGGGAGAGACTTGAACTTGTTGCTACAGGAAAGTAGGCCAACGTGCGAATGTCATGCATCTCTGCTAACTCCAAATTTGCTTAGATTTCTTATTGAAAGAATCAGTGTCTGTATCCTGAATGTCAACTTATCAAGTTCCGTGGCCAAATGTGAGTTGGCAGCCCTTAGTCTTTCTTATTTTATTTTATGTATTTGAAAGGCAGACAGAGAAGGAGGGAGGGGAGGGATGGGTGTGGGGAGACAGAGCTAGAGACGAGAAAACATGTCTTCCATCTGCTGAGTCACTCCCCAAATGCCCACAACACCTGGGGTCAAGTCAGGCTAAATCCAGGAGCTAAGAACTCCATCTGGGTCTCCCCTGTGGGTGGCAGGGACCCAGATACTTGAGCAATCAGCTGCTGCTTCCCAAGGTGCACCTTAGTAGACAACTGAAACTGGAAACAGAGCCAGGACTCGAACCCAGGCACTCTAGACGGGAGGCGGGAGTCCCGAGTGGCATCTTAACCACGGCGGCAAATGCTGCCCCAAGCCCTTGGCTTGTTGCACGTGAACTCCAGCTAACAGGGCACTGCAGTGAGGTCTTTGGAATTATGGGAAGCAGGAAGTCACTCAGGGAGATTTTGAGGGGCATCTCTAACCGGAGTGAAAAAGGAACTGGGTGTGGTGGGGGCGGGGGGAGGTGTGGTGGCTCTAGGCACCAGTGGGCCATCCGTGGTTCATACGATGCAGGATTTCTACCTGTTGCCACTTTTCTCTTTCTCTCTACGGGTGGGCTTCCTCTGCTCACTATGTTTGCTTCTCTCTTTGGCTTCTCCAGCGCACACTGGAAATCAAATTTCTCTGCCATAAGGGTTCCACTTCTGCTCTTTTAATTTTTGAAAGGCAGAGTTAGAGAGAGATTGAGGGAGGGATGGATCTTCCATCTGCTGGCTTATTCCCCAAATGGCCGCAATAGCCAGGGCTGGGCCAGGCCAAAGCCAGGAGCCAGGAGATCCTTCCTGGTCCCCCACGTGGGTTCAGGGGTCCAAGGGGGCCATTCTTTGGGGCTTTCTCAGGTGCATTAGCAAGGAGCTAGATCGGAAGTGGAGTAGCCAGGATTCAAATGGGGACCCATATGGGATGCTGGTGTTTCAGGTAGCAGCTTTACCAACTATGCCACAATGCTGGCTCCTCTACAGGTTTTTTTAACATCAGCTCAAAAATTATAGAAGCCAGAGTTTTGATGTACCTGGTTAAGCCCCTGCCTGCAGTGCCAGCACCCCATATTGGCGCCAGTTCAAGTCCCAGCTGCTCCAGTTCTGATCCAGTTCCTTGCTAATGCACCTGGGAAAGCAGCCAAGGATGACCTGAGTGCTTGGACCCCTGCACCCACGTGGGAGACCTAGAGGAGTCTCCTGGCTCCTAGCTTTGGTTTGGCTCAGCTCTGGCCATTGCAGCCACTTGGGGAGTGAACCAGCGGATGGAAGACTTTGTCTCTCCCCCTCTTTCTCTCTCTCACTTTCTTTCTCTCCTTCTCTCTCTGCAATGCTGCAGATAAATAAATAAATAAATAAATAAATAAATAAATAAAATAAGTCTCAAAAAAATCACATGCCAGTCTTGAGCGGGGTTGTCTCTCCTGGTCCAATCAGCTGTGGTGGAGAGGAAGAGTTGTGTGTTAGAAAGGTGTGGCCTTGGGCTCTCTTCAGGTAATGCCTGCCTCCCTAGGTGCTGCAGGGTCCTAGGAACCTGCATAAACACAGCTACTGGACATGGGGTATTTGGGGACACAACTGATGCAAGATCTTGGGAACAGGATTTTAACATTACCCACTTTTTACAATTAAATTAAAATGGGGGAGGGGTCAGGCATTAGCACCATGGTTAGAGCACAGCTTGAGATGCCAGTATTCCCCATACCAGAGTGTCTGGGTTCAAGTTCTAGCTCTACTCCTGGCTCCAGCTTCCTCCTCATGCCCACCCTGGGAGGCAGCAGCTGATGGCTCAAGTACTTGGATCCCTGTCATCAGACTGAGTTCTGGGCTTCTGCCTGGCTTCAGCCTGGCTCACTCTTGGCTACTGCAGACATTAGAGAAATGAGCCAGAGGATGGAAGTTCTCTCTCTCTCGGCCTCCATCTTTCTGCTTTTCAATGTTAAAAAATAAAATAAAAAATGAGACCTTTAAAACCAAATATACAGTCATGTCTAGCCAATCAACCTTTATTTTAATCATTAAAAGGTAAGAGTATCCATATTTTATCTTTGTAATTTTTCACTCAATTTATGTACTATATTTGAAGAAAGCAGATTTTTTTTTTTAAAAAGATTTGTTTTATTTGTTTGAAGGACAAAATTACAGAGACAGAGAGGTCTTCAATCTGCTGGTTCATTCTCCAAATGGCTGCAATGGCCCAGGTTGTGCCAGGCCAAAGCCAGGAGCCAGAAGGTTCTTTCAGGTCTCCCACATAGGCACAGGGGCCCAAGCACTGGGTGTGGGGAGCAACTCGGACTAGACTAAGTTACTGGAATTAAGACTTATTCTATGCATCTGCTCTCCCACAATATGGCGCTGGGAGAGGAGTAAACAACTTTTGCACAGCTGCCTCCAGTTCGACCAATAACCTGCAGGAGCTGATCCTGCTCCTGATTGGAGGAGAGCAGCGTACTCGGCGTGTAGGTAGCAGAGTTGGGATTGGTGGAAGAGGACTATAAAGGAGGAGAGAGACAACATGCACCAGGAACACCTAAGGGGAACACCTGAGCAGCCCCCAAGAGAGCCAGCCGGCGGTGTGCCGCTCCCCCGCGGAAGTGGGGAAAGTGGCAGGGGGAACCGCCCTTCCACAGAGGTGGAAGGGATCGGCAGCCAACCCGGGAAGGACCAGCAGCAAACCCGGGGAGGGCCGAGCAGACAAAAGAACAGCGCAGGGTCCTGTGTTGTTCCTCTGCGAAGAGGGGGAGCGACAACTGGGGCCATCTTCCACTGCTTTCCCAGGTGCATTAGCAGGGAGCTGGATTGGGAATGGAGCAGCTGGGACCCGAACTGGCACCCATATGGGATGCTGGCATTGCAGGTAACTTTACCTAACATACCACTATGCCAAAACTCTGGTCACAGGAAGTAGAGTTTTAAAAGAATAAATTCTCAAAGAAAATTTAGATACTACTTAACAATTTCTTGCATTTTCCTAACATCCAAAAGAACCCCCAACTTTTCTGATCGTTTTCCTGGAGTTCGATTTCCGCTCCCTCAGTATCACTTTTTTTTTTTTTTTTTTTTTGACAGGCAGAGTGGACAGTGAGAGAGAGAGACAGAGAGAAAGGTCTTCCTTTTCCGTTGGTTCACCCTCCAATGGCCGCCGCGGCCGGCGCACTGCAGCCGGCGCACTGCGCTGATCCGATGGCAGGAGCCAGGTGCTTCTCCTGGTCTCCCATGGGGTGCAGGGCCCAAGCACTTGGGCCATCCTCCACTGCACTCCCTGGCCACAGCAGAGAGCTGGCCTGGAAGAGGGGCAACCGGGACAGAATCCGGCGCCCCGACTGGGACTAGAACCCGGTGTGCCGGCGCCGCAAGGCGGAGGATTAGTCTAGTGAGCCGCGGCGCCGGCCGGCCCTCAGTATCACTTTTATTGGTGCCAGATAGTCATTACAAACAAAGCTATCAGAAGCAACAGGAAATGTTCCAAAGACTTATCCTTGTTATTTGGATTCTAATATGGGATTTACAAAGTGAGAGTCCACAAAATTATACTCTATAGACAATTGCTCATGGAGAAATAGTACACGGATAAAGGTACATATTAGCAAATAAAAAGTGTAGTAGTATTAGATAGAAAGAACGAGACTAATTTTCACCACCTTTATTTTAAATGTCCTCCTGGCCCTCTTGTCAAAAGTATTGCATTCTTCCAAAGACAGGTTTCCATGGCGATTTTTGGAGATTCTTATGTTAGAAATGTCCATAGCTTCCTCTTGCCCACACCCACTTCCTGAGAACTTTTGCTGTTAAGAACCCTGAAGAGAAATGACTCATTCCGTCGTAACTGGACCAAGAGTGGGCACGTGACTCCAGCTGGCCCATTCAAATCCTTTCTCCCAGAAACTTTGGAAATTGAAGCATAAGGAACGAATGAGCCAACTTCTTAGACTTAAGAGCCATCAAGTTGAACAGAATTAGTACAAACTGAGTAGCCCTAGTCTGAGAATCCAAAATCTGAGATGCTGTAGTACCTGAAATAATCCGAGCACTGACATGACACTGCAAGTGGAGAATCTGGCACCACGAGTCTTCGTTTCATCATGCACAATCTATTAAAAATATTGTATGGAACTACCTCTAGGCTATGGGTATAAGGGGTATATGAAGCATATATGAATTTTGTGTTTAGACTCAGGTTCCATCCTCAAGATATCCCATATCCGAAATCTGAAAAAGGAAAAACACACCTGAAATCTGAAATGCCTCTGGTCCCAAGCATTTCGGATAAGGGAGACCCCATCTAAATTAGAATGAGCTTTAGAGCATCCCACAGTTAAATCCTGCTAAAGTTACAGACTTTCCAAGACCTAGGGAAGACGGCACTGACAGCAGAGGAGAAGACAGCACTGGGGGCAGGACCGAGACGTTGGGTCCCCACAAGTTCCCAACTCCATCTTTAGATTCACAGAATTCCCTCAGACCTTTACAGTAAATCCCCTTTTTCCAACCAGGTGAGTACATTTCTTTCCTTCCTTCTTTTCTTTCTTTGTAATGAGGTTAAGATCATTCGGTTTCTTATGTGCATATTGTTAATCCGGATGAGGATTTCTTTTAGTAGCAGGTCAGAAGACAGCAAGAGATGGCCTTCACCGCTTCCAGTGCTCTCTGAAGAAAACTGAAGTCAAGTACCAAAGCATGCATATCTTAAGTATTGGCAAACAACAGCAGTTTCATCCGGAATGGGATTTGATGAGTGACTTCTACGACTGAGATGGGACTTAACAGGAAAGCTCTCCCTAAAATGGATGGTACAGTCATTGCAATCACTCAGCAAGTTCTACTGAGTGTCCACTTCAAGGGCTAGGCACCCTCAACAGCTCGGGAGTCCCCAAGGAGATTGGGTGAGTTGTAAGTAAGCATCCAGTAAGACAATGAATCAAACACGGCCTTTATATGACACCTTAGTCTGCTGAACGCTAAGTTTTCAAATGGAAAGTACTGGGCTGGAGAGTGGGGGGTTCGAACCACACATAAAAAAGTTCAGCCCTTTTTTCCTTGAATGTTTCAGATAATGGGTTCCAAGTTAAACAAAGCCCTGTGAGTTTCTGAAACAATTCTGAACAAGTCCTCAGACACCCACTAGAAACTCATTATGTACTAGACACTGAACATACACTAAGATGAAAAGGTCTGGGCTCCTGGTCAAAGAGAGCCTTTGTACTAGAAAGTGAACGAAGATAACCACATCCAAAGGCTTTTATATCCTGTCAAGTGGTAGCGTTCACTCCCTCACTTCCTGTTTGCATTGATGCCCGGGGATAGTGTTGGTGGATCCCACAGCTGTCCAGGAGCTTCGTGACTTCTTGATCTCCTATCATGAGCTGAAATTCTGTCCCACCAGGGACAGATGTGATTGCAAATAATGCCATCATTGCTTGGTAAGACTACTATTAATCCTGAAAACCCAGAGCCTACTTTGTGGACAAAGTCTAGGAATGTCCACTTAACCCTAAAAGCCACAGCATCATTTTTTCTTGTTGGAGAAGAGGGCAGGCAGTGTGACCCTTTGAATTCACAGGTCACGAGCAAGTTAACACATCAGTGGTCAGCAAAGGCAGGAAGTCAAAAGAGAGCTTCCTGGTACAAGAGCTGAAGCTGTCCATCACCTCAGTGGAATAATCAGAGTATACAAATAGCGTTGGATTCCCAGCCCAGATCGCGTCTTGCTGTCATGGCAGTTCAAGAAATGTTCTCAGAATCACTTAAAACCCTCATCACAGCTGAGATGGGAGACTTACAGGGAAAAGCACAAGATAAAAAAAAATATTGAGAAAGCATGTTGCCGAGACACAGCCGTCCCTAAGTGCTTCGTAATCATAATGTTATGGTTGAGTGCCTATCAAATTATAGCTGAAGACCAAGCAAAACACAGACCTTTTTCCAGAGCAGTTACTGCTTACTTAATGGTCTGCTAGGGCAAAGGATAAATTCTTGAAAATGTCAGGTATTCAATAAGGCATATTCTTAGAAAGAGAAAAAAAAATCCTTCCCGAATCCAGGCTTATTACCTAAGATGAAAGCCAAAGTTCACATCCAGCAGGAATTCACTAAGGCAAACACAAATGTTACTGTGTGAGTCCCAAAGCCCATGATCAAACCAAGAGGTTTTAGCTGCTCTCAGTCGTTCAGCAACGTCTCCAAAATGCCACACTGTCAAGGCCAAAGACTCCGCAGCAAATCCTCTCAGCCAGGATCCACATGAACCCTAGCACAAAACCCTCCAGAACAGGTGGACTGGAGCTGCGGCAAGACGCAAAGAGCAGGTACATGGAAACCAGGTGGGTCTGGCTTTGAATCTCACGACCTCCCTTTGCAGTTCTGTGACTTTGCACAAGCTACTAAAGCCTTGGGACCTCGATTCTCTCTTCTGTTAAAAGGCAGTACCCAGACCTCCCTCCATGGGGTTATAGCGAGAATCAAGGGAGGTCACGTGTGCGGCATCATACCTGGCGTGAATAGACAATCAGCCAAGACCAGTGCCTCTTCCTTAGGATGGCCTAGAAATGTCACTTTATAGTTTGCTCTGTGCTATCCTTTGCCTATTTCTTCCATTTGACTGGAGAGGCCACACTTGCAGAGTGGAGTGAAGCACATAGCAAATGGAGCCGGTTTGCCCGGGCTGACAGCCTGGCTTGACTGTGCTCCACAGGGTAACACCGGGCTGGTTACTTAACTTTGCATTTGCTTCTGTCGCTGAGTTCACCTAGGGAAAGCACTTGGGCAGAGGCAGGTGGAGAGTGATCGCGGTGAGAGTTCGTCGCTATCGTTATTAGCATGTTAACTGGGTGCGATGTGCCAGTCATCAAGGAGCCCACTCCAGCGAAGTTCCTCCCTCCTGCTGTCAATCGGCTGGTCAGTGGTCCCACTTGGCGAGTTACCTTGGCCCAGGGGCCAGACAGGACGGTGATGCCACCTCCAGAGGCTTCGGGCCCATAGCCATGGAGCTCCCCTAGCTGAGCCCTCCGACTTCCTGGAACAGACCCAACACCGTGTCTGTGGTGCTCTAGTCTCACTTCCCCGTCCACAGAGCATGCGTGAGCACACAGAGTTAAACTTTGAATCTGTCATTGAGGCTGATAGATTTTTGGGATCATTTGTTTTGCAGTGGTAGTGGCTGGAACTCTTTCAAGGAAAAAGCCCCACTATTTTAAATCTCTGTGAAAAATGTTACGTTTTTGATAAACAGGAAATGGGGTTCACATCCTAATCATTCTTAGTAGTAGTCATCAGAACATTAGGTACTTTCTATTTACCTCGCACCTGTGGATGGGCAGGGCCAGGAAGGGTGTTTATGTATTATATATCAGGAAGGCTTGCATGATCCCTCTTCTCCAATACGCGAGCAGTTAATTTCCTAGAAATAACACTCCCAAGAAGAAATTCCTTTTTGGTAACTGGAGCAACAAAAGTCTCTCTGGTGTTTCCTAGCTCTGAAATAGACATCATTTATGAATGCTCAACAACTGTGCTCAGTTATTGCTGAGGGTTTGCAACAGCCAGCGAGCCCAGAGTCACAGGTATCTCCCAGCAACCTGCGACCTTGGCGGAGGAGGGTCTCCGGCAATAACCAATCCCTGCCCTGTGAGCTGGATCACTCTCACCAGGGGAGAGGCCAGTCCTAGGCTTTCAAACGGGAAGGCCTGTGGCAAGGCAGGCAAGAGACCCAAAGGAAGGGTTGCTCCGTGTTAAGTAAGGACACAGAATGCTGCTTTCTCCGAGGAGATTTCTCTGAAAACAGCCATCTGTCGTGTGTGTGTGTGTGTGTGTGTGTGTGTTTTCAGGTTATCCTGATTTCAACCAGAAGTTCCAGTCAAAGCTGACCTGTAACATTCCACCTCTCATGGGCAGACAGATCCCTTCTGTCCGCTCAGCACTGGGAGGGCCTGAGCTGGTGGAGGGAGACACAGGAGCAAGGATGTTGAGTAGTGACGTCATCCCTGTCACTTCTTCCAGATCTGGACCTCTTCTTCCTTGGAAGAAGCCTGTGCGCCGCCTCCCCCCCCCCATGCAAACAGCTTGCCTCCCTCACCCCCAGAGCTGTGACTTCCAGCGTGGGCTGTGCCACTAGAGACACCTGGATTTGAAGCCTGGATCTTTTACCTACTAACAGCGTGACTTTGGGCAAGCTCAATGAAATTCTCTGATCATCAGTTTCTCAGCCTCAAACGTGAAGACAATTATATCCCGAACTCGTGAGGTTCTTGCACGAATGAAACAAATAAGCACCTAGAACAGTGCTTAGAACCTAACTAAATGAGGACTGTATATTTTCACTGTTGCTTAGAATCAATGAATACACAGCATAGAGATGAGAGCAGGGGATGTCTTTGGAGTCCTGGGCCCTTTCCCTAAAATGCCCTTCAGATTTCATGGTTATTTCAGGAGTGCTAGGGATACACACAGAGGTAGCCAAGCCAGTACAAATATTTCCAGCGACACCCCAGGCACTGCCTGCAGAAGTCATGCCCCAATGGGGTCAAGGGTTGCTGGCTGAAGCGTGCATGACTGTGCAGATGGCAGCTCGCAACAGGATTTGGGGAGTGAGAGCAGGTGGGCTGATGCAGAGCATCCCACAGGCTCAAGAATCCAGGTACCCCCTTGCTTTCTGTTCATCACAGGAGGCACTCTCCTGCCAGTACGTACATCCTCTGAAGATCCATTTGCACCTGCCATAGCGGTAGGCTACCTGGTTCAAATAGACACGAATTCTTGAAGGAGAGACCGACATAGCTCATTTCATGTTTATGTAGCAGGCCAAACCCGAGACACAAGCACCACTCACTTGATTGTCTGTGCTACAACGGCAGCAACCTCCAGGGCCCTAGGAACGCAGCTAAGGAAGGAAGTGCGGTTTGAACTTCTCCTTCCCCCTGTTTCCCCTCCCCCTTCTCCTTCAGTGCTAGGACAGCGGCCCAGCTTCAACCAGCACCCTTGCTGGCACGCCCTCTCCAGTGGTCCTCTCTCCACTGCTCTCCTCCCCCAGCGTGTCCTAAACACAAGAGGGCCAGCTGGCCTTCAGTCCTCAGCACGGCACTACTCTCATTGTTCTTTACACAAATCTGTGGTCAGCTTAGACTAGCTGACATGCTGAGTTAGAAATGATCAATAGACCTTGAGACTTGGGATCCTGTGCCATGGGTTGAATGGTGCCACCCTGCTTCTCCCCGCCCCCCCCCCCAGAGATGTCAAAGTCCCAACTCCAGGACCTATGCACGTGACCTTACTTGAAGAGTCCTGCAGATACAATTAAGAGTTTTGAGGCCGGCGCCGCGGCTCACTAGGCTAATCCTCCGCCTAGCGGCGCCGGCACACCGGGTTCTAGTCCCGGTCGGGGCGCCGGATTCTGTCCTGGTTGCCCCTCTTCCAGGCCAGCCCTCTGCTGTGGCCAGGGAGTGCAGTGGAGGATGGCCCAGGTGCTTGGGCCCTGCACCCCATGGGAGACCAGGAAAAGCACCTGGCTCCTGGCTCCTGCCATCGGATCAGCGCGGTGTGCCGGCCGCAGCGCGCCGGCCGCGGCGGCCATTGGAGGGTGAACCAACGGCAAAAGGAAGACCTTTCTCTCTGTCTCTCTCTCACTGTCCACTCTGCCTGTCAAAAAAAAAAAAAAGAGTTTTGAGATGAGCAACTGACACGTGTCCTCATACGAAGACAGGAGCGTGTAGGAGAAGGATGTGTGAAGACAGAGGTGGAGACTGGAGTGACGCAGCCACAAGTTAATGAACCCCTGGCACCACCGGAAGCTGGCAGAGGCAAGGAAGGGGTTCTCCCCAAATGCCTTCAGGGAGAGCAAGGCCCTGCCAGCACCTTGATTCTGGGCTGTTGCTCCCTGGAGCTGTGGGAGAATCCATTTCTGTTGTTAGAAGCCACGCAGTATGTGGTCATTTGTTATGGCTTCCCTAGGGCACCCAGTAACCCCAACTACCACAATCCCGGGGACCCACCGAGCACAGATTTCCCATGCATTATCCCAGTGGATCCTCCCAGGGAGTAGACACCTGACCTCACCTTGACCGCTGAAGACCCACAAGTTCAGAAAGGTTCACGCAACCCATCACTCCCATGCCCTGTTATCCCAGCAGTTCCCCTAGGAAATTGCCGTTGATTTTCTTTTTAAAGAGAAGCATGGGGTCCCAAATGTGTAGGAAATTGGAGCAAACATTTCTCTCCCTCCTTCCATTTCCCTTGCTCCTCCACTTGGTCGCCAGAGCTCAAGGCCTTTAGTCCCCGTTGTCACATGGTTGCTGGCTTCAGAGAGAAGCAGGGAGGGCCCAAGGCTGCAGGGAGCAGTACCAGACAGCATGACATCGCCCTAGGCAGCGCTGCTGCTTCTCTCTTCCCGCTCCTTTGTTCCGGCTCAATCCACGCCCTTCTTTCTCTCATCTGTGAACAAACCCTTCAGCGGTTCACTGTGTCCCAGGCAGCTGTGCCTAAGCAGCTGTTTAATTAAATGATATTATCAAATTTGGGTCACAGTTCCGCATCCTCTAATCTTCAATAACAAGTATGCTTCCCGTTGTACGTTTCAGTATGCTTCAGCAACATGTTCTTTCTGGTGGCCTCATCAGAATTCTCCCTTGAATTTTCCTTAGAAATCAGAAGCTGCCATCCACTCACACCGTCCTAATTTACGAAGGCCCCAGGCAGCTAGGACATCAGCCATAACCCATCAGATTTTTCCTCCTTGTGCTCATCATTCTCCTCTTTCTCTGCAGTTATGCCACCGTTCCAGAATCTTCCTTCATCGGGCTGAGAGGTGCTAACGTTGGCATGTATTTATTGAGTGTCTCTCCTGTAGATAGCACTGTGCTCTAGTTGCTATAGAAATAAGCCAGAGAACCCAATTCTGGATTCTTATGTCTCACATATTCAAATTTAGATGAGCTATGACGTAGCACTGACAACAAGAACTTATGCTATCTCACAAGGGAGAGAAATACAAACCCGTACTTCCATTTGAGTTCCTTCAACCGCCAAAGCCATCACAGGAAGACCCAGGAAGTCATTCCCCCGCTCCCTTTCATTGTCTTTGGACTTGAGTGAGCCTCGTTTATAGTGGAAGCTAATTCTGGGTATTCTTGCTGCCCCTGGAACTTCATGGAAAAGATGGAAGAGAAAGTAGAGTGGCAAGGTGCATCTTCTAGTGTTTGAGATGACAAATCCCTCTTGCTTTTCTAGTAGTACAGCACATCAGTAGGGTCCACTTGGAGACTGGTAAACCTGAGACACAGTCCAGGTGAAGTTAGTCCAAAATGTGTACTAAGACTCAAAAGCCCTGGTTGCCCCTCTTCCAGTCCAGCTCTCTGCTGTGGCCAGGGAGTGCAGTGGAGGATGGCCCAGGTCCTTGGGCCCTGCACCCGCATGGGAGACCAGGAGAAGCACCTGGCTCCTGGCTTTGGATCAGCGCGGTGCGCCGGCTGTAGCAGCCATTGGAGGGTGAACCAACGGAAAAGGAAGACCTTTCTCTCTGTTTCTCTCTCTCTCACTGTCCACTCTGCCTGTCAAAAAAAGAAAGAAAGAAAGAATAATAATAATGAGGAACCAAAACCTAACACAGAGTATTGAGAGAAACACAGGCAGCATACTCAATTTCTGACTGCCTTTCTTTTAAGCCAAGCCATCTTGGGTTTTTCTTGAAGAGAAATTGAAAATCAGTCCAACACATACACTCTTCTTTAGCTCTGGGTGCTGAGAAACTCGTGTTCAAGTTTAAAGTGCTGCTGCTGAGAATAAAGCCCTTGAGAAAAACCAAACAGGAGGGAAGAAGTGAGACCCAGGAGAGTGTGGATTAACCTCCCAGCCATCTGCATCTTAGCCTTCAAAGTGGCATGGTGTATGGGCCCACGCTTCCAGGGACTGCAGGCGACCCACCTCAGCCTGGAAGGTGCCCCAAGGTTAGCATGTAAGTCACTCGCTGAGGGTCTCAGGGGAGCCAGTGACATGAACTCAGGAGGTGCAGTGCGCCTCTGTCCTTGGGAAGAAGAGGGGATCATGTTGACTGAGCGTCCACCTCTACAGGAGGCAGTGGCTGCAAGGGCAGTACCAGGCACGGAAGGTGGTGGCTGAGCAAAGAGAAGGTGTCTCTGGAAGCAGACATTACTTAAGAGACAGCAAGAGGATAAAAGCCTGGGCTGTGGCGGCCGCCTGGGCTCCCCCAGCCCAGCCATGGGCGTCTGCAAACGAGAGCAGCGGTGTCCACGGAGAGGTAGCGGAAGGTCCTAAGTGCTCTCACCATGGAACTGGAAGGAGATCCAGCTCCCACATCCAGCACGTGACGGCTGAATAAGCCAGGCAAGGCATTTGTCCTCTGCGTGTTGCAGTTTGTTCAGTTGTATGATCATGACATCCCACATGGGTTCTGGTGAGAGCTAAGTGAAATCGTGCTTACGAAATGCTGACTTTCACATCTGGAGCATAGCAGATACTCAACCAGTATCATCAAGTGTTATTACTCCTGTTGCTGCCACTTCAACAGAAGCCAGATCATAGCTACTTCCTTCTTCCAGTCTGCGCCTCCTGCCAGCAGGACACCGGTCTGATCACATCCTGTTACAACTTCACGTCTTCAGGAATCCCAAGTGTACTCGGCCTACATCTGCCTCCCCGTTTCCTGGCTGGGAAGATCTTCAACCTCGTGCAGAAATAGCAGCTCAACCTGATGAATTCTGCCACACTTCACTAGATCAGTATCAACTTAGGCTTTGCATCGCCAGGAACACACAAGCTTCCTGTCGCTAATTTGCAGGTTTTCTGGTGTCTTAGGGCTTTCAAAACTGGAAGTGGTCCGTTTCATTACCGGTGGTCTGCAGAGTCCATTCTAAAATCATGAATCTTTGTAAACTCACAGGTGCACCCATCAGCAAGTTTCCTGCAGAGTTTTCATTATCCTTGGCTACAGAGTAGATGGATATGCAGGCAAAATCCCCCTCATAGCAATAAGATCACGTGACTTAATTAACAGCGAAATGATTGCCAACAGCAAGTGGTACAGGACTCCTGCATTAAAAAAAAAAAAAAAAAGCTGCTGAAAACAAGGTGCTGGGAGTCACTGAGAGCATCCAGCTCATGAGGGTTATGCATAAAAGCTCCTAGAGGGGCAAGCGTTTAGCCTAGAGTTAAGGCCCTGAATCCCTGTCCCAAACTGGAGGGCCTAAGTTCAAGTCCCAGCTCTGCTCCTGATTCCAGCTCCTTAAATGCAGACCTGGGAGGCATCTGTGATGGTTCGAGTGCTTGGGTCCTTGCCACCCACATGGGAGACTCGGATTGTGTACCTGGGCCGGGCCGTTATGGCATTTGGGGAGTCAACCAGTGAACAGAATCAATCTCTCTCTCTCTCATTCTCTGCCTCTCAAATACAAAAATAGATAGAACTCATTAATTAAAACAAAAAAATTTGAAAACTCACAAAGAGATTAGTGGACACACCAAAAAGGACTGGACACTTCTTTGTTCAGGCCTTGAAAGCAGAGGGAAAATGAGAAAGGTGTGTATCTTTACTTGTTTTTGAACCCATATATGGCAGCTGAGAACAGCCACACATTGTTTGTTCACCTGCTTTCTTTCCTTCCCTCCCATCCATTCTTTCCTTCCCTCTCTCCTTCCTTCCTCCCTCCCTCCCTCCTTCCTTCCTTCCTCCCTCCCTCCCTTCTCCCTCCCTCCCTCCTTCCCTCCTTCCTCCCTCCCTCCCTTCTCCCTCCCTCCTTCCCTCCTTTCTTCCTCCCTCCCTTCTCCCTCCCTCCTTCCCTCCTTCCTTCCTCCCTCCCTTCTCCCTCCCTCCTTCCTCTTTCCCTCCCTTCCTCCTTCTCTCCTCCCTCCCTCCCTCCCTCCCTCCCTCCCTCCCTCCCTCCTTCCTTCCAGTTTTTCCTGGTTTTTAGCCTCAAGCAAATAGGACTAAAACAAGAAACAGTGAGCAGTAATTGCCTGACTGAAGAACAAACACTCACGCAATGACGCAAGCTGCAGCGAGTCTCCCAGGTCAGAAACCACTACAAGAATGGGGAGGCTCCAAGTCAGCCTCCAATAAATCAAGTTTTGGAGGCGCAGCTTCTGCAGAGCCGTAAAAGAAGAACACAGGCAGATGGAGGAAAGAGAAGCTACTTTACCCTGCAGAGCTAAGTTTAGATCCCGTTTGCTAAAATGTTTTCTGCGGAGTTCAGGGCTTGGGGGAGAATTAGCTTAACCAAAGGAACAGAGAACTCCTCCCTAAGTGTGGGGAGCTTTGTAACCAGCCTGGTGACCAACAGAAGCATCCCTTTATGCTTTAAACAGCAGCAACAGAAAGTAAGCCCAAGGATGGAAATAAAAACCGTTGTAGATCATTTTCCTAGGAACGGCCAAATCGGGTGCCTTGGGAAAGAAAAGCTTTTGTTTAAAATCCTGTGAGCACGATTTTCAGAGCAGATGGGGCCAGGGTCAGTTCAGGCTTCTTCACTTGCAGAGATGGGCCCGATTCGCCACTAATTAGCAATGGGCCCCACTGGTCAATGGCCCTCCGTGTCCATTTGCGGGCCAGGGCCTGGGCAACCCCCCAGGGCACCACCTGAGACCACCACCCATAAATCCTCCTCAGTGGCTGCCTGTCAGCTCTGTCCAGTGTTTGCAATGGCAGCCTGCAGGCGGCTGCACTTCCATTTTTAACTCCTCTGAAGGAAATTCTGATTTCTCAAATGCCACTGGCCTAGGAAACAGATATTTTCTGTCACACCACTTCCTCTCCCCACTTACTCAATGTGTGGGCATTTCCCAAAATGTGTGGGAAAATCTAATCAAAAGACAAGTTCATTTTGAGGCAGAAAGTTTGAAAGCCATGCATATAAGGATCTTCAGCAAGTTCAGGGAGCATGCATGTTGTGCAAAAATGATACCTGGATGTCAACGGTTTTTGCACCCAGAGCAAGGCAAAGTGGAGGATCATTTTCTCCTAAATTTATTTCTCTCTCTCCTTTTTGTTTTTGTGTCCACGTGGTAATTGTTGAGAGTGTAAGTATCTACAATTGATTTTTCTCTTGTCTCACGCCATTGGCAGGCAGGACATCTGGCCAACCCTTCTAACAGGCAAAACAGCACGCGTGAGCGCAGCAGCTGCCCCGGGCGCCTCCTCTCTGCACCTTCTCCAGCCTCAGGCACTGACCACCGATCAGGGGAGCTGGGGCCTTCCGGCTTTCATCTCAGCCACGGAGGCCACCGACCCCTCCCTGAGGTCCCCAGGATATGACTGGCTCTGGGAAGTCCATGAAAATCAAGGTTTTCTGATTTTTTTTTTTTTTTGGTCCCTTTTTCCAACGCAGTATGAAGGGAAATACATCAGCAAGTTCAGAGATGGTACAAAGAGGTAACAATTCTGCTGAGGGCAAAAAAAAAAAATAAAATAAAAACAGTTCTGCTTCAAATGTGTGTGTGTATTTGTGTGTGTGTGTGTGTGTGTGTGTGTGTGAAATGTTCAGGGAAATTTTACACTTACACCTTATCTTCATAAACGGTCCAGCACTTTTCGAAGCTTTTTTTTTTTTTTCACAATAGCATCTTCCTAGGAAAAGTCAGTATGTATGGATATGTCCTACTAGGGTAATGCTAGAACAAGCATTATGTTACCTCCCAAATTAAAATCTCTCACCCCTTCTATTCGCACCTCAAATTGGAACTGTGGATTTCTAATATTTTAGATTTTTAAGTAGAACAGATTTGTTACCTTTGTCTCTGAAAACATGAGGCAAGCATTCTAACATTCTTACCGATTGTTTTCTGCCATGAGAGTCTTTAATTCCTGGGGACAAGAGCCAGCACTGAAAGTGTAGCTGGTAACCATCATCATCTTTTATCCACACTTAATAAGAGCCTGAAGCTATGCCAAGAACTGTGTATTTCTTACCGTATTTTCTCAGGATACTAGTGTTAGCCTCACGTTAGAGAAGACAGCTCGGGAGATCAGGCTGGCCTGGGATCACACAGCCAGGGGGTAGCTTACCTAGTTCATCTGGGCCAGGAATCGGAACATTTAACCACGACACTAGCCTATCTGCCCTGAACAAATGGCAAATGATTGTCTCCACAGAGGAAAAGCTTACCTTGGGTGTGTGGGCCAATCCCATTATCCATAAACAAAGACTACAACCAACACTCATGGTCTCCCAAAAAGTTAGTGCAATAGGTGTATCATGAAAAAAACTACGCTTGGATCTCAAACAGTTTCTGCATCAAGGTAAATGCATTTTGTAATTCCTTGCTTCCACGACCCTTTCGAATCAGCTTTGTATTCTGGTCCAAAATTCAGCAATCAAACCAAAACAAACCCAAGATCTCTAGGCAGGCCAAAGGTTTGTAAGGAAAAGAATGAGTCTCCTCCCTCCGCCTGCCACTGCCCCGCCCCTACCCCAGCAGGGCCTTTTGTTCCTTCCCTTTGTCCTTTAATCTTGCCTTTGCCAGATTCTCACATCACCCTAAGTCCAAAGACTGCAGACCCTAATTCCTCTTTCCCACTACAAGTCCTTGTGGGAGAGGCCCTGATGTGGCTAACCAGGGCTCACTGAGTTTTTGTAACAGACACAAAGCTCCCACCAAGGTCTTTAAGAGCAACTTTCTTACTGTTTTCCCCTCTTTACTGAGAAAAAGGAAAACCAAAAAGGTGTAATCTCTTCTGTATCTTCCTTCAAGCTGGTGACATTTTCCGTCTTTATTGAAATAGTGTGCCTGGTAGAGGCATAAACAAATTGGAAGAGCCCGTTTACTCGAGGGTCTGACAGCTTAACCGAATCTCCTTGGTAGCAAAGCTTCCGTGATAAGATTCAGGGCTTGCACAGAGGGAAATGCATATTCACAGGCAAGTGTCATCCCACATGCTAGCGACAGTGATGGTGCGTTCCTTACGCGGTTTGTAGTGGCAGCAGCCACATTACCATATCCACGCCGAGGACCCGCCATCCCCTTCATCGCGGGGAATCCTGGCACCGGAGAAAATAATGGAGCTGAGCCTTTATGCAAATAGTCCCGGGAAGTATGGACCGCTGAGCATATGCGCCCTGCTCCGCCATAAGGAGCGTTAGTATTGGAACACCCCTTTCTGCCAAGAACGGGAGCCGTCCTGTCGCGAACTATGAATGTCGAGATCAGTCACCGCCTTGGCAGCCAACCGCCCAAGCCCCCACGAAGTTGAATTTAATTGGCTCTTGGAGAACAGGCTGAGCGCCCCTCTCTGAACCGCGCCAGGACGATACCTGCCCCGGGGGTGCACCGGCCAGGTCCGCCCTGGGCTCTGAGCGGTGGCTACAGCCCATCTCCCGCTGGCTCGAGGCCTGGCTGATCCCTCCCAGCCAGGCTGGCCCCCCAGCACAGAGATCAACACAGCTGACCGCACCGACTCCGGGCGGGGGATGGGGTGGGGATCTGGCTGCCCTCTGCGCACTCCCAGCTTTCTATTACACTGTCTCCCACGGTCGGCTTGTTTGCACCGTAAAAGGACGCGCTGCTTTCTTGGCCACAGGAGAGCCTCTTAGGCAGTGACAGTCGGTGCCTGTATTTCCTCCTCTGAAATGTGCACACGTGGCCCTGCCTCCTCAACTGGCTACTCTCCAGGCCACATTGCTGCCCAGGGAGCCGCCCCTCAGCCACTCCTCCAGGGCTCTGCCCCAGCTTTGGGAGAGACATCATACCCAGGCCTGAGCCAGAGATTTATATTTTTCCAAAAATGTTTCGGGAACAGTAACATTCTAAACACACCTGACCAATTAATAGGGAACAGTAATAATAAATGCTTCGCACAGGCAACGTGCTTTAGTTGACCAAGAACTCTCAGGGGCCAGTGTTGTGGCACCATAGGTTAAGCTGCCACTTGCGATGTTGCTAATTTGCCTGGGAAAGCAGAGGATGATGGTCCAGGTACTTGGGCCCCTGCTAACCATGAGAGAGACCCAGTTCTGGGCTCCTGGCTTCATCCTAGACTAGCCCCAGCCAATGTCATTTGTGAAATAAATCAGCCTACAGAAAAACCTTTCTTTCTTTCTATCTCCCCACTCTCCCCACCAGCCTATCATTCTGCCTGTGGAATAAATAAATATTCAAAAAGAAGTTCAGGGGTTGGTGCTGTGACACAGCAGACTAAGCCTCTGCCTGTGGAACCAGCATCCTATATGGGCACTGGTTCTAGTCCTGGCTGTTCCTCTTCCGATCCAGCTCTCTGCTATGGCCTGGGAAAGCAGTAGAAGATGTCCCAAGTGCTTGGGCCCCTGCACCCACATGGGAGACCCAGAAGAAGCTCCTGGCTCCTGGCTTCCAATCGGCTCAGCGCCAGCTGTTGCAGTCATCTGGGGCGTGAACCAGCAGTTGGAAGACCTCTCTCTCTCTCTCTGCCTCTGCCTCCCTGTAACTCTGCCTTTCAAATAAAAAAATAAATCTTAAAAAAAATGAGTTCATAGCATTGTCTCCTTTGAGATACTAAGAAAAATATGAAATATACAGGACATAAACATAGCAAAATATGAGGCATATGGGACAAAGATTAATTTTATTTTATAGGAAAAAGGGTTAATTGATGTCACATCAAAAGAAGACACAGGCCTTGGCCTTATATAAGGAAACTGACTTCAGTGACCCGATCCCCCACCCTGCCACATAGCAGGTGCAGACATCGTTCCAAGAAGCCAAGACACTTAACATCACACAGCTAATCACTTCCTTTAGGGGAAGAATACTTTAAAAAACTCTCTGTAAGTTGTAGAGGCAACTCCCTTTGTAGGATCCATAAATCTCTTCATAGCTCAGTGCTTGAGGTCAACTTCCTGCCTCTCTCTCTCAAAAAAAAAAAAAAGGTCAGATCTCCCTCATCCATAAAGAATATTGCACGAATTCAGTCCAGGCTGCCGAGCCCCTGAAATGGGACTTGGTCACAAACTCGACAGAACAAATTTGCCCATCCATAACCATAACCATAACCATATAGCCAAGGCCACAATACGGTGACTTTCTCACTGCCTGAGACGTTACGCTACCATTTGGATGTCATAAATCAGTAAGGCATGATTCCATTCTGAGTTCTTGCTCAGCCCACTAGGGTCTCATTCTGTAAATAGAATATTCTCTAATACAGAGTCACAAAGTTGCCTCTCCACTGGCAAGGGAGACTCTTGGGTTGAGACCTGCCCTTAGCAAGATGCTGGATCAGATCCTCCCATCCCTGCTGACCCTGGGTGAGGTTACTGCTGGGCGATGGAGTTCCCAGGTCTGGTGTAAGCTTAAGCACTCCAGGTCATTGGATTTCTGCCACTTCCCTCCCCAAAGAGCTTGTAAAAGATTTGATGGCAATCTCTTTTGGTTACTCAAATATATTCAACTAATGCAATCGTTTATTCAATTTTTAAATAATACTATGTGCCAGGCACTGTTCCGGGTGCTGGAATAAGGATGTGAAAAAACACAAACAAAAAAAAAACAATCGTTTGACCCTGATGGACATATATTCCAATGGGGAAGACAATAACAAGGAAGTAAAATACTTGGCTGCACAATAACAAGTGTTAGGGACAGAAAATGAGTGAAGTAGAAAGTGAGTGAGCTTTCCTGAGATGGTGACATTTGAGTAAATAAGGAAGCAAATGGCCATAAGAAAATGTGAGAGAGGAACAATCCTCAGAGAAGATCAGCAGATGCAAACGTCCTGGGGCAGAAGCCCATAGCACGTGTATTTGAGGAAGAGCAAAGGGGCCAGCTTGGCCTCATTGGCACGAGTGCCAGAAAATCTGCGGGAAACGGGGTCAGGTGATAACAGTACGTCTTGACGTCTATTCTGGGGGAGACGGGAAGACGTGGAAGGTTTTGCACGGAGGGGTGCAAGGCAGACACGGAGGCGACCACTGCAGTGAGCGATGTGGAGAGCTGACCAGGACAGCAGGCGGGAGAAGCTGGCTTCAGGGAGGTGGCCAGGAGCCTGGTTCTGGACAGGCTAAGCTTGAGCTGTTGGTGAGGGAGCCTGGTGACGTCAGGTGGAAGATGGTTTCCGGTGTCAGAAATTTAAGGAAGAGATGCAGAGTGAAGGTGCAAGCTGGGGGCATCGTCAGTACAGCGAAGGGCCTGAAGCTGAGACTCACTCCCCGGAAGTGGTACATGCAACCGGAAGTGAGAGGCAGCTAAAGGCCAGGGCATGGGGAGAGCCCGCGCCCAGAGGCTGGGGAACTGAGGCAGTCAGGGTGGAGTGAGGGAGGAGCAGGAGAGGGGGGTGTTTCCAGGAGGAGGCGCCCGACCTTGACCTCACGTGCTGGACAGGCTCTGAGAAGCTACAGTGAACATGGCGATACTGTAGAAGACTGGTGGCCTGGAGCGGTTTCAGGAGAGAGGTGAGCGGCCCAGATCTTCTTCCTGTGTGGCTTCAAGAGAGAGGAAGGGGGGGAAACTGGAGGGTCACAGGAATGACTGGAAGATGTAAGGTCAGAAGAGGGTGACTTTATTTATTTGTAAGACAGAATTACAAAGAGGGGAAGGAGAGAGAGAGCCCGCAAGAGAGGGGGAGGGGGAGGGAGAGCTCTTTTTCAAATGCTGGTTCACTTTCCAAATGGCTTCAATGGCTGGGGCTGGGTCAGGACAAAGCCAGGAGCTTCATCCAGGTCTCCCACGTGGGTGCAGGAGCCCAAGGACTTGGGTCATCCTTCACTGCTTTCCCAGGCCATTAGCAAGGAAATGGATCAGAAGCGGAGCAGCTGGGACTTGAACTGGTGTCCAAATGGGAGGCTGGCATCACAGGGTGATTTTTAAGTTGGCAAAAACAACAGTATTGTTTATAAGCTGGGGGGGAATGGCCTGTAGAGAGAGAACTTGCAGGTGCAGGAAAAGGGGGGGGGGAATGCAGGAACAGAACAGTCTAGGAAGAGACTTTGGCGGGAGCAAAACCGGGCCGCCATGGTGAGAGGAGAGAAGGAGGAGGCGGGGGGTTGGAGACATAAGGTACACTCTTGGGCTGGCTCTCGCATCACTTCCATTTTCCCGGCAAGAGGTGAGTTTCAACATCGTGTGATGCTGGCGAATGTCAGGTCTGAGCACCCTGTGACTAGCAGGAGTGTGCTGCTATGATGAATTCCATGCCCACCTTAGCAGACTCTGGAGTAGATGGCTCTACTGCCCCAGCACCGGGCCTGTCTTTCTAGAAACAGATTCCTGATGCACAGATTCACTGGGCCTGAGGATGTCTCACGCAGCCCACTGCATCGCTCCCGCGGGACTGAGGGACCAAGCCTCCCGTTACCGTAATTTCGGGAGAGATGGCCTTTTCTCTCTTGCACGCAGCTCCTCACGCTCACATCTCTTGTCAGATCATCAGAAGACAGCTATGGCGCCAGTGGCTGCAAACAGCAGATCCAAGAGCAACTCCAGGTGACTCTTAGGCCGGCGCTGCATTTTAATGGTTTTCTCAGGTTGACACTGGATTTGTCCCTGATAATTTCTTTCTTTGCTTTTGTAACTCTTCAAAAAATTATGCTTAGGGGTCGGCACTGTGGCATAGTGGGCTAAGCATCTGCCTGCGGTGCTGGCATCCTATATGGGAGCTGGCTCACGTCCCAGCCGCTCCACTGCTGATCCAGCTCTCTGCTATGGCTTGGAGGGCACTGGAGGATGGTCCAGGTCCTTGGGCCCCTGCACCCATGTGGGAGACCCAGAAGCTCCTGGCTCCTGGCTTTGGATGGCACAGCTCCGGCCATTGTGGCCACTTGGGGAGTGAACCAGCAGATGGAAGACATTTCCCTCTGTCTCTCCTTCTCCATCTGTAATTCTGCCTCTCAAATAGATAAATAAAATCTTTTTAAAAACCATGCTTAAATCTCTGAGGGAGATATCTGCAGAACTATGATGGGTATAACAGACACATACTTCTGCAGCTTAGAATTTGAGATTTTCAAAGAGTCCAGGCAGGTAGCCAAAGGAAGGGGGATTCGGTGTGTCATTCAGTTTTGACAGTTCTGGCAGTAGGTATTTTTATCTCCCTTTTTAAGATAAGGTTCAGGGAAATTAAGCAACTTGCCCAAAGCCACGAATAAGTAGGAGCCATGGACTTGAGGCCTGGGCTTGCACAGCATGATGGCCATGCTCCCTCCACTCCACTCTGCCCTACAACCAATTAGGAAGAGCAAACGCTGGGACGATAAGTGACGGAGGGCCTTTCTCCCTGTCCCTAAGCTCTCCATGTCGTTCAGACATTCCTACCTCAAGCCCTTGTTCTGTGGGGTTTCTGCTACAAAGAACCCTTTGTTCCACCGTGGGCTTTCTGCCAAGGTGACTTTGAGGTTTTCAGAGGTCTCTCTGGTCCGTGGACATGCAGTCTCTTTGGTCTACCGCTCTCCTTGCCAAAACTCAGTGAGGGAAGAAGTCTAGGCGCTCAAGTGGAATGTGAAGCTGCTGTTTTGTCTCTGAGATTGCTCGCTTGCAAAAACAGCTTTGCCTCCCCCCAGGGCAGTACAGCCTGCCCGCTCTGCAGCTCTGCATCCCAAATAGGCTTCCGAGGCCTTCCAGGCGGACACAGCTCGCTGCGAGTGGGCTCTTCCGAGCACCTGACCTACCGTGACCACTCGCGTTTCCTTTCTTTTTTTTTTTTTTTTTTTTTGACAAGCAGAGTGGACAGTGAGAGAGAGAGACAGAGAGAAAGGTCTTCCTTTTTGCCGTTGGTTCACCCTCCAATGGCTGCCACGGCCGGTGCACCGCGCTGATAAGAAGCCAGGAGCCAGGTGCTTCTCCTGGTCTCCCATGGGGTACAGGGCCCAAGCACTTGGGCCATCCTCCACTGCCTTCCCGGGCCACAGCAGAGAGCTGGCCTGGAAGAGGGGCAACTGGGACAGAATCCGGCGCCCCGACTGGGACTAGAACCCGGTGTGCCGGCGCCGCAAGGCGGAGGATTAGCCTACTGAGCCGCGGCGCCGGCCCACTCGCGTTTCTGTTTGCAGAGTTCCACGCCCCTCAGGGTCATTAGAGGGAAGACCGACGCCATCCTTCACCATCCTCAGTACCTCTGCCCTCTGCCCAACCAGTCCTTCTCCTTCCACTTCTCTCAGAGGCAGGAAGCCATGCCCTTGCCTTTTCAAGATAACCTGTGTGTTCTCGACTGCGCTTCCACCCATCTACTTCATGGAAATTGTCTCTCAGCTTTTTCAAGTTCAACCTCAACCTGACATCCACATAGCCCCCAGTCTGAAAACTGTCCTCCTGTCTGCCTAAGCCACTGTCCACTGTTTTTGGAAGAGATGCAACACTGGATACTTTTCTTTTTCCTTTTGTGTCCACCTGACCAGAGAAGTCTACTGAAGTCTCCCACACAAGATGTCACCCATGGGCTCCCGGCTCCCAGGACGAATGTCATGGGCTAGGTCTTGGTTCCGTCGTTGGCTCAGGCGGGTCCGTCTGGGTTCAAGGCCTCGCCCCAGCACTTCTCAGCTTGGCGGCACGTTCCTGTCACGCCTGGCCGATAGCCCATAGCCCACTAACGTTGGTTGTCGTTCGTCCCTTGGCTGTCAGCAGCTACCGCTGCTCTGCGGAGCTGTCGCTCTCTTGATTATCAATCCCGCTCTGGAGTCCTTTCATTCTCCTCCGATCTCTAATGGTTTTCTCTGTCCCCGCATCAGTCTCATTCTCTTCTCTCTCTGGTTTTCCTTTCCCATCCCGTTCTCCCTCTCTATGATCTCATTGACTCTTCCCTCCACCCCCACCCCCACCCCCACCCCGAGGGAGCTGCCACCCTCCTACCCCAGGCCATGACTTATCCAATTGGCTGCAGGTCCCCCTGCTGTCTGCTCCCCTGTGGAAGCCCATCTCCAATCCACTTCTTCCATGAAGCCTTCCAGGCTCATCCACCCTTGGCCAGGATAAGCTCTTCCTTGGCAAGACCCTCACTGCTCGGCAAGATCCTTACTGTGTTAGCTCCCGCATTAGCCTGTGAGCTCCACCGGGCAGAGCCCTGTGTGTTCCTGCTCTCCCACAGCGGGCTGATCTGAACACCAGAACAGAACTCGGGAAAGGCAGGTGGGCTCCGGTGAGCTCTCAAATGTCCGAGCACCTTTGGCCCTGACCAAGCTATGGGGCAGCTTGGGGAGGACAGGAAGCAGGGGTGAGGAGGAGCAGAAGGAGGAAAACATCCAAATGGTCGAAGTGGGGAGGGAGACAGCAGAGGGACCACACCCTGGGAGAGGATGGAGACGGCAGAGCCCAAGGAGAGGCCAAGGACAGCCTGCCAGGGGAAGGGACAAAGAAGACGGAGTCTGTTCCCTCGGCCACACTGCTCAGGGCCTTTGTTCCTCTAATGTAAATCCCCTGGCCCAGGGAGAATAAAGCCAAGTTTTTATAAGGATATTTTAAAGCTATTGTTATTTTTTAAATTATGCATTTATTTTTATTTATATGTATATCTGAGAAGCAGAAAAGCACACAGAGTACGAGAGACAGAGGGAGAGAGAGAGAAACAGAGTCAGCTTCCCTTCACTGGTTCACTTCCCAAATGCGTGCAACAGCTGGGGCCGGGCCAGAGCCAAAGCCAGGCACTGTGGACACCTTGAGGGTGGAAGGAACTCAACCACTGGAGCTATCACGGCTACATTTCAGGGCCTGCACTGGCAGGAAGCTGGAGCCGGGAGCCAGAGCCAGGAGTGGAAGGACTCGCGTGTGAGGTGTGGCTGTCTTACCCTTCTAAACGCTCACTCCGCTGACACTTGTTATACAGTTTTGGAAGATCTGCAAGCACAAAGTACAAGAGGGAGAGAGAGAGAGTTTGTATCTCTTCATAAGCAGTCTTCAAATCTTAGGGTGAAACAAATGTCTTTACATATGATTAGAAAATATACCCTGACTTTCCTTTTGTTTTTCTAATGAAACATGATAAATAAGATACACTAGCAACACTAACTATAATTACCTACTGAAGGCATTCTTAAATGTCTAGATGAGAAATAGTGATACTTACACAGGGAATGCATATTTATAACTTAGTGTTTCACCAAAAGAGGGGGAAAGCAGTACATTAAACTCATGTTTACTGGAAGTTATCTTTCCCTCATTTTTTAATCTCAACAGTAAATATTACAGTTAATTAAGCCAGAATTCCACAGGCTTCTCTTCTAATGTGATCCTTTAAAAGCAACCCTACTTAAGACCATCTCCTACTCTGGAGGTCCCTCCTAGAATGTTCCATGGACAGTTTTAGAACTTTTATTTCTGAAAACTGTCATCCGAATGTTTTCCACAACATAAAAAAAAAAAAAAAATCCAACAGCTTCCTATTTGTGGCACAAGAAAACAGCCTCAAAAAAACATTTGGGAGATGGCAGATCACAGACACTTGGAGTCAAGATATCAGATTTCAATCAAAAATATGTAGACTGGATATGAATAAACTCTTCTGCAAATCTAGCCCTCTCTGCTGGCTGGGGATTCACAGAACGGATCAGTAACACTTGCAGATGACTCCGGAGAAACAAGGCTCCCATCTGTAGACAGATGCAAAGGAGGACGTTTCTCTTGGGTGCATTGCTGGAGACGTGTTAGAAAGAAAATAGTCTATCACATCCTTTAGACACCACCGGCTGGCACTATCTTGCCAACAACTCACGGGTTTGGACTGCTAAACTTGGAGGATTGCGTCATCTGTCTCAGAGGTCTGCAGGCTCGCTCCCACCTCGGTCCCCCAGGAAAATGAAGACAGGGAAGGGTGATGGCACCCCAGCCTCAGCAGCCCAGTATGTTTGCTGTCTGCACTCACAGGCAGAAGACGGTCCTTGTGGTTTGGATTAGAGTCTAGAAGCTTCCCCAAACCCCGTATTTTAATGGCCTGATCCCCAGAATTATATGTTAATGGATTAAGGATGAAGTTGTACCCAATCATAGTGTCTGAAGGTGAAACCTTAGAAAGCGATTCCTGCCAATGTGGTGGTTAGAGTGGAGCCCCTGTGATTGGAGTGTGATGGCTTCAGGAGAGACCTACAGACATGAAGACTGGCATGTCCTCTCTCCTCTGTGCCAGCTTCCACCCTTACCAGACGCCTGCCAATGCTGCCACCTGATCCTGGTTGGTGAACTTCCAAAACTGAGCCACAATCAACGTTCTTCCTCCATCAGTAACTTCCCTCGGGTATTTTAGATATAGTGGCAAAGAGCTGACAAGGAGCTAATTTATAAATGGCCACATAGTTTCAACTCATCCTACATCAGATATCTTCCACTGGACCCTACAGCTTTCCTCTCCACTCTGCTCCATCCTCCACCAGGGAGCAGACCTGCCCAGGCTGCACCAGGGGGGCTTGGTGAGCCCACACAGTGGGAAGAGGCTGGAGGGGGAGAAGTAGGGGATGGGTATCTATTTTGCCTGATGGCAAAGGCTCAGCTCTTTTACTATATCAAGGGTTCCTGTCAAGTGCTCCTCTCTGCACAGCCATTCCTTTTGGATTCTTGTAATCACTGTCCCTTCCCTTCCCTACCTGTGGTGAAGTTAGCAACAGCCCCAGTAGTCAGTAGCCCTAAAGTGATCAGATAGTAGGGACCATCACTTCCTGATGGGTCCCCAACTGAGATATAGGCTGACAGCGATGGATGATTGGTGATTTTCACCAACAGTATAATAGTGGAAATTCCAAGACAGTATATAGATGCCAAAAATGAATGTTGTGGTTCTTTGTTGTTGTTGGCCTTGGGCAATGGAAGAAAGGAAAGCCAATAAAACCTCATATATTTCTACTCCTGTCATAAACCTTTATCTTAGTGGGTAAGATTGGGTCACAGATCACATCAATGTAGGGTCAGGTATTTGGCCTTAAAATATAATTAAGGCTTACTAATCATTTTCCTTTGCATATTAAGGATATCTAAGCATTAATAATAATATCAAGGGGAATTATTTATAACAAGAATGACATTAAACTTTAAAACGATATTGTCTACAATCAACTAATCTTTGGCAAATAAGCCATAATCACTCTTGAGAAAGGACAGTCTGTTCAACAAATGGTATTGGGAAAACTGGATCTCTGCATACCTAAGTATGAAACAAGACCCCTACCTTACACCTTATACAAAAATCAACTCACAATGGATCAAGGATCTAAATCTATGACATGATACCATCAAATTACTAGAGGAAAACATTGAGTAAACTGTAAGAAAATAGCATAAGCAAAGACTTCTTGGACAAGACCCCAGAAGCACAAGAAATCACAACAAAAATAGACAAATTGGGATTACATCAGCCTAAGAAGCTCTGCACAGCAAAACAACCAGTTACCAAAGTGAAAAGGCAAATGACAAAATGGAGAAAATACCTACAAACTCTGCAACTGATAAAGGAGTGATATCCAGGATACATAAGGAGCTCAGGAAACTCAGCAACAACATGATAAACAATCCAGCTAAGAAATGGGAAAAGGACACAAACAGGCATTTTTCAAAGGATAAAATACAAATGGCCAACAGATCCAGAAAAAATGCTCTGGATCATAGCCATCAGGGAAATGCGAATCAAAACCACAGTGAGGTTTTACCTCATTAGCTTAGGTTAGAATGACTATCGTCCAAAAGTAAAAAAGTAATAAATACTGGCAAGTATATGGAGAAGAAGGTATCCTAATCCACTGTTGGTGGGAATGTAAACTAGTGCAGCCATTATGGACAACAGTATGGAGACTCCTCAGAAATTTGAATGTAGATCTACCATATGACCCAGCCTTCCTGCAACTGGGAATTTACCCAAAAGAAATGAAATCAGCATATGAAAGAATCATTTGTATCCCCGTGTTTATAGCAGCTCAGTTCACAATAGCTCAGATATAAAATCAATCCAGATGTCCATCTACTGATGACTGGATAAAGAAAACGTGGTATATATACATGATGAAATACTATTCAACCATAAAAAGAAATAAATCCTGTCTTTTGAAACAAAAAGGATGCAATTGGAGACCGTTATGCTTAGTGAAATAAGCCAGTCTCCAAAAGGCAAATATCATCTGTTTTCTCTGCTATGTGATAGTTAAAATAGAATACAAAAAAAAGTGTAAGAATGAAACTGATAGCTTATGATTTGATTACTGTTTATAGCTGTTGTCTACGTTCTTGTGGGACAGTGGTCTTTTTACTTTTTACCTGTTGAACACTATCGTTATTGGTACATTAAGCCTGTGATTATCAGGCAAATTTAAAATATGTTATTGCCAAAATTAAAGAAAAAAAGGAAGGAAGGAAGGAAAGGAGTATTGAGGGAAAGGAGGGGGAAAGTGTGGTTATCTTCTCAGAACTGTATATATGAAATGCAGGAAATCTGCTCTTTATAGTAATAAAAATTTAGAAACATCAAATTTTAAGTCCCTAAATTCTTTCTTGCAGTGAATTACCTTTTTCTCTCTTCTACATTTTTTTATTCTGTATCTCATTAAGGGGCAAAATGAGACATTTAGGAAACCTCAAAATAAAAACACTTAATTTTAATAAGGAAAAAAGTCCCCAATATTGTCTATAGATGAGATTTTGAAAAACACCCCAGCTGGAGTTGGGGTTTGTTCCGTGGTGTGTCCTGTTTTGGGCTTTTCTCTCCTGGGTTGTTACCATTTGCCTGGCAACAAGATCATCACTTCTTTAGTAAGCAGTTCTCTTTACTCCGCTTCCCACTTGGAGTTATTTCATCCTCCTTAAAGAGGCAAGCACATCCCGGAAACTGGAGTAAGACATGGGTGCGCCCTGATCAAATCCTTCTCCTTTCAATCCAGTGACTTTTCTGGTGCCTAAATTTGCCTTTTGGCAAAGTGAGAATTAATGAGAGGTAATGCCCCTGCACCTCAAAAACTGAGGCACACAAAGAAGCCAACGATGAGTCCCCGAGGATTCAAGGGGACCCCAGTTTTACCACACAGAGCCTGTTTTGCTACAGCACACAGCTCTGCACCCTGGAACAGACACATGCAGTGAAAGGCATAGTCTGAAAAATCATTCTTTCATAGTAAATTAGGATTCATTATAAAAATATTAGAAAATGTACTCATCTACATAAGATGTAAATATAGATTTCTTTTTAAAGGAGAGGTATTCTCCTTCAACTGTCAGCATCTTCCAGCCAGTTCTTGCTTGATGAGTTTGTGGCCATAACTGTCAAGACTCTCTCTCTAGGTGATTTATTATTATTGTTGTTATTAACACTGAAACAGAGCTTTGCTGCTCATCACAGGGGAACGGGTTTGGATCAATGAAATAAGGATCAGGACTATGGAGTGTGGTGGACATGATCCATATGCCTTTCCCATCTGCCATAATTCATTCATTCAAAACACACTTAGTAAGAAGCAGATAACTGTGATGCAGTGTAAATATTATGAAGCTTTGGGCCACAAGCTATTGGAGCACAGTTAGTTCTAGAGTCGTCCAGTCCTAAGGAGAGGCATCTACGTTAATACTTGCAAGATGAGCAAGAGTGTACCCATCAGAGTAGCAGGTGTAGAAAGAGGTCGAGGCATAGAGGTCAACACATATGCAGGTCCGGTGGCCTGGCCAGGTTGCATGAGGGCAAAACCAGAGGGTCAGGTGTGCCGGGCTAAGCAATCTGAACTTGACCCTGTTCACACCGGGAACCTTTAGGACATTGAATTGCCTTTGACTCAGAACAAGGCACAATCATCTTTGCATGTTTGAAAGGTTCTGTTATCGGGCATTTGGATACATTTGGAGGAGGCTTGGAAACCAGGCAGTGGTCACCATAAGAGTCCAAGCGTAAGGCAGTGTGGGTTTGCATCAGAGCGCTGGTCTAGAAGGGAGAGAAAAGTGTACCTCCGAGAACTGTTGCAGAGACACGAATCAGAGGGCTGCAGGGTGCAGGGAGCGGCAGGAAGGCATGAGGCAGAGTGGGAGGAGTTGGAGATGATTCTGAAGGCTCTCACTGGTGACCCAGAGCAGCACGCCCATGAGGGAGAGTGGATTCGGATGCAGACCTGCGCAGCTGCGTTCATGGAGCCATCCAGATGGAGGTGCCCAATGGATAGGTGGAACCTGAGGCTGCAGCTTAGCAGCCAAGGTGGACTGAAGACAGATTTTAGACGTCACCAGTTCATAAGCATCAATGCCGTGGGGGTGGATGGGATCCCACGAGGACACACACAGGCTAGGAAGAGGACAGAGAAGAAAACACCCAAGTCCAGTGGGGTGTGCTGTGTCCACTGCCCAGTGCTCCTTCTTCCTTTCTTTTCTCCTAGTGATAGTTCTTCAATTATCCTTGGGCCAGCCACCCTTCCCTGATCCACCTAATTCAGATGAAGTGCCATTTTTATGCTGTTCTGCCCAGTAGCTACTATGCCCTCTGCTGCATGTTGGGCACAGTATATGTCTCATTGTCCTGACACCAGGGATTTGATCGGCAATGAGGCAATGTGGCTGGATCCTTCCAGAGTACAACTGGCATCACACCAGTGCCTGGAAATCAGCCATGGTGGAGGTATTTACACCCCAGGCATGGGCAACCACTCCCTACGGGCAGTACTTCCCACCCCACCCAGGAGAAGCCAGGTTCCCAGCACACTGCTGAGCAACACAGGTGTTCCCAGACAGCTGATGCCTAGATCTCAGAGAAAGGATGCCTGTCCTCATTCTGGATTTCAAACTGGGACTTGTGCACATGGCCAACTTGCTTGCTGCGTAGAAGACCTCCCTGTGATAGAATCATTTACAGAGGGAAGTTGAAGAGATGGAGAAGCAGCACAAGGTTTGCTGCTGTCTTGTTTTTTTAATTTTTAAAATTTGTACATTTAAGAATGTGACCTACCATAGAAAATTCTGGGGCTGGCGCTGTGGTGTAGCAGGTAGAGCTGCTACCTGCAGCACTGGTGTCCCATACAGTTGCTGGTTCGAGTCTGGTTGCTCCACTTTCAATCCAGCTTCCTGATAATGTGCCTGGGAAAGCAGTGGAGGATGGCCCAAGTCCTTGGGCCCCTGCATCCACATGGGAGATCTGGAGGAAGTTCCTTGTTCCTGGCTTTGGACTAGCCCAGCTCTGATTGTTGCAGCCATTTGGGGAGTGAACCAGTAGAAGGAAGTTCTCTCTCTCTCTCTCTCTCTCTCTCTCTCTCCCTTTCTCCCTCTTTCCCTCTCTCTCTCCTTCCCCCACCCCCATCTCTCTGTAACTCTGCCTTTCAAATAAATTTTAATATTTATTTATTTATTTACTTGAAAGGCAGAGTTACACAGAGAGAGAAGGAGAGCCAGAGAAAGGGGGAGAGAGAGAGAGAGAGAGAGAGAGAGAGAGAGGTCTTCCATTTGCTGGTTCACTCCCTAAATGGCTACAATGGCCGGAACTGCGCCAATTGGAAGCCAGGAGCCAAGAGCTTCTTCCAGGTCTCCCACACAGGTACAGGTGTCCAAGGACTTGGGCCATCTTCTACTGCTTTCCCAGGCCACAGCAGAGAACTGGATCGGAAGTGGAGCAGCCAGGACTCGAACTGGCACCCATATGGGATGCCAGCTTTACCCACTATGCCACAGCGCTGGCCCCAATAAATCTTTTTAAGGAAAGAAAATTCCACATACTTTCATAATCTATATATTCACTTAGCAAACAAAAAGCTCCTGTTGAATGCCCATTGCCCAGCTCAAGATACAGAATATTATCAATTCCTGGGACCAGCACTGTGGCACAGCAGATTAAGCTACCGCCTGCAATGCCAGCATCCCATACTGGAATGCTGGTTTGAGTCCTGGCTACTTTGCTTCTGATCCAGCGGCCTGCTAGTATACCTGAGAAAGCAGCAGAAAGCTTCCTAAGTGTCTGGACTGCTGCCATCCATGTGGGAGGCTCAGGTGGAGTTCTTGGCACCCGGCCTTGTTATGACTCAGCCCTGGCCATTGAAGCCATCTGGGGAGTGAACCAGTGGATGGAAGATCTCTCTCTCTCTCTCTGTCTCTCTGTCTCTGTCTCTGTCTCTCTCTCTCTCTCTCTCACACACACACACACTGGCTTTCAAATAAATCATTTTTTTTAAAAAACAGTATTACCATTCCTCTAGAAGCCTAGTGTACACTCTCCCTTTTCTCTATCTTGGCTTTTGTAAGAATTTCCTAGTTTTTAAAAAGGCTTTTACTATCTAAGTATACATTCTTAAATATAAAGGCCTCCCTCCACCCCACCCTGCCCCCTGCCAGTTAATCACTCAAGAGAAGCCAGCTTCGGGGATGTGAATAACAGAACATGTTTACAGGATGACATGAGTCCATGGAGACAGACAGACTGACGATGCCAGAGACAGAGTATTTTAGCACATGGTGGCAGGGAAGAGGGAGGAACATGAAGCTCACCAGACTGGCAGAGGCCTTGCCTGTGGAACAGAGGACTGCACGGTGCCTCTTTCTGATACAAGAAAGAGGATCGGTGTCTACTCCTGAATGCCCTTGGCTACTGCTGAGGTGCAGCTGGAAACAAGGCTCCTCCAGTTTCATTGTAGCCCATTCTCTGTGAGCTCTGAGCCTGTGCTGGACAACGCTTTGCATCCTGGAACGCTGGAGCTAGCGGCCTGGGATCTCCCCTCCTTTACCCCTTGGCCCTGGCATCTCTAGGCTCAGCTCTTTTTTTTTTTATTTGACAGGAGAATTATAGACAGAGAGAGAGAGAGAGAGAGACAGAGAGAAGGGTCTTCCCTCTGCTGGTTCACTCCCCAAATGGCTGTTATGGCTGGCGCTGTGCCCATCTGAAGCCAGGAGCCAGGTGCTTCTTCTTGGTCTCCCAAGCAGGTGCAGGGCCCAAACACTTGGACCATCCTCCACTGCCCTCCCAGGCCACAGCAGAGAGCTGGACTGGAAGAGGAGAAACCAGGACTAGAACCCGGCACCCATATGGGATGCTGGTGCCGCAGGCGGAGGATTAACCAAGTGAGCCACAGCGCTGGCCCCTAGGCACAGCTCTTAGTTCACAGCTCTGGCTCCTGGAACTTGCTTCTCCTTGCCTTTCTCCCTGGCATGGGGCTCTGGCACTGGCTTTGTCCCATGGAGTCTCAGGCTAGGGCTCGGCACCCCCTCTTGCTTTTGGGAGCACCCAACACATTGGCCCAATGTGTTGGCGCTCTTTCTCTTGCCCTAGTTTTGTTTCTAAGGCAACCAGCTCCTGTGGCGGGTGAAGGGTGGTAAGGAGATGGGCGGGAGGGGAGCAGAGTAGATCTCTCTGAAGGCAGGGGCCTGAGCAGTTGAGTTGATGGAGCCTGCTCCTGTGACCCCCGCCGGCTGACCTTGCTCGCCAGCCCACGATGCCAGGTCCAAAGCGTATTTCTGGGCCCTCTGGGGGCTCCTTGCCCAGGAGTCTTGAGACTTCAGTTCCATTTCCCAAGCTCCTTCCTGCTTGGGATAAAGCGTATGCGTCAACAGCTGTGGCTCCATCAAAAAAACAAAACATTTCTATAAATTCAAAACTCTGGATTCCTTGCCTTGTCTCTGAGCTTGCTTTTGAAATACTAATTAGCTGGGAGAAACATGTGCTTTGTGTTTCCAAAAACAGAGGGGGAGGAGGGTTGGGGAGACCTTGCTAAAGATAGCTCGTTCTGGTGGGAGACTTTTTTTTCTTTAAGAAACTGCACCTACATGTCTGTGTATCCCAACAATACTTAGCAAAGGACACTTCCTGTCCTTAAAAGTATGGAAGGCACTCAGTGAGGAGGCTGGCACAGGGCAGGCCACAATGCATGGCTATGTAGCTTTGTGACTGGGGGCTGGGCGGTGTCAAACATTCTTCGGTGAGAGAACTCCCAGCATGCCCTGACTCTGGCTCTGAGAGGATACACCGGGCCTTATAGGGTGCTTAAACCAAGCTGACCACCAAAGCTTTTCGCCTCATCCTAATGGCTGGTGGAGGTCAGGCTCTCCCTTCGTTTGATGAATGACTGAGGGCTCGTCACATTTGTCTTGCACCTCAAGCTTGTGATAACGAGGTCTTCCTAATAAGGCAGCCATACGCTCGGGCGAGTTCACTGGCCGCCTTTGCTTCAGCCCAACTGCTTCATATGAACTTGACAGTTACACAAGAATCCTGCTGGCCAGAGGCAGCAGTAATGAGACATGAATGCAACAATGTTTCCAAAGAGAGCAAGCCCCAAAGAGGGATCCTAAAAACCTCCCACAAATCTTGTCTTTACTCATCCATAAAATGAGCAAAGGAAAAAGGAAACATTTGCTTCCCCATCTGGGAGGATCCTGGGAAGTGAGTTGTTCCCATGCTACGTCATCAGCTTGTTAACTCTGCACCCCTGGCAGACAGGTGAACGCCGAGCTGAGCGCTACTGCCTCTGACTTGCAGAAAAACGGGGCAGGTGGGGAATCGCGGCCATTTCTCAGCAGAAATGTTGAGCGCCAGAGAGCGGCTATTGGTCGAGCGAGAACGTTGGGCCGTGGGTCCCAGAAGACAGAAAACTGAAGAAGGAAGGCAGAGCCGGGCTTTTGCTGGGGACCTCCTGGATTCTCTGAATCTGGAATGTGTTTCAAAGAGGAGGCAGCATTCACGTTCGCTGGCAGGAACACAGGAGTTCCTGCAGTCAGCAATGCCCGCGTTTTCCGGAACACATTTCATAGCGGCTCAGCAGCTGTTACAGTCCTGGGTTCCCTCTGTCGAATGCTGACACAGAGCGAACGCAGGCCCCGCCCCTCCCTGAGCTCCCTCACCTCTGGGGGGTGCAGCGCAGAGTGGCCGAAGAACAAATGGGGTGCAGAGGGTCTGTGTTTTTAGCTTCCCGATACTCTCCACGGGATTCAGTGTTGTGATGCACATTTCACTTCCATGCAGGAAACTACAGGCGCATTTCTTTCTTTTCATTCATTCATTCATTCATTCATTTGTGCTTTATCACGTATTTTTAAAAACATATACATTTATTTTTAATTTTTATTTACTTTTATTTTTTATTATTCTGAAAGAAAGAAGAGGGGAGAGAGAGCAAGAGAGAGCAAGAGAGGCAGAGAGAGAAAGAGGCAGGCAGCAATTTATCTTCCATCACTGGTTCACTCCCCAAATACCTGCAACAGCCGGAGAAGGGCCAGGCTGAAGCCAGGAGCCAGGAGCTCCAGCTGGGTCTCCCACACGGGTGACAGGCACCAAAGCACACGAGCCATCACCTGCTGCCTCCCAGGAAGCTGGATCACAAGTGGAGCCAGGACTCAAACCAGACATCGGGACCTGAGTACCCCCACGGGACCACTGTGCCAAATGCTCACCACAAAACTCACACATTTACTAAACATGTTCTTTGGGCCAGGCATTGTGCTACACATCAGAAAATCAAAGGGAAAACCAAAACCAAAGCACGATACTAGTTGTTGAAGGATTCTTAGTGTCTAGTAGAAAGAGATTGTCACAGGAAAAAACCAGCCAAATAAAATCTTACATTTGCTATTAGTGGAAGTATTTCGTGGGTGTGGCAAAGAAACACAGGAGAAGATGGCCACTCAACTCTGGGTGTGTGTGTGTACATACAAGACAGGCAGAGGCAAGTTGATAAGAAAATGTTCCTAGAAGAGATGACCCTTGAATGCAGTCTTGTAAAGTGAGATCTGACGGGTAGGCACCTGCCAGGCAAGCAGGGAGGTTGAGGACAAAGCTCCCTGGAAGAGACAGAGACAAAGGAATGCTTGGGTTCAGACTTGAGAAGGTCTTCTCCTCGCCCTAAGAGGCTGGGGGCTTATCCTGCGGCCATGGAAGGGTTTAGACCCTTGCAGCTAGGAACATCCCACAGCAGCGTGGAGGGGAGGCTGAGCAGACAAGCAAGGCAAGCGCCCAGCCAGCCTAGACCAAAGGAGGGGAGGGGTGGAGCGCATCTAAAGCACACCAAGGAGGAGAGTGGCTGCCGGACAAGGGAGACAGCAGCCTTGAACCAGGCAGGTGTCGGGAGGTGGGTATCGCAGCTACGGAGAGAAGGCTGGCCCAAAGAGAAGAAAGGGCTTCTTAAACTAAAGCGTTCAGGGCCTCTGCACTTGCGAAAGAGCTGCGCCTTTCTTGGAGCTAACCTCTAATTAAGAAGTCTGTATTTCTTGTATGAGGGTAGGCAACAGACCAGAGTAGAAATCCCAGATGAATTCATTTCACTTTTCACTTAAGGCAGGCATCTTGAGATACTGCTCACAACAATCACTTCTTCAACATGATGCTAGCGATTAGGCCTGCTGCTACATATTGTTATTTAATGATCCGTCAAAAGCATACACACTCTGCTTCACATTCGGTTTCGCTATTTTAATAACTTTATTTGGATATGACTGGTTTCATTAGTAATCCCACTTATTTCATGCCAAGTATTTAAAAATATTATTCCAAGAAGGAATGCGTGGCCTTCAGCAGGCTGCCAAACGCATCCAGAGACCAAAGAAAGGTCGAGAACCTCTGGTCCAGAGTTCGAAGGCACCAGGACTAGTGAATAATTCATGGGCCTCTGCTGACCAGCGATCCGCCGGGAAGGATGTGGCCTATTCCAGAGCCCCATAAATAGATCAGGGAGAGAAGAAAATGGTTGACTGAAGAGGAAAGCAAAGCTTGTACTTGTTCTGCTTGCCATGCAGATCCCGTGTCCTCTCCCATTGTGCACTGAGCAGGACTCGTTTGTACTGGTGGGAAGCTGTGATGACGAGAGCCCTGGGCCGACAGGATGTCGAGCGTGGAGCGCAGCGTGGCATGCTCTTAGAACGCACATCGCTTGGCTAGGAGGTTGGCTCGCCCATCAGAACTGGTTATGATGAGAGGAACATAAAGCAAATGGCAGAACTGTCCCTAGGACATCTTTTCTTTCTCTGAATCCAGGTCCTCGTGTTCCATCGGCCACAACGAAGAGTTGGTGGTGACTCTGGGCTGAGAAGATACAGCAGTCAGAGAGTAATCAGCTCATCTGGCCACAGGCTAGGTGTGGCCACAGGCTCTGTCCCTTTTCTAGGCTCACAAAGCCCCCTCCCTTCATTGAGCACCTCCCTTTTCAGCCGGCTGGGGCCAAGACATTGAACAGGACACTTGGTGTTCCTGCTCACCTGATCATATTCTTTTTTTTTTTTTTTTGACAGTCAGAGTGGACAGTGAGAGACAGAGAGACAGAGAGAAAGGTCTTCCTTTGCCGTTGGTTCACCCTCCAATGGCTGCCGCGGCCGGCGCACCGCGCTGATCCGATGGCAGGAGCCAGGTACTTCTCCTGGTCTCCCATGGGGTGCAGGGCCCAAGCACTTGGGCCATCCTCCACTGCACTCCCTGGCCACAGCAGAGAGCTGGCCTGGAAGAGGGGCAACCGGGACAGAATCCAGCGCCCCGACTGGGACTAGAACCCGGTGTGCCAGCGCCGCAAGGTGGAGGATTAGCCTAGTGAGCCGCGGCACTGGCCTAACTGATCATATTCTCTAGTTGCTCTGGGGAGGCAAAACAGACAAAATGTCCACACGGCTTCAACCCTTAAAAAATTGTGAAAGTTGGGACTGTGCTATGGCGTAGTAGGCTAAGCCTCCTCCTGGGGTGCCGGCATCCCAAGTGGGCACTGGTTCAGGTTCTGGCTGCTCCACTTCCCATCCAGCTCCTTACTATGGCCTGGGAAAGCAGCATAAGATGGCTCAAGTGCTTGGGCCCCTGCATCCCTGTGGGAGACCTGGAGGAATCTCCTGGCTCCTGGCTTCAGATTGGCACAGCTCTGGTCGTTGCGGCCATCTGGGGAGTGAGCCAGTGGAGGGACGAGCACTCTCTCTCTCTGCCTCTCTTTCTTTCTGTGTAACTCTGACTTCCAAATAATAAAGAAATGTTGAAAAAATCAAATACCAGTACATACAAATGTTGATAAGCTGTTACAAAAGTTCCACAATTAAATTTATAATTTACTATCACATACATGACACTCTTAAATTAAAAAAAATTGCAAAAGTCTAGGCCAGCATTGTGCTCCAGCTGATTAAATCATCACTTGGGATACTCACATCCCATAATGGGGTACCAGTTCAAGTCTGGCTTCTCTATTTCTGATCCAGCTCCCTGTGAATGTGCCCAGGAATCAGCAGATGTTGGTTTAAGTACTTGAGTCTCTGCCTTAGCTCTCGGACAACCTGACCCAGCCCTGTCTGTTGCAGCCATTTGGGGAGTAAACCAGCAGATGGAAGATCTCTCTCCTCTGTCTCTGTCCATCTGCCTCTCAAATAAACAAACAAATAAATCTTTTCAGAAAGGTGAAAGTCCAGTGCAGGAAGTCACAACCACACAAGTCACGTCTAGAAATCTCACTCGTGTGCCTAGGGTTGTCTGTGATGTGAAAACTGCAAACCAGTTAAAAGTCCTCAAGAGGCAACTAGTCCACTGCTTATAGCTCATCCCTGCTTAGGAAGTCTTTCCAAGAGGTTGAAAGGAAGACACCAGGAAAGACAAATACCCCGACTATATTGTTAATTGAAAAAAGTGCAGGCAACTGTACATAGGAGGACCACATTTTTTAAACAGAAGTGTGAGCAAAGGCCTCTGTGTGTGTGTAAACGTCTAGATAAGAGCCTAAAGGATAATCCTTGCATGTAGCCAGGCTTGTTTTGGATTTCAAGAATGGAATAGGGTAAGGAGGGGGAGAAGGAGGAGTAGAATTACCAAGAGAAATTTTCACTCCACTATTTCCATAGTGTTTGAAAATACAAAATTACTTATTGGAAGAGCACACCAGCTTTCAATACGTGTGACAGTGATCATATGGTAACTGGTCCGCAAGCTTGAATTTGTCAAGAAAATCACGCAGCACCAGAAGCAATTGTGTATCAGTTAGGATTAGGGTTAACTGTGAATAACAGAGCAGAGACCCAAAATGTGAGTGTCTTACCCAAGGGAGGGCCACATTTCCCTAGAGGGAGACAACCTGGGCTTAATTTGGCACCTCTCTTCCCTGATGGCTCCTTCAAGTTCGATTTTCAACTCTTCTGTCTCAGACTGTGTGGGGGCATCCCTGTGGTCTAAGATGGGGGTGGAGCTGTGGCTGTCCCACTCGTGTTCTCACAAGCAGAGCAGAGGAAGGACATGGAGAGGAGTCATTAAGGGGCCAACCCAGTCCCTGGTCTCCAGCTTCCATAGAGTCTATGCGAGTTCCACGCAGAGACACAAGCTGGAGGTGCCTCCCCTGGTAACCCTAGACCAGAGAGGCCGCATCCAAACCTCTCTTCCTCGGGGCTCTTCCTTTTCTTCCTGCACTGCACCCCTCTCCTCCTGCATCTTCTTTCCTCCCTCTCCCTCCTCCATTCACTAACATCAGTTGGCCAAGCAGTGCCACTCAGAGCTAAAGAGTTGACTGCGACTGAGGGTCCTTTGGGGACTGCACCCAGATCCCCACGGCAGGATGGCAGGGACCACCAGGAAACCATGATCTTCCGAGCAGATCTGAAGGATTGGCTTTTAGGATGCCAGACAGAGATACAAAGCATAAGAGATAAAGCTGGGGCCAGCGTTGTGGCACAGGAGGCTGGGCCTCTGCCTGCGATGCTGGTACTCCATAAGGGTGCTGGTTCAGGTCCTGCCTGCTCCCCTTTCCATCCAGCTCCCTGTTAATGCACCTGGGAAAGCAGAAGAGCATGGTCCAAGTGCTTGGGCCTCTGCACCCTCATGGGAGACCCAGAAGAAGTTCTTGGCTCCTGGCTTTGGATTAACCTATCTCTTGCCATTGCAGCCGTTTGGGGAGTGAACCAGTAGATGGAACACCTTTCTCTCTGTCTGTAACTCTACCTCTCAAATGAGAGAGAGAGAGAGAGAGAGAGAGAGAGAGAGATGAAGTCTTCCAGCCAAATACAAGATTACGCTCCTAGCTGTAGCTATGGTTAATTATGGTGTGTGTGTGTGTGTGTGTGAGAGAGAGAGAGAGAGAGAGAGAGAGAGAAGAGAGGATGTGTGTTGTCTATTGAAAGTTTAGCTACTTGATCTCTCAACATCTCTTTCGCTAACACCGCTCATGGGAGAGTGCCTTTGTCCTGCGTCATAGTTATTTGTACTTTTCTCTCTCCTGCTGGACCATACACTTGTTGAGGGCAGAGACTATTCTGGTGCATCTGTGTATCTTCTGGCATCTAGAACGCCTGGTCTATTGAAAGAATGACTGCGCTGAACATGTTTGAAATCCAAAGTCATGGATGAGTCACTACGTTCTCCAAAAAGGCAGGGCACAGCCACACGAAGACCGTGGGAGGCCTTCCTGAAACCAAAAGTTTAAAAAGGGAGAGGATCGAAATAGGAGGAAGATGTGCAGAAGCGAGGCCACATTCTTCCCTCGGGCCTCCGTCTTCCGGAGCCTTCCTTCACTACAGCGCCAGACTCTGTCCCATCCCTTCCCCAAGCTCCTGCCGCACTGACAAACTCTCCCAGACAACGCTGCTTGCTCTGTGTCTGAAGCCCTTTGTGACTTCCACCATCACCGGCAGCTCCTTCTAGCCATGGGTCTTGCCTCCTCTGGGGGGACTTCAAAGACTTCAGGAGAACATGGAGTTACAAGAGAAGTTCTTCTTGGTGCAGAATAATTTTAAATATTTGCTCCTGGGGTCAGCAAGTGGACATCCCCATTGTACACCTGCCGAGGGCCCACAGCTTGGTGTCTCAGTGCTCCTTGGAAGTCAACCAAGCTGATGATCCCAGCCCAGCTCCCATTTCACCTCAGGCCAAGTGGGATTGGGGCAGAGACGATGCACAAGCAGGCAGGCTCCCGCGGTGGTAGGAAAGGCAGGCATGTGCTGCCTGGGCTCTTAGTCCTCTTCCCTTGGCCCAGTCAACACCTGTTTTGGGGACACAACTTAAATAAAGTTAATCTATAGATCGCAAGGCACTGCGAAGGCTATCGGGATCTCTGGGTCTTGGGACCCATCCAGGCTGTACTGGAGCGGTGTGTAGTAGTAGTTCCCATGGTGTCTTTTTCTCCGCATTCAGTGGCAGCAGGTTGGTCACTTGTCAGCCCCGGGCAGAGTGCTTATAACAGAGACATTGGCACATGTTACCCATCAGAGCCTTTTTTCAAAATTTGAGAGACAGATAGAAAGAGAGCTCTCTTCTGTCGCTTCACTCCCCAAATGCCTGCAACAGCCAGGACTGGGCCAGGCTAACGCCAGCAGCTGGGAACTCAATCCAGGTCTCCCACGTGGTTGGCAAGAACTCAGGCACTTGAGCCATCACCTGCTGCTTCCCAGGGTGTGACTGGCAGGAAGATGGAATCAGGAGCAGAGTTGGAACTCAAGCCCAGGCACTCCCATCGGTGATTCGGGCATCCCAAGTGGCATCCTAGCACCAAACCCCTGCCCCACTTTTGGCTGTTTTTGAGAACAGTTGTTGAGCATTAATGAGCACACGACTGACTGAATGCATCAACATTATTCTGTATCTGTCCACCCACCCACTTTTCTAGAGAATTCTGGACCAGGCTTAATTGAAACAATGACTGACCAACACAGAGTTTCAGGCCACACATTTATAAAGCAAAAGCTTCCCCCCACAAAAGCTTTCACAGCTTTTGATGTTAAGTGCTTTCAAACTGATTCTGTTCTTAACAGTGCACTTCCCATCTGGCTAAAACGAAATTAGAGCATCTTAGGGATTTTAGCTAACTTCCTGCGTCATCACAGGGAGAGTGAAAAGGCTAGCGAATGCAGACCTCTCCCCATTCACAAATTGCTCCAGAAGTTGTGCTTAAAACTGACTTTTGTTCATGTATATGAGGAGTCTTGAACAACTTCAGAGGAAAAAATTATGAAAAATTTTAATAATGAAAAACACTGTGCTTTTATTTCCATTTACTACTTTTGTATCAAAAATAAATTTATCTTTTAATTCCATGTCCCATTAACTTTTTAAAGTATCCTCAAACAGTTCACAGAGGGGCTGGAATTATGGTGTAAAAGGTTAAGCCACTGGCTGCGACACCAGCATCCCATATAGGTGCTTGTTCCAGTCCCAGCTTCTCCACTCCCAATCTGGCCCGCTGCTATGGCCTGGGAAAGCAGAAGAAGATGGCCCAGGTGCTTGGGCCCCTGCACCCATGTGGGAGACCTTGATTAGGCTCTTGACTCCTGGCTTCGGCCTGGCCATTGTGGCCATTTAGGGAATGAATCAGTGGGTCAAAGATCTCTCTCTCTCTCTCTCTCTCTCTCTCTCTCTCTCCTTCCCTTTCTCTCTGTAACTCTGCCTTTCAGCTGAATAAAAAAACCTTAAAAAGAAAGTTCATGGAAAGGAACACTGTTTTTTATTGCCATTGCCATTTTCCACGGGCTTCTGAAATACACTAGCGTGTGTTCATGTGTGTGTGTGTGTGTGTGTGTCCACATTTTTTCTCATTCAACCTTTTTTATTTCTGCCTTCTAAGCCCCAAACTACCCTAAGATTACATGGAAAACAACTTTTTTCTTGGTCTAGTGATTCTAGCGCACAGTCTGAGAATTTAAGTTCTACTAGAAAAAAGTAAGAGACCATTGAACACAGAGCATCCCCTGGGAGCTTGAGACGAAATTACAGGTGTCTAGGCCCCGGGTTGGGACCAGGACATTGCTATTTTTAGCAGCTCTCCAGGTGAGTTGAAGGGAGAGCCACTGATGTCATCACCTCTCACTTTTCAGATGACAAACCAAAGCCCAGCTCTAAGAGCCCTGTTCAAAGTCCCAGGGTGGCTGAGTGCAGGCAGAACTCGCCTAGGACTGAGGTCTCTGGGATCCCAGGACCGCAGATCTTTCAAAATCATGGCCAAAACCCCTTTCCGGTTAACAAGTTCAGTTATAGACACACAGTGGTCTCCAACGGCAGAAATCCCATCAGGTCTGGCTTCTTCGCTCATGAGTTTCATTGATCCTTGATCCTCAGCAAATGATCTCCTTATATTTTCCAGTGTCTCTAAAATTAAAGGGAGAATCTTTGTGATACAACAAGAACATTATACAGTCAGGACCTACTGTATCTAATCTTTGCCATGTCAACCATGGGGCCTGACCAAGGCCACAAGCCCCCGAATCCATATGTAAATACTTGGAGTGTTAGTGCCTCAGCCACACATTTGGAGTCATTGGATCCTGTGGTTCGGGTATCGACTGTGACATCCTATATCCTGGCTTCCAATCCTGGCTCCATGACTGAGTAGGCTGAGGCCTTCGGTAAGCTATTTAAGTGATCTGTGCTGCAGTTTCTTGCCCTGGAAAACAGTTTCTCCATCACCACGTACTGTGTGGATCAAAGGGGTTACGTACACACAGCACATCCCCTGTCCAGAGCCACTCAACAAATAGTTGCTACTGTTTGGTTGAATCAGCCTATCTCTACCTCTTTGTTAAAGTCGTACTGGGAGAGGAGAGAAGGAAGAGGACAGGAGAGGAGGGGAGGGGAGGGGAGGGGAGAGGGAAGGAGGAGAGAGTAGGCACAGGGAGGGGAGAGGACAGGAGGGAAATATTGGAGCAGCTGGAGAGTGACAGCCTTTGGGTGACTTGTGCCCAGAATCACTGCTGGCTAAGAGGAAGCTGCCCTGCACCCCCGGGGAACCAGCGCAGGAGGAGGCCGCAGCAGGGCACCCTGTATGAATGGCATGGGTTCTTGAGCCACCTGTTCTCTCCCATTCCTCTCACTTGGCATTGGGCTTCTGTTCTGAGCTGCTCTATCCAAAGGGACTTACACAGCGCTGCTCCCACAGCCACGCTCTTACCTCCTCCTGTTCCTGCTGGGGCCGTCCTCAGCTCAAGTCTGCTTTCTCCCAACATACTCGTTCAGTAAGTACCTCCCTCCCAGCCCGACAGGAGATGCTATCAGAAACCCGTCCCCATTCATAACACTGACGTGACTCTGCTCCTCGGATCAGTTTTTAATGAAAACTCCCAAGAGATTAATGCAGCACAGAGAAAGGAACACAGAATGATGAATGTCTTAAAGCAAAATGAGATACCGTTAGGAGATGGTAGGGTTGTGGTTGCTTTTAGACAACGCTTCTATGAGAGGCATTGGCAAAGCCTGTCTGAGTTTCAAATATTAGCACAGCATATTTCCTTCTGGTCATGACTGGAGGCAGAAAGTATTCCTGTGCAGGGCCCCACGTGGAGCTCCATGTCCCCCTTCAACGGGAGCCTCTTTCTGGAAGGGTGTGCTTCCAGGGCATAGAAGGCAGCAGAATTTGATGCAAAGAAGAAGCAGAGACCCAAAGGTGGTTTCATGTGGTTTTTGGAATCTCATTACATGCAAACCTGACTGTACAAAATGCTTTAAGGGCCAGCACATGGAGTACTAGGTTAATGCTCTGCCTGCGGCGCTGGCATCCCATATGGGCGCTGGTTCTAGTCCTGGTTGCTCCTCTTCCAGTCCAGCTCTCTGCTGTGGCCTGGGAAGGCAGTGGAGGATGACCCAAGTGCCTGGGCCCCTGCACCTGCATGGGAGACCAGGAAGAAGCACCTGGCTCCTGGCTTCGGATCAGCGCAGCTCCGGCCATTGCGGCCATTTGGAGAGTGAACCAATGGAAGGAAGAGCTTCCTCTCTGTCTCTCTCTCTTACTGTCTGTAACACTACCTGTCAAATAAATAAATAAAATCTTTTTTAAAATGCTTTAGCACACAACTATTTACTTTTCAGAAGAATTTACTGTCCACCCAGGCAAGACTGAATGCACGCATGTAGGTGTATACATACTTTTCACTTCTCCTTAATAATTGCCCGCCCACAGCATTGTTCTTAGCAACCTGACTATGTTTGAATTTCCTGGGAACGATGGCCAGAGGGAGGGAAGAAACCTCCCAGCATCTCAAAATAAGCACCCTCCTACAGCTCAAGGTCATCTGTTTCCTATTGGGATGATACGTAGGCTCGGACTGATGGAGGAGATGGCTTCTCTTTGCTGAGGATTAAGACTTTCCTATAGAATTTTACTGAAAGGCAAATGTTAATAATACGTGATTTACACAAAAAGTGATTTGCCCATAATATCTCAGGACTATTAAGTCTGGAGTGGAAAGGCTTAAGACATTAGCCAGCCCCAAGCCTCCACTCTGCTGAAGAAAACAAGATCTATGAGAAGACAATCTTTCCAAGGTCATGGAGCTGGCCAGAAACAAGGTTAGAATTAGAACCCAGGACCTCTGACTCATAAATAATTAATTAAAGAGATCATTATTGAGCAATTATTATATGCCAAGGACCATGCTGAGTATTAGAGAATGAGAACCAACCAGCAAGACACTCCTGTATCCCTGTGCTCACGCCAGGTTGGGAATATAGACCTATAAATATGAAACTGAGTGCTGTGAAAAGAAGGTGAGAGGGGACTTGCCTTTGTCCGAGGGCCAGGGACAGCCTCCCTGAGGAAAGGGCATCTGAGCTGAAATCTGAGCGCGGCTGAGTAGGAATTCACCAGATGAAGCCAAGTGGCCTGGTCCCAAGACCCTGAGTGTTTTCCAGGACTCATCACCACGTCTTGACTACCGAACCAAGCAAACTCCAGCTGGTCTTTTCCCAGCCACCTTGACTTTGTCTTTCCTTCCGTTCAGATAGGTGTAATTCAAGAACATAATGCCCAGTTCCTAATCCCGGTGGCTGCCGGGATCTGCAAGCACCAGCTGTACTTAGGAGGGAGGAAAAAACAGCCTGGAGAGACGTTTCCGGTGTGATTTTAGCCATTCTAAACAGAAGGCATTGATTGGAACGCATTCTAAACTCATCCAAACATTGATTGTTGGTCTTTTTCTATCATTCCAGAGATGAAAGATCCCCCTTACCCCAAGTCTCTTGATTTCCACTCACTCCTGTTAGCCTCAATCTCTTATTTATGCTCTCTCACTTATTTTCTCTGAAATACAAGAGTAAGAATGGAACTGTGGATACACAGAGACCATGATGCCAGATAGGAAATAAGAACTTGGGGATTGTTAAAGAGACTCAATATCCTGCTTTCATCTCAAAAACAAGATCACTTAAAATGCATCAGATGCACCCCACATATGGAAGCAAGTGGGATAGAGTAATTAGGGGGAGGACCCCAGGGCGGGCACGCTCTGGACAGTCAGAGCAGCCATCCTCCTGCTAATTGGAATCCCTCACTTGTCTGATCTTGTCATTCGCTTGTCACAACCCAACCCACTGCACTTTCTTAACTGCAAAGTCTTGAGTAGTTAAAAGTTTTAGTGAGACATAAAACACAACCAAGCAGGGGCTGGCGCTGTGGCTCAGCAGGTTAACGCCCTGGCCTGAAGCACCTGCATCCCATATGGGCTCTGGTTCTAGTCCCGGCTGCTCCTCTTCCAGTCCAGCTCTCTGCTATGGCCTGGGAAAGCAGTAGAAGATGGCTCAAGTCCTTGGGCTCCTGCACCCATGTGGAAGACTGGGAGGAAGCTCCTGGCTCCTGGCTTCGGATCGGCACAGCTCCAGCCATTGTGGCCATCTGGGGAGTGAACCATTGGATGGAAGACCTTGCCCTCTGTCTCTACCTCTCTCTGGAACTCTGTCTTTCAAATAAATAAAAATATATCTTAAAAAAAAAAAAACACAACCAAGCAAGTTTGCATTTCAACTCCATAGACCCCTGGACATGGGGTTCCAGTCCTGATCTCAAATGGGGAGAACAATGGCATTGAACTGTGTCTGATAGAAAGAACACACCTCCTCATCTTGAGAGAGGAGAGCTTGGGTGGCAAATGATCAGATAAATTTATGAGGGTGCATCAACAAGCTCATGGAAAATGCATGTTATGAAAAGCTATGCATGGATTTCAAAAATTCATTCTACCGGAGTAAATGTATCTGATTCCATTTTCCACGAATGTTTTACAAACGAGTACCCTTGTTTTATCCAGTGTGACTCCTATGCTTCTGTGTTTGCATAGGCTCTTGCATCTTTTACCAGGCCAAGGCTCAATGGGCGCTGCGATCCTGTGGGTTCCTCCGCGTGACCATTTTGAAAGAAATAAACATCCTTCACAGTTCTCAGCTCGATTCTTCCAAACGCGTGTGAAAATCAATACCAAAATGGATGAGGATCCAGGCTACGAGGTTACACAGGAACACTGATTTAGGAGATCGAGAACATCAGTGGCACTATATGGATGAGCCACTCAAGGCCTGATATATGGTTAGTCCTTAGAGATGACCTTAGAGATAGGGATTAGCTAGAGGAGTTATCTTCACCACAACCACTGACTGGAAAAACGAGGAAGCCATCTGTCCCCATTTATTCGGCTTCCCAACCTTGCTTCAGTCCCCTCTTCTCAGTTTTTATATCTGTCAGCAATGCCAACCACTCTTCATCGATGCCAGGACAAGAGCCTGGTGCTGGCTCCCTCCATTTCCCATTGTTAACTGTCTACACCATCCATCACCAGGTCTGTTTCTTCCTCCACTAGCCTCTCAGATCAGGTCATTCAGCTTCTCTTTTCTGTGTCATCTTCCAGTTCCAAGCCTTCACCCCCTCACCTGGGACCCTGGCGTGGTCTTCCGGGTCCATGATCAAAGGACTCCATCGCCTGTGTTTGAAGAAGTCCCTATTGCGTGAATCTTGATGGGAAGCAGGGACCACCTCTTGCTGCAGAAGGTCGAAGAGTCAGAGGAAATGTTTCCCAGCCTCTTTGGCAACTGGAGCCCAGGTGCCTGCCCCAGGGCTTGGCCAATCCGAAGAACCCATGCTGGACACTAAATCCAGGGCAGAGATGCACAGGTCGCAGAAACAGCTGAGAATTCTTTCATGGCAGCAACCAGGACAGCAATGGCAGTGGTCACACAAGAAGACCTGGCACAGCAGCTCAGCGACCGTACCCAGGGTCAGCACCTGTGCTGTTGACCACACCAACTCTATGAGAATAATTTCAACTGTAATTCTAACTATAATTCCATGAGCCTGGTTCTCTAACCTTACCAGCATGACTGTGAGTGATGAGATGATATACCTGAAAAGTTTCTTTCATGTTTTAAACACCAGGAACTGATTTTTTTTTTATTCTAAGTACTTTCAATGATATTCCAATTTCTCACTCCAAGCCATTGGCCAAACTATGAGCCACAGTACTTTTACAATCCTCACCTTTACCCTACCATTTCTCTTTGGAAGAAGATACAGTGGATTCTACACGAATCCAATCTCCTTATCTTGACTTTCAGCATCCTGAATAATCCAACCTTTCTTGACCTAACAGCAACTGCCATTTTCTCTGCTGTCTAGCCAGCAGCCTTCAACATTTTTTATAAGATCATAGAAATACTAAAATTAAGAACCAACACACACATAACTGTAGTAAACACTTCATGACAAATCCCTACTCTTACCAATGGCCATAAACTCTGATGGTTTCTCCATTTCACTTTGTAAAAAGTACTGGTTGATACTCATTAGGTTGATTTGTAAAGCATAGGTTTAGCCTACACTGTGGTTTTCGGATCACCCACATTCTGTTACCAGTTCAAGACATGGGCAGGAAGCACATAAAAGAATTAACTCAAAGCTATCTGTTAATCCCAGTTTCCCTACTAGGGTTTTTTATATTTACACAAATTTTGTAGGAAAAACAAAACAAAACAAAAGAGAACAAGGAAGGCCTATACACTATCATGCTCAGGACCACTGAATAGTACTTGCATACATGGTTAAATCAATTACTAATCTTTTTCCAAACATCTAATTTTGCTCTGCTAGGGGAGGTGATTTTTGATTCCACATTCCCAAGGCATTGCTTTTGCCCTGGCTGTGTCCAGGGCTAGGGCACTGTTTACCCTGGTTTGACCCAGGATACTTTGCTGTAGAAACTCAAACACCTGTGGAACAAATCATTGCTGACGTGGATTCAATGCGTGAGGCAGACTTATATCATTAAAATGATTTGACTAAAGTGACGAGGATAAAAAGGCAGGCCTGCCAGGGTGGGCATGAAGGGCTGTGATGAGCCTCTTGAACTGCATGTCTCTTGATGGAAGCTAGGAGGTTGATTTGGGAGAGGGGAAACGGGCAGGGGACGAGGATTGGGGTCTATAAACAGAGCTGACCAAGGACGGGAAACTCAGGGCTGAGGGTGTAGGCCAGCCCCTGCCCCGGGACACGGCCCCCCAGCCGCTCCCTTGCCCTACCTCCCACTCCCTTCCAGTAGGTTTTGGAGGTCAGTGCGCTTAATCCTTGTGTGCGATGGCCTCGCCTGCGTGCTCTGCAGGGCACTCCGACCATCTGCTCACCGTTGTGAAGATCTAATAGGCAGTGGGCATGCCCCCTCGGGGTCAGGATGCCACACCGAGGTGAGCAGGGAACAATTTTCCTTCCATGCACCCACAATGCTTCCTCTTGCAACGCATCCTCCGATTCAGCTGTCATCGTGGCTGGAATGCTGGCCATGTGGAATCAGAGACACAGAGCCGAGGCTTCCCCTGGGAGCTCCGGTGAACACAAGTCAGGGCCCTCTCTCTCTTCCTCCTATTGGCTGGACTCCTGGACTCGTGGCTATTTCCAGTAACTTCGGAGCTCTCCGCTTCTCAGCGTTTTCCCTTTCTCTGCATTAAAAAAGGCACGGAAGAACCGTCAAGATAAGCCCAGACCAGAAAAGCCTTGGCAAACAGTAACATGTATCCTGCATCTTGCATGCTGATGGGCCCTCTTCTGCTCTGCCTGCCCACCCGCCCCTCCTGTCCTCACACCGCTCCTCAGAAATCCAGTGAGAAGCTGCTGGGAGTGGGGAGATGGGCATTTATTTGTTTTTCTCTCTGTAAAACTCACAGGGACGTCTTGGCCTTTCTCTCTACTGCCGTTTGGGGGTGGGGCTAAAGTAAGAGAAGGTGAGTAATGGGTCCTGGAAAAGAGCTCTGGACGCTGGAATCGGTCAATAACAAGTGATCCGGATGCCGCCCCGCCCCCCAAGCAGAGGGCTAACCAGGCCCGTGCTCAGAGACTTGGGTTGAATCCTGCTCTCGCTCCAGCTTCTTATCTGACCTTGACCTCCCTAAGCAAAGCTTCAGTCTCCTCCTTTGAACTCCAGTGAGTATTATTATTATTATTACTACTACTTTATGCCCTGCAAGGACAAAGGTGTGTGTCCTACCCTCTAGGAGCTTGCACTGAAATGCAGTCTACAGGCCACAAGTTCTGTGTCACTGCCATCCCAGACTTTCACCACCATGGTCCTCGAGTGCCCTCTGAGAATGTCGGTCAGCCCCTTTCCCTAACCCGATTGAGCTCTGTGGGCCAGGGAGCTCACCTTACTCCACCCGAGTTCCTCTGGGCTTTTCTCACAAATGACACCCTGGGCCCTCTAGCTGCTTGACTTCCTAGTGATATGACACCGACCTAAGGATGCAAAGTAGACTCTCCCTTGTCAACAGCATGTATGGTACACAGCTGGCATCCTATTCAGAAGCAGTGATCCGTGTGCTGAAAATTGATGCCTCTGGTGGCAGATGAATGGATTTGTCTCCAGCAAAATTTCTTTTCAAAATGAGATGTAGTGCCTTTCCTCTCTTCCCTCCCTCCCTCCCTCCTTCCTTCCTTCCTTCCTTCTCTCCCTCCTTCTCCCTCCCTCCTTCTCTCTCCCTCTCTTCCTTCTTTCCTTTTTTCCTTTATTTTTTTGCATGTTTCCTCCCAGAATGTATTAGATTGCATGGGGGCATCTTCCTTTATTTTTGTTTTTAAATAAGGGCTGTTGACATTAGCTGGATAGTATCACTTCTTGCAAAATGTCTATATAATACATCTAATTAGATTCTGCTATTAGCAACATAGAGGGCCATTTTTTTTTTAAAAGAAATCTGGAGGACATCAGAGTAAACTAAAATAATTTCACCATCTGCAAAAGATTTCACAGACAAATAGCACTTAAGCTGAGCAATCCCTTGATAAATTTGCCAGTAGGCTGATTCTCCTCGCCGGCATGAGGGAGGTTTGTAGCATTGTGCAAGGCATACACACATGCATTTTACATGAGCAAATTCTAAACCAACTGTCCGTGATTTTTCCAATTACACTTTGCCCAAAATAACCCCTTTTAGAACATGTTCTCAAAGGTTTTGTCTCCATAATTGTAAGCTGTTCATGGGGCCCTTGAATGCACGGAGAGGGAAAACAAACTCAGAGCTTTCCATCTAACCACAGTTAGCTCTTACATTGGAAGCTGCCTATTTTTGTTCTCTCTGGAGAGAGAATCACAGAAGATTTGTAGGTCTGTCTCAAAATTGATTGTGTTTTTGGTTTTACCAAGCTCCAACTTAAAAAAAAAAAACTCAACAAAAGAAACATGCAAAATAACATGCATCATCCTTCGCCAGCCCTTGCCAGTGAGTTTGCTCAGAGCTTGGGCTGCTTGGGTACCATGGCTCAGTGGTATTTACAATGGAAGCTACAAATCGTTTGCAGCAGGAACACACTGTGAACACAGCTGTAATCTGTGAGTGAATTGACTCCAGGCTCTCATTCATAGCTTAGACGTTTGGGTCAGTTTTATTTTTATTTTGTAGGTGGATAACTCGGTAAAATCTAGAGCCAAGACCCTCTCAGGCATACCACTGTTTTAGAAAGTCTCCATTAGTCCATCTTTGACCTTTATAGCCGGGGTAGTGTTGGTATTAGTAAAAAGGTGCTATCTTATCTGTGGCGCCATCCATGCCCCTGTCGCCACCTTGCACAGTAAGCTCGGTCCTAAGCCCCATGGCCCAACCACAGGTGTCAGCTCCACCCCCACCCTAATGGGATTCGCTGCTCCTACTTCCCTGCCCCCCACCATCCCGCCCTGCAAAGGTATAAAAGGACCTGCTTCCCGTACACGTGCCCTCTTTCTTCTCCACCCATTACCTCCAATCTATTCCTCCGTCAATAAACCCTTCCCCTTACTCTGGTGTTTGGTGTGTTTTGTGGCGGCCTTACAGTTGGTGAGCAAAAGTCAAGTTTATGATTCTAGAAGCAATCTTAATTTCATTTTAAAAATATTTTTACTTTATTTGAAAGGCAGAGAGACATATGGAGAGAGATCTCCTATCTACTTGTTCACTCCCCCAAATACCCAAAACAGCCAAGACTGAACCAGGTCAGAGCCAGAAGCCAGGAACTCCATCCAGGTCTCCCATGTGAGTGACAGGGACCCAAGCTCTTGGACCATTATCTGCTGCCTCCCAGGCTGAACGTGGTCAGGGAGCTGGATTGGAAGCGGACAAGGCATGACTCAAACCAGGCACTCTAACATGGGGTGCACATGTCCCAGTAGGCAACTTAACCACTGTATGAATGCCCTCCCATTCATTTAGTTTTTATTCTTGCATAATTAGTTATCCTTTTACCAAGCAGAGATGCTTTATGTGAGCTAATATTTCAGTCAGTGCAGGTAGAACAGGTGGAGAGAAGTAGAAAATGAGAGGAAAGAGGCATAGAAGAGAAAGGGAAGGGACTAAAAGACAAGACTGGTTTTACAAGCCTGAACGAGGAGAGGGGGACAAAAGGAATGAATGATCGGATTCCCCATCATCACTGGGAGTGAGTACAGAGCAACAGGCACTGGGAGTTTCCCCAAAACATCCCTCCAGCTCTGATCCTAAGATTTCCAATGCATAGCCAAACCCAGCAGCCACCAAAGTGGCCCGGCTGAAGGTGATTCTTCCCCTAGCCCACAGTGGCTGGAGGCCCCCTGACCCGCGGGGCCTGGATGAGTGTGGCCTGGACAGGCCTGCAGAGGTCCAAATCTCCCCACTCTGAGATCCCTGGAACAGTCCAGGGAGTGCTGGTGGAGAAGGGGTATGGGACCGGGTGCGTTTATGTTCTCGTTCTTCTTTTTGGCTCAAGGAAACTGTCCTTGCTTAAAGAATTCCACTTCTGGTTGCTCTCACTAAAACAAATAGGTCATCTTTTCTTCACACCCTGATGTGAAATATTTTAATTTCTGAAAACATTTATGCAAGGCTTTTTTTATTTTTTATTTATTTTTTTTTTATTTTTGACAGGCAGAGTGGACAGTGAGAGAGAGAGACAGAGAGAGAAAGGTCTTCCTTTGCCGTTGGTTCACCCTCCAATGGCCGCCGCTGCAGCCGGCGCACCGCGCTGATCCGATGGCAGGAGCCAGGATCCAGGTGCTTTTCCTGGTCTCCCATGGGGTGCAGGGCCCAAGCACCTGGGCCATCCTCCACTGCACTCCCTGGCCATAGCAGAGAGCTGGCCTGGAAGAGGGGCAACCGGGACAGAATCCGGCGCCCCAACCGGGACTAGAACCCGGTGTGCCGGCGCCACAAGGTGGAGGATTAGCCTATTGAGCCACGGCGCCGGCTTGTATGCAAGGCTTTTTATTTGGAAGACATCTTGTTGAATATTTGGAGCAAGAAAAGATTTTTCCCATCTATATTATTGGGGTATCATTTATCCATAATGCAACGCATTCTTTCTAAGAGTATAATTCAGTAAGGCTTTACAAATGTAGTTATTTTAGAACCACCTTCATAATCAAGATATAGGAACTTGATAAATGTTGGAGGAAATCTATGTGAACCCTGATTTAGACATTACGTAACCCCCTGATTTGGGGGGAGATGAAGTGTCTGTTCAAAGCAGGTTGTCGTCTTACTAATAAACTGTGAGAGCTCTTTATACATTTGAGGTGAAAGTCCTCTAATAGAACATGTTTGGCAAGCATTTTCTCCCACTCTGTGACTTGTCTATTCAGTTCCTGAGTGCCATCTTCTGATGAGCAAACGTTTTTAATTTTGAGGAAGTCAAACGTATCGATGGTTTCTTTTACAGTTCATACATTTTCAACTTCATCTTGGAGACTTTTGTCTGTTCCAAAGAGGAGATACTTTAAATAAGTATTTTGGGCAATTTTAAATTGAATGGCAGACATGCCTGAGGACCTCCTCTGCCAAGATTTCCCAGGAGTCTCTCTGTGCAGAGGTACTTCAGGCCAGATCTACACCCTGCTTGGCTCTGCAACCCACTCCAGATGGTCACCCCCACCCCATATTCTGCTCCCCCCTAATCTATAACCACTCCAAACTCCTAAACCCATGAATAAAACCTTAAGGATGTCCATCAAGTCAAAAGTGTTTTCCAGGGCCGGAGCCGCGGCTCACTAGGCTAATCCTCCGCCTAGCGGCACTGGCGCACCGGGTTCTAGTCCCAGTCAGGGCGCCGGATTCTGTCCCGGTTGCCCCTCTTCCAGGCCAGCTCTCTGCTGTGGCCCAGGAGTGCAGTGGAGGATGGCCCAAGTGCTTGGCCCTGCACCCCATGGGAGACCAGGAGAAGCACCTGGCTCCTGCCTTCGGATCAGTGCAGTGCGCCGGCCGCGGCGGCCATTGGAGGGTGAACCAACGGCAAAAGAAGACCTTTCTCTCTGTCTCTCTCACTGTCCACTCTGCCTGTCAAATAAAAAAAAAAAAAAAGTGTTTTCCAGAACACAGTTGTCATTAGAATAACTGAATCAATGCCAGCTCCTGACCCAAGTCTCTCATCAGCGTGTTGGGATTTCAGCTGGATGTATCTCTTATCCCAAAGCTCTGGGAACCCCAGAAACGTGACTTCTGACTGTGATGCGATGCGGCTGAATAAGAACAGAATGCACCACTTCCCTCCATCGCAGCACTCTCGTCTCCCAGTCCTACGACATTCAACCCAGTCACCCACAGCACAGAATCGCATCGCGGCAATTTCTCCCTATTTCCAATTCCTGAACCTCTTCCACCAAATAACTCCACATGGAATTCCCAGACACTGCAGGGTCACGTCCCAAGATAGACTCTCAACCTTCAGTTGCTCTTCCCCGGGTTAAATGCCAACTTTATAATGCATACATATTTCTTGAAGATTTTTATCCTCTGCTGAATTTCAAACCGTCTCGTCACCTCACGTTTAACAATGTCCCGATGAGGAGTTGTCTTTCCACCCAAAGTGCCTCTCCTTTCCAGCTGTCCCGTCTGAAGCAGAGTCATGTCCCAGGCACTTGGGACTCTCCTGCCCTCATTATCCTGTCACTCTGGGCAGTCCTTTTGAAATGCCCGAGACTCGTCCCTGTCCTCCCTACCCCTCATCTCAGAGCAGGCTCTTCTTGTTTGGGTTGCTGGAGTCACTATTTTCGCTCAGTTCTTCCCCCTTTTCACTCCTGATCCCATCATTCACATCACTTTCATCCTGGGCCGATCTTGCAGTCTCTGTCCTATCACCTACCTGCCCTCACCTGCCTGCCTTTCTACCTCCTGGAGACAGATCTCCCCCTACTCCTTCAAGTCGTTTCTCTGTCACCCCAGGGCTCTTCCCCTCACTCCCCACCGTGTGCACGTCGGGAGCTCCTTCTGGCTCTGAATTCGTTGCTTGGCTTGCTGGCCCTCCCCATAGACTCCGAGGTTCTCAGTTACTTTCAGCCACTTTGCACTCGCTTTCTAAATCCTGCTCTTGCAGAACTTGCTTCACCTTTGCTTCTCAAACTAATTTCTCTTTTCTCAAAACTACTGTTTTTTTTTAATTTGACACACAATTTTTGCATATTTAGGGGGGAAGCATATGATGTCTCTATACATGCACACACTATGTCATGTCCAAATCAGGGTTCACATGTAGATTTCCTTCAACATTTATCATTTCTTCATGATGAAAACATTCAAACTTCTTTTAGCTTTCTTATCTTTCTTTCTTTTTATTTTTTTTTTAAAAGAAAAACTTATGGTACAGGCAGGAGGGGATTTTTTTTTCTTTTTGCCAAGGGCCATTTGGATATTTACAACATCACTCACAGGCCACACAAAATTACCAACTTAAAAACTGCCCTGCTGTAGAGTTACTGGATTTCAAGTTCCCAAATGTATTGGTTGCCTTGGCAGAGCCAGGCCAAATGCTTTCGTGGATCTGATACAGCCCCACCCCCGGTACTGTGCAGTAGGATCCCAAGCCTTCCTACTCCCATCCAACAACTTAGCACCTGTTCGTTAACTTTCCCCACCCCTCCCACCCGCCTCTCTCTCCACACTCTGGCAACCACCATTCTCCTCGTGATTCCTATGGCATCAATTTTTTAGAATCCACCTAGGAGTGGAATAAGTCACTGGATCCTGTCCAGCTCTCGGAAGCACACAGAGGGTAAGAGGTCACAGACTGACAGTGCAGACCCTCGGCAGCCGGGACCTGCACCCCGGAGGTCTCCAGGCAGTAGATCTGGACTCTGCTTCTCCCCTCCGTGTTTCCTTTCCCATCACTAACTTAGATGGAGACCAAAGCTTCCAGAGAAACGCATACGACTTGAACCCTGTCTGTTACTGGCAATCACACAGATGCAGCCGTTTCAGGTGGACTGGGTCGCCTTCGATAGGAGCCAGAGCGCCGCTGAGAGTTGAGAGAGAAGGTATCACCGGGAAGGAGGAGTTTAGCCCCGAGAGCCAAAACAGAGAGGTGATTTCAGAAACAGTCCGAGAGCTGATACCCGGATCTTTCTGACCTAGCCCAGGTGGCAGCACTAGTCATGGCAGAAAAAAAGGCCTAGTTGTGTGAAATAGAATGAGCTGCATATTGAGCACTGTCGTGCTCTGGGGCTCAATAAACCTTATTGACAACCCTCCCTTCTCTTTCCTTGTCTCCCTGCCTGGGCAGAACACAGAGAGCATTCTTCTCTCCCTGCCAGAGGGCTGACAAGATCTCTGGGCTCGAGGTACCACGGCATCATTCCAGTTCCCCCAACAATGAATGCAGTGGGTTCCCACCTCCACAGGTGGCTACAGGGACAGGAGCCAAGTTTCACCTCCAGAGGGGCACCCGTGCACCTGCCAGGGCTGCAGCCACACATTCTCAGCTTGTCTTGACCCAGACCAGAGTGGCCACAGGAGTGAGCAGAGGGCTGCAGCAAGGCTGAGGCACACTCAGTACTGTAGCAGGGGCACCTGTACCCAAATGAATGTCCCAGAGTGGATCAAGGCTATTTTCCACATCCAATTGTCCCCATATCGTTTATTGACCAAATTCTCTTTTCTCTATTGACTGCCTTTGCATCTGTGTGAAAATCAATTGACTGTATGTGTGGGTCTCTATTCATTCTATGAATTCTATTCTGTTCCATTGACACATTTGTCTCTACAACAATAATGCAGCGTTATAATAAATCAAGGAAAGCAAGTCCTCCAACTTTGTTCTTTTTCAAAGTTATTTGGTCATTCTAGTTCTTCACATTTACTTATGAACTGTAGAATCAACACTGATTTCTTCGAAGGCCTGCTCAATTTTGATTGGAATTACATTAATTCTGTCAGACAACTTAGGTGGAGTTGGTATATTAACAATCTTGAGCTTTTCTGATGCATGACACAGTATATGACTCCATGTACTTGGGTCTTTCATTTCTCTTAGCAATGCTTTATGATTTTTTCTATGCAAAGGTCCAGCATATATTTTATCAAATTCATCCCAAGTATTTCATATCTTTTTTAAAAAGATATTTATTTATTTGAAAGGACGTGAGAGAGTGAGGGAGATACACACACACACAGAGAGAGAGAGAGAGAGAGAGAGAGAGATAGAGAGAGCCTCCATCCACTGGCTCACTCCCCAAATGGCCACAATGCCTGAGGCCAGGCCAAGTTGAAGGCAGGAGCCAGGAACTCCGTCCAGGTCTCCCACGTGGCTGGCAGGAGCCCAAGTACCCAGGCCACACTCCACTGCTTTCTGAGGTGCATTGGCAGAGAACTGGATCACGAAGCAGAGCAGCCAGAACTCAAACCAGCGCTTTCATATGGGATGCTGGTGGAGCAAGCTGTGGATTAAACCACTACTCCACAGCACTGGCCTCCACGCGTTTTCTATCTTTGATGCTATTGTAAATGGTGGTTTTTTTTTTAAATAAAATTACTTTTTAAAAAATATTTATTTATTTACTTGAAAGGCAGTTACAGAGAGGCAGAGAGAGAGAGGGAGGAAGGAAGGGAGGGAGGGAGGGAGGGAGGGAGGGAAGGAGGGAGGGAGAAAGAGAGAGAGGGAGATGTCTTCCATCCACTGTTTCATCCCCAAGTAGCTGAGCCAATCTGAAGCCAGGAGCCAGGAGCCAGGAGCTTCTTCTGAGTCTCCCATGTGGGTACAGGGGCCCAAGGACTTGGGCCATCTTCTACTGCTTTCCCAGGCCATAGCAGAGAGCTGGATCAGAAGTGGAGCAGCAGGGACTTTAACCGGTGCCCACATCGGAGGCTGGAACTGCAGGCAACAGCTTTACCAGCTATGCCACAGCACCAGCCCTGTAAATGGTGTTATTTTAAAGTTTATAATTGGTCATCTCTAGCATAAAGAAATAAATTTATTTTTAAATTATTTCCTTCTTTCATGCAACCTTAGCTTTTTGTCAATTTGGTGAGATTTCCTCCAAACACTATCATATCATCTGCAAACAAAGATAGTTTTACCACTCCCTTCCCAGGCCTTGTTCCTTCTTTCTTTCTTTTTTTAATTTATTTATTTTTGCCTCCTCCTTTTCCTTCCCCGCCTCCTGCTCTACCTTATTCTTTTTAAAAAAATTCTTGGGTTATTAGTTATAACTCTTTGTTTCATTTTAATGGTCGTTTTAGGGGTTATAGTACCTACCTCATTTAATCACTCTACCTGAAGTTGGTATTATACAGTTTCACATGCAGTTTAAGAATCTTGCATACTTCCTTCTCCCTCTATTTCTATAACATACGTTATTTTGTTTTTATATAGCAATTATCTCTTAAAATGATTAAAAATGTGTTGAAGTGCTGTATTTACAGATACGTCCTGTCGAATTTCCATCTGATGTTAGTTTGCTTCTGCCTTTAGAAAGGCGAGCTTGTTGGTGAGGAATTCTTCTAGTGTTTGCATGTCTGAAACCCTTTGTCTTCGATAAATGATTTCCTGCCTGTACAATTTTAGATTTAAGGCTGTTGGTTTATTTTTTTTCTCTTTTAGTACTGCAAGGACACTGCTTCGCGGTTCCTGGTTTATACCGTTTCTGGTGATTAAATCTGTACTTTTTCATCTTTATTTTTCAGAAAACACTGTGCCTTTTTTTTCCTTCTTCTGGAGTCTTTTAAGATGTTTCGCTTTAATTTTAAGCAATTTAATTATGATATCCCCAGTGTAGTTTTGTGTGTGTGTGTGTGTGTGTGTGAGAGAGAGAGAGAGAGAGAAAGAGAGAGAGAGAGAATGAATTCAGGGTTACTAAGCTTCTTGAAGGTAGGATGATAATTTGCATCAAAGTTGGAAAAATTCTGGTCTTCTTCAAAGAAATTTGTTTTCACCCCTCCCTCTTCTCTCGCTGACTCAGATAATGACATCTTGGGCCACCTGAAGGGTCCCACAGCTCCCTGCTGCTCTGTTTATTTTTTCAGTCTTTTATCTCCTTTTGGTTTGTTTAGACTGTGGTGTCTTCACGTTTCCTAATGTTTTCTGTACCAGTGTCTAATACAGGAAGTGAGGACAATGGGCAGAAGCATGGAGAACTCAGGGGAACTAAAGTTGCCTCCTTTTTATCTTAAATCTGGAGCAAGAGTGATAAGCAGTAAATCTGGAGAGGAAGGCAAGTATCAGATAAAAGAAAATCGCAAGCAACTCTAGGACAGAAAATTTTGACCTGTAGGCCAATGCTCCTCAAACTTCACTGCACATGAGAATCTACAGGGGTCCTGCTAAAATGTTAATTCTGATTCGGAAGGTTGGGAGGGGAGACAGAGATTCTGAATTTTCTTAACAATTTTCTTAATTTATTTTTATATATTTGAGAGACAGAGAGCTCCTATACCCTGATTCACCCCCAAAGCCCACAACAGCTGAGGCTAGGCTGGGCTGAAACCAAGAGTTTGAAACTCAGTCTGAGCCCCTCGTATGAGTAGCAGGGATCCAACTACTTGAGCCATTGCCTGCTGCCTCCCAACCTATGCGCCAGATGCCTGCTCCAAGATCCTGCATTGTGTACCAAGCTTCCAAGTGATGACGCCTATACTGCTGCTCTTTGGAGCATATTTCGAGCAGCAAGCCCACCATGGGACTCAACGAACTAATCTGAGATCGGCATGCTGAAAAAGGCCCCATGTGGACACTCTAGTGGATGATGGCCAGGGAGCCCAGCCTTCCTGATTCTAGGGAAGCCAACAAGCTCAGTTGACATGAAGCTGAGGATCCACCAGGACAAGCCCCGTCTGTGAATTATGGCACTGTGAGATAAAATAACACGGTGCTGCACAACCAAGTTTTGTTGGGTAGCAATAGCTAAGCAGTGCCTAATATGCACTAATTACATATTAGAAGCGATTGGGGATCAATTGAAAAATTGATGCTCAAACCCTACCCTCAGAGAATTTGATTCACTGATCAGAAGCGGGACCCAAATATTAATAGTTTTAGAAGTCCCAGATAGATGTCTTATATTGGACCCTGTATAGATTTTTATGTACAGAGTTTATGACCATTGCAATAAGCAATCAAGAATCTTGAAGTTGTGTTTTAATAGGTCTAAAATGTGGTCCAGAAATTATTGTTTTTTATAAACGTCCCAGGTGATTTTAGCACTTGGCCAGACTTTAACTACTGACTTTCACTAATATATTTGTATCTTTGCTATTTTTGTGCAGTCCACAAAACCTTGTTTCTCTGTCCCATCTTCATCATTAAATTAGATGCTCACCTGATTTTCAGAGAAGAAACTGAGGCTGCTGTTTACCCAGACTTTTTCTCTGGTTGAAGTAAAACTTAGGTCACTCTGGACTTACAGAATTCAATAGCTGTATTGTTTATTTACCTGTGAACAATTTCTTTGCACCAAGGAGTCATACAATAAGCAATTGTAGAATGGATGCTATTGGCCTGTGTATTTCAGCTTTCTAATCTGTTAAATTTCCACAAACCATTTTTTTATAAATACATATTTATTTGTAACATGTTCATTGGCAAGTTAGACTTGGGATTGATCTGGAGTTTAGGTAAGAATACAGCACATGAATGAGATGAACTGGTTGAATCTGTTTTTTATGCCAACAGCGTCTAATCAGGCTCAAGTCCTTCAAGTCAGTTTTCTGATTAAATACCCCAATTACCAGTTAATTGCTAGAGAATAGAGGCAACTGACTCATTTATCTCACAAATTCCAAGTTGGAAGCCTCAAATGAGCAAGAATAATTCTGGCTCCACAGTTAGTTAAATGCCAGACTAAACCTGGCCCACGTCACTGTAAAATATGCCCTCCGGCTGCACAACCTTACTATATAGCACTGGAGAGATTTAGCATTAACAGGGTATTTTGAAAGGGTACTATCACAGCAGAAAGCTAAAATCCAATAGTGCGAGCACACATGGATCCACATTTTCCAAAATAAATACTTCACATGACTCCTTAATTAAAGTCATTAATGATAATTAGCCTCATGGGGAAAATGACTCATCTGATTGGTAAAAATACACTTGGTTTCATTTTGATCTATTGTCTTTTTCCCAAGGTTATAGATGGGCTATTTTTCCTCGAACACATGTCTACTCCCCTGACATGCAAGATGACAGAAAGCTCTAGATGCCCTTCCTGTCAAGTTTGGAAAGATGTGGAGTAAAAATCTAATGCTGCATAAAAAATCCTATCTCTCTCAAATAATTGCCTGCTAGTTTCCTCGAGGAGACACAGAAAGCACACATTGGATGACCAGTGATAAACAATGCAAGGTTTACTCACTTTATTGTCTTCCTCAGAAAAATTAATTCAGGGATTTAAAGTTATTATTCACCTACATGCATGGATCAATTAATATGCATTGTTTACTCCTTGGTTTAAACAGATGTCAGGATTATGACAGCTTGGCAGGGGTAAGGGGTGTCCAGGTTGCAATATGGATACAGAATCCTTTCATTTTTCTCATTTTCAGTGTAGATTTGCTGGTGAGGATGAAAATCCACATAATTACCAGACTGACACCACCCCACCCTACATGCTCATGGAGGATCAAGATAAATGCAATAGGTAAGAGATAGATGTGCTATTATTTTGGCCAGCAGAGGTGGGAGGGACAGAATCACAGTGGTTGGGAAGCTGTTTCGTTAAAGTAATATGAGGGCTCTTGAAAAAGTTCATGGAAAATGCATTTCAAAAATTTCTTGCTGCCAAAGAAGCTTGTATTTGAATTCCCTTTCCCACAAACTTTTAAACGTAGCCTTGCGTAAACCTTGACAAGTGGCTGCCCATGGATATTTAGTTTAAAGCAGATCTAGGTGACACTGATTCCATCCTGGCTGCTTCTCCTATTTCCACATAAGAACCCTGAGGAACTAAGACACAGGTACTGGTTCATGACCGAAACCAGGATCAGCAGAGGGATCTACGCCAGAACATTACAGTCAAACAGTACAACCAGCTGCCTCTTGTGTGGTGCACTGGGACCATGGTGTGGCCCTGGGATCTCCTTACCAGGATCTAAGTACACATCCCCTCGGCTCCCTGGAGTACTGGCTGCTGCAGCATCATGGCTAAGTTGCCCTTTGGGAATCTGCCAACAGCTAAAGGGAGCTGCCTTGCCCTGTGTTGTGCCGCCTCCATCCCCAGGCTGGGCAAAGCGTGCATACGGGGAAGGGGGGATGGGTGTGGGTGGTGGTGGTTATACAAAGAAAGGCTCAGACCCTTGCATGGATTTTGGGTAACTCCAAAGGGCCATCCAAGCCCCTGAGCTCCCTGTGGGCTCAGATAAGGCCTCTGTTGCAGCCATACCATCGTCTGCTCCTCGTGCCGGACCCTGCTTCCCTCAAGTTCTGACCAGTGGATATCACTGCTCCGAGCACCCCTAACAAACCTGCTGCAAAGAAATCTCCATCTCAGAGTTTGGAAAGCAACATATTGGCATAGCTCAGTTCCTGGCAATCTTGGTCGTGTGTGTGTGGTGTGTCCAGATTAGTGATCAGGGTTGGGAAACGCGTTGATTTGGGTCAAGATGGTATTTATGATCTCTTAGACATCATGGGACTGAACTGGTCTGAAACTGCACAGTTGGTTCCTTTGGGAAATGTAGAAGCCCATCCTGATTTGTGTGGTTGGATGGTGTGCACATAGCTAGTGCACATTGCTTGAAGTCAATTAAGTCTCTAAGTGCTGGAGAGGGCAAATTGTTTTTTCAAAAGCCAGGCACTTGAGAAGGGCTCTTTACAAAAACTGATATGCTAACTACAGATTACTTTGCTCTTTAAAGCAAAGCATCAAAGGGCCTTGTTTAGGAAACACGTTATTGGTTCTGTCAGTGATTCATTTTAAAAATTCATTTATGTTAATATAGATCTCTTTTCCTTCCATTTATTACAAGTTATTGTCATTTTGCTTTTGTGATTAGGGCTGCCCAAATTAACACTGAAATATCCTTAGTCAAATCGCATGTGGTTGGGCTCAGCGCTGTGGCTCACTTGGTTAATCTTTCGCCTGCGGCGCCAGCATCCCATATGCGTGCTGGGTTCTAGTCCCGGCTGCTCTTCTTCCAGTCCAGCTCTCTGCTGTGGCCCGGGAGGGCAGTGGAGGGTGATCCAAGTGCTTGGGCCCCTGCACCCGCATGGGAGACCAGGAGGAAGCACCTGCTCCTGGCTTCAGATCGGTGCAGCACCGGCCGTGGTGGCTATTTGGGGAGTGAACCAACAGAAGGAAGACCTTCATGTCTGTCTCTCTCTTTCACTGTCTATAACTCTACCTGTCAAATAAATTAAAAAAATCAGCATGTGATAATAGCTAATACATATTGGATGTGTCGTCTGTCCCAAGTGCTTTCTGGGTATAAACTCATACAGTTCTCTCCTGACACGGGCACTGCTGTAATCCCTGTTTTCCAAATGAGGACACCTGTCCAAGCTCACAGACCTAGGGGAAAGCAAGTCGGATTTTGGACTCAGGTGATCTGGCTCCAGAATCCATGCCCTGAGCCACCTCCCTCCTCCCTCCACAGCACTGAGGACTGAGAAGAAGAAAGGCAGGCCAGAACATCTTGGAAGTTCACGGCAGAGGAAGATTGCTCATATTTGGAGAAATCAGGAGAAGTTTCATGAAAGGGATTGATGCTTAGCCCAGTCCCTGAAAAAATAAGTAGCATTTAGAGGTCATGTGAATCTCTCTCTCCTTCAAAAATAGGCCCTCAAAGGAAACCTGACTTACTAGTAGTTTCAGCAACGAGAAAAAGGGCAAATTGGCAGGGATGAGATCAAAACAAAAGGCCTAGCATTTCTTCTTTTTTAACTAAGAATAAACCATTGCATGCCTGGCACTGGCCGGGCTATAAATACTTTGTGAGCATGGGCCATGTCTGTAGAAACATCATTTAGCTGTGCAGATGAGGCATTGAACTTGAAATGGTAACAAACAATGGCTATAAAATTCTCTGTGGTGAATGCCAGATGGGAGTATAACTGGATGAGCAGGTAAGAGAAAACCATCCAGTGTCAGCAACCCTGCCCTCCACCCCATCCTCAAGATGTATTTCCAAAGCCTCCTTAAGAGACAGTCCCATGGAATTCGCCAGAAAGAAGAGAGCTTACTGGGAAGGGTTTGGGGTGGTGGTTGTAGAAATGATATGGGAAACCGGAGTGCAGCAGATTTCTTGAGACCGGATGAGGGCTGAAGGTTTTGCTATCTCAGGATTGTCAAGATGTAACCCTGATAGCAACCCATGGCAGCTGCCACATCGAAGAGGAAAGTGACAGAGTGGAGTCTTAGGGAAAGCTGCATCTGGCGTCTAGAGTCTCACCTTTTTAGAGACCCCCATGTCCCACGTGGCATGGGAGGCAGAACTGATTGGTATCAAAGGACCAGGCGACCTCGAACAAAGAATATCCCAGCAGTACCCAGTAAGGGCAACAGGCCAGACCAGGGCAGATTGAGCTCTGGGGGTTTTGTGTGATCATGGTGGGAGGTTGGAAACCCCAATAAGAGCTAGATCAATTTTTTTCATCTTGTCCACCAGGTGTTCTCAGGCTTTAAATTCAATAGCCAAAAATGAAGTAATGGCATCCCGATAGTGCGACGGAATCACTATTCAATGATTTTTTTTGTTAACCCAGTATGGTGGCGTCACATAATTCATACCAGCTATAAGCAATACAAACACCACGTCTCATGGGATGACACAGAAATCACCGCTGCCTGGGTGTGTCGAGAAATCTCACGGAAAACAAGAGACTTAACAGAACACTCGAAGACAATGAGATCGAGACGAGCAACGCTCCACTGGCAAAGACATGAAGATGGATCTCTTGTTCCCAGCAGACAGGATTTTCATGCAGCAAGTAAAGTCTCAAAAGAACCACGCATGCCAATAACGCTGTCTCTGAGACGGCCCTGCAGCTCTAGGCAAGTCTACATCTGCTTCCAGCGAGGGTGTGGCATTTCTCATGCTACTAGCCTAAGGCTGCTGCAGTGCCTCAAACCTTCATTCCCTGGAGATGCAGGACTGGGTGCTGGGAGAGAGCAGCCTCTGCCCCTCTGTGCTGCACATCTCACTCGGCCACATTGTCCCACACAGCCAGGGTGCGATCATGGTTCTCCAGTACCCTTCTGCCTCCCTTGGGCTCCACCGGGTTCAAACAGGAGAATGCCATGCACCCGTCAGAGCTGCACCGGGCTCCCCTTTGTAGCGCTTTCAGACTGCAGCCCTGATGCATGGGTTCCTTTTGCTTCTCAAAGCTAAGCAACTCTCCCTTCTCACCGGGCAGCGAGAAACGCTGATGCGGGCCATTTCCTAAAGCATTCATTGTCCCCATGGAGGGAAGCTACAGTCTCAGCTGGGTGAGTAACCCACACAACCCCGTCCTTTCTCACTGGGTAAAGGATGACGTCCCATGAACCCATATTCTATACAAATGCTATTTTAAAATACCATTAAGTCCACTACTTAACTATAGGAACTGGTGACTCTTTAGAAAAGCTCTGATTTCTGATTTTATCTGTACATGTTTAATCAGAAGACAATATATGCGACACAGAATCTGCTTTACTTCCTTTTCTCCGCATCTCAAAACTTTGCTGATCTTTGAGCTTTAGTCTCTGGCTTCCCTTCCCTCCGTCTTCTTGAGTGCGTGGTTGGGCTCTGGTTCTCTGCTGCAGGCAAACAAGGAAAGCAGGACCCCTAACTCCTTGGAGCATCTTTTCTGGGCACTTTGATAACAATGAACTCGCTCCCTTGCCTTGCAGTTCTATGTCTTCCTCTTGTTCTTTGTTTCTCATGACAATGACATTATTTCCCACACCATTCTTTTTCTGGATCAAAGAGCTACCAGTCTCTGACTTTGCTGAGTGGAAAAACTGTCCCCAAAACTCCACATAGCCAATGTTCATTTTTAGGGAGCTATATTCGAGATGGAGACACGATTCTTAACAGTGAGCAGGTAAGAAATGAGCACTCTACAATATTCAAGTTTGCTTCCCAGATAAAAGCTGCAGACGACAGAATGCAGACAGGGTCTCCCCGTGGGGATGCCCATGGGGTACCCAGGATATCACTTTCAAAAAAGGCCCACCAGAAATGTTCTAGAACCAGTCAGAGAAGGATGTTGTATAAGTTTCTTGAACCATCATCAACCATTACAGAGGAAATGCTAATTTGGCAAGTTTCCTTCGAGCGGCAGGTGTCAGAAGTCCATAAATGACATGAGCAGAACATTCCAGATGGAATCCAGTGGTGACTGAGTGCTGCCGTCACTATTTTATGTGGCTGTGAAAGTTTTAGTAGCAAGGAGGACGCACCCACATACCCACACATAAAGAAGCAGAATGAGCCCCATAGCCCAATCCCAGTCCCCACAGCAATCAGGGACCCTCCCAACCTAACCTTTAAATCACATACCCTACGGGGTTTACTCAGGGTATCCCAGCCCACAGAGTGTCTCCCAGGGGACCGAGACAACAGACAGCAAAGATGGCGGCTGGAAATCCAAAACCAAGGCACCAGCAGGGTTGGTTCCTTCTCACTGGAGCTGTTCCAGGCCTTTCTCCTTGGCATGCATGCAGCTCTGTCCTCTGCCTCTTCCCACTGGTTTCGCTCTGTTCCTGTGTGTCCCCAGACTTCCCCTTGTCCTAAGGCCACCACTCCTGGTGGATGAAGGCCTGCCCTAATGACCTCATTTTAACTTGAGGCCACTCTGAATAATGTCACATTAGGTACGGCTTCTTTCTCAAGTCAAATGTTCCAGGAGCAGGCAGTTTAATAAATACAGCCATTTATCAAACCGTCCAGCCCTTGCCAGCGAGCAAAACATCTCATCCAACACGAGTGTGCCCTTTTAGGAAGCACAGCTTGTGCTGCGTGGCCCGGCCCTGCTGTGCCAATTGCTGCTGGTACTGAACAAGACTTCCGGGGAAAGGAACTCTCTTGGCTTTGCCGATGCTCACGGTCCGATACCTGCAGGAGAGTGGGTGTCGGGAACATGAATGGCGCACTCATTTGCACATGTTCTCTGTCAGAACTGTGCAGCGATCCAGAGCTCCCAGCTCTAAATATTTACAAAGTACCATTTATCAGAATGAAAGCGAGTGTTTCTGCTCCACAGTGTTGGCCATATGGTAGCAGCATGAAATCGAAGATAAATGGTGTGGGGTGATTCCAACTGGATTTAATGCCAGCAATAATTATTTTTAATCAGATGGAAAGTTCCCTTGGTGATACCAGGCCAACTAATATTGGAAACTAACTTTGTCAGCTCTGATTGTCTGATGCCGTTCCTACGAATCATCTCCTGGGGTCTTTTGAAGTGAACTTTTTAGCTTTTCTTTTACCCCCTTTCCCTGCTTCCTTTCTCGAAATCCTGGCTTTGGATCTCAGGACGGCTTTATAAAGTTGTATACAGCACTGGGGGTGTAGCAAATCCTCTTACAATGGCACAGAATTTCAACACATGATTCTCTAGTTTTTGTGCATGTCTTCCCTCCTCCCTCCAGCGAAAGGGGAAGCACAACAAAATGTAAATTTTGGGTGCTGTGTGCCTGGTGTTTGGTGTGCACTGGTGTGTGAGGCCAGGAGGAGATCAGATGTGTTCCTGGGCTAATGAGAGCCCAGATAGGCACCTGCGGCAAGGCTGTGTGCGTGCACCACCACAATCCCAACACATCACAGGAAAGCAACACAGCACTCTCTAGCCAACGGTGACCTGGAATTTCTAAATCACCTGTTTGACTGAGTTCATTTCTGGTTAAATATATACACATACATATATACACACTTATATAAATATACATTCACACACACACACATATACATATATAAATACAGCTAAAACTCTCATTTCCAAGCAACACGAAGAGCAGGTTCATGAGTATGAGGATCTGATAATGACAGGTGGATATGGGGAAGGCTCTACCTCTGACTCAAACCTCTGCTTGCTTCAGGCTGGCATCCTCCACGGTAGGGAGCATGTTTTCCTCTGCATTGCTTTATGCAATACTGGGAGGTGACACAGGAAACAAAAAGTCTCACCAGAACAGCATACTCCAGTAGCAGGCTCTGCTCGGATGCTTCTCCAAGTTTGCCCAAATGCCAGGGGCCCTCTGTCCTGTGAGCCATGGACTTGGCCCCTCAGCTCTCCTGCAGCTCCCAGCCATAGGGCAAAGAGGGACCAAAACCAAATCTCAGTGGTTTTTGCTAACAAAGGTGAACCTTGTACAGGTGAGAAAGAGTCAGAAGCGGAGTCTCCTGGAGGTCAGCAGCGAGAGTCTGGGACAGAACCTAGCACGGGAGTTAAGTCTTGGTGGCCCTCGGCTCTAGGTCCCTTCACTCGTTCACCCCCCTGGTCCTGCTTCTGTCAATGGCGCCTCCTTTTCACTCCTCCTGCTCCAAACTGTAGGCCACACCTTTGACATCTCAACTGTCTACACCACCCACAAACTGGGTTATGGCTGCTGCTTCCTTTGGTGTAGACTGAACTTGACCCAGGCTACTGCTGCCATTCCTAGAACTGGAATCTCATATGCAGAGAGGGCAGCAGGAGCCACTGGGCAGTCACAGAGCCGTCCAACGACAGCCGACGGCAGTTCCACTGGGGCCCATCTGAAGATCTTTGACTTCCAGGTGCATCCTTGCCTTTAACTGACCTTACGAGTTCGCCTTCAGGCAAACAATCCATCCCTCTGCCACGGGAAGAAATGTCTTAATCCTTCGCCCATTTAGAAGTGACTATGATGCCTCAGGGACCCCCAAGCAGAGGACGGCTGGAGACATCAGTGCAAGCGCTGAGAAAGTAAAGGATTCCAGTGTCTGCACAGAGATTCTTTTCTTAAGCCAGGTGGTTTCCAGTTCGTGGCTTTTAACAATGAAGGGAGACCTAATCTAGTTGTCCACTGACATATCATTAAAAATAACTTTGGATCATGGCCAGCACTGTGGCGCAGCAGGTTAAGCTGCCTTCTCCAGCACCAGCATCCCATACAGGCACCGGTTCAAGTCCTGGCTGCTCCACTTCTGATCCAGCCCCCTGCTAATGCTCCTGGGAAGGCAGTAGACGATGACCCAAGTCCCTGGGCCCCTGCAGCCATGTGGGAGATCGAAGAACCTCCTGGCTACTGGTTATGGCCTGGCCCAGCCCTGGTCATTGCGGCCATTTGGGAAGTAGATGGAGATCTTTTGCTGTCTCTCCTTCTCTCTCTGTAACTCTTCATTTTAAATGAATAAATACATCTTTTTAAAAAATTTTGGATAATAGAGCATCATATGATTTTTTTTTTCAAGTAACTGAAAGCGATGAACGTAATCAAGGACTCTAGCAAAATTCTTTCTATTCCATCTATGTATTTAGCACTTTGCTTAAACACTGAAAGAGAACTTTGCTATGAATCTGGGACAGGCTTAAGGACTTTGCATGTATTAACTCCATCAATTGTCACAAGCACCGTGGAAGGGAAGTTTAATTATCAAGCCTATTTTACAGATGAAAAAGGAAGCTCACAAGGTTACAGAGCTACTTAGGTAGACTGGCCCCAGAGTCTGTGTGGAGAATAGTAGGGCTGTGCCAACTATGATCTCAGTTTATAGCAATCAACACAAAATGGGAATGGTATTATAGCAATAAGCACATCCATCTACCAATACATACATAGGAAATTTTAAGTGTCCTATCCATACTGAGATAAAATTTTACTTTTTATGTTTAACCGTTACCAAACTTTGCAACATATTCTTGCTATTTTTGTCAACTTAATCCTTATAAAGATAACCAATGCAGAAGAAATTTTGCCATCTAAAGATGGTTATAGGGAATTTAAAAATTGAATTCCTATATGTTATCTACATATTTGTATATACACAATATGTACATTTTTTCTTACAAAGCATAGTAGAGTAACATGTTCAAGATTTTAAACTAAAAATACTAAATTAAGATAAATTCTATGGGTGGAAGTTGAAGGGCAAAAAGGAATAATGTAAAATTTCCAGTTTGTAAAGCCAAGCCCATATATTTTCTCATTTTTTAAATCTTTATATACCTTTTGAGACAATAGAGCAGTTTGTCATATATATCACATTTATTTTTAATGTGTATGAGATTTCTATGATATTCAGATTCCTTTGGGTAATTTCAAAAGGGCAATGTAATTTTTTTTTATTTTTAAATGTCAATAGCTATAATAGGCTGAAAACAACACCCATTATAACAATTTAACTTATGACAAACATTTTTAAGTGTCATTCTAAAAATGTACAAGGAAATCCCATAGTTTTGCAAAGTTTTTTGAAGTGTTATAGAACAAAAATATTCAAAGGCCATGGTGCTGATCCGTGAGCAGCTGGCGGGAGTGAGGCGGGCTGGCCACCTGGATACCTGTGGAGAGAGGGGTTCCAGGCTCCTTCCTGCTTGCTGTGAGGACTTTCCACCAGGCTCCTTTCGGAGTCATTCAAGCAGTGAACTTTATGGAGCATGCAGAAGCCTGTGGGGTCCTTATTATCCTACTAGATCCAGACTCCAGGATGCTGTTGTCTAACTCCAAGAGCCCTGGAGTCCAGTGGTTTCTGTCTCTTTCATCACTTTGTGAGTTTTTTCCAGATCTGGTCTCAAGTTATATTTATCTTATTTTTGATCCTGGCTATGTCATTTTGGCTCTCTGTCATTAGAACTGAACCCTATGAAATTGCTAGTCTGTTGTCAAAATGGTCAAATATCTGTCACTGTATATACTTTCATGCTAACAAAACCTTTTTTGTGCTACATGTTTTGCACATGGGCACATCAGAGAGTGAATTTATTGTGACACCTTGACTGGAGGGCTCCATAAACTTTTTAATCCTTCTTTATCTCATCAGTCACCTCACCTACTCAGCTATAAGTCAATCAAACAGCCACACGCTGGAAATTGTGCACAATTGGATGCAGACATTCTCTCTCCCAGCAAGTGCCTTTTAGATTTGAGAAGGCTGTGAGAGGTGGGAGGTGGTAGTGGGAGGCTGATAAACAATGCATGGTTGAGAAAGAATTTTGCTTAGGTCTACCTCCTCCAAACTACATTATTATTCCTTCTGCCCTCATCAGAACGTTTAAATTCAATGAAATATTACAGATCTTAAGAGCTATGGTTGTGTTGTTTTCATTTTTCAGAGAGGGAAAGACTATAAAATATGCAAAGTCAGAGAAAATTACATATTCATATTTCATCTTTATCATTAAAATCTTGACGTGTACCCATTATCAGCGAATATATGAATAGCCCAGCTGATCCAATAAGGCGCTGTAGGTAATGGAAGTGTCTAGTGTGTGCAGTCTGACTGCTTGATTTTCACGGAGGACAAGACAGAGGAAGTTGGAACACAAAGTTTTTCAAAGAAGCAAGAAACCAATCGTCCACAATTGGGCACACTTCAGTAGGTTCCTCCCAGGCGTATTGGGTGTGGGAAGCACAGATTCTGTGCAGCCTTGGAAAATTTCAGGCTCCCTGAATTTTTGCTCCTACCCTGCTACATTCCTCTCCTCTACCCCCTAAAATACACACACACACACACACACACACACAGACTAAGTGACTCTAAACATCCATTCTACCTTTTTCTTAGTAATATAATCCCTAATCTTTACCTAGGCAAGTGAGAAGAGTACAAAAACTTTATAACAAATTCATATTATGAAAACACTATGCATAGATTTCAAAATTTTTCTGCAAAATAAACATCTTTTTAAAAGATTATTTTTTGGATGGTAGAGTGACAGAGAGAGATATAAAGGGGGAGAGGGAAGGGAAAGGGAGGCAAGAGAGAAGGAGAAAGAGTTATCTTCCATCCTCTGGTTTACTCGCCAAATGGCCACAATGACCCAGCTGGAGCCAGCCTGAAGCCAGAGCCAGGAACTCCACCTGGGACTCCCATGTGGCTGGCCAGAGACAAAGTACTTCCACTACTTTCCCGGGTGTATTAGCGGGGAACTGGATGAGAAGCAGAGCAGCCAGACTCAACAGGTGCTTCCACACGGGATGCTGGCACTGCAAGCGATGCTTGACTGCTGCATCACGATGCCTGCCCCATGCACCAAAATAAACTCACCTTCTAATTCCATCTTTCTATGACCTTTCTGAAGCCTCCTCATATTGCCACTACTTTCTCAAGGTCATGAAGCAGTTACAGTTCTGGCCACAAAAGTCCGTGTGATATCTGGGCGGTATCTACAAAGGAAGGGGTATGCTCTTGGTCCCCACACCATCCACCTGCCTGGAGCAAGGGTACGATGGTTGGAGTTCAAGAGCCCCAAGGAGGGCAGGGCTGAGAGGTGCGAGGGCCTGGGTCTCCGACAAGAGCAGAGATGCTCTGATCTGGCTGCTTTCCGACTTCTTTTCCCTGGGACGGACGTCAGCTCCTGTCCCGTTCAAGTCACTGTGACTTTGTTCTGTCCCATGCTGCCAATTCAGAGTGTCTTCAAATTACTCTGGCTCCAAACTAACTTGTGCATCATGGTGTGTTTCATCTGATGATGAGGCTCAGCACTTTTTTCATGACAAAGTGGAAAGGCAGTGAGATTTGCCATTTAATTCATTCCACATGAGTTCCAAGTGCTTGACAAACAGTTGGGTTTCCCTCAAGTTTGCTAGATCACGCCGCGATTTCCAATGACTTCAGCCAGCGTGTTTGAAAACCATGGTTCCCATGTCATAACTATCCGAGCCTTTATAGCAAAAATAACTCTTTTCTTTTCAAATGTCAAACTCCCTCTGAAAGAGAAGAAATGCTATTAAAAGCCAAACCACACTAATTGCTGTGAGCTCGCCTTGTGTGTTACTCTCTGCAAGTGCCCTCTCCATGGTTGGATGTACAAACGGACTTGAAAACATCACTGGAAAATAGAATCACAAGATGAATTTATTTTGGTGCATTTTTAAAAACCCATGCACAGCTTTATCATAATAGGCATTTTCCACGAACCTTTGGAAGACTTCTCCTATGCATGAATTTTGACATTCTTTGTGCAGCAAAATACTTGCCTTTTTTTTTTGACAGGCAGAGTGGACAGTGAGAGAGAGAGAGAGAAAGGTCTTCCTTTTCCGTTGGTTCACCCCCTTAATGGCCACTGCGGCCGGCGCGCTGCACTGTTCTGAAGCCAGGAGCCAGGTGCTTCTTCCTGGTCTCCCACATGGGTGCAGGGCCCAAGGAGTTGGTCATCCTCCACTGCACTCCTGGGCCACAGCAGAGAGCTGGACTGGAAGAGGAGCAACCGGGACAGAATCCGGCACCCTGACCAGGGCTAAAACCCGGTGTGCCAGCGCCGCAGGCAGAGGATTAGCCTAGTGAACCGTGGCACTGGCCCAATACTTGCATTCTAATCCCACTATCTACAAACTTTTTTTCACTTTTAAATTTTAGTTTTTAATATATTCAATATAGATAATAGGTACGAATCTAAGAATATAAATTATATAATTATATTCCTTTCCTCCCTTCCTCCTTCCCTTCTCCTTCTTACCCCCCTTCCCTCTGCCTCTCTTTCTTTCTTCAGTTTTTTTCTAGATCACAAATTTTTTTTTTTTTTTTTTGATACCCAACCCTTGTCTCTCCTCCATAATCTCATGTGTCCCTTGGTGAATCCCTATCACCCTAAAGGTCAGGCAAATGTTCATTAGGAATGTTTTGATTTAAAATAAGAGAAATTTAACTCAGGCCAACCTAACGAAAGTATCATGTATTTGACCCTGAATTGTCAGTGACAAGGAGGCCTCAGCTCAGCTGAACGAGAACTGTCCTGAGCTATCTGTCCTGTCGCCTCTGAGGGCTTCGTGGCTCCATGGTCTTCAGTGCTAGCGTTATTACCCTACATGGCTGCCTCTGATTTGCTGGGCTTAGATCATGTGATCACCCCTGAATGAATCCCCTGGCTGGGGATTGGTTAGCAAGGACTGGTCCACGTGCCAACCTTGTAGCCAATGGGACTGAATCAGCAGAGACTGTGAAGAGATTTAAAAGGAGAACACGGATTTTTATCACCAGGAAGAAGCAAAATCAGCTCCCCTTTCCATAAAAAGACAACAAGCATCTACTACATGCATTCAAGAACTTTAAAAATAACAGAGACAGGGGCCAGTGCTGTGGCACTGCAGGTAAAGCGGCCGCCTGCAGTGCTGGCATCCCATATGGGCACTGGTTTGAGTCCTGGCTGTTCTACTTCCAATCTAACTCTCTGCTAACACACCTGGGAAAGCAGCAGAAGATGGCCCAAGTCCTTGGGCCCCTTCACCCACATGAGAGACCCAGAAGAAGCTCCAGGAACCTGGTTTTGGATCGGCGCAGCTCCAGCCATTGTGGCCATTTGGGGAGTGTACCAGCAATGGAGGACCCCCCCCTCTCTCTCCCCCTGCCCTCTCTCTCTGCCTCTGTCTCTCTGTAACTCTGCCTTTCAAATAAATAAATAAATATTCTTTAAAAAAAAATCAGGACAAATAACCTGCTACTTTCAACTTCTTTGGATGCATTCTACGTGTCATCCTTTTCATCTTTCTATATTTTACAGCTAATTATATTCTACAGCTAATTGATTTGGAGTACAACTAGTGCTCGTTACTTGCGTAGGCTTCCATTCCTTTAACTTCTCTTTTAAATTTCCTCTGGCTTATCTGGGAAGTGCTTATCTGGGAAGACCTAGGCCATGTAAAAATGGGGTAGTTTAAAATTCTTTGCTTTAAATAGATAGGATGGCTGGATTTGAAAGCATTGGAGAATAATGACATAGAGAATGAAATAGCTCCAATTTAGAAAGAATTCCAAAAGAGAATACAGGGTGCTATCTATATTCTATAAAAAGGAAGAATACTCATAACTAGCATAAAAAAGACCATAGAGTTTGCCTATCACAAGAGTTTTCAACTTCAGTTCATGCAGGAACCTTAGTGTGAGTCAGGCAGAGAAATGAGACCCAAATGGGTTAAAACCAAAGGTGGACTAAGAAGGATTGTTGACCAGTTGTTCAAACGGTACATGGTGCACTCAAATGTCCAAATGGCATCAGAACCCAAGTGTTCCTTCTGTGGTAACTTGCAAAGGCAACAGACAGAATACAGGCCGAGGAATGGCCGTGTTGAAGTCCCAAGTTTGGCAATAGGATTCCACTCAGAATTGGTGGCCACAGAGAGAATTCGGTGTTCATCTGTTAACAATAAGCCCTGGAAAAAGTTAGACACACTCTCTGAACCTCCGAGAATTAGCTCAGCATTTCACACCTAGCAGGGACTGTTGGGTACAAATCAAGAAACACAGGCAGGAACAGCATCTCATGAAGATCAGTGGTTTGGTTATGGCTTTGACGCCACGCATGCATCGGCAGGACAGATTGCAGATTCCAGCAACTAGAGGGTTGCTGTTAATAACTTGCTGATGTCCATCACCATAGCTGTGAGAAACATGGGGCTGAGCTTTCCAGTCACAGACATCAGCTCTGAGAGCTTCAGAATGAAGAGGAAAAAGAAAATGATGAACTTGAGGCAATCCTCAATTAGTTTATAAAAGTATACTTCTTTTCATATCTTGAATCACCTACTGTAATGCTGAGCATTGTGCTCAATACAGATGTATTGAATTAAAGGAGGAATGGCATAAACACACACTCATCTGTCCCAACGTGACCACACATAAAATGAGGGATGACAAGTGTAGCCACAGATGGGAGAATGCTGGCTGGGCTCCTGGCGATGCACACGGAATCAGCTTGCTGCAAGCCAACCAGCTTGCAGACCATACCTCCAGGATCTGCCCAAACGCATGTGCATGTCAATCTGCCCTCCCAGGGCAGGAAGCGATGTGCATTCTTGGATCTATGATTTCCTGAACTTCAGGAAGACCCATTTGAAGCAGAAATAGGATTTTCATCCCCAGACTGATGGCATCTCCAAGACCAGAGGTCATCTAGGAAAGGAATTTTGTTCTATTTTAGTTTTTAATATTGGGTGGTCTGGTGCAATACTTCAGGACACTCCTAGGCCCTTTGCCCCTTTGCTGCTTATTTGCTTCTCAAACATATGTAAACTTAGGTTTCAGAGGAAATCCGCGATTTGCATGTCTACTAGTCATTTGAGATTGCTAGACAGTTTTTGGAACGACACAGGAGTGAGACAGAGTAGGTGTTGCCAGACTGTCTTGGCCATCATTGGGTGGCAGATGTCACAGCCAGGTTGTCCTCATGCACAAGTGGTTAGTGGGAGCCAGGCCAGAGCTCCAAGCTGGCAGTCCAAGGGCACACGTGGCCAGAGTGGGAAGTGACCATGAAGCATACTCGAATCTGAGGTGCACCTGAGTCAAAGCAAGCAGGTAGGCTGATGGTCGATGCAAGTTAAACAAGGCAGCTTTCCTTGTGAAGGAGAGACATGATCCAGAGAACATTTAGTTCTGGGGATGGGGGCTATCAGTGCATTGCCTAGCTCCACATGCCAGTGCCCTTATCCTTAAGGAAAGCTTGGTCAAAGGACATCAGAAAGTTCTAGCATCAGAGTTTCTTTCCTTCTTTTTTAAAGGATGTATTTATTGATTCAAAAAGCAAAGTCTCACACACACACAGAGAGAGAGAGACAGAGAGACAGAGAGAGAGAGAGAATATCTTGATCTTCCATCTGTTTGTTCACTCTACAAATGGCCACAACAGCCAAGGCTCAACCAGGCTGAAACCAGGAGCCAGGGGCTCCCTGGCCTGCCCCCTTGGTGACAGAGACCCAAGCACTTGGGCCATCTTCTGTTACCTTTGCAGGCACCTTAGCAGGAGGCTGGATTGAAAGTGGAGCAGCCAGGACTCGAACCTGCACTCCAATATGGATGCCAGCATTGTTAAGCAGTGGCTTAGCCCATTGCTCCACAACCCTGGCCCATGTCTCTCATACCTATTTGTGCATCACATGCTTCATTCTCAGAGCTCTGTTCACGTGAGGGATCTTGTGACTGTGTGGGGTTCATTTCTACAGAATCATCTTCAGGCACACTATATGTGCATACTCAACAGCTGTAGGTCTCCGTGTAATGGAGGCTCAAGTCTTCTCAGCAGAATGAGTGTTAGGGACGGGGGACAAGGAACATCTTCAGAAGGTGACAGAGTGGAGAGGAGGCCTTCCTTGTCCTCCTGACCGTTCTTCCTCCCCACCCCTGACAGCCTCTGGCTCTTGGAGCAGGGCAGGGGCAGCACTCTGCCTGGCACCAGCAAGAGCAGTCATGAGCCTGGGGCAGGTATGCAGCATGGGCACTGATGGGTCTTCCCTGACCGTGGCTCCAATTGGCATTGCCATTGGTATTTGTGTGCAAGGTCCCTGGGCTCCTGCATCAGGCATAAGCTCTTGGGTGGAGGTGGGAGCACTGGACAGACATTCTCTCTTCACCCACATAAATCCTCAGAGGGTTTCCCTCTGTGGGTTTATAAAAGCCCTTTATCTAATTCATAGCCTAGAGAATTGAGCTTGCTGGCAAGAGGCTTTTTAAGTCACATTTTGAATAATTGCTCAGCAATTCATTGCATAGGAAAACAGGTCCTTTTTGTTCTAATACTTAGCCTAGGAATGCAACTCCTCTCTGCCAAATTCATTAACAAAACCTGGGTATGAGGGCAGCACATCTCTGGCCAGTTTCTTAAACGCACTAAAACTTGCTGATCATTGAAATGTAAATTTTTACCTTTGACTAGAAATAATTCAAGAGTCTTAGCTTGTAGGAAACAGCAATGTCACTTTCAAATGCCCAGGACAGCTCCAGACCAAGTGCCCATTGTGAGAGGAGGCTTAACGTGTGGCAACCAAGAGAGACGGCCACATGTCACCTCTCTGATACACAGCACAAGAGAGAGCCATGAATGACATTGGTCACAGCTTGCAGTTTGGCAGGGGTGGGGGGGAGAGATCCCCTCACTGGCAAGACAAAGCCAGCAAGAGCTCTGCAGAGCCCACAGCAGGGCCAAACTGTTCAAGCTCCTGGGTGCAGCCATTGGCGTCACTGTTAGAACCAGGCAGTCTCGTCACACCTGACTGGCCTGTGTTAGCGGAGGACAAAGAGGGCTTTCTAGACAGAGAAGAGAGCATGGTGGCTGAAGAACCCCAGGTTAAGGAAGCTGGTGAACCGTGGAGGGCCCTGAGCTATCCCAAGGAGCCGGGTTGCTAGACACAAAGCTGGATACACTGGGGGACTGCAGCGAAGACCCTTGCATCCCCCATTGAAGACCCTTGTTCACTCCCAACTCCAGCGCCCGCCTGCAGAGTCCTGTTAAAGCACACCCGTAGAAATGGCTCAAAGAATCAAGCTCCTATCGCCTGTGTGGGAGACCTGGCTGGAGCTGCTGCCTCCTGGCTTCAGCCCTCGTCCAGCCCTGGCTGTTGCAGGCATTTGAGGAGTGAATTTGTATGTGAGAGCGTGCAGGCTCTCTCAAATCGATACAGTAAACATTTTCAAATGTTCATGGAAAAAGGAAAGTAAAATGTAAGTTTATTTTGGTGCAAAAATTTTTTGGAAATCCATGTGGTGTTTTTCCATATTGCACTCTTTCATGAACTTCTAAGGCTCTTCAAATGCATGGATGTCAAAGTTTTTAGCACCAACATAAACTGATCTTTCAATTCCATGTTCCTTGAATTTTGGAAGCATTTTGTACTCTTCCTAATCATGTGTGTTACTTAGATTGTGTGTAGCATATCATATTTATACTTTATTGCTTATACATATAAAGTAAAAAAGTATATAAACAATTAAAATATATAATATACACTTTCAATACATACTTTATATATTTTAAATATATGTGTTAACATAGATACTTGGAAAAAATCATCCTAAAAGGCTATTGATTCCATTACCAAGATTAAGGATAATTTTTTTGTTTCTTCCTTGTGCTTTTCTTTTTTAAGAAAATCATTTATTTATTTGAAAGGCAGAGTTACAGAGAGAAAGGGAGAGAGAAAGATTTTCCAGGCCGCCGGGACGACTATGTTGCTGCCGAACATTCTGCTCACCGGTGCTCCAGGGGGTGGGAAAACCACACGAGGCAAAGAACTTGCATCAAGATCAGGACTGAAATACGTTAATGTGGGTGATTTAGCTCGAGAAGGTGAATTATATGATGACTTTGACGAAGAGTATAATTGTCCCATTTTAGATGAAGATAGAGGGTTGTAGTGAGAAGAAACTAAATGACAATATTCAGTGTGAGATTTTTCAAGTTCTTTATGAAGAAGCAATGGAGTCGTACAAGGAAGAAATTGTGCGCATCAGTTGCCCAGCAATAAACCAGAAGAACCAGAGGAGAACATAAGTCAGATCTTGAAATGGATTGAACGGTGGATCAAGAACCATAACTCTTGACTCACAGAACTGGCCCCTTCAATCACTGTTGTTGCCCTCTCTCTCTCTCTGCTCACTTTGTAGAAATTGCCCATGTATCAGTAAAAATTGTGCTGCAGGACTAAAAAAAAAAAAAAAAAAAAAAATATTTTCCATCTTCTGGCTCACTTCCCAGATAAGTACAATAGCTGGGCTTGGGCCAGACATCTAGAATTCTATCCAGGTCTCCCATGGATGACAGGGGCCCAAGGACGTGGGCCATTTTCCACTGCTTTCCTCGGCACGTTAGCCGGAAGCTGGATTGGAAGTAGAACAGCCAGGACTCTAACTGGCACTCATCTGAGATGCTGGCGTTGTAGGTAGCAGGTTAACTGGCTGGATCACAACACTGGCCACCCCTTTTGTGCTTTTCAATATGGTCTAAGCTTCTTTTAGTAAGCAGAGTTTTATATTTACAGTTGTTATCACCATCTAACATTTACTGAATAATTATCTTACTCTTGGCATTTTGTGAAGTACTTTGAAAATTTCTGGAATATGTAATGAATGTAAATTTCAAATGTTCTTTATACCGACCATAGGTAACTGGCATCACCATAGTTTGTAAATACGCTATTTTTTTTTAAAGGCAGAGGATAAGTTCCTCTCACAACTCCACTGCTCAGGGTGACTCATCACCAAGGGCAATAGAAACAGCTCGTGGGTCACTCCCACAGGGCACCGTCCCTGACTTCTAGTTCTGCCGAGACAGGTCGTGCGGTAGCCAAGCCACCTTCTTAGCGTTCGTGTTCTCAGCATCACGCAGGAGTCTGCAGAGGTAAATGATCACACAATCAACTTGTTGAGAGACCGGAACAAGTAATTACAGAGCATCCACTGTGCACAAGGCGCTCCGACTCGGGCTGCAGCTGGGAAACTAAGAGAGAAGATGACCCCTTTGGGGGTTGGCAGAATTACAGACAGACGAGCAGGCCACTGTGTTATGTGATAAACGCTCAGAGAGAAGCCATGGCCGAGGGGTGCAGAAGGCAGGCCGCCGTCTTGGGGATTTCTCCATGCGAGCACACATCAGAAGCATCTCCAATGCTGCATTCTGGACCCACTGAAGCAGAGGCACCGGGGCAGAGCCCTGGGAACACCCCGGTGCTTCTGACTCGCAGTCAGGCTCAGAAATCACCAGTCCCTTCTCCTCCACTTGCATGGTATGTGGCATGGTCTGTTGGCTGACAGTAATGTTCTCGTAGATAAAGGAAGGAGAGAGAAGTTTCTAGAATGGGAGACATTGAGATGGGTATGGAAGGGTGGGTAGGACACGTTGGGTTTTTTTCTCTCATGCAAGCAATGCCCTACGGGTAATACGTCTTGCAGAAGTAATAAAGAAGATATCTTTCCCTGGGAACTTTTTTTCTCCGTTTAAAACAATTGAAAATACTTAACAATAAATAATAATAAAGTATTTGTATAAAAATTCCTATCACTGAACATCCAATTCAGCACCCATTCATCAAACAATTGTGTTCAATAGAGATTTTACAATCTACTTTGAGCCAATTACTTCTCTAATCAGTGAGCAAATAAGTGACATGACCCATGACCTCACGAGTTTATTTACATAAGTAGTCGATGGAGAGAAAAAAAGAGGAGTAAGAAATAAATGATATGGACTAAGAAAAGTTTGACTTGTTCGATTTATATGAACCTCGAGGCTGGATTCGTATCTTCCCACACTAGTGAGCTGGTGACTGAGCTGGGAAAGACACTGCTGGTCTCCTTTCCAGTATCCACCTTCTCCTTCTTTCCCCTCTGTCACTACAGCGGAAACGGATTCAGCAGGGGAGAACAACCTTAACATTTTCAGCTTCCTTTCCATCTAGGCAGGGGAGATGTGATGTAAGCAGAAGTCACCAACTGAGGTTTTCTTTTTTTTTTTTTTTTAATTTTTATTTTTTCAGGTAGAGCTATAGACAGTGAGAGAGAGAGAGAGAGACAGAGAGAAAGGTCCTTCTTCTGTTGGTTCACCCCCCAAGTGGCCGCCACAGCCGGCGCTGCGCAGATCCGAAGCCAGGAGCCAGGTGCTTCTTCCTGGTCTCCCACGTGGGTGCAGGAGCCCAGGCACGTGGGCCATCCTCCACTGCCTTCCCAGGCCACAGCAGAGAGCTGGACTGGAAGAGGAGCAACCGGGACTAGAACCCGGCACCCATATGGGATGCTGGCACTGCAGGCGGAGGATTAACCAAGTGAGCCACAGCGCCGGCCCTGAGGTTTTCAATCAAATTCTTTTTTCCCTTCTGCCTTTTCTGGGGATGAAAATCCAGATGTAATGGCTGGAGTACCAGTGACTGTCTTGAGACCATGTGGGAAAACCTGAGCAAATTCCAGAAACCTCAGCTCCAGTATCTCTGTGGTGTCAAACGAAGACCATCCTCTACCTCCAGATTCCTCAGTCTTTGAGAAGCATGGATCCTGCGTGTGTACGCCCCATGCGTCAGATCTCTGTTCCTAGCAACAGTTCTGCTCAGGCACTGCTATCCGCCAGAGCCCAGCTTACGCCTGGAGAAACCTACCAATGTACTTTCCTGAACTGGTTCACGTAGCTTGCAAACAGAACTCCCATTCACCATGAGAGGATGAGTGAGCATTTGATGAGGAATCTGCTAGTTCATTCCCCTCTGCTGTTACACAGAGCACAGCCAGCTGCCTATGCAGGGACCGGGTCTTGTCTGACACCAAACCCAAAGCCTTAGTGCTCCCACGCTCCTCACTCCTACTACCCTGTGTCGTCACTGAGTCAACCCGAGAGAGACTCTCCTCCCAGTCCAGAATGTGACAGGCCGTCTGGTCAGCCATACGTTTTATTTAATCATTTCACTGGGGATCAATGTCTGGGACCTAGGGGAAGGCTTCGCTGTCATGGGAGAGTGCAGAGAAGGCCAGGCGCCCCTCTCACGCTCACAGAAAATCTGCTCCTGCCCTCAAGCCTGCAATTCCATTTCCTTTGCTTTGATAAACTACAAGTGATTTTAAATTGAGTCATAAATTTCTCCAGGTCTTTTAAAGACCAACCGTGCCTTTGATTCTCTCATTTCCCATGGCAGTGAAATTTGGAATTTGGTCAGACACACACACACACACCACTTTGTGCACACTTCGACTGGGAGCTGCAAATTTACAGGCTGTGCTTTGCAGAATGACCTTGACTTTCTAATAGTCTGGGGTGGAACCAGAGAGATTGCAGGTGTGGATGGCCCAGGGTTGGCGGGTCTCCAGGACAGCCCCCAGCTGCGACTACAGAAGAACCCTGACAGCACGGGCTAAGAAGTGAACCATCTGTTGGTGGTTCTAACACATCCTGGAGTTGACTATATTGACCTCTTGTTTTGGAGTCATACATGCAAATGAGTTTTTAGAGCATGCGGGATTTCTAACTTACACACTCGGGCTTGGTTACCAAGTCTGAATGGTTCCGAAGCAGGAAGCCATGGTGCTCAGTGAGAAACGCTTAGTAAACACCATCTCGCCTGTAAGTCCTTGGCAGCCCCCTGGTGGATCTCATGCCAAGGACCCCCAGCAGGTGCACGGGCTCCCCATGGACCCATTTGTTTCCCCGGAGTCAGTTCATCGGTGGGAGACAGGGAAGTAATGGTGGTGCCCTTCCACATCAGCAGAAGGGGTGCTTGAGGCCTGGACGCAGGAGCAGGGTCCCTTCTTCTGCACCCCGTATACTTCCGGGTGGCTCACTGCGTGCAGGGCGGGCCTTCTCATTTCCAAGTTGTCGCTCCCCATCTTCGTGGAGGAGCGACACTGGACCCTGCGCTGTTCTTTCGTCTGCTCGGCCCTCCCCGGGTTTGCTGCTGGTTCTTCCCGGGTTGGCTACTGTCCCTTCCACCTCCGTGGAAGGGCGGTTCCCCCTGGCCACTTTCCCTACTTTAAATCCTAACTTCTTTCCCACAGTCCATATCCGAGTCTATGCCTAGGCTTTCGATAGCTTCTTCCGGCACCTTTTCTGTCCGGCTTTTCCCTAGGCTCTTTGCTAGTCTCTCTCTCCGGTATTTTCCACTTCTTCCCATTTCTTCCCTCCTAGGTTTCCTATCCGAGTCACGGCACCATTATGTCACTCCCCGTCTTCGTGGAGGAACGACACAGGACCCTGCGCTGTTCTTTCGTCTGCTCGGCCCTCCCCGGGTTTGCTGCTGGTTCTTCCCGGGTTGGCTACTGTCCCTTCCACCTCCGTGGAAGGGCAGTTCCCCCTGGCCACATTCCCCACTTCCGCAGGGGAGCGGCACACCGCCGGCCGGCTTTCTCGGGGGCTGCACAGATGTTCCCTTAGATGTTCCCCTTAGATGTTCCTGGTGAATGCCGTCTCTCTCCTCCTTTATAGTCCTCCTCCGCCAATCCCAACTCGGCTGCCCACACGCCGAGTACGCTGCTCTCCTCCAATCAGGAGCGAGTCCTACAGTTTATTGGCTGAACTGGAGGCACCTGTGTAGAAGCTGGTTTCTTCTCCCAGCGCCATATTGTGGGAGAGCAGATGCATAGAATAAGTCTTAATTCCAGTAACTTAGTCCAGTCCGGATTGCTCCCCACACAAGTCACAACCAGTTCTAGTCTATTCCACAGCAAAAGACAACATCTCCAACTTGGAAGTTTTGCCTAAAGTCATGCTCATCCCCAGCGCTGCCTGCACGCTGCACACTCTGTCCACGTTACCCCGGCTTGGTCTGACTTGATCACACACAGCCTCGCACTCCCAGCCTCTTGCATTATCTTCTCCTTCCCTGTCCCCACCTCTCCCTCCTGCAGCTGATCTCAGGAAATGCTAGCGAGAAAGTAGTATGCACCAGATTCTCTCTAGGGTGTGAACAACCTGTAGACTTCTCACCAACCATTCCTCCACTGTCCTCTCCAACTGTCCTCACTTCAGAAGTCTGAATTTGAGCCCCAGCTCTCCTTCCTGCTAGTGGTATAGTGCCCAGTAAATCACTTCCATGTACAGCTTTCTTAATTCACTCATATCTTCAGTCATGCATTCAAATACTTACTAAGCAGCAGTATAACATAGTATTTAAAACAGGCAGGTGGCCCCGGATTCCAATCCTATCTGTGAAGCCAACAAACACTGTAAACCTGGATAAGTTGGTTAACCTCTGTGATGGCTTTGGCATCATTGAAGTGGCAATAAGAGTGGTACCTATTTTAAAGGGTTGTTTCCTTTTTTTGTTTGTTTGTTTAAAGTAAAGTCAGAGTTGCAGACATGGGAAGGAGAGAGAGACAGAGAGACACATCTGCTGGTTCACTCCCCAGATGGCTACAATGGCCAGCGCTGGACCAGGCAGAAGCCAGGAGTCGGGAGTTTTTTCCAGGTTTCCCATTTGGGTACAGGGTACTTTTTAAAGCTTATGGAAAATTGAATTAAAAATATTTATTTTGATGCAAAATAATTTTGAAATCCGTGTATAATTTTGTTTATAATATGTATTTCCCATGAACTTTTTGGGGACCAATCTATGCATGGATTTCAAGTTTTTGCACCAAAATAAACTTATCTTTTCATTTCATTTTCCATAAACTTTTTGAAGTACCCTCATATCTATGAAGGAATATAATAAACTTGGGGGTAGGGCATGTACTTTCAAAAGTGATAAAGCACAGTTATTCTTAAGTGTTGAAAATTAACTGAAATGTGATCCCTGTTAAACATAAGAGTGGGAATAAGAGAGGGAAGAGATGTATAATTTGGGGCATGCTCGGGCTGACTTGCCCCAATTGGTAGAGTTGGAAACATACCAGGGGATTCCAATTCAATCCCATCAAGGTGGCATGTGCCAATGCCATCTCACTATTCCAGTGATCAATTTCAGTTCACAATTGATCATAATGAAAGGACTAAGAGTCAAAGGGAGCACATAAACAAGTCTAGTATCTGCTAACACTAACCGATAGAATAAATAAAGGGGAGAGTGATCCAACATGGGAAGTGAGATACTCAGCAGACTCATAGAATGGCGGATGTCCTAAATAGCACTTTGGCCTCAGAATCAGCCCTAAAGGCACTCGGATCTGGCTGAAAAGCCCATGAGAGTATTTCAGGCATGGAAAGCCAAGACACTCTGGCAAAAAGATCTCTGTGAGTGAGATCCCAGTGGAAAGAACAGGTCTTCAAAGAGGGAGGTGCCTTTCTCTGAAGGGAGGAGAGAACCTCCACTTTGACTATGACCGTGTCTAAACAAGATAAGAGTCGGAGAACTCAAGGGGCTTCCATAGCCTTGGAAACTCATGACTGGTGCATAGGGAGATTACTGATGCCATAAACAGGAGTGTCAATTTGTAAAGTCAACAACAGGAGTCACTGTGCACTTACTCCTCATGTAGGATCTCTGTCCTTAATGTGCTGTACACTGAGGCTTAATGCTATAACGAGTACTCAAACAGTATATTTCACTTTGTGTTTCTATGGGGGTGCAAACGATTGAAATCTTTACTTAATGTACACTAAACTGATGTTCTGTAAAAAAAAAAAATTATCAATTCCCAACTTGACTCTCACTGGGATTAAACATGACAATAGGTCTGATCTGATTTCATCATCATTTAAAAAAAATCATCTATTATTTTTCACTTTATGTTTCTGTGTGGGAGCAAACTGTTGAAATCCTTACTTAAGGTATACTAAGCTGATCTTCTGTATATTAAGATAATCGAAAATGAATCTTGATGTGAATGGAAGGGGAGAGGGAGTGGGAAAGGGGAGGGTTGTGGGTGGGAGGGACGGTATGGGGGGGAAGCCATTGTAACCCATGAGTCGTACTTTGGAAATTTATATTCATTAAATAAAAGATTAAAAAAAAAGTGATAAAGATTAAAAAAAAAAAAAAAACTTCCAGGGCCAGTGCTATAGCATAGTGGATAAAGCTGCTGCCTGTGATGTCAGCAGTACCATTAGGGCATCAGTTCAAGCCCTGGCTGCTCCACTTCTGATCCAGCTCCCTGCTAATGTGCCTAGGAAACCAGCAGATGGCCCAAGTGCTTGGGCCCCTGCACCCACATGAGAGACCTAGAATAAGTTCCTGGCTCCTGGCTCCTGGCTCCTGGCTTCAGCCTAGCCCAACCCTGGCAGTTGCAGCCATTCTGGGGACAGAACCAGCGGATGGAAAACCTCTCTCTGTCTCTCCCTCTCTCTCTGTAACTCTGCCTTTCAAATAAATAAATCTTGAAAAAGAAAAAAAAAAAAAAGAGGTGGATGACCCAGGTTTATCCATGTAGGCCTGATTTGATTACAAAGCCCTTGCAAGGGAAGGGAGAGTCAGGGTCATGTGCTGTGATGTGAGAAAGACAGGATCTGCCACTGCTGGCGGTGAGGACCAAGGAGGGGGCCACCAGTCCAGGAATGCCGGCAGCAAGCAGCAAGAGGCTACATTCTGTCCCAGAGCCTCCGGAAGGGACACAGCCCTCTCTACACCCTGAGCTGCGTCCGGCGAGATTCATTTCAGACTTCTGACCTTCTGAACAGTATAGAGACAGATCTGTGCTGCTTCAGGCTGCCAGCTTTGGAGTAATTGGCTACTGCAGCCACAGGTCATGGTCCCATTGCCCCCATCTGGGCAGTGGGGAGCCCACCTGGAGCCCTGCTGAACATGGTTCGGGTCTCTGGGGACTGGAGTCCTGGAGGGAGCGCTGGGTTTCTCGGCTTCCCCACTCGCCCCTATCATTAACGGGATGCACCTCTCAGTCATGTACAGTCTTGCTTCCCGACAGTCTCTGTTCAACGTAGATCATGGAGGTGAGAGTCCTTGGTCATCACGGCAGTTCTCCTCTGTTAATAAAGACAAGAGCACTAATAATAAGGGAAACAGGGGAGTGAGGAACCAGAAGGGAGCTCTCTGCACTTGCCACTTGTTGTTCTGTCACCTAAAACTGCCCCCCTAAAATGAAATCTATTGTTTTTTAAGTAATACAAAAAAAAAAAAAAAAAAGCAAAGGGAAAAGGACTTAGAACCAACTTATGCAGAAGGTCTTGTTAGCAAGAGGGAAATGAGATCTGATGGTAAAATAATGAGGGTGCTTTTCAAAGCATAAAAGGAAGCTCCATACTGTGTAATTAAATAAAGAACCAGGGGCGCAGGGCTCAGCTCCATGGCAGCTCTTCTGATCCTGGGGGTGCAGGGTTTCCGGTGTCCCAGGCTCTTACGCTGGGTGTATCACTTAAGGAAAATGGGCCAGGGTCCTGCCAAGTAATTTTAACACCAATAGATCCCGATGTACAATGCCTTAGGATTTTTCTATTTTTGTTTTTTTTTTTTTTTGTTTTTTTTTTTTAGTTTTAGGACTTAAATTTTTTATTTATATAAAGGGAACAAATTTCATAATACAGTTTTAAGAACATAATGCTACTTCCCACCCTACCCTTGCTCCTTGGCTCCCAGACTCCTTCTTCCTTCCTTTCTTATTTTTTTTTTCATTTTTGCAAGCTTAACCCTCAACTGAATAAGGAATTCAACGAGTAGTAAGTAGGAAAACCAATGTTCCTCAGGAGTATACACACAGGCTATAAACAATAATTAAATCTCAAAATGTCAGTTTTGCCCATATACATCATACCTTTTTGTATTCTGTATATGTTATCACAAATCAGGGAAAACATATGGTATTTGTCTTTTAGGGACTGGCTTATTTCCCTAAGCATAATGGTCTCCAATTGCATCCATATCGTTGCGAAAGACAGCTGTGAAAAAGATGTCAGGATGGTTTGAAAAGTGAAGAGCATTTAGTGGAAACCGCTGGTTGAAGCTTGCTCTTGAACCTTCCCCAGGCGGGCAGTAGGTGCTACGCTCCTCTCTCCCAGGGCTGGGCAGCAGCTGTGAGCACAGCCCCCAGGAGCCCCAGTCACACCGGGAAAGCACCACGGCTCTGAGCTGCTTAGCTGGGACGTTCTGTAGGTCAGGTGAATTTCATGAACGTTCCTGTTCCTACTCTCTCCCCTAGAGGCTGTGGTCAGAGCAAGAATCCCATCCGTGGGCTTTACCTTCTACTCCCAGGCAGTAGAAAGAAGCAACTTTGTCTTTTCCCATTTTATAAAAAACAGTGGAGGGGTCATCATAGCTGGTTTAAGCCACTACTTGGGATGCCAGTATCCCATACTGGAGCCAGTCTGAGTCCCAGCTGCTCCACTTCTGAAACTGCTCCCTGCTAGTGCACCTGGGAAGGCAGTGGAAGACGGCCCAAGTGCTTGGGCCCCTGCCATCCACGTGGGAGACCCTGATGGAGTTCCAGGCTGCTGGCTGCCATTGCAGCCATTTGGGAGAGTGAGCTAGTGAACATGACATCTCTGTCTCTCCCCGCCCTGTCACTTTGCCTTTCAAATAAGCGGAAATAAATCTTTAAAATAAGATAAAATAGGAGGGCTGAAGATGCAGGAGAGGCCTCCGGGGGAGAGGGATGGAAGAAAAGGGTGCTTTGACAAAGAGGGTTCTCTGCACGCCAGTGACCAGTGACGCCCACAGACAGGGAAATTTACGACTCTCCACGGCCCCTTCCGTCCCCTGCTCTTCCAGGGCTTCAGCAGTCTGGGATTTATGGACTTAATATTGCACATACGCTTTGTGGCCTCATTGGTTGCAAAAGGTAATCAAACTCAGAGCAGGGTTGATGAACCACGTTCTGCAGGGAACATGGGTGCAGACTGAGATCCCCCACAGAGGACAGTTCTTAGGGGGCTAAAGCAGCTCCACGGGGCTGCCCTTCTCAGTAGCCTGAGGCCGCTCCCTCACAAAGCAGCATCTCCTGGTAGAAAAACTCAGAAACTGAAATCAAGTCAAAAAGAGTGACTTGGGGCCGGTGCTGTGGCGAAGCAGGTAAAGCTGCCGCCTGTAGTGTCAGCATCCTATATGGGCGCCAGTTCGAGACCTGGCTGCTCCACTTCCCATCCAGCTCTCTGCTATGGCCTGGGAAAGCAGTAGAAGGTGGCCCAAGTCCTTGGGCCCCTGCACCCACGTGGGAGGCCAGAAGAAGCTCGTGGCTCCTGGCTTCAGATTGGTGCAGCTCAGGCCGTTGTGGCCAACTGGGGAGTGAACCAGTGGGTGGAAGACCTCTGTCTCTTCCTCTCTCTCTCTGCCTCTTCTTCTCTCTCTGTGTAACTCTGACTTTCAAATAAATAAATAAATCTTAAAAAAAAGAGTGAACTCAGTGCCTGGCCCGATGGAACGCTCAGGGCTCCTTGGAAAGGCCAGAAGGGAAGCCCGGCCCCCGCGGTGGGCACTGATGCCCGTGGGCCGTCTTGTGCCCAGAAGCAAAGAGAGGCCGATGTTTGCTTCTGCTTAGGATGTGGCTCAAACAGAGGAGAAAGAACTTAGTAAATGATCGGTTATTTGAAATCAATGTTTTCCTTTTCTTGATGAACCCTAACGTACTAATTACCTGGCGAGCAGACGATGCAGTTTAGCTGGAAGCTTCAGGTGCCCAGAAATGGATATAATTGAACGCTCATCAGAGCACATCCCCTAAGCAGCCAGTTATTAGGGAAGGAAGGGGAACTGTGTCTGTGAGCCCGAGGCTGGGAGTTTTCCTAAACAAATACCCATGCTTTTATTACCCTTTTGTATTTCAAGGCCGGGCCTGGCTCACCTGGGACAAAGGAGATTAAAACTCAGGGTTCCCAGGCCGGCAGAGCAACCTTCAGACTCCTTAAATACAATGCACAGTCTTGGGCGAAACAGAGGACATAGTGCAGAGGAGGAGGCCCGACTCTGCTATTTTTAAACTGCCAATTAGAACGCCGAGAATTATGTGGCTAGAACCACCACATCCGCCCGGAGTTAATCACACTCTTCTGAACTCCAGTTCTACGTTTTCAGTTTTCCAAGCCCCTGATCGGAATATTCGAAAAGATCATTTCTTGGCTATGCCAGGCCCAAAGTCAAGTTGTGGTTCAGAATGGTTTCTACTGGGAACGACTTTTCTTGGTGAGAGTTCCCCAAGCCTGTCTTTTGAATATATGGTTCTGTTTTAGAAACAGAGAAAAAAAGGGAAAAAAAGGACATAGAGATTTAAAAGCAGAATAGACAGGCAGAAAGAAAAACATCAAAAAAGTGACCTAAGATTCCACAATTGAGGGCCGGCGCTGTGGCGCAATGGGTAAAGCCACCATCTGCAGTGCCAGCAATCCATATGGGCACCGGTTCAAGTCCTGGCTGTTCCACTTCCAATACAGCTCTCTACTATGGCCTGGGAAAGCAGGAGAAGATGGCCCAAGTCCTTGGGCCCCTGCACACACGTGGATCAGTGCAGCTCCAGCCATTGTGGCCATCTGGGGAGTGAACCAGTGGATGGACCACTTCTCTCTCTCTCTCTCTCTCTCTCTCTCTCTCTGTAACACTCTTTCAAATAATAAATAAATAAATATTATTAAAAATTCCACAATTCTGTTCCCCCAAATTCCCATAATTAATACAGGCCTGCTCGCCTGCCCTGGCCTCCTGTCTGCCTCTCCTCTCGCTGCTATTGTCTAAACTGGGAGAGAATACAGTGTTTTGCTCAGGGCAAATGACTCCAGGCTTTCCCCTGTGGGTCTTAGAGAGCTCCACTCAGATGAAAAGGGAGAGATAGTGTGAGTTAAATCCTCATCAAGCCCACAGAGAAAACTCAGCACAGCTGCAGACTCTTAGAAGCGGGTTGAAATCCCCACACTTCCTGCACCGTCCATATTCCATGCCGTCTACACTCCACACTACGGACTTTGGCCATCTTTGAAATAGGCAGCTTGTATGACTCATCCCAAAGTCATCTGAGATAAAAGAACATCTTGGGGGGACTCCCAGGACAGAAAGAGAAAAATGTAAAAAGCACAAAGAAGGGGAGTTCAGGGGGAGCGTTTAAGCAAACGTGGTATTGATGGGGGTATTGGACTGTAGCCTGGGGCCTCTGTCCATTGGAAATCCAGCCTACTTCGGCGTGGCCATTTAGACACTGCATCCTGTTTCCCGTGATTGTACATTTATTTCTTGAAATTTCATCAGGAGGCGGGAAAGGGCTAATTTGTTTTTCTCTGAAAAGAACATGAGAAAGAGAGAGATTCTTGAGAACAAACAGGGCAAGCGTTACCCAAGCAATGTTACACATTTTAGCAACACTGAGAGAGAGAGACAGGAACCGGCGTGAGCCGTGTCCACGGACGTGCCTCCCTCGCCGGGGCTGGGCCACTCCGACACCTGCTCCCTCCGGGGCGCACTTCACTTTGAGAGGCGCCTTCCTGCACGTGGAAACGACACGGAGGAGGGACAGTCGCCATCTGCAGATTCTCTGTCTCCATCTGCCTCCCGCGTGTCTTCCGGTTAGTGCATCTCGAGCCGATGCGCCATCTCTACGGTCTCTCAGATAACAAAAAGCAGCCTGAACCCTCAAAATAAAAAGCCAAGGAGAGCGTACACAAACACGACTTCTTAAATACACCCTTATGACTTCCGAGCATTGAAAAACACATCTCTGTTTGCAATGGGACCACCACCACATTCACATCTTGAGGTTGAAACCACTTTTGAATGTAGTCCTTTTGATATTTTACTAATGGTGACCATGTCATATCCTAAGACAGCTCACAAGATACAGAAAAGAGGCAGTGCAATTTTACAGCGGGGAAATATGGTTCTTGCACAACCATTAAGTAAGTGTTCCAAAATTAAACCTGACAGGTGAGGGGAATGCTAAGAAATTCGGAAGAAAGCCTAAAGGGACTCCAACCCCCATAATCCCCGTGCCCTGAGCACCTTCTCCCCATGGACATAGCACAGTCTGTCCTCTTCCTGCCAAAAGAAATGATGCAAACACACTTCTCTCCTGAAAGAGAGTTCATTCTGGGGACCGAACAGGTGCCTCTTTCTTTTTAATACTGTCCCCCAGTCCTGCGAGCTCCAAGCTAATGATTTTGCGTGCTGCGTGAAATGACTGGAGTTGCCTACTTCCTGCCCGGTTGTTGGCCAGCTATAATGAGTGTCACTGTTTTAAAGGAATGACTGATACCCTGGAGGAGGAGGAGAAGGGCCATGAGCGCCAGCAAACAAGAATCCTATTCAGTGGATTCGAGGAACGAAAGGTCAACGGGGCCCAGCTTCAGCCACCCCACACCTACACGCTCATAAATTGTAAATCCAATCTCGCTTGCAAACTGACGCAGAAAGGAGAATGCGAGGAGCTGCAAGGCTTGGTCTGTGGCCCCTGTTCTCTTCTGTTACTTTCCAGCTAAGCGTCCTTAAGTAAGCTGCTTACCCTCTGAGGCCGCAGCTTCCTCCTCTACCAAAGGGACTACCCAGACCGGAGCGACAGTCTGGGGTCCCACCAGGCCAGCTGGCTCAGGTCCCTCCACCGCAAAGCCCACCACGGGCCACCAGAGGCCCCACCGGAGACCCCACCAGCTACAGGGTGCTATTTTATAAATTTGGAAGGAAGGTGCATGTCCGTACTGGAAACCGGACTCAAAGTCTGCCCTTGAAATGTAGTAATGGCAATAATACATGAAAGTGGGAAAAGACAACCAATAAAGGAGTGTACATACAACACGTGCATCCTTGTGTTTTATATAAAAATGGGTCTTGGTGATTGAGAATAAAATATCCACAGTGCATGTACTGTGTGCTCAACAGTGATCAGGCGCCAGAAAAAGTGCCGGGAGCTGGATTCTGTCAGGAGTGAGAGGGGAGGAAGATGGCACGGGCTGAGATGTGGGGTGAGCACGGATGGGGCCGGCATTCAGCCTAGCAGTTCACACATCCCTTAGGAGCCCAGGTGCCCAGGTTCAAGGATAGGCTCCAGACCCAAATCCAGCTCCTACTAATGTGTACCCTGGGAGGCAGCAGGTAATGGTTCAAGTCCCTGCCACCCATGTGGGAGTCCTGGATTAAGTCCCTTCCCCCTGATTTCAGCCTGGCCCAGCCCTGGTTGTTGTGGGCATTTGGGGAGTGAACCAGCAGATGGGCGAGCTCTCTCTTTTCTCTTTCTCCTTTTCAAGTTAATAAAGTAAAGAGCAGATGGAGGGAAGCAGGAGCTAGCCAGGTACAAAGGGCAAGAATCCAAGGCTGAGAAAGTCCAAGCACAGTGGGCCCAGGCACACAGGCTGCAGAGGTTTGAATGGTTGCAACCCAGGTATTTAGTGGCAAGAATGCGCCAGAGAGGAGGTTGGAGGGGGAACTTTGAGAGGTTCTGAGAAGCAGAGGCAGCCACACGTAGGATTCCAGATTCTCCTTGAACTGAACTCTTTAGTGGGTTTTATCCTCAGAGTCCCCAGCAGCCCAAAGCCAAAGCTCCCCTAAGTGAGCGAATGGGCTCCCCTCCACCCCAGCTCCCAGGAGAGCTCAGTGATAACTGTGGCCTCTGGGAACCCAAGGCTGTGCAGACCTCCTGAGGTTGGGTCACAGACTTTTCTGCTCACTGGCTTAGGGAAAGCACACAGCTGTTCATTGTGTGTTCATGCAGTCAACTGCACCTGGAACTTAAAAACCAAACACATAAAAATCTCAATGAGTAGGGGCTTGTAGGAAGTTAGCCTTTTTGAATGAAAATAAACGTCACCTTGGGAAAGGGTGAGGAAATCTGTCTGCTCAGGTGGGTTCAGGAGTTAGGGTGGACACCACCTATGAGACAGGGCTTCTCAGTGTCAGGAGGAGGCACTCCAAGGTGGCTCACACCTGTTTGGTGGTATAAACTAGCCTCCTAGATGTTTAGCACACTGTCATTTGAAAAGCAATGAATTATGGGTTAAATTAAATTACTGTTCAAACACTCCCAATAAATCTTGGCCGGGGGTGGAAATGAACATTGCATTGTCTCTGGCAGCTGAGGTTTTGCCTGTCTTGCTCGGGGCTGCTGTCCTCAGGCCCCTGCAGCATGTCACAGCGGAACTGCTGCATACGGAACAGCTTCATTTTCTCTAGATCCGAGAAGAATGGCCTTGGTATTTGGATTGGTATCACATTGAATCTGTACATTGCTTTCGGTAGTGTGGACATTTTGATGCTATTCATTCTTCCTATCCATGAACATGGAAGATTTTTCCATTTTTTAGTGTGTCTTTTTCTACTTCTTTCTTTCTTTAATGTTTTGTAATTCTTATCATAGAGATCTTTGATGTCCTTGGTTAAATTTATTCCAAGGCATTTAATTTTTTTGTAGCTATTGTGAATGGCATTGATCTTAGAATTTCTTTCTCAGTGGTGAAATTGTCTGTGCATAGAAAGGCTGTTGATTTTCATGTGTTGGTTTAATATCCTGCCACTTTACCAAACTCTTTTATGAGTTCCAATAGTTTCTTAGTGGAGTCTTTTGGATCCCCTGTATATAGAGTCATGTAATCTGCAAAGAGGGATAGTTTGACTTCCTCCTTCCCAATTTGCATCCTTTTGATTTCTTTTTCTTGCCTAATGGCTCTGGCTAAAACTTCCAGGACTATATTGAATAGCAATGGTGAGAGTGGGCATCCTTGTCTGGTTCTGGATCTTAGTGGAAATGCTTCCAATTTTTCCCCATTCAATAAGGTACTGGCTATGGGTTTGCCATAAATTGCCTTGATTGTGTTGAGGAATGTTTCTTCTATACCCGCTTTGCTTAAGGTTTTTATCGTGAAAGGATGTTGTATTTTATCAGATGATTTCTCTGCATCTATTGAGATAATCATATGCTTTTTGTTCTTCAGTTTGTAAAATGATGCTGAAATTCATATGGAAACACAGAAGAGTCTGAATAGCTAAAGCAATCTTGTACAACAAAAGCAAAGCTGGAGGCATCACAATACCAGATTTCAAGACACACTACGGGGCAGTAAAAATCAGCCTGGTACTGGTACAAAACAGATGGATAGACAAATGGAACAGAATAGAAACTCCAGAAATCAATCTACACTTCTATAGCTAACTTATATTTGACAAAGGAGCTCAAGTCAATCTCTGGAACAAGGACAGTCTATTCAACAAATGGTGCTGGGAAAACTGGATCTCAACATGCAGAAGTATGAAGCAAGATCCTTACCTTATACCTTACACAAAAATCCACTCAAAAGGGATCAAAGACCTAAATCTATGACCCAATACCAGAATGTTGGGAAAACACTGCAAGACATTGACACAGGCAAAGAGTTATTGGAAAAGAGTCCAAAGGCACAGGCAATCAAAGCCAAAATTGACAGATTAGGATTACATCAAATTGAGAAGCTTCTGCACTGCAAAAGAAAGCATTCATCAAAGTGAAGAGGCAACTGACAGAATGGGAGAAGTTATTTGCAAACTATGCAACTGATAAAGGATTAATAACCAGAATCTATAACAAGATCAAGAAACTAAACAACAACAAAACAAACAACCCAGTTTAAGAAATGGGCAAAGGACTTACACAGGCATTTTTCAAAAGAGGAAATCCAAATGGCCCACAGACACATGAAAAATGCTCAGGATCACTAGCCATCAGGGAAATGCAAATAAAAACCACAATGAGGTTTCACCTCACCTGTTAGAATGGTTTTCCTACAGAAATCAACAAACAATAAATGCTGGCAAGGATGTGGGGGAAAAGGTACCCTAATCCACTGTTGGTGGGAATGTAAACTGGTATAACCACTGTGGAAGACAGTATGGAGATACTTCAGAAATCTGACCCAGCCATCCTACTCCTGGGAATTTACCCAAGGGAAATGAAACCATATGAAAGAGTTATCTGTACCCCTATGTTTATTGCAGCTCAATTCACAATAGCTAAGATGTGGACTCAACCCAAATGTCTGTCAACTGAAGACTGTATAAAGAAATTATGATATGTTTGCCATGGAATACTACACAGCGGTAAAAAAAAATGAAATTCTATCATATGCAACAAAATGGATGAAACTAGAAAACATCATACTTAGTGAAATAAGCCAGTCCCGAAAGGACAAATACCATATGTTCTCCCTGATCTGTGATAATTAATAGGGCACCTAAAAGGTAATCTATAGAAGTGAAATTCACACTTTGAGATGCGACGACTTTGAATAGCCCTTGTCTCGACTATTAAGGAACAATGGTTTTTTTTTTTTTCATACAATTGTTGAACTCTTTACTTAGGATAGAGTTAACCTTATGTGTATAAACTTAATTGAAAATAGATCTTAGTAAAAAATAAGAATGGGAATAGGAAAGAGAGGAGGAAGTAGGGTGAGAATGTGGGTGGGGGGATGGGTACAGTGTTCCTAAGGATGTATTTATGAAATGCATTAAGTTTATATACCTTAATTAAAAGGTTTCTGGGGAAAATGAAAAATAAAGAACAGCTTGAAATACAACTCCCAACAATGTCAAGGAAAATTCAGTACCAAAATCAGAGGGACGCTCACAGACTTATTGGGAGGATTGTTTTGGTTATTGTTCCTTGTAGTTTTGTGTCTTTTTTGTTGATTAGGAAGCAGCCTGGCTCGCTAGAACAACTCTTGTCCTGCATCCTTTGTGAAGTGATCATGGAGTAGGCAGATCGACAGCCCCAAGTCAGGTAAAACAAAACAGCAAAGGCTCCCGATTCTCACAAACATGAACGCCGGAACAGCACGTCCCTTCCCCCAGTACGTCTCGGAAACACCTTGCACCAGGAGAAAGAGGCAAAGACTCTGGTGCTGCCAGAAAGCAGGTGAGATGGGCCACAGCGTCTGGGACTGGGAATGAGCGAGTGTTTCCCTGGACACCAGTGGCAGCCGTGTGTGTGGTGGGCATGGCAGTAACCATTACTCACAGAGCACTGTCTTGTGGTGGCAAATGGCCTCTGAGAGGTGTTGTGAAGACAGATAAACGAATCTGTGCAAAGCTTTAACACAGTTTCAGGGGCATGCACGTACTTGCGAAAGGGGAATCACCAGCACCTTCTTCATTCTCACCATCAGTGCTGTTTTGGAAATAGAAACACTGAGGTGCAGAGAAGCTCAGTCGAGTGCCCAGGATCGTAAAATAGTAAGTGTCAGACCAGGTTTCAAACTCACACCTGAGAGAGTCTGACCCCATGTTTCTGACCAGTTTATAATCCCTTCTCGGTGTGTAGAAGATGATTTATCAGCTGCCTGAGCCTGCTGAGGGAATGATTTATCTCAGTCTAGGATTACTCTCATTGGCCCAGGAAAATAACGGCGTTTGGGGGAGATCTGCATTTATCTGTTGCAGGGCTCCCGAGCTGGGCGAAGGGGTTCGCAGGTCAAGGTGCGCATGGAGAGAGGGAGGCTCTGTGACAGGCGAAGGGAACTGCTCTGTAGAAACCCGCACGGGCAGTCCCCTGGCTCCTGCACCATCTCCATACCTCCTGGTCTGAATCACGCTCAGCTTTCACAGGTGTGCAGACCACACAGATGACTGGGGTGTATCCTACAGCTGTGCTCAAGTTAGGATACACAGTCAAGATTTTCTAGTGACTTGGTTCATGGTTTTTGCCCAAGAAATTACACAGGTATTTAAAGTACCTTAAAAAGATTTTCCTTTTCTGTGTCATAAGGAAAGACATTTCAGCCCTGCGTGATGAGAATTACCAGTTCACCGACACTTAAGGACACCAATCCATCTGTACTTGGAAAGTATTGCAGAAATCAGAAACCCGAAGTGTTCATGAGCTTCTCTGAGATGGGTTCTGTTGCTAGGGGACCCTCCGGTGCATAAACAGATAAGGACGCCACAAAATCACCTTATTAAGGTAGATGTGTCTGTGGTTGACTGGCCAACTATGACGGCCTTCAAAGTCGTTAAACTTCAGACCAGCCTCAAGATTTATTAAGATCTTGCCACCTGATAGTCTGGGTGGTGGTATTCTTAGAGCAGGTGCTGCTATCATGTTCAGCCACTGGGTACATTTTCAGCAACCAAGGTTTTGAGAAAAACTGAAATCGAGTTTCATAGAATTCAACTACAACAATAGGAGTAGGAAACAAAATAGAAAATGGCAGATACAGTGATTGCACCATGGACAAAGTACATGTAATTGATATTAAAGGAGAACTGCTTTAGCTACCCAGGAATCTAGGGGAAAATTGTTGCTCACCGTGAAAGCATTATTGATTCACTATAATCATTTTTATCATCATCACCATCATCATGGGTATCATTTACCAGGCACTTATCACACAAGGACACTGTCCTAAGCACTCTATTATCCCGCTTGGTCCTCTCAATATCTCAGTGAAATAGGGACAACTATTATCTTTCCTTGTACAGTAAGTGAGGCTCCTGAGGTTTAAAGGAATAACTGTCATTTGTTTACGTGGTTAACAAGCAGCAAAGCAAGTCGCCAACTCGTCATCTGCATCAGAGTACGTGTGCCCCCTATAATATCAGCCATCGGGCTCAGTGTTCTTCATGGGTTCACGCTGACAAGAGTCCTATGCAGTGGGTACAGCCCTGTATTGGGCACAGACTCTCTGTGGTTTTCTAGTTCCCTCCATCACTCACTTCTTCCCAAACCCATCTGCAGGTGCCTTTGCGTGTCCTTGCCCAGTGCTCCTCTCTGGCCGGAACCCCTGTGACCCCGTGTCTGCCCGACACTCACGGTGCATGTGCATTGTCTCTGAGTCGCCTTTCACTTCCACTGGGACTCGCTGGCACACTGTGGGCTGACCAGTCCCACCTCCTGAGCGGTCACTAAGGGGCTAGATAATAGAACCTCGAAGTTTGAGAAGCATTGGTTGCTAGTGAGGTCCACCTCGATGTATGGGAGACACAAGATAGGAGGGACTTGGACAGGACGTCTCTGTCCGCTCTAACCCTCCGTGGACTTCCCTGACACGGTTTCTTCCTGGGAGCTCTCCAATGAGGACCTGGTTGAACAACTTGTTGGAAGTGGTGGCCAACAAGCAGCCCTCGGCCTCACACTTTTCCCATCTTTCCCTGCCTCCTTTTCTTCTCCCCTTCACCTGCATGGCTCTGGCTGAGTGCTCTCAAAGAAAGCATCAGCACCTCACTCTTCGGCTTGGGCACCGTGTCCTAGAGGTCAGGGGCAAAGACAGCATAATCTCAATTTTACATCTAAAGATGTAAAGAGAAGAAAAGTGACTTGCTTTAGAAAAAATAACCACCTTAGCAGTACAAGTATTTGGACGCACTGTTAGCAAAGTCGAATACCCCATGCTGAAGCAATCAACCTGACTTCAGAAACTGGTTGAATTGCCCAAAGCATGCAAGACTCTAGTGAGCTAATGTGAGAGCCACAGGTACTCACTCCACCCAGAATCACCTGCATGCACGCGGCTACCCCGTGCTCTCACACACACATACCCGCAAGCAGCACCTTCAAGTTAAGGACAGCGCTTCCTCCTCTGTTCCACTCACAGCCCTTCAACGGCTCTTCCCATCCATCGTAAACTCCTTTTCTGATATGTTACACCTTTCTTTCCCAGTTCAGTAAGTACAGTTAAATACATATCCGTTGGCCACCACCTACCTGCAATCTACTGGGCAGAGCTCATACAGCCTTCTGAGTCTGGTGTGACTTACGTCACCTGGATGGGGCGGAGTCTACAGTCTGATTAGCCTTGAGCACGCCCTTGCCTTCCGGCAAATCCTCTTCCCTGGAGCGCAAGTGAGCTGGACAGGGATCTTTCTCTGGGTTCCAGAGCACCCATCCTATCCTCAGTCCCAGTGGGGACACAAGGAGGGATGTATCATAGTATCTCAAGCTATTTCAACAGAGATGGAAGATTTTCTTCAAAAACGTCTAAGTAGGCCAGTGTTATAGCACAGCAGGTTAAGCCACTGCCTGGACACCAGCATTCTGAACTGAAGCACTGGTTTGAGTCCTGGCTATTCTGCTTCCAGTCCAGCTTCCTGCTAATGAGCCTGGGGAGGCAGCAGGAAAGAGCCAAGTGCTTTTCCCCTGCCACCCATGGGAGAGACCCCGATGGAGTTCCTGGCTCTTGGCTTTGGCCTGGACCAGCTCTGAGTATTGCAGGCATTTGGGGGAGTGAAAGATGGGCTGGAAACTCCCTCTCCCTCTCCCTCTCTCTGCCGCTGCCTCTCAGACACTCTACCCCTCAAATAAATTATCTTTAAAAAAAAAAACCAAGTAAATTAACCTTAACGAATTTACTGTTAATAAATAAATGTATGCTACCTGCCACTGTTAATTAGAATAGGCATTAGATAAAATCAGCCGAAACAAAATGGAATGTAGGAATGCCGAAATGGTGGGGATTGCGCCTTTAAAACCTCTCGGAAGTCTTCAAAATCTGACCTGTGAAGATAAAATTGATGAAGTCAATTCCCTGGAGAAACTAATTAGAACCCGCACTAAAGGATTAGATTTCAAATGTCAGCCCCTTGAGAACACACAAAGGCACTTGTGTTACCTTTCCTTGTCCAGACCTTTTGAAATATTGTGAAACAAGGAACACGGCTTATCTCTGCCTGCGTGAACGCACAAGCTGAGCGAAGGACAGAATCACACCCGGGCACCTGCTGCACCTGCCCAGTCCCACTCCACTCTGTCCGGCAGGTACAAGGGGCGCTTTACCCCTCTGGAGACAGCACCAAGGACCCAAAGGTGCTGCTCCCAAGGTACTGCAGGGGACAGTTTAACGATTTCTTTTATAACTTCGCTTATAGCTCTCATCATTGAAAAAAAAAAAAACCATCTGTCTCAACCTCGCTGTCTCACGATGTGTCCCCTTCCCTCTGTGAGTACCAAAGCAGAATTCGTGCAGTCCTCCTTCTCTAAATGCAGCATTTAAGGGCCAGCAAGATTTAGATACGGCCCGTCTCCATCCCCGTCCTGCTCTGGGTTCCTCCCCCCTCTCCATCCCCGTCCTGCTCTGGGTCCCTCCCCCCTCTCCATCCCCGTCCTGCTCTGGGTCCCTCCTGTAGGAGCAACTGTAGCTTATTTGGATGGTGATCTCGGCAGGAGACGGGAGGTAGTGGAAACATGAGGCAGGGAAGGAACAAAGTCAAAGACAAGTGCATCAACGTGGGAGTTCCCGCTGTGGGTACCTGGGACTCGGTTTCCCTGGGGAACACCCCAATAGGCATGGTCTGCCTCTCCCTCCCAAGGGCCTGAGTTCTGTACACTTCCACGTCGGATAGGATGATGGTGCCGTTAAAAGGAAGAAGGCTGAAGGAAGGACTGTTGCGTGGATTTGAGGCAAAGAGGGGAGAGTGGAAGAGGAAATCAACTCTGCTGTAGATGTTCCACGTTCGTGATGCGGGAGCGACTCACAGGTGGAAATCTCCAAACAGCAGTTGAACACTTGATGCAGGTTCAGGCAAGAGAAGTTCAAGAGAAGACAGATTAAGGAGTCCACTTCCTAGAGGTAGGAGCAGACGATATTAGAGCCATCTATCAATCAAAACAACAGGCACTGGAAGCCGAGCCCTTGGCTCCTTCGCGTGCTGAGTGTGCTTGGCCAAGCTAGAGTCGTGAACAGGAAGAGCTGCAGGACTGTGGGCACACAGTCAGCACCGTGGACGCTGTGCTTACACATCTTATAACGAGATGCAGCTTTTTGATCCATCATTCTAGGTCCGCTCACTGCCGAGAAATGATCTTGTATCATTAACTGCCTGGCCTCAGATGTGCATCGGTCTCTCATGGGTATGCCCAGGCCTCGGCCAGCTGACACCCAGGTGTATTTCAGCTGGGCCACAGCAGTCATGACCCATGCTCCACGGGCTTTGCGCATCATCTTAACATTGATCAAACTCCCCATCGCCAGTGAACTCCTGCCTCAGCCCCAAGGCACATGGGCTCTGTTGTCTCCTTTCAGTTGGCTAAATTTCTACCAAATTTATCCTTGAATCCAGTGGAAGTTTTCTAAGTGTTTCAATCCTTGGCTTTCTATCTTGAAATCTTCAAAATGCAGATTCTCTCCAACGTTTCTGCCCACAGAAGACAACTAGTACCCCCCTGTCCCTTCACTGTTAAGACAGAGCAGCTACTCACAGTCCTGCTTCGCATTAGAATTTGAAACTGAAAGATAAGCTAGTTGGACACAGACAGTCCTGCTGCTGCTGCTGCCTGGCCATGGGCTGCTATCCATGTGAGGGCCAAGGGCACCTCTCCAAGCGGCAGATGGCAAGTACCGGCCTTGTGTAAGTAACTCAATCTGACTATCACCTCTAACAATTTCAGGTTCAAACGGGGAGACTCTGCCAGTGCAGAAAGCAAACCTACTACGATTTCCAATTATGAAACATCTTTGACGGTAAGTATTTTCGTATTTAAGCAGCATATTTATGTTATGTATAAGCCATATGTAGATGTTAAGGTGTACTATTCCACACCAGGTGGCTTAACTTTCACTGATTCATGAACTACCACTTTTGATAAATCATTACAATCTTTATGGCTCCAGCCTCTGAGCCAAACCATAAATCCTTTGAAGATAATTGGCACCTACTTATGTAAGCAGCAATCATAACATATTTACTGTCTACGGAGAATTTATTATATTGAAGACAGTAAGCTGGCTCTGTTAATTTTTACAGTAAATGCCTCAGGTAGTTATTATTAACCTCACATTCCAGGTAAGGAAAGCTAAGTAACATGCTCAGCACCAGGCAGGGATGGGCAGAGAATCTGAATTTAAGCTTCTTCTGTTTTGACTATGATTAGGAATCTGTAAATGAATGAGTAAGGGGCGCTATAACCTAAACCTTTCATCTCTGTGTGATTCTGGATCAATTTATAGCCACAACAACTAACCTTGAATACTGCCTGTGTCCCTTAACTTCACATAGTTGAAAACTTTATAAAATCTTAAAAAAAAATACATATAACACCAAGGGAACAGGATCCACCAAGTGTTCCAAACCAACCAAGGGCTTCTAGGCATGGAGGATCCCCACTTCCGCTCTGACCCCCATGTCTCAGATATGAATCTGGGCTCAGGTAGACCACACCTAACAAGGTGTAGCCAAAAGCTATAGATCAGCTTGGTTTTGGACCATTCGCCTCACACGTCAAGGTCATGGTTTCAGGGAACTGAAACAGATGGCAGAAAGCTTCCCGTGAGCAATGCATGGTTGCTGGGTCCTCGGGTTGGGTTCCACCCCCTGCCCACAGCCTGGGTTCTGGCATCCATTTCTGTACTATCTGGGATGCCTCACTCCTGTTCTCTTCCCTGGCATTTTACTAACGGACAGAAACACACTCAGTGCGCATACCACATTCTTTGATGTTAGAAAGCAATGGAAGTAGCTGGTTATCGGTACTTAGCTGGCGGCTACTGCTCTCTGCTGCTCCAACACGCGCCGGCATTTCTCTGAGCCTGAGTTAAAGGACGTGGGAATCAGAGCCCATTCATGTTTTCTTCCCCTCCCACCCCCTTCTCTAACAGTTACATCTTTTTAACTCATTCCTTCTTCTAACAAATGCACACTTCTTTCTATTACAGGTTCTCTCTTGAGTTCACTGTCAAGTCCATTTTAATTCCTGCATTCCCGTATGAGAGATTCATTCAAAATGAATTGCTATCCTGTCAGTTACATGGCTCGGCTGCTGGCATGGGAATTGTATTTCTTTAATGGCTTTATTCCTCTAAACATGTTCTTTTTCAAGAGCTCCATTATTCCCCAGTCCTTGGAGGAAACCACTGAAAATTGTAGAATAGGGCCCTTTGCTGCTGGCAGGCTTGAGGAACAAATCTGAAATATTTTAAAACGAAAAGAGCTCATGAACTGTCGCTGTTTCCTGGGTTGACTGGCACAGGGCACCAAGCACAACACGAAACAGCAATTATTCTTCCTGGCCACGAGGGTGCCAACATGAGGGTTTTTTTTTTTTTTTTTTTTTTTGCATTTAAAAATGGACAGGGGTTTGCAATAATTGAATGAAATAATGTACAATCATTTAAAATATTGTTCATTGAGAGAGAGATTAGGCTTTAATTAAACGGTGTCATTTAATATACCGTCCAGCAGATACTGTAATTGGTTTCTTTAGCAGAGAACACTGGAATATCGGAGCTTTGCTGAAGTGATAATGATGCTAATTTAGCCCAGCGGATACATAAACAGCTTGGCTGCCTCCGACACCCGTGTGCACGAGACGCAAGCCTGGATCGTGACACCTGCACAGCTCTTCATCAGCCATTTCGATGTGAAATAAAATTACTAATCACTCAGACTAACCAACCCTGTTTCCTTTAAACAGGTATGAGATCTGCGATCGCGCCAGGCATTAAACTGTCCATTTCTATGGATAAAAAAAAAAAAAATGTAGGGCTCTGGTCAAAGCCGTTAGGAAATTACATTTCATGTGAGCGGGAAGAATGTGTTTATTATTTTTAAAACCTGACAGAAATGCAAAACAGCACTCGCCTGCGTGTTCAAGGAGGCCGAGCACTTTCTGGCACGGGGACAGCTGTGTGTTTTCACTCCTCTCTCCCCTTGGTCATTCAGAAGGACGTTTTCCTGGCCAGCTTGGCTTCTGTTCCCTCATTGCTCATTCCGGCAATGTGATACAATAAGGTCCTATTCTCCTCCAGCCATTCTGCTGGAGAGTTCTCAACAAAACCGAGAGAGCAGGGGTGGAGGTGAGGTGGGGGAGAATGCAACTGAATCGAAAAGAAAAAACAATTACCTTCTCAGCTCTAATGCCCCAGTCGAATTACAAAGTAACCGGAGATTAGATTAAATTCCTTTGCTAAATTGTTTGTTTTCAAAAATATATGCACTGCACCTAGGGATGGAAAACTTTCATTTCCCTGTGTGCAAATGACTGCCAACATGTTGATTTTGGAAGAGAATGGAAACATTGATTAGAGCACAGGCTGGCTGGGTTACAATGTCATAAAAACAAGCTGCCTCTACGGCTGGGTGGGGAGACAGAGCTGGCAATCAAAACAGGGTCCCTGGGGTGCAACTCTGCTTTTATGGGCTTTCCCAGAGGTTCTCAGGGATTCGTGACAGCAGCTCCGAGGATGTTCTTGAGCTTGCCCTTAGAGGATGAGAAACGCTGGCTGGGACATGAAGATGATCATCCTGTATCCTGTGTGTAAGGAGCACTCTCAAGCCCCAAGTCCGGCGTTTGGTCCACCCTCCGCACTCACAGCTTTGGCATCCGTGCATTCAACCAACTAGGGATGGAAAATATTTGGGGGTGGGGTGGGGAGGGAACTGTCCATCTGTGCTGAGCATGTATGAACTATTTTCCTTGCCATTATTCCCCGAGCAGCACAGCCTCACAACTATGTGCACCATATTTATGCTGTATTGGGTATGATAAGTAATCTAGAGGTGACTAGAGGTATGCGGGAGGGCACAGGTTATGTGCAGCTACTGTGCACTTTTGCCTAAGGGACCTGCATGGGATGTTCCCAGACTTTGCGAGAGATTGTGCTGGAAGCAAGGCTGTGCAAATACCAAGCGGTGGCTGTACTCCCTGCAAACTGAAGAGGGCTGGCAGCCCACTGAGGGGAAGGAATCCGGAGCTGCACCAAGGCCACCTTGGAAGCCAATGGGGACCACCCAAATGAAGAACCAGGGTCCTCTGGCTGCACAGAGCGCTCTCTGGGCCAGGTCCCTGCTGACCTCCCAGCCACCGAGCCCCGTGGGTTGCCATTCTTGACCTTCCTGGGACAAGTCAGATGCGCACTGCTGCTTTCTGGATGCTCTCCTGGACTGGCCACAGCAACCTTACGTGGGGCTCTTCCCACACCCTGACGGCTGCGCTGGCTCCTCTGGAATGTCCAAGTGCTCAGGCTATCCCCCTCGACTCTCACTGGCTTGTGTTTCTATAGGACAAAAGGCAAGCTAAACAGCAGGGCACAGGGAAGCCTTGGAGGATAACCTCAAACACCCTCACTTTTCTTGCCATGGCCCCTAAAACTTCCTCACCATATTTTCCTACCTATTCTACTCCATTGCATCCCATTCCATCCCCCCGCCCCCTGAATGTGATGGTTCTCTCAGCACTCCATATTTTTCCAGGTCTCCATATATCCTCACCCATTTGCTTTTTTCTCTTTCTCTTTCATTTAATGGGAACCAACTCATCTCTCCAAATCCAGCCTCCTCACCTTCCTAAGAGCCCTTCCTGGTCCACCAGACTGCTCTCATTACGCCCATCCTTGGCACATGGCGCGGATCACGGCACACTGCAGCCACGCGACAGGTGGATGACGGCGCACCGCAGCCATGCGATATGCGGATCACGGCACACTGCAGGCATGCGATATGCGGATCACGGCACACTGCAGGCATGCCATACGTGTTTGCTGCAGTGGGTGATGCTGATGTCCCCCCACATCTGGTCACGCCACCCTGTGGGTTCCCCCCATCTTGCACACACCCTCGTATTTCATCTGTGACTTACTTAATTGCCTGGGAGTCACACCTACCAAAGAAAGATCTTTGCCAGGCCAAGGACCTCACCTTTGTCATGCACTTGGCACGCTAGGTTCTCCAGAAATGTTTGCTGGCTGAGGGGAGAGGCTGTGGCTGTGAATATCAGGAGGAGGGGTCCCCTAGAACTTCTCTTCCCCCCCTTCCTCAGGGTGGCATTTTCATAACTTTATCAGCTCCAGGCAGGGACCTTTTGAATTGTTTCCTGGATTCCTTCCATGCCCAACAGTCACCCAGCAGGCCAGGACTGACCTGGTTTACTCACAGCGGACTCACAGCCTCGGAGGGCAGGGCCTGAGCCCTGGTGCACGCAGGATAAAGATGCATACTCTAATCAAAGGAGCGCTCAAGGAGCCCTGGCTTCCCCGGGCTCCTTCTGGTGATGCCCACTGGGAAATCACAGCCCTAGAAACCTGGGACTACAGCCACTCCTCCTACAAGCCGGCCAGCCGCCTCCAGACCTGCCCATCCATTTTGCATTAAACACAATGTCTCCAATTAGGATTCTGTTCCGGTTGCCCCTCTTCCAGGCCAGCTCTCTGCTGTGGCCGGGGAATGCAGTGGAGGATGGCCCAAGTGCTTGGGCCCTGCACCCCATGGGAGACCAGGAGAAGCACCTGGCTCCTGCCATCGGATCAGCGCAGCGCGCTGGCTGCGGCGGCCATTGGAGGGTGAACCAATGGCAAAGGAAGACCTTTCTCTCTGTCTCTCTGTCTCACTGTCCACTCTGCCCGTCAAAAAAAAAAAAAAAGAAAAGAAAGAAAGAAAGAAAGAAAGAAAGAAAGAAAGAAAGAAAGAAAGAAAGAAAGAAAAAAGAAAAAAAAAAGAAATAAAACTCAAGTCGTTTGCTTAATGGGTCTCCCAGGCCTGGGGTCGAGACCAGACCACTGCTGTGACGCTCTGGGGATGTCAGCTGCTTCTGTTTCGCTCTTATGTGGCACATAAAGCACTTTTATTCATTCTTAATCCTAATGTCCAACTGGCTAAGAAAGGGGATTCATTCAATAATCTTAAGATAGATCCAAATTAAAGGGAGGTTTTCTCAGTCGTTTTTGCAAAGAAGTTCAAATTGACTGAAAGAAGTGATCATTTTAAGCCCGTGTGGGTTTGCAGGGTTCCCTGATGGAGATAAATTTGAGGGAGATCAGCTTTCCATTTGTCACTTGGGAAACTCCGCGCATGGCACCCACGGGCAGTAATCTCTCCCCTTAAGTCTAATGCTTTGAAAAACTGCGGGGGAGAGTCTGGGCCCTAGCAGTGTGTTCAGCTTTACTTGAGGGGCCCCAGTAGACAAGAGGATGAGTCAGAATCTTCGCCAAGATGCTGGGAAAATCCCGGAGGAGCATCTGGAAAACCGGTCAGTGGTCGATGGTCTTCACACCCGTTTATTCTTGGAAGAGCTGGGAATCACACTCAGAACATTTGAGTCTTACGCCAGTGCATGTCCACCTCACCTACTTGGCATGGCCCCGACTCAGTCCAGAGCAGAGTCCTGGGGGGAACCACAGAGGGGTTCCAGTTCCAGAGAACTCGCTCATGGGGTGCTGTAGTGCTAGGGGATGCAAGAGGAGCAACTTCACTCCACTTCCCGCAGGCTGGTCTCTCAGTTTGCATGCAGTTCTGGGTGCCAACCTGAAAGGTCACAGAAAACCTGCAAGTGTTTCTCTCGAGCCCGGGACTTGACCCAGCCACCACGGCTGTAGAGCAACTCTACCCTGCACATTCTGCCAAGCCCTTTTCCAAACAAGGGCTCCAAGCTAAAGCGCACGGCAGCAGGCCTTTCTCAGGGGACCCAGGTCCCAAGTTCATTCTCAAGACCACTGCAAAGTCGCTGGCAGACTTTCTGACAGACAGCACTTTTCCAGGCACACTTTTCCAAAATAGACTCTGGGCTTCAAGTTTCTCTTTTCCTCAATTCGGCTGATAGAATAAATAACAAGGATCATTATGTATAAAATATAATATCATCATCATCATCTCCTGTGCCCACTGCTCTCCTCTTCCTCCAGAGGAAGTCGGGTTGGTTGCATCCTGTTGTGAGTGTGCCTTTAAGGAGTTGCTTGGTGCCCAGAGGCTGCTTTCTGGCTGCTCTCTCGCTGAGCAGAGCCTTGGCGCCTTGGCGCTGTCCTTAGTGGGGTTCTGCCCGCAGCAGCAGCAGCACCGCCCACTTGTCTCAGCCCTGCCCCCGTCTCTCACTTGCAACAGTTCCCACTGCTCCTGTCAATGGCTTTTCTCCCTTCCTTGAGCAGATCTCTAACAGCCTGAGCACTGATTCCCATTCTCCCCACCAGCTCCGGGGGAAGGCGCCTCTGAGAGGCCAAAAGTAGCTGCAGATCTCTGCAGCCCATTAGCAATTATTAAGAGGGGGAAACAAACAGATAATACTTAGAGAGAGGAAGGAGGCTACACTGATTCCCGTGTGCATTACTGATCTTCACTTTCCAAAAAATCAGATGAGGCAGGTGGTATCATTCTATACATGAAGCTCACAGCAAAAAGTCCCAGCTTGCTTCAAATCTCTCACTGTGGGAAGGCATGAGGAAACCTGATGACTCTGCTCTGGTCCCTCCTATGCTGCAAAACCATCCCCCACTCCTCAGCATTTGCAGAAGAGGGTCCCGATCCCTTCACCCAGGGTCCAGGCGCACGTGCGACCTGAGTGAAGCCTTCTTTTTTTTTTTTGACAGGCAGAGTGGACAGTGAGAGAGAGACAGAGAGAAAGGTCCTCCTTTTGCCGTTGGTTCACCCTTCAATGACCGCCGCGGCTGGCGCACTGCGGCTGGCGCACCGCGCTGATCCGAAGACAGGAGCCAGGTGCTTCTCCTGGTCTCCCATGGGGTGCAGGGCCCAAGCACTTGGGCCATCCTCCACTGCACTCCCTGGCCACAGCAGAGAGCTGGCCTGGAAGAGGGGCAACCGGGACAGAATCCGGTGCCCCGACCGGGACTAGAACCCAGTGTGCCGGTGCCGCAAGGCGGAGGATTAGCCTAGTGAGCCATGGCGCTGGCCAGAGTGAAGACTTCTTTTCCCAGTTTGTCTCCCAGTCCCCTCCTACTGGCACCCTAGGATCCAGCACAAACGAATTCCTCGATGCCTCACCTTTCCCCACCTCCGACAGACACCACGGCCATGTGAAGAAAGCCTTAGATGTGAGCACAGATTTGTTCAGATCCACATCTCTGCCAATGACCAACAACTTCACTTTGAGAAAGTAACTAAAGCTCTGTGAGCCTCCATTTAAAAAAAAAATCAACTGAGTTATTTAAGAGCAATGTCTTTGTGAACAATCAGTTCTTGCTGCTCTGGCCCTTGCCCTCTGGGTTACGGAGAGCGATGGGGTTGGCTGTTGAAGGAGTGGAGGCAGCAGAGGGAGGTGCAGGGGAAGGAACCTAAGCACTTCTGTGTGGCTAGAGGAGGGAGGTGGGCTGTGATGCAGCCGGGGAAGGGAGCAGACCGCATCACGAAGGCTCTCAAAGCCTCGCTCAAGAATTCAGACTTGATTCTAAGGGAAATCAAGAACACTCACGGGGTTTTCCTCTGGAGGTCTGCATCCCACAGTGATCTCTCTGGCCGCTGCATGGAGAATGGATCCCATGAGGGAGGCCGAGGCCCAAGGCAGCCAGGGCCAGCTGGTGGAGCACAGTGGCTTCAGTGCAGAGAAGGGGTGTGGCCTGGACCACACAGAGCAGTGTCAGTCAGAATCCAGGACTAGATTCCAGAGGGTTCCACGGGGTGGAAATAATAGGGCTGGCCAGTGCTCAGGGGCAGAAGGAGAACTGTCACAAACCATGAGCAGGAATGGGGCTTGGGCAGCAGAACGGCCCGTGCTGTGCTTCAGTGAGATAGCCGTGCAGGACAGGAGGGTGGGCGTGGGAGGAGGTGATGAGCAGCTTGGCCGTTACGAGTCTGACCTGCTGATGGACCCAACACCACCATCCTATGGGATTCTTACAAGAGCTCAGTGAGCTGACACACGCAAAATTCCTGGGACCCAGTAGGTACCTACTAAAGTACTGTTTTCTTTTAAGTTATTTATTTGAAATGAAGACAGAGAGCGAGAGCGAGAGAGAAAGAGGGAGAGAGAGAAAGAGAAAGAGAGATGAATGGATCTCCCATCCACTGGTTCTCTCATCAAAGGCCAGCAATTACCAGGGCAGGGCCAGGCCAAAGCCAGGAGCCAGGAACTCAATCTGGGTCTCCCACATGGGTGGCAGGGACCTACTTGCTCCAGCCCGTGGTGCACATCAGCAGGAATCTGGACTCAGGAGCAGAGGTGGGACTCAAACCCAGGCACTTTGATATGGAATATGGGCAGTTCAAGCAGTGTCCCAAACACTGAGCCAAATGCCCACCCCAAGTGTAGTTTATTTTTTTTTTTATTTGACAGGTAGAGTTATAGACAGTGAGAGAGAGTGGCTGCTACAGCCGGCGCTGCGCCAATCCGAAGCCAGGAGCCAGGTGCTTCTCCTGGTCTCCCATGGGGTGCAGGGCCCAAGCACTTGGGCCATCCTCCACTGCACTCCCAGGCCACAGCAGAGAGCTGGACTGGAAGAGGGGCAACCGGGATTAGAACCCGGTGCCCATATGGGATGCCGGTGCCACAGGAGGAGGATTAACCAAGCGAGCCACGGTGCCAGCCCTGTAGTTTATTTTTTAAAATCTAGTTTTCAAATCAACCCCCTCATCTGGGATGGCTCTCCTCTCGTTTCCACAAGTTCAACTCCAACCCATGCTGCAAAGCCCACCTCAACAACTGCCTCGTCTCTGCAGACTTGTCCGACATTCCCAGATGGAAACTTGCCAAGAGCGCGAGCTCTACCTTGCCGTATACACTCCTTCTGTCTGCAGCCGTGAGCAGTTCATTAACGTGACGCCCATGCCTGGATGTCCCGTGACTCCCACGTTGGCACACAGTAATAAATAAGAACTCTCCACGCCATAGGAAGAAACAAGCATTGTTACTCATAGCAGACACAAAGATCTACTAGACCATCCACAGTAAGTCATGTATGTAACACAGTACTGAGGCAGTAATTCACTACTAAAGGAACAGGTATATTTTACCAAATCCCTCCTTCTCGAAGGCAGCAAAGGCCTGGGACAGCACGCAGCTGACTCCAGCAAACACTTCTTCCACTTCGTAGTTGTGCGACTTTAAATAAGTTCCTATTGCTGAACCTCAGTCTCTTTATCTGGAAAACGGTAACCAAAAGGCCAGGAGGAGACCGTGACAACAGGTGAACCACAATGAGGAGAGCGTCCGGGACACTGGCTCACCTCACAACACACAGGGGCTGTCTCCTGTTCCCGCGATCGGCATTCGCAAAAGGAAGAACAGAGAACCAGACGCTAACAACGAGACGATACCAAGGAGGTATTTTCAATATTTTCAGATATATCCATTTGGCCTTCGCATTTATAAAACACATTTCCGGCACGCCTGCACCTGCTCTTGTTACTAAGGAGGCAATATTTGATTCCGCAGTCTGTTTTCATTCCCCATTACACTGTATATCTTGCTTCCTGTCACTCTGTCATCTCTGCAAATCTGTCAGCTACTCCCCGACAGGGAACACAGGCTCTTGCTTTGATTGGCGGCTGCCAGACATCGCTGGCAAAAAAGCTGAACTGTCCATTGTCAAGAGACTCTCATGGGAATGAGAGATAATGAAGCCGAAAACAGGACAAATATTGACTGAAGGCAGCAGGAGTCAGAATGCCACTCCACCTAATCAGGACGTAAAAGAAATGGCAAAAAAAAAAAAAAAATGTGTAAAATTGGATGTTTAAAGGTGAAAAAAGGCCCCGTGATGAACAGTAATTTGAAAATGTCTGCATTGGAGGATAAAAGAATTCAGCACTTTGTCGTTAATATCCAATTTGACTTTGTATTTATGAGGATCAGTCACACAATTTAAAACGTGTCTGGCAACTGATGACAGTATAAAAGCATTTTTATACTATACCATATTAAAAAGTTTTTAAGCTTAAAATAAAAACAGAAATTACAGCCATGAAAACAGAGCAGGCACACCACTGATGTGACTTCCCTGTGTGCCTGCAAAGGCAGGATGACTCATTCTCCAGGTCACACATCCCTGAGATGGAGAAGGAAGTTACTTTGAGTGTTTTCTGGATCTTTCGTGAGTAACCAATCCAGATGTAGAATTTGGAACCTGGTAACCTCCCCCCCAATCAGTGGCTCAGCCTTCTCTGTCTTCTCCCATCCAGTCAGCTGCCATGGGAGACCAGAAGGCAGGGAGATGCGGGTCTCTGACAAGTCAGTGCAGTGGGGTTTCATGCACGGGACTGGGAAGCTCAGCTCTGCACCTGCTGCATGCAGTGGCGAGAACATGGTCTCTTTTCTGCTTGTGCAAGTGGCACAAGCAGATGCCTGGCCCAGACCTGCTCTCACACCACTGAGAGCTTTCATCGATGGAGAGCGCATGACTTCACTTTGCTGGAACCATCAGGCAATGCTCCCCGAAGAGAAAAGCCCAAAGTTTGTCATTAGCCCCAATGCTGAGTTCAATTCTCTATCACCTCCCCTTTGTGGTCCCAGCATGCCTTGCGACTAAGCCCACATAGAACAGAACTCTTTGTAACAGATTTTCTGAAATAGATGAAATGTTTAATGCTATTCCTTTCTTCTGGGGGCAATGATAGAACAATATTTTAATCACTAGTCTGTGTCAGCCTTCTTTCCTAATTGATGTTTTCCTTTGGGATTTTTATGGCCTTAGAGAGCAAGATTGGTGTCCCTTTTACCTACTCTATAATCATCAATACCATTTTAATGATACAGGCATCACCTGGTAAAAACAGGGGATTGGTTCCAGGGTCACCACAGATATTCAAATCCTCAAATGCTTGAGTCACAAGTCCCTTACATAAAACGGCATAGATTTGGATATAACCTGCACACATTCTCTCATATACTTTAGATGACTTAGAACACCTAATACAGTGTAGATATCATATAAATAGTTGTTATACTGTATTGTTTAGGGCTACTGACATGAAAAAAATTCTATATATGTGGAGCACTGAGATGATTATTTTTCCAAATACATGTGACCCCCAGTTGATTGAGTGCAAGGGTGTGGAATCTGCAGATCCAGGGGATCAGTTATAACTTTACACCCCACAGAGCTGTTAGAGTCGGGGCAGCTCCTATGGCTCCCCATGCCTTCCTTTCAGGGATCTGAGAAAAGAAACCAGGACATCACTGACCTTCAGCCCTACCCAAGTCACTGCTCCCCTGAGCAGAAGGCTCATCAGAACACGGGCTCGCAAGCACAACGTGGGCAAAGCAAGAGTGAGCTGAGCAGGTCGCTTCAGGAGGCCAGGCTGGTCTCATTAAGCTCTTAGACAGTCAATCCCACATCCACTTAGTTCTGAATCCGGTGAACGGCCATTGACTTATGACATCTTAGAAAAAAAGGCTCAAATTTTCCCAACAACACAGAATCACAGGCACAGAGAAGACCACCAGAGGACACACAGCCTGGTGGTCTGTGTCTTCCATCTTCCTAGATGGTCAAATGTCAACCCTGTGTTCAGATGTTAAGAGAGCAGACATTTTGCAGGAACCCAACATACTCAAAGTTCTTTATTCAATAACTGTTCATTGAGTTATTACCCTGAGAGCTCAGGAGGGAACCAACAAATGTGACTTTTACCTTCCGGCTAAAATTTTTCATGAAGGAGCTTCAGCCCCTTTGCCACCTGTTCTAGATTAGAATGACAGTGTCTAAACTAGAAGAATCCTAGAAATTGAATTCTAACCCTTCATTTCAGGAATTCAGTCCAGGAGCTAAGGTGACTTTCCCAATGTGGCACAAGTGGGTGTGACAGAGGTAAGACTCACACTCAGCAGCCAGCGCCGCGGCTCAGTAGGCTAATCCTCCACCTTGCAGCGCCGGCACATCGGGTTCTAGTCCCGGTCGGGGCACCGGATTCTGTCCCGGTTGCCCCTCTTCCAGGCCGGCTCTCTGCTGTGGCCCGGGAGTGCAGTGGAGGTTGGCCCAAGTGCTTGGGCCCTGCACCCCATGGGAGACCAGAAGTACCTGGCTCCTGCCATCGGATCAGCGTGTTGCGCCGGCTGCAGCGCGCCGGCCGCAATGGCCATTGGAGGGTGAACCAACGGCAAAAGGAGGACCTTTCTCTCTGTCTCTCTCTCACTGTCCACTCTGCCTGTCAAAAAAAAAAAAAAAAGACTCACATTCAGGTCCCACGGCTGTCTGTCCTCTGCCTTTTGTCTGCTCCACGAGCCTTCTTGTGGGTCATGCTGGTGTGAGCATAACTCAGTCTTCCTAGAAATACACACTGAAGCTTGCAAACATTAACTTACAATCAATCAATATACATTTATGCTGGGCTCACTGAGGACTGCATTGTGACATCCATGGGCCCTGGACACATCTGTCTTTGTGAATGCCTTCCTCTAGTATTAAACAATTAGATTTAACAACAGAATTGGCATGAAGATGAATATTATATATGAAATATATATGAATATATAAATATATATTATATATGAAATATTATACATGATATATAAATATGATATGTGATATAATATATTATATATGATATATGATTATATATGATATATGATTATATATGATATATGATTATATATTATATATAAATATTATATATGAAAACATTATCTCTTACCTAAAAGTTCATTTTTTCATCTGATTTTGAAGAAATTAAAACCATCCCATGGGCCCATAGAAGCCCTGTGGATGTGGGCAGCATGTCTCCTGCGGGTGGGTCAGTCAGTCCTGTACTCATTGCATTCAAGTCAGGGAATGCAGTCTGGCTAGGAGACCAACAAGCATGAAGACAGCTCCTCCCTTCCAAGCAGCACAAGGCGTGTGCCCAGGAGAGCTGGAGATAGAGGGTAGAGGTTGCACTGTGTTCTGTGAGTTGTATATTTCCTTCAGACAGGGTTAAGGCTGATACTTATTAAAATTAAAATGGTATGAGTAAAAGACCATTTTCTATGTCAGTGTCTCACCACTAAGGAAACCTAGATGCAAATATGTTGGTCGAGTCTTGCTTATAAATTCTCCTGCCTTGGGACAGGCATTTTGCTTAGCATTTAAGAGACCTGCATCCCATAATGGAGTGCTTGGGTTCCATAGTGGCTCTCTGCCCCTGACGTCAGCTTCTGTCCAATGCAGATCTCGGGAGGCAGCAGTGATGAACCAAGTAGTTGCACTCTTGGCACCCGAGTCTCCAGCTCCTGACTCCTAGCCCTCGCCATTGCAGGTGCCTGGGTAATGAACCAGTAGATGAGAAGATGGAGTGCTCTGTATATGTGTCTGTGCGTGTGTGTACATACATACGTGTCTGTGTGCATGTGTGTGTGCATGCGTGTGTGTGCACGCATGCGTGTGTGTGCGTGTGTGTGTGTCTTGTCTCTGCCTCTCAAATAAGCACATTTTTAAAAGAGTAAAAATCTGGTGGTCTTCTTTTGCCCAGCAATTTCTTTTTTTTTTTTTTTTTTTATTTTTGACAGGCAGAGTGGACAGAGAGAGAGACAGAGAGAGAAAGGTCTTCCTTTGCCGTTGGTTCACCCTCCAATGGCCGCCGCTGCAGCCGGCGCACCGCGCTGATCCGATGGCAGGAGCCAGGAGCCAGGTGCTTTTCCTGGTCTCCCATGGGGTGCAGGGCCCAAGCACCTGGGCCATCCTCCACTGCACTCCCTGGCCATAGCAGAGAGCTGGCCTGGAAGAGGGGCAACCGGGACAGAATCCGGCGCCCCGACCGGGACTAGAACCCGGTGTGCCGGCGCCGCAAGGTGGAGGATTAGCCTATTGAGCCACGGCGCCGGCCTTGCCCAGCAATTTCTAACAATCACCATTCATTCTAGGGGCTGAGATAATAAGCCCATCTTCACCGAGGTAATACCTTCTTTCATTCGGTTAAATGACTGGTGTCATTGTTCCTAATAACAAGCCACTGCTCATAGCTATCTCCGCTAAATACTCTTGACATCACTTCCTTTAACAGAGCTTAAAAGTTATAAAATACTTAAGCAACAAGGTGTGGCAGAGCAGTTATTACTGCGGGCCATCATTCAGCTCGCTCTCCCACTGTGAGGGAGAGCACTGTGCTGAAGGCCCACCCATGCCTTACTCCTCCCAGAGCAGACCCAGATGCTGAATGCTATCTCATTGAGAAAATTACTCCTTTCCCAGTGTTGGTCTTAGAAAAAAAATATTAGTCGGGAAAGTATGAACACAAATTACCAGGAGACTAGACTGACCCCCAGTAGTAGCAAGTCCTCAGCTTGCTCCACTCTGGTTGTTCTGTAAGGCTGTGGTTCCCCTGCCCTGGGAGACAGCTAACTTAGTTGAGTGAGGCCCTCTTAGCAAGGCAAAACTCTGTGTGAGCCACAGACACCACTTACTACTACTTTCCACTGGAGAAAAAGGTGGAATATCGCAAAAGTTAGAGAACTAAATAGAAACTAGAAAGCTAACTGCATGTTCTCTCTCTCTCTCTCTCTCTCTCACACACACACAGCTTTTAACAGAATAACTGCAAACACAAGTTGATTAATAATAGCAGTGAAAAACCAGACACCAAAAACAAAACTCACTTTGTACTGACGAGCTCTCTTTCAAAATATCCCAGAATTGTAGTTAGCTATAGGGTCGTCTGCTCACTAGGAGATTTTTCCAAATAATGAAATCACTGTAGTAGAATGACTCTCATGTCTTAGTCATCTCTCCTAATGTATTAACTCGTGAATATCAAATTTCAGTAAGCTTTAATAAGTCAGCTTATACATTACTATATGGTAGCCATGAGTACCAAGCAAAACTAAAAGTCCACAGTGTTTTGTGCCATTTGCGTATGTGACCCCAAGGAAAGATTGATCCTTAGGAACAGGTTCTCTTCTCACCCTAAGATCTACCAGGGGTCTATACTTAGAAGCCCATTGCTCTGTTGAGACATGCCTTACATATCGCAATGCTCAAAGGAATGAACGTATGGTTCTGGGACTTCCCACCATTCCCTCCAAGCCCCTTTCTCCTCCACAGGACGAGAAGTCATTTCCTTTCTAAGACGCATGCCTCCTTGATATAAGATAGAGTCTGAGAGCCAGCATGGAGTCCAAGTTCCTTGCTCTTTAAAAATGTCTCCCAGAGATGCCAGCACTGTGGTGTAGCTGATGAAGCCTTCACCTGTGGTGCCAGCATCCCATATGGGCACCAGTTCAAGTCCTGGCTGCTCCACTTCCAATCCTGCTCTCTGCTATGGCCTGAGAAAGCAGTGGAAGATGGTCCAGGTGCTTGGGCCCCTGCACCCATGTGGGAGACCTGGAAGTAGCACCTGGCTCCTGGCTTTGGATCGACACAGCTCCAGCCATTGCAGCCATCTGGGGAGTGAACCAGTAGATGGAAGACTTCTCTCTTTGTCTGTAATTCTGCTTCTCAAAGAAATAAATGACTCTTGAAAAAAAAAAAAAGTCTTCCAGAAACACCTACAATTCTCTTATAGGTCAGATAAAATTGATTTTTTTTAAAATGTTTTAAAAAAGGAGTGGTTGAAGGCTTTGAGGAATCAGACCAAAATGGGAAGCGTGGAGTACAGTGTGAGTGTGTAATCAGGTGGCAGCTCATGTCCTGACGGATGATTCTAGCGAAAAAGCCAAACAAAGCCTGCTGCATGTTCGGCTTTCTGTGCAGCCACCATAGACAGCGTTCTTTGCAGAACATTCTACAGCATATGTCTAGTCAGTGTGTTTTTTCCACCCTACTTGTTGCCAAGTTCCAAATGCTTAAAATAGTTAACCTTCACCACCTCTTTGGAAAGCTTGGCAATGCATTTCAAAAGGGAAGCTTTATTCTGCCATCCTTAGAAGCAGTAACCCACTGAAATTCACCAATGAAACAGGTTCAGTTCCTTCTGGAATGCAATCCAAGTATATCTGTTAAGAAATCTCTCTTTTCCAGAATACTGTTTAGGTGGTTACACAGCAAGGGCCAAAGACCAGCTTTCCAACCATTAAGAAATACATACGGGGCTGCCGCTGTGGCATAGCGGGTAAAAGCTGCTACCTGCAGTGCTGGCCAGTTTGACTTCCAGCTGTTCCAGCTCTTTGCTATGGCCTGGGAAAGCAGTAGGAGACAATCCAAGTCCTTGGGCCCCTGCACCCACATGGGAGACCTGGAAGCAGCTCCTGGCTTCAGGTCAGCACAGCTCTGGCCGTTGCAGCCAGTTAGGGAGTGAACCAATGGATAGAAGACCTCTCTCTCTCTCTCTCTCTCTCTCTCTCTCTGCCTCTCCTTCTCTCTGTGTAACTCTTTCAAATAAATAAATAAATCTTAAAAAAAAAAAAAAGAAAGAAAGAAATACACATGACGGGACAGGCCTTTAACCCAACAGTTATGATGCTGTTTAAAACATCCATTCCTGGTGCCAGCTCCTGATTCCCGCCTCCTGATAGTGTAGACCGGGGGAGGAAGTGGTGATGGCTCGGTTAGTTGAACTCCTGCCACCCACATTACCTGCTCACTGTGGGCATTTGAGAAGTGGATGGGAGCTTGCTCTCTCTCTCACACTTGCTCTCTGCTGCTCAAATAAAAATAGTCAAGTTAAAAATAAATATACGAGCAATCACATTTAAGAAATAAGCAGTTTACTCCATGTTAAATGATATGCATAATGTGAGCTTTCAAATTTGTTGTTTTATTGAATAGTGACTGAGTACCTACTGTCCACTAGGTGCTTCAAATACAAATAAAAATAAGAATGCTCATTGCTCATTGCACCATACCTAGAAAGGATTGTTTCTCTTCTAAAAGAAAGATACGGGGCTGCAGCAGGTATGGACTGCGTCCCATCAGCCCAGCTGTGCTGGATCTGTGTTTCCAGAATCCTCTTCCCGCACGGTTCCAGCTTAGCACGCACCTGAGGAGCTGTTTTATCGCAATTTGAAAGGCAGATGTGAAATGGTCATGATACACCAGAGGATGGAGCAGGACAAGGAGCACTGGTCTATCTCACCTACAAGGGGTCTTCAAAAAGTTTATGGAAAACGTGTATTACGTTAAAAAAAAAACTTCATCAATTTAAAAAATGTTGCCACCAAAACAAACTTATTTGGTTCCATTTTTCCATGAATGCTTTGAAGTATTTTTGTACATGATTGTTTTTCTGAACATGATTGTCTGCCTGGGATGATGTATAATTTTCTTCATCCACTGTTGATTCTTGGATCTATGTCATAGAAATGCTATACTTCACTACAAGGAAAATTCATGTGAACAAGCAAAAAAATCACTAAACACAAAACAATAAGTGCTAAGGAAGGCAATAATTCCTTAGTTCTCAGAATGTGTTCTTGGTTAAGCCACATTTAATCTATCCATGTGGATTCACAATAAATGACTGATACAAATAAATTTGTGGGAGGCTGGCACTGTGGCATGGCAGGTGAGGCTGCTGCCTGCAGTGCCTGCATCCCATATGGCCGCTGGTTCGAGTCCCAGCTGCTCCACTTCTAGTCCTCTCTGCTGTGGCCTGGGAAAGCAGTGGAAGATGGCCCAAGTGCTTGGGCCCCTGCACCCGAGGAGACCTGGAAGAAGCTTCTGGCTCATGGCTTCAGGTTGGCACAGCACCAGCCATTGCAGCCATTTAGGAAGTGAACAAGCAGATGGAAGACCCATCTCTCTCTCTCTGCCTCTGTCTCTCTGTAACTCAGCCTTTCAAATAAATAAATACATCTTAAAAAAAATAAATTTGTGGGCTATAATTAATTGCTGCCCTTGTACCGAAGATGGAACCAATATACAGTTTTCTAATTTAACACTGGTTTATTTATCAAAATTCCACTCATTGCTTGAACTGGAAGGGCAGAAAGAGAGAGATCTTCCATCCTTAGTTCACTCCCTTAATGACTAAAACAGACAGGACTGAAACCAGGAGTCCAGAACTCAATCCAGTTTTCCCATGTGTATGGCAGGGACCCGAGTACTTAGGCCATTGCCTGCTGCCTCCCAGGGTGCACATTAGCAGGAAGCCAGATCAGAAGCAGACTCCAATGTGGGATGTGGGTGTCCAAAGCTGTGACATAACCACTGTGCCAAACACTACCCCTTAATGCTTTTTTCCAAACTCATTTTTAAAAATACTATGCTTCAGAAGAGACAAGTCTGGAGAATTTAATTTGGTACATGATCCAAAGCACATTCGAAGTTATTTTAGTGTGTTGCCCAACATCTTTTAGGAAGAAACAAGGGTAAAAATAAATTAAAAAACAAATACATGTTGCTCTAAGTAGGTCAAGAAAAGCAGACAGAATGATAGCCACTATTCTAAAGATATCTACTGGGATTCAAAAGAACAGATGTGCTTTAAATAAAAACTCTCCCAAGGGATTGTGGGGTGCAAAAATACCTCAATCATGGGGGTTGGCACTGTGGTACAGCAGGGTAAAGCCCTGGCCTACAGCACTGGCAATCCATGTGGGCACCCGTTCGAGCCCTGGCTGCTCCACTTCCAATCCAGCTCCCAGCTAATGCACTTGGGAAAGCAACAGAGGATGGCCCAAGTGCTTGGGCTTCTGCACCCACATGGGAGATCCAGAAGAAGTTCCTGGCTCCTGGCTTGGAATCGGCTCAGCTCTGGCTGTCGTGGCCATTTGGGGAGTGAACCAGTGGATAGAAGACCTCTCTGTCTCTCTTTCTGTCTACCTCTTTTTGTAACTCTGTGTGGAGAGCAACTCGGACTAGACTAAGTTACTGGAATTAAGACTTATTCTATGCATCTGCTCTCCCACAATATGGCGCTGGGAGAGGAGGAAACAGCTTCTACACAGCTGCCTCCAGTTCAACCAATAAACAGCAGGACCTGCTCCTGATTGCAGGAGAGCAGCGTACTCAGCGTGTGGGTAGCAGAGTTGGGATTGGTGGAAGAGGACTATAAAGGAGGAGAGAGACAACATGCACCGGGAACATCTATCTGAAGGAACACCTGTGCAGCCCCCGAGAGAGCCGGCCGGCGGTGTGCCGCTCCCCCGCGGAAGTGGGGAAAGTGGCTAGGGGGAACCGCCCTTCCACGGAGGTGGAAGGGACGGTAGCCAACCCGGGAAGAACCAGCAGCAAACCCGGGGAGGGCCGAGCAGACAAAAGAACAGCGCAGGGTCCTGTGTCGTTCCTCCACGAAGAGGGGGAGCGACATAATGGTGCCATGACTCGGATATGAAGCCTAGGCAGGGTTTAGTGTCGTTCCTCCATGAAGAGGGGGAGCGACAACTCTGTATTTTAAAATAAGTAAAAAACATCTAAAAAATTTTTATCATGAAACCACTGATTCATAGGATCCAAGAGTCTCTGGGGGCATTATGAGGTCATTTAGTCTAATCTTCTACCCAAACCTTATTGTCCATGCCTTGAGTAAAAACAATGATAGTAACACCAAACATTTATGAAGCATTTGCTGTGTGTTTTTATGTCAATTCATTCAATACTCATAATAAACTTGTAATAGAGGTATTATTACATTTCCATTTTACAGATGAGGAAAACTATAGGAAGACAGAGGGTGTCAATGTCTACACAGTCTTAGCTTGAAATTGCATTGCCTTGCAGTTCATTAGGGAAAGAATGTGTCTACTAGGAAGCTCCCTTTATAAAAGTTAACCCCAAAACTGTTCTAACAACTCCAGCTCACTTTAAATTCAGTCTGAGCTGCAGCTTCTCCCTCCCAAATGATAGGAATTCCCAACCCAAACGCAGCACACACTTTCCATATTGTCCTCCCCACAGGAAGGCAGGGTCTTCCAGAAAGCACCCCTTGGCATCACTCTAAAGGTTACTGCCCGGATCACAAGTTTACCTTTGCCCTTTATGTTAAGGACAGCAACAGTGACCACACTGCTGCTTCCCAGGGTCTCGGAGCTCTGGGCAGGCCATACTTCAGGTCTCTTTGACAGGCAGGCAGTGGTGCTGTTGTCCAGGGGACAGTACTCAATAAACAGGCTGAGCTCCATCATCCCTGGTCTCCCCTCACTTCTGAAACTGATTACCTTGCTAACTGCAGACACCACCCAGCCAAGCTAATGAGCTGCTGGACAGGAGGCAGTTTGTGCTCTCGGGAGAAAAGCCACGAAGGACTGGCAGGAATGGGAGCCTCGTAGAAGTTCAACTCGGCTCTTCTCTGAGACTAAGCCCAAGAAATTCTCAAAACACCACTTAGCAGGAGACAGACTTGGATGCAAATTCCTCGTGTTCCTGAACACAGCCATTAATTAGTATTCAGAGAAATAAAGGAAAATGAAGATTTGAAGGTCATCACGTTAACATTGTATCCCCACTTCTGAATAGCCATGTGTGTATACTAATTTGCCACCCATTCCTCCTATTAATCACCATCTCTGAGGAGAACTGGGCCAAAGCAGATTCGCCTAGTGGCGAAATTCTCCCCCATAAATAAAAGAAATCCCTATTTGTTCAACTTTAACATTTTCATGTAAATTAGAGTCATGGAGGCAGTTAAGCTTTTTAGCTCCCACTGAAAGGAATCCAGACAGAAATTCTTATTTCTCAGCAAACCAAGATCAACCTTGGGCCTTTTTTTTTTTAACCTCCCAAACCTGGTCAGTTAGGACTTCCCTCCTTACAAGCTTCTCTTTTTGCCAAATGGGTGCACATTCTTTTCGTGAATGAGCTGAGAAACCATTGCAATCTTTCTGCAGCACAGAACACAGTCCCTTACTTAGCTGTGAAGGCTGCTGAGCCCACAAGAAAGTCTTCTTGAAGCAGCGTGGAATGCAGGAGCCTCTGGGCACCACTCTTCCTCCACTCCCCCTGCAATAACCTCAAAGCCTTTCCACTCTGTCCTGCTCCCCCGGGACCGATGGGCCACGGTGCCTAGGCAGACGAGAAGAGGACAATGGACCCAGCGGGTCTACCAACGTCCTCCAAGCTCAGAGAAGCCATTCCCTTCAGGTTGTCTGCAAATGGACTTTCCCTATGGTTTGAATCCCCCGCCTTTCTGGAAAACACTTCGGACCCTTTTGTAGACATTCTCAGAGCAAACCTAATGGGCATTAATCATTATGACCAGGGAGAGTAGCCTTGAGCTTCAGTGGCCAAAATACAGACAGATTCACACTGTATTTCTTTAGTAGTACACACTGGCATACATCAAGCACACAGTGTTCCTAAATCTGCTAGGAACGGGAGCTAATGTCCTGATGATTCATCTCTGCAATCATTTTTTTTCTGTAAGCAGCGAAAAATCATTCCAAACCAGCAGCTGGAAAGGTCAAACGGGAAATTTGTTGCTATCTTTGAATAATGTCTTCTGCACAAGAGGAGAGAAGGTTGAAACAGAGAAAGGAAACGATGCTTCCTACTCAGGTGTCAAACTGAAAGGCATGAGATGTTCCCAGGCGTGGGGGTGTGCCTCCTCTCCTCTCCCTCCTCACCCGTGTGTTGGCATCACTCATTTAATGCCAAGGCGGCAAGAGCATCGTCGATCCTTTCATAGACTCAAGTGCTACTCCATGGACTCTGTTATTTCAAACATAATAAGGCAGAAACTGGCCTCTCACCATAGACAATTCCAAGTTTTATTTATGCCATTGCTTCTGTGTAAGGGTTCACATTCAGGAACAATAAATCTCAAAAAGATGATTGAAAGAAGAAATCAAGTACAAGGTTTCTAATATTCACAAACTGGTCAGGTTCTCTCCTCCAAGGGAGGCACAAACAAAACACATAGCTCTGCTTCAGGAGAAGTCCCCAGGGGCCCCCAGTAGCCTTCACTGTTAAAAATAAAAACGATTAAGATCCAGTGGAAAAGGGGAAAGACTCCATTGCTGGGCACACGGTTTTAAAAAACTTCTAATAAAGAGGTGTAGAGTCTGGTCAGAGACATACATCACCCTTGACCATAACTCAGCTCAGGTCCCCGATACCTACGCAGCAGCAGATACCCTGATACCCACAGAAGAGACTGGAAGTGGGTTAGTTAGATATAGCGAAGTAGAGTGGTTCCACACCCTTGGTCAAAGTGACAGACTTACACTTCAAAGCCTAAACACGGCAGGCTGGCACTTACTTGAGCTGCACCTACCAACAAGCACACACACTCAGTACATCAGGTCGGTGGCCGAGGATTAGCACGATGTGAGTGCAGAAGAATCGTGATGGACAAGGTGGTACTCCTGGTCTACAGGCAGTGCTCTGAGTTTAGCTGGCAGAGGAGCCCAGTCCCAGACAAAGCCGTGAGTCCTCATGGGAGCAGACCTTCCCCAGACCCGCCTACACATAGAGCTGGGGTCATAGTAACAGCCATGCGTGATGCGCGTGGCCCCCAGGCACTCCTGGAGGTGCTGGGAAAGCCAGCTGTGTGTTCTCAGACAAGACGCTCCTGCTGGCTCTGCCCTCCCCTTCACCACCGCCAGCACCCTGGCCCACCATGACATCATCCGCTGTTTGGGGGTTTACGGCTTAGTGAAGTCAAATTCTCCCCTCCCATTTCAGTAATTCGTGCTGAAACCCTGATTTCTGGTATCCAACATTTATCATTTTTAGCAGAGCAGCTCTCTTGGTTCCTCTGCTAAGGTTCCAGGGCGGATCAGATCCCAACAGCAGGACATATACCGTCTGTAGAGTCTCAACCCTGTGCCAGTGTTAAGGCTCTGTGACTGTGACTCTTCAACACGTCCAGCTCCTTCTTCCTTTACAGTAGGCTCTCTCCTTACCCATCAAGCACGGAAGCTTCCGCGTGCCATCCTGCAGGTGGTGAGCCATCCCAGGTAAACGAGGGCACCAGCAGGAGGCAGACACCAGGCTGGAGAAGGGACCCCTCTAGGTCTGCATAGGAGAGCTACCCCCACTGCACAAAGGAGGTTCTCAGGGGTATGAGGCTCCTGGACAGTCAGCACATAGCATGGGATCTTCCCTCCTATTATCTGCCTTATTGGATTTAATGCACACGTAAACTAGCAGAGACTGGTGGGCGCAATGCATTTCTATTTCCAGAGAGAGGTTGTAGTTTTTAATCAGGTACGTAAAAGCTTCCTAAAGCAAGTGTCAAATCAGTTTAATTGATGGAAACCAGGGAGTATTTTCCACCCTTCCTGCGAGGTATCTCAAGTCCTTCGGTTCCCAGTCAGGCTCGCCTGCTCACAGGAGCCATTCAGGGGACCACTGCTGAACAAAACCGAGCTCTGCTTCACTCCCAGCTAGGAAGAAGGAAAGGGGAAAAGAGAAGTAGGAAAGACTCCAGCTTCTTGTGTCCACCTACATCAGTCCATCTTGCATGGCTCCGGTGAAATCTCTGAGGCCGAGCACTTTCTGAAGGGAAGAAGCCCCCTTAGCTCACAGTTCTGAAGGCTCGAGGGCTCGGCACCCACGGCAGAGCTCGGCTCTGGTGAGGGCGTCACGCCACGAGCATTTCAGAAGGGATCACGGTGTGACCGGAAGTCGGAGAGCCTGCGAGACTCCCATCTTGCTCTTCTGCGACAACGCTCTGTGAGTCCTCCCCAGACTCCCACGGGAACTACGTCAGCTCCCGCCAACATCAGTGCGCCAATGACCTCCCACTGGGCTCCACCCCTTAAAGGTTCCACATCTCTCAATGTCTCCCAACCCATAAACGCACTGGGGACTCACTCACACACTTAAATCATATCTGAATCATAGCACCACATCAAGCCCTGAACTGAATCCATTATTTTCATCTCTGCTAAATCGAAGTCCAACATTTCCACCAGAGTAGGTCTTCACACCTATATGAACACTGACAGGTTGAATACACAGGATGGCTCCAGTAACTTGAAAAAAAAAAAAAAAACAACTGAAAATATCTCCAGACTTTAAGTTAACTTTAAGTTAAAATACCAATTTTTAAGTTAAAATAAAAAAAATTTTATATTTACCAAGCATTCAAAGTTTCAAAAGTACCCCTTCGCTTCTATCTCACCCAATGCAAGGCTATAGATGGATTTTTTTTTCATCCTGGTTAAAGAGATTCTTTATTCCTACTTAGTATATGGAACCCACAATATTACCTAGAATAATCTCACCCAAAGTCAACTAATCACAAACTTTTGTTTAATGTACAGAACACTTTGACAGCAGCAGTGTTTGGATAACTGGAAACTGTGAGCCAAGATGACACAGCAAGCTGACCAGCACACCACACTCCAAACCCTTCACTGTGCTCTTTTCAGCCATTCAGAATTGTAATTATACTTCGGAACATAGCATTATGGGACATTGTTCAAACTTTAAGATCTATAAATGTTTGACACTGCCCTCTCCCTCCCCTCTGTGGGGAGTGTTCTTCATGACCATCATGCCCCAACCCTGGACCTTCTGTCTCACACGCCCCTAATCCACCAGTGTACTCAGCCTGGACCGCACTCCACGTGGACTGGTCAGTGGTGCTCTGGTAGCAAGCGCATCCCCTCTCTGACACTTCCCATGATTTAGTTCAGTGCTTACTACACACACACACACTCTCTCGCTCCCCTTGTCTCTCTCTCTCTCACTCGCTCTCCCTTGCTCCCTCCCTCTCTTTCAATACCCTAGGAAGTCACCACAGTACACTCACGCTCTTACTTACCCTAAGCCAGGCTCCCAATGCCCCAGCTGATCTCTTCCATCCTCTCTCCGGTGTAGGAAATCCTCCCACTCTCTTCAAGCCTCCAGCCGCCCCTTCTCCACAGGGCACTGGGCGTCCTAGCGGCCTGACGCTGCAGGTCAGCTCTCCCTGCTCTCCCCTCCCCTCCTTTGGGCCCTGCGTGTAGGCGCTCTCCTCTCATCACAGGGATGACTCTGTCCCTCTCTCTGAGACTGGCTTGTCTACTTGTGTGAACCCTCCCAGGCCTCCTGACTCTTCTTACATCTTGTTTGTTTGTTTTGTAAGATTTATTTATTTGAAAGTCAGAGTTACACAGAAAGAGGAGAGGAAAAGAGAGAGAGAGAGAGAGAGAGAGAGAGAGAGAGAGGTGTCTTCCATCCGCTGGTTCACTCCCAATTGGCTGCAATAGCCTGAGCTGAGCCAATCCGAAGCCAGGAGCCTTCTTCCGGGTCTCCTGTGGGGTGCAGGGGCCCAAGGACTGGGGCCATCCTCTACTGCTTTCCCAGGCCACAGCAGAGAGCCGGATTGGAAGTGGAGCAGCCAGGACTAGAACCGGTGCCCATATGGGATGCTTGCAGTACAATGGCAGCTTTACCCACTACGCCGCAGCGTCAGCCCCATCTTGTTGGTTTCATCGGTCCTATTTTTTTATCCTCCAAGTTCTCTTTATCATTTTTCTCTCCCTTAAACAAAAACACATGCAGCATTCTTCTAAAATAAAGCTTTTTAAAAAGAATTATTTATTTTGAAATTCTGAGTTACAGACAGACACACACACACACACACACAGAGAGAGAGAGAGAGAGAGAGAGAGAGAGAGAACCTCCACCTGTTAGTTCTCTCTCCCACAACAGTCAGCACTGGGCCAGGCTGAAGCCAGGAACCAGGAGCTTCATCAGGGGTTTCCCACGTTGGGGGTAGAGGTCCACGCACTCGGGCCAACTTCTGCTGCCTTTCTTAGGCCATTAGCATGGAGCTGAATCAGAAGTGGAGCCACTGGGATATGAAATGGCACCCATATGGGATGTCAGCATCACGGGTGGAGACAACCTGCTATGCCATAATGCTGCCCCCCTAAAATAAAGTGTAACAGACAAAGGGCTCTCCTTCCTGAAGTTACATCCTCTTCTCAGCCGCTCTTCCTACATTCTCAAAGAGCCCGCTTCATCCACTTTCAATTCGACTCCAAGCTCCCGCCTCCTCACCAAAGAAATCATTGCCTTGGGGGCCAGCACTGTGGTGTAGCGGGTAAAGCCAATGCCTGCACTGCTAGCATCCCATATGGCTGCCGGTCTGAGTCCCAGCTGCTCCACTTCCGATCCAGCTCTCTGCTGTGGCCTGGGAAGGCAGTGGAGGATGGCCCAAGTCCTTGGGCCCCTGCACCCACATGGGAGACCCGGAAGAAGCTCCTGGCTCCTGGCTTCAGATCAGCGCAGCTCCAACCATTGCAGCCATCTGGGGAGTTGAAACAGCAAAGGGAAGACCCCTCTCTCTTTCTCTTTCCCTTTCCCTCTCCCTCTCCTTCTCTCTGTGTAACTCTTTCAAATAAATAAATAAATCTTAAAAAAAGGACAAGAAATCATTGCCTTGAACAGCAGTGACTCAACAGTCACCAGACCCAGCGTCTCATTGCAACATTCGCTGCGAAGCAAACTTTGATCTCCTTGTTTCTTTTGACCGCTCCTTGTCTGTCTTCTTTTACCCGAGATCCTCCTTTATTGTATGTTTATAGACTCAATGCACCCTGCCTTGCAGACTGGGTGTTCTTACCCCCAACGCTTCACCATGACACTGCAGGAGGTGCAGACACAGGAAAACCAGGATGCGTCTATCATTTAAAGATGATAACAAGGAGCAGGCACTGGATGCAGCTGGTTAAGCCATTGTGTGTGCTGCCTGGGTCTCATACTGGAATTGTCAATTCGAACCCCAGCTCCTCAACTTCCAATCTAGCTTCCCACTAACACACCTGAGAGGCTACAGCTGATGGCTCAAGTACTTGGGTCTCTGCTACGCATGTGGGAGACCTGGTTGGAGTTTTTGCCTCCTGTCTTCAGGTTGGCCCAGCTCCAGCTGTTGTGGCCATTGGAAAGTGAACAGTGGATGGAAGATCCCTTTTTCTCTGTCTTTCACCCTCTGTTACTCTTTTTTTTAAGATTTTATTTATTTATTTGAGAGTTAGAGTTACAGACAGTGAGAGGGAGAGACAGAGAGAAAGATCTTCCTTCCATTGGTTCACTCCCCAAATGGCTGCAATGGCTTGAGCTGTGCTGATCCGAAGCCAGAAACCAGGTGCTTCTTCCCGGTCTCCCATATGGGTGCAGGGGCCCAAGTGCTTGGGCCATCTTCTTCTATTTTCCCAGGCCACAGCAGAGTTGGATTGGAAGAGGAGCAGCCGGGACTAGAACCCACACCCATATGGGATGCTGGCACCGCAGGTGGAAGATTAACCTACTGAGCCACGGCGCCGGCTGCCCCCTCTGTTACTCTTTTAGATGAATAAATCTTTAAAAAACTAAAAACAAAGACAAGAACACCTTATGAAAATTGACCATGTGTTTTAAGATGAAACCACAGACCTTCCTAGAAAAACATATTTAGCAGTGTGCTCTATCTACATCACACTCCCAGACCCCAAACATGCAAGGGTACTTCAAAAAGTTCATAGAAAAATGGAATTAAAAGTTCACTTTAGTACAAGAATTATTTGGAACACCATGCACAAATTTTTATAACACACATTCTCCATGAAATTTTTGAAGACCCTTTGTATGCCCCCTGCCAACAGGGCTACCTCACTGGATAAGTTTTGAAAACATCCAACATGTTATCTTATTTGAGAGCATCCTAGCAAATTTATGATCAGGGCAATGGAATTATTCTTTCATTTCTGAGGGTGAGGCACTTGAGGGAGGATCTGTTTCTTGATTAACTTGGGCTTTCAGCTATCTAATATGCCTTTACAAACAATACCCAACTTAGTGATGTGAAACAACAGCAATTTATAATTTCAGATGACTGTGGGCGGAACAGGGCTCAGCTGGCCAGTTCATTCCCAGCCTCACTTGGGATTTCTCATGACGCTGCTCAGATGGCAGCCGGGGCTAGAATGTCTTAGATGGCTTGCTTGCATGTCTGGCACCTGGCGAGGGACAGCTAAAAGGCTGGGCTCAGCTGGAACACGGCGGTGGCTGGGTCTCTCTCTCTCCATGTGGTCTCAGGGCCCCTGAACTCCCCTGCAGGGGGTTTCTTGCACAGTGGCTTGGAACTCCCTAAAGGCCAAAAGCCTTCTTAGGGTTTAAGTTCAGAACTGGGACCCTATCATTTCCACTGCATCCTACTGCTGAGAGCAAACCACAGCTCAAGGGGGCGGGAAGCATGGCCCCAGCTACTGCACCTGTCTGAGTGATGAAGCACGAACTGGGCCAGTTCTTTGTCGCCATTCCTACGCATGACAGAGATGTTTCTCTGTGTTACCTCTTCTGCCTCTTTCTCTCCATTCTAAATTTCTATTTCTAAAGTTTTTTTAATGTATTTATTTGAAAGGCAGAGTGACAGAGAGAAAGAGAGAGAGAGAGAGATTGACCCCCTCCTTTCAACCCCTGCTTTTCTCTGTACTCCTGCTCCAGTTCCAGGCCTTATGAACCCTGACCTAGACTAGTTGTAAAATTATACTCTAAAACCCAAGATTGGTTTAGAACTGAAGGGAGAAAAATCACTCATCAACCTCTCTCTCTCACACAATTGCTGTCTTATTTTGGCTTATTTTTGAGATGTATCATGATAGTAGGTTTATATTATTGTCACACGCTTAGTTCTTCCATGTTCTATTGCTGATTGATTTTGCTCCATAACCTTCATAACTATGAGATTTTAATGACTGCATGATTTTCCATCCTGAGTGTACCTTAATTTACTTAACAATTTCTCTACTATTGGGTATTTTTCTCAACATCGCCTTTTTAAAAAAATTTTTTGTCATGGTTACTTGGTGCTGAGCAATTTCATGGATGTAGCTTTTTAATGTTTGAGATTATATCCTAAATATCCAAAATTGGTCTTGTTAGGTTTAATGATATGAGTATTTTTCTAGACTTTAGTTCATATTGCAGAGTACTTTCCAAATAAATCAAACTGTTTTATATAGTTTTGTATATAATGTATTTGAGAACACAATTTTCCTACCCATTAATTAGAGCTCAATTTTATCATCAAGGTTGTTTTTCCAATCTTAATTGACAAAAAGTGGTATCATTATTTCAGATTGTACTTACTTGAAGAATACTGAGACAGTCCTTTGCATCTATTACCGATGAAAATTTTTCTTTAAGGAATTGCATGTACATGTTTTTTGCCCATTTGCCCTTTGATATTTTGCTATATTTCTCATCAATTTTATGAAGCTTTGTGTAATAATAATACTATTATTTGTTTATATATCTTCTAATTTGTTTTTAATTTCAGCCTTTGAATATAGCCGTCACTGCCTAAAAACAAAACAAAGCAACCAATCAACAGAAAGAACCATCGGCAGCTCTCTACCAGTTAAAGCAAGCAGTGCCCATCTCTTTCTCACTCAGACATCCCTGGCAGGTGGCACTCACATGCCTGACACACCTTTGTACTTTCTGGGTTATGCACAACTTTGTGTGTGTGTATGTGTGTGTGTGTGTGTTTAGTGTCTCAGGAATAGAGAATCCAGTTTTCTTCTTGACAAAACAGCACAGGAATATTGGCAATTTCACTGGGATCCTATGTCCTGATGTGAGCATGGCAACAGTGGTAAGAGCATGATGGTGATGCCCTAGTTTCCTCACACACCTGTTCCATACCTGGCACACCTGGTAAATGAGCGGGGAGACAAGTTCTGTCTGAAGTCAGACCCAAGGCTCCTATTATGGCCATTTTCCCCCGGTGAGCTTTCCACACAAAGAAGGAGTCAATTTCCTTGTCCAGTCGGGCAGTATTCATCCCCAAAGGACTCCAGAATAATGAACGCCTTAGTCAACCACCTGCAACCTCAGGGTCGTGGACACTGATACATGATAGTCGTGTTTCTGGATGCCTCTCTAAGGAGCACGCGTGGATACATCTGATCAGTGCCAGATTCCAACTCAGCTTCTAGTTCACAAAGCCAGTTGGCTTGCTATTGTGTGTTCACACTGCACACACAGCTGCCCTGCACTAGCTGGTCCTCCAGCCTTTAGTCATCGTGCCAACCACACCCTTCAACCCACAACGGAAAACTCGCTCCCTTCTGGATGCCTCCCCAGAGGCTTCCTCTTGATTGCATTGCTGCAGAACATAGATTAGTAGGTCCATGCTCTCTTGTTTTGTGCTTATGTTTAAAATCTAACTTGCTAGTTTTTACTAACTTCCTTGACCAAACAAGATTATTGAGCATATACAATTGCCACTGTTCCCACAATCGCTCAGGTGAGCCTGAAATTTATGTACTATCCCGGATTGCCAGAATGGGGAGGAAAAAAATATTTTTAAAAATCTAAAATTCCAAAATTTTAAAAATCTCTTTATTATAGAGCTAATACTATTCCTTGGTGGAAACACTGTAAATTATATAAAACAATCAAAGTATCCATGATTGCACCTGCAAGCCACAGTAGCTGTTCTCATGTTGCTGTACACCCTGCTAGAGCTCACTGCACCTAACTCTAGACAGAGCTGGACATGGATGTAGACCTACATGTGCACATCGGCCTAGATGGACTAGGAAATATGCAGTTTGTCCTACGTAACAATCACACAAGAGAAATATAGCATGGACCCTGCGATGGCTAGTTTTAGGTGTCCGTGTGACTGAATTAGGGGGTATCCAGATAACTGATGGGTGCTGTTTCTGAGAGTGCTTGTTGAGAGTGTTTCTGCAGAGAACAGTAGACCAGGGAGGACCTGCCCTCACCCAATGTGAGCGGACACCGTGCAGTGGCCAAGGGCCCAGACAGAACAAACAGGCAAAGGGAAGGTGAAACCTCTCTCCCCGGACTGAGACATGCTTCCTCTCCCGCCCTGGGACCTCAGGAGCTGGGTTCTGTGGCTCTTCGACTACAGGCCGTGCACAGCAGGCCCTGCGCGTTCTCAGGTGGTCAGCCCTGGGCACAGTTAGGAGCACGTCACTGACTCCCTGGTTCTGGTGCCTTTGGAGCTAGACTCGGCGATGCACCCAGCTGCCCAGATTCCCCAGCTTGCAGACAGGCCGCCATGGGGATTCGCAGGCTCCATCTCAAGGAAGCAATGCCCCTAGCAAACCCCTCTTGAATATCTATCTTTCTATCATCTATCATCAATCTGTCTGCTTATCTGATCGCCTACTGGTTTTGCTTCTCCGGAGAACCCAGACTCGTTCTGTTCTTAAATTCCACAAGAATATTTTCCGTTACCTGAGCAAGTGGAAAGGAACACTGCCAATTCACTGAATAGAGAGCCTTTCTTAGCTATAAAGAAAATTAAATACAACGTGAATTGCAGGGAGATGCTGTGTTATCCCTTTTAGATATCTTAACAGAAACAAGAGCAACCCAACATGGGTTCTAATACACAAGGACAGTGCAGATGTGGCCGTCTCTGAAGGCAGGAGTAAATTGGTCAGATAATCTTCCAGGTTGCCTCCCCAAATTCTGCTTTTTTCTAGGCCATGTAGCAAGATGTGCTGAGTAATGAGTGACACTGTCACTGATGAATTCTGTGACCGTAGGGAAGTCAGTTTACCTGTCTGAGTAGCAATAAAATAAAGATGTTATAGAGGTGACCATCGATGAGAGGAGGTAGTGTTCCCTGTGGTCATGATTCTATTGCTTCTAGATCAGGAGAAGGGGCTGGCTTCCTACTGGTTTCTATACTTTTTTCTTCCTGTGGGACGCTATAAATCCAAATTCCTCTTAAAATTGTCTTAAGAGTCAGTACCATTTGAGAGTTATCAGCATCTTGAAGATTGGCAAGACTTTCTGACAAAATAAAGACAGAGGCCCCAACCCATATCCTTGTATTCATGCAAACTTTTATATGATCATATGACATTTCCTGGGTATAGCTGGAGCAGAAAACACAACACAGGGAGAGAACAAGGAATTTCAGAGCTTTGGAAGCTCAGAAAGTAGAAAAATGCTGCAAAAGTGGGGAATTTGGGAGAGAAATGAACACAGAGCAGTATCCGCTCTGAAGTTTTCGTGGCACAGAGTAGCCATCCTAACATTAAGAGAGGGCGTCACCTCCACACATAAAGGCAAACACACTCACGTGACCCTGGCATTCTCTGTGTAGGATTTTGTTAAACAGCACTGAAACATTCACATACGATGTTCATTTTTACACCCATTTGGGTATGGCAGAGAAATTAGAGGAAGGAATTGATAAGGAAGAGGGCAAAATGAATCCAGTCATGTTCCCTCAAACTTGAGTACCTGCACATGGGTTCTCTCAACCGTGAAGTGCAGATGGTAAATTTCAGTGTGGTGTCATCACACTCAAGTTCCACGAATATCTAAAGGGCTTGAGAAACTGGACAGCATTGTCCCATGTCCTACACATTGAGCATGCATAATGTCTAAGAGTTCCTCCCACAGCACTTGCACACACTATCTTATTGTACTGTCAGCTTTCTGTATCTGTGAGTTCAGCCTCAGTGGATTCAACAAGCTGCAGATTGAAAATATTTGGGGTGGGGAATGGCATCTATACTGAATACGTACAATTTCTTCTTGTCATTATTACCTAACCAATACTGCATGAAAACTCTTATTATATTGTATTTTTATAAATGATCTAGAGAAGACTTGAAGTATATAGGAAGATTGTGTGGGTTCTGTGAAAATACTATGACATTCTACAAAGAGACTTGAGGATCTGTGGAATTTGGTCTCCATGGGGGGGATTCTAGAACTAACTGCTCATGCAAATGGTGGGACAACTCTACTTTGTGCATTTTGCCTCTAATCCAGACCTCTTCTTGGGCTCCAGTATTCATCCAACTGCCAACGTGACATAGCCACTGGAATATCTTCAAGTCACCTCAGACCCTACAGGCTGAAAAGTGGACTTGGGGTATTTCAGCTTCAATTCCTGCACTCAGAGGAGGATGCCATCCTTCACGGCACTCTTCGGGCCAGGGCCAAGAGTCACTGTGGATGGCTCCCTCTGGTCACCAAGTCCTGTTCGCAGCACTGCCTTAATATCTGGTGAACTTGCCCATCTCCACTTCTCTCTACCATCATACCGGCCACTCTCTTGGTCCAAGTTAATCTTGGCTCTTCCTGAGCTGCACTCCCAGTCTTGGTTCACCAACTCTCACCCATTTCTTCACCATGCTGTTTATCAGAGTAACTTCTTCAATCAAGTCACCCTCAGTGTCAACGGTTCAGATGACTTCCCTGCTCTTAGGAAAAAGACACAGACGACCTCACAGTTCAGCTACCAGTCACTTATCCAGCTTTCTCACGCTTTCTCTCTCCTAGACACACTAACCTTGTCTCTGATTCTTGAATTTGCTGTATTTCCTCCTGCTGCAAACATCTGTGCTTCCCGCAACCTCTGACTGGAGCCCTCTTCCCTCAGCTCTTGGTCTGGCTAAGTCAGACGTTCTTCTCTTTCCCAGACATACCTGACCAGGATGAATGCCCACCCCACCCCTCACCTCGCACTCATGACTCATCATATACTTTGACTTCAAAATCCACTCGCGATTGTGGTGTTACAATAACTTCAGTGAAGCGGTCTTGTCTGCTAGACTATAAGCCCCTTGAGGGCACGCAGCATACCTGTTTTCCTGACACACACTCAGTGCTGGACAAAATATGGTTTAAATAAATCAATGAGTGAATGAACGAGTGATGATACAGTTATTATTTCCATACATGTCTTCCCTAAGAAGAATAAGTTCCCTTGAGTGCGAGTACATCTAGTTCATCTTAGTACATCAGTGTCTAGAATTGGATTATCATGGTTTTTAAAAGATATTAAATGTTTGCTGAAGGATAAATGAATTCCAAGATTGAAGTATTACATTAATGGAAAGAATGGGGCCAGAGAGACCTTAATTTGAGTTCCATCTCTTTTCCTTCCCTACTAATAAGACTAGTGAAAGCTTGTTCCTTTTCAAAAGTTCAGTTCCCTCACCTACGTACCTGCATTACACATCTGTCACACAGAGGGCTGGCCCATATGGAGAACCCACACTGAGTCTGGTAAACAGTCACCACGCAAACCCTTCCCCGTGTCCGCTTCCTTTATACATCCTCCTTGACACATCTGCGAGATTATGGCATGTGTGTTGCCTCTTTTTGTTTGAGAACTTAATTCCATGAGCCCTGTGTCTGATACATATTAGTGTTCCTGTTTTTCCTCCCAGGAATTCATTAATTCAGGTATTCTTTCTTGAGCTCATTCATTTGTTAAAATGTTCACTCATCCAAAGCTCACCATACACCAAGCACTGAGTTGGGTGTCCTCATGTTCTCTTAGAGTCCACGATAGGAGTCAGACATGAAGCAATCACATGAACGAATATTTCAAATGCTAGGAGGAGTCAGTCTCCAGTCCAGGCTCAGCCAATCCTGTCCTGCAGACTGACGCCAGAAATGAGGAATAAGATGTTGAGGCTGAGAAGAATGGATGGGAAGGTCATAGGCAGGTGAAGGGGGGAAGGGATAGAAATTCTTCTTAGTAGGACTGATGTGTGAATATCCTCAATCCAGAGAAAACAAGACTCCTGGGAGAACTGGAAAGGCCAGTGTGGATGGAGGCGCCATGAGGAGTGGTGTGGGAGGAGGCTGAAGGGATGGGCAGACACCTTTCACAGGCCATGGTAAGCATTGGTCACCTTATTGTGCCAGGGAGTCAGACCAAAGTATACAAGGAGTTCAAGGCAACTCAAGATGAAGGAATGCAGAATCCAATCAGGTAGTCAAGGAAATTAATTGTGAAGTGGGTCAGAGTCTAGAAAACATCTTTTAAGTTGAGCAATACAAGCTGATGGAGATCATGTGTGAAGTAGAAAAGAGGATAACTTGAACCCACGGGATTCTGATGGTAAAGTCAGTGTCTTTTAAGAGGTAGAATCAGTGTCCCTGTCAGTGCATCAACTATAAAAAGAGCTCAACACATCCACTGTGTCTTAGATAGGATCATCCTGGACACACATGGCCCCAAATCCCTCCAGTCCTAAACTTATGCAACTTGATGACTGCAGTGATGACGGCTTGCAGGAAGATCCAGGAACCAAGAAATGCACAGAACTTAGGAAACACAGATGAGGACCAAAGAGAAGAGGAGTGAGTGATACCGTTGACGGGATTTAAATATACCATTCAGTGACATGCTGGGAGTGAAGGCTGGGGTGGACCAAAGAGTAGGGCCCTACACAGCCCTAGGAATAGGCCAAGTGGGCTACACATAGGAGCACCAGATAGCAATGCTGAATGGCAGGAGGGACAAGTTGACAGTCAGTAGGGTACTGGAGTCTATTTCCAGAGTCCACAGACCTGTGGATAGAAGCTCTTAAGTTCCCGATATCATGTCAGACTGGACCCCCTGACAGGACTAAAGCTGTCAGGGAGCAAATCTGGAAGCAGAGTTCTCTGTTTTCCATCAACCATTTTTAAAGCATTGGAACATTTTCCAAAAAAGTAAGTCTTAATTGTAAACTCAATATGTTGCAGATGAAGGAACACAGCTCCCATTGAAGAGGAATTTGAGGGAGTGGCATTGGGCTCTACTCTATCCATTGGGGATAGAATAGGTCCAATTAGCCTCCTTTGAATCACTGGGGGTGGGGAAGTGGCACCAGTAACTTCTCTTTTAAATACTGAAATTTGGGGGCAGGGGACACTCAATCTTTTCTTAAGTCCTTACCACATTCTTAAGGACAACTTGGAGAGGTCAGAGTTAGAAGTTCCTATATCTGATCATTTATCCTCAATCTTGGCCAAGAAAAAGCAAATATGAATGCTAAAGATCTTGGCAATGTTGGCCACACCTGGGCCAGCCAGAAAATTTTTTTAAAAATTCCATGATAGCTATCAGGCTTGAAAGTAGATTAAGAAAAATACATTGGCCACATTTTCCCTGGCATCAAATCAGGGGATAGAATTAAGCAATGGCAGTTGTGATGTGAACAACCATGGCCTCAGGCTTTGACTGCACATATAATGCCTACCACTGAGGCAGAATGTTCTGGGTTGTTGTGGATCTGAAGCTGTGTTATGCTAAGCTGGTGATACAGGAAGTTCCTGAGACAGCAACGTAAGCTCAAGTCTAACAAGCATACAAAATGTCATAAATGATGACAACAAAAATATACATGAAGGTGAAAGGAAAGACCACTAATTCTTTACTGGAGGGGATACAAATTGGTCCAACTTCTTGTAGATAAATTTGTCAATATGATCATCAAATAAGTGTGCATGTTTGTCAACACCAAAATTCTACTTCTAGAAACGTATCTTGTACAAATAGTCATCAAGTGTACAGATACATAGTCATGGAAGGCTGTTTGCAGAATTAATTTTAACAGCAAAAAGAAAATGTAGAAATATTAAAACAATCATTAATGAAAGCTTTTCAAATACATTATGAGGTATACTCAGGACAGATACACTACAACTGCTAAAAGGAGAAAAATACATCTGTATGGATGTGGAAGTACTCATTAATGCAGTAAGCAAAAGAGAATCATAGGCAGTGTGGAGAGTACAATTCTACTGTCTGCAAAAGGCTCAAAACAGGGGCTGGTGTAGGGGGATTAGCAGGTAAAGCTGCCACCTGTGATGCTGACATCCCACATGGGAGCTGGTTCATGTCCTGGCTGCTCCACTTCTGATCCGGCTCCCTGCTAATGGCCTAGGAAAAGCAGAAGATGGCCCAACTACTTAGGTCCCTGCCACTCATGTGGGAGACCAGAAGAAGCTACTGGTTCCTGACTTCAGCCTAGCCCAACGCTGGCCATTGTGCCTATCTGGGGAGTGAACCAACTGGTGAAATTTCTCTCTCTCTCTCTCTCCATAAATCTTTCTCTGTTTAAAAAAGATTTGTTTTATTTATTTGAAAGACAGAGTTACAGAGAGAGGTCTTCCATCCTCTGGTTCACTCCCCAAATGGCCACAAAGCTGAAGCAATCTGAAGCCAAGAGCCAGGAGTTTCTTCTGGGTCTCCCACATGTGTGCAGGGGCCCAAACACTTGGGCCATCCTCCGCTGATTTCCCAGGCACATTAGCAGGGAGTTGGATGAGAAGTTGAGCAGCTGGGACTCAAACTGGTGCCCATATGGGACGTCAATACTGCAGGCTGGGGCTTTAAGTCACTGCACCACAGCACCAGTCCCCTGAAAATCTGACTTTCAAAAATAAATACATCTTAAATTAATTTTTAAAAAATTTTAAGACTCAAAAGAATATGCATCTGTATAATTCGTATTGACACTAAGAGTCATGGTTGTTGGCCATGCCACAGAAACAAGATTGACAAACATCAAATTTGAGAACAGATGTGTAGGAAGAACTTAGAGAGCTTTTTTTTTTTTTTTAAAGATTTAGTTATTTATCTGAAAGAGTTACAGAGAGGCAGGGGCAGAGAGAGAGAAAGGTCTTCCATCCGCTGGCTCACTCCCCAAATGGCCACAATGTGGAGCTGGGCCGATCTAAAGCCAGGAGCCTCTTCCAGGTCTTCCAGTGGGTGCAGGGGCCCAAGCACTTGGGCCATCTTCTACTGCTTTCCCAGGCCATAGCAGAGAGCTGGACTGGAAGTGGAGAGCCAAGACTCAAACTGGCACCCATATGGAATGCTGACACTGCAGGCAGCGGCTTTACCCGCTATGCCACAGCACTGGCTCCGAGAACCTTTGTTTTTAACTTTATACTCTTCAGTGTTATTTGAGATTTAAAAAAATAATAATAAAATGGATGTGAAAAATAGAAGGAAATTAATATCAAGATTTATGGCAGCGGGCCAGCGTTGTTGCATAGTGTGGGGAGCAATCCGGACTGGACTGAGTTACTGGAATTAAGACTTATTCTGTGCATCTGCTCTCCCACAATATGGCGCTGGGAGAGAAGTAAACAGCTTCCGCACAGCTGCCTCCAGTTCAACCAATAAACTGTAGGACTTGCTCCTGATTGGAGGAGAGCAGCGTACTCGGCGTGTGGGCAGCCGAGTTAGGATTGGCGGAGGAGGACTATAAAGGAGGAGAGAGACGGCATGCACCAGGAACATCTATGGGGAACATCTAAGGGAACCCGTGCAGCCCCCAAGAGAACCGGCCGGCGGTGTGCCGCTCCCCTGCGGAAGTGGGGAATGTGGCCAGGGGGAACTGCCCTTCCACGGAGGTGGAAGGGATAGTAGCCAACCCGGGAAGAACCAGCAGCAAACCCGGGGAGGGCCGAGCAGACAGAAAGAACAGCGCAGGGTCCTGTGTCGTTCCTCCACGAAGAGGGGGAGCGACATAATGGTGCCATGACTCGGATATGAAGCCTAGGCAGGGTTCAGTGTTGCTCCTCCACGAAGAGGGGGAGCGACATAATGGTGCCGTGACTCGGATAGGAAACCTAGGACGGATAGAAAACTTAGGAGGGAAGAAACGGGAAGAAATGGGAAATTACCGGAGAGAGAGACTAGCAAACAGCCTAGGGAAAAGCCGGACGAAAAGGGTGCCGGAAGAAGCTATTGAAAGCCTAGGCATAGACTCGGATACGGACTACGGGGGGAAGCTGGGAGAAATCTCTAAGGTCGAAAGCGAAAGTGAAAGCTAGAACAAACAGACTCGGACGCGGACTGTGGGGAGAGGCCAGGAGAAATGAGGGAGGAATATCGTTGGAGGAAAGTTTGGGGAAACATACCGGGTAGAGAAAAATGTTAGGGAAATTGAAGCCGCGGGGGGCAGGCCAAGGCAGACACGAAAGCCACTTTGGGGTTCTCAAGTTAGCCCGGGAATAGGGGGCGAAAAGTTGAAACCAGAAGCTGAAACGTGAGCCTGGTTGGGATCCGTCTGATTAGCCCGGGGAGCAAAGGACGGGAAGCCAAATCGTGGGGCGGAGACGTATGCTGGGTTGAATTCGCCAGGCTAGCCCGGGGAACTTAGATTGAATGCTAGTGGCGGACACGTAAGCTACGCTGTGTTACTCGCGGAAGCCGCCGCGTGCAGAGAGAGCACGGGGCGTGAATAGATAGGGAACGGGGCTGGCGTAGGCCGTGGTGCAGACGCGAAGGGCGTGGAGACCGCGGAGCGCGCGAAGCCAAGCAGCGCAAAGCCGGGAAGCTGCGCAGATGAGAGAGGCGCGGGCTGAAGCGGCTCACATGGGAAGCCGCCGAGAAGTAGCCTCGGGGCGGGCAGCGGGAAGCTGCGGGGAGAAACAGAAGTTTGGAAGTGGAGTGAGAGAAATGGGAATGTTGGCAGACAGAAGTAAAATGGGAGAAATAGGAATGCCCGGAGATAGAGAAATAGAGAAATAGAAAGGCCTCCCTACAACACTGCAATGTGAGAGCTTGGATTCGGTCTGCCTGATTAAGTGAGGCGATGAGCACGATGAGCACCTGCGGCAGCTAGCAGCTTATGCGCCGCAGGTCACCGAAGACAGGCACGAATTAACATCAGTAAGGCCTCCCCACAAAAAGGCAATGAGAAGGCTTGGATTCGGTTTGCCTGATAGGTTTTGTAAGCCCCTGCGGGCAGAGCAGAGCATGCGCTGCAGGGCACCGAACACAGGCACGCATCAGCGCCTAAAAACCTCCTCACAATGGCGAAGAGAGGACCCGGATTCGGTTTTCCTGATTGATAGGACTTGTAAGAGCCTGTGGCAACTCTAGCAAGTAGAGCAGAGTGTGTGCCGCGGGACACCGAAGACAGGCGCGTATCAACGCCAAAAAATAAAAAGAAAGGGGGATCTGTGGGGAGCAATCCGGACTGGACTGAGTTACTGGAATTAAGACTTATTCTGTGCATCTGCTCTCCCACAATATGGCACTGGGAGAGAAGTAAACAGCTTCCGCACAGCTGCCTCCAGTTCAACCAATAAACTGTAGGACTTGCTCCTGATTGGAGGAGAGCAGCGTACTCGGCGTGTGGGCAGCCGAGTTAGGATTGGCGGAGGAGGACTATAAAGGAGGAGAGAGACGGCATGCACCAGGAACATCTATGGGGAACATCTAAGGGAACCCGTGCAGCCCCCGAGAGAACCGGCCGGCGGTGTGCCGCTCCCCTGCGGAAGTGGGGAATGTGGCCAGGGGGAACTGCCCTTCCACGGAGGTGGAAGGGATAGTAGCCAACCCGGGAAGAACCAGCAGCAAACCCGGGGAGGGCCGAGCAGACAGAAAGAACAGCGCAGGGTCCTGTGTCGTTCCTCCACGAAGAGGGGGAGCGACAGCATAGCGGGTAAAGCCACAGCCTGTGACACTGGCATTGCCTATAGGTGCCAGTTCATGGCCTGGCTGCTCCACTTCTGATCAACCTTCCTGCTAATGGCCTAAGAAAGCAATGCAAGATGGCCCACGTCCTTGGGCCCCTGCACCCATGCGGGAGACCCAGATGAAGCTCCTGGCTCCTAGTTTCAGCCTGGCCCAGCCCTGGCTGTTGCAGCCATTTGGGGAATAAACCAGTGGATGGAAATCTCTGTCTCTCCCTTTTTCTCTGTAACTCTTTCCCATAAATAAATCCTTAAAGAAGATTTATGGCCAGTTTGGGCTGACTCCTTGTCTATCCTCTCTGTGCCCTGCCACAGAGGAAAGCATGCCACAGTCTACAGAATGATCTCTCGTATGATGCTCTGTCTGGGACTGCTCCCAGCAGCCACCAGCCCTGCTGTAGGAGACTGTGGCTCAAATTTTATACACATTTCAACCCCTTCACAACTGTGGCTGCCACTTAGAATCCTGGAGACAGAAGGGGAAACTTGATATTTGAGTCCCAGGACTTTTATGAAAAGGAATTTCCTTTTTATTACTCAAAAAATCAAGTCCCTGGAGGTGAACGTTTGGCACAGTGGTTACGATGGCATTATGGGTGCACACATCCCACATCAGAGTGCATGGGTTCAAGGCCCAGTGCTGCTCTCCACTCCAGCTTCCTGTTAGTGCATACCTTGGGAAGAGGCATCAGATGATAGTTCAAGAAGTCGGGTCCCTGCCACCCATGTGGGAAACCACGATTGAGTTCTGAGCTCCTGGCTTCAACTGGGCCCAGTCTCAACTACTGTGGGCATCTGGGGGATGAACCAGTAGATGGAAGGTATATTTGTAACTCTTGTTCTCCCACTCACTTTCTCTCACTCTCTGCCTTTCAAATAAATGAAATTTAAAAATAAAGTCTCTTATGAAAAAGCTAAACATAGGCAGGCATCATGCAAACATCAAGACAGAGCAAGTGTTCAGGGCAAGCTACGTGAGACATGCCAGAGGCTTGGTCAACTCCACCACCCTTCCTATTGCTGTCACTTCAAGTGGCCTCAACAACATTTCTTTCCCATGGTTTTCAAAATCTAGTCAAGGCCAGCAGATTTGGTTTCTGGGGTTTGCAGGGGCTGCCTATTGACTGTGTCCTTGCAAGGCACACAGAGAGTGAGCTGTGGTCTCCATTCCTCTTTTCATAAGGATACAATACCATCCCAGGGACCTCACTTTCACAACACCATCTAAAGCTAATCACCTCTGAAACACCCTCCTGTCGCTCCCCCTCTTCGTGGAGGAACGACACTAAACCCTGCCTAGGCTTCCTATCCAAGTCACGGCACCATTATGTCGCTCCCCCTCTTTATGGAGGAGTGACACTAGACCCTGCCTAGGCTTCATATCCGAGTCACGGCACCATTATGTCGCTCCCCCTCTTCGTGGAGGAACGACACAGGACCCTGCGCTGTTCTTTTGTCTGCTCGGCCCTCCCCGGGTTTGCTGCTGGTTCTTCCCGGGTTGGATACCGTCCCTTCCACCTCCGTGGAAGGGCGGTTCCCCCTAGCCACTTTCCCCACTTCCGCGGGGGAGTGGCACACCGCCGGCCGGCTCTCTCGGGGGCTGCACAGGTGTTCCTTCAGATAGATGTTCCCGGTGCATGTTGTCTCTCTCCTCCTTTATAGTCCTCTTCCACCAATCCCAACTCTGCTACCCACACGCCGAGTACGCTGCTCTCCTCCAATCAGGAGCAGCTCCTACAGTTTATTGGTTGAACTGGAGGCAGCTGTGTAGAAGCTGTTACCTCCTCTCCCAGCGCCATATTGTGGGAGAGCAGATGCATAGAATAAGTCTTAATTCCAGTAACTTAGTCTAGTCCGAGTTGCTCCCAGTTGCTCCCCACACCCTCCACCCAATACCATCGCACTGGGGACTAGAGCTTCAACACAGGAACTGAGCAAGGAACAAGCATGCAGCCCTCAACACCAGCCTCAGCAAGTATGGCCTTAAGGCTTTAAGTCTTCCCTTCCCACATGAAGAAAATCAAGTGCATGGCTCCGTGTTTGGTTCCTGGCAGTGCACGAGACAGGCAGCTCTCTGCTAAGAGTTCCCATGACTCCAAAAAGCTAGGGAAGTGAAGAAAATTGGAAGTATGCCTCCCAGACAGCCCTGATTGACATGGTAGTTGTTCTACACACACACACACACACACACACACACACCTCTGCTTCCCCGGGTTCCCAAAGGTGAGCTATTGCAATAGATGGGGCCCATGTTTGGAGGCAGGGGTGGGCCACACCTGAGTCACGGTGTTGGGAGGAAATTTCTGGTGATCAGCCTCTATGGTTGTCTGGTCCTTGAACCTATCTCGAACATTCTGGTCCTGCCTGCAGAAGCTTGCTCACTGTAGCTGGCCCATCCCACATCCCCTCGCAAGCGCGTAAGCCTCCCAACTGGCTCACGTTGGAGGTATCCTTGGGTTATAGCAGAGAAGTAAATAAAGGTTACCACTGTCATCTACTCCTCCTTCCCCACACTCGGATGCTCCTCCTTCCTGGTTTCCAAAGCACTTACTTTCTGAGATGCTATATAATGTCTTTATTCTCCAGGTTTGCCCATCATTTCTCTCTGCCCATAGAATGTAAATTTCACAATGGTGGGGATCTAAGCCTGTTTAATTGATGGATGTGGCCCATGTGCTTGTAAGAAGTCTGACACATAGTAGGGGCTCAAAAATTATTGGCAGAATTGAATTGAACTGAAACTGAGCCAGGAGTCAGGGTTCTCTTCCGAATCCCCAAGCTCTCTGATTTCCAGAGCCTTCCTGGCTGTGGCTCAGCCCATTGGCACTGTCCTCAGAGCTGGCCACGCTCCCTCCTGCAACTGCCCTGACACTGATCCACTGTGTGTGCACAGCTCCTCTCAGGCACAGAAGCAGTCTCTTGCCCAAGGGCTGATGGTTGAGCTCCCGAAACCTGGCTCAGGTGAGATCCCAGGCCTGGCAGCTGGCAGCCAGACATGGTAAGCCATCCCCAGCTCTTTTCAGCTGTTTCCAAGCACTGCTGGCTATGCCATGAAACAATTCTGCATCTTTTCATGTGCTTCTTCATGTGACACAGTCTTGGAGGCCATGAGCAAGCCCCAGGGTACTGCTCACCATCGGCTGCCTTGTGTTAGAGCAAACATCCAGCCGTGTCCACATGTTCCGCACAGCCCTGCCTGGGGATGCAGACACAAAGCCTGAGCCAGTGGCCAGTAGGTCCAGACGTGGGTCTCGGATTCATCTTCTTGATCAATCAGAAGAAGGAAATGGGTCTTTGAGTACTGCTGAGAACACTGAACTAAAGACCAGATAGCAGAGGGGACATAGCCAATGTCACATGGCGAGATGGTGGCACACTGGCCAAGACGGCTGCTTCTCCTATGCTGTTCTTCCCCTTGGCTCCTGAGTGTCTTCTTGACAAGTGACAGGGCCACCAGCCCTGCTCTGCTAAGTTGGCTTAGGCACAGGGGTTCTTGGGGACTTCCTCCCACCCTCCACTACTCTCCTCCACACCACTCACCTATGTCTTCAGTGGAAGACAACAGACTCCCATGACACTGTCCTTCTCTATGGCAGGCATGCTCTCACTCATTTGCTTTCTTCCATCTCTGTTCTCCTGTTCACCTAACACAGTTCCTTGCTTTGCGTGGGTACTAAACAGACAGTCATGGGATAAAGAAATCAATACATGGATAAGTGAACTGTCTTCCTGTCATTAGTGTCCTAGAGCTGGAGTCAGGTTTCTGTCCCTAGTGTCATAGTTGCAGCACCAGCACGGTCAGACATGGAGATGTCTAGTCCTCACTTCTCAGAGCGAATTTCTTGTGGGTTTTATAGATGCTTTGGGGCTCATACGGAATCAGGAGGCAGAAAGCACAGAATAGGCCTGGCTGATGAGCTCTGGGCTCTGAGGAATGGAAGCTCCAAACTGGACTTCCAGGCCTGTCAAGCTGGGACAGTGACCAAAGGGGCGGGTGTAAGGCAGGAGAGAGGAAGTGCATCAGAGCTGGGCAGTGCTGGCCAATGCTCGTGTGCTGGCAAGGGCACAGAGATGGGACAGCACTTGGGCTATAAAAATCATTTTTAGGTTAATTTTTGGGAGACAATGAGGCAGAATAGAAATAGCTCAGGCTTTGCAAACAAATCAACGTGGTTTCCTATCCCTACTGCACCAATTGTCAGCTGTGCGATCTAGTGCGAGTTACCTAACCGTGTTTACTCATTTGTAAAATGGAGAAAGTAAAGTGTGCAGGGATGACCTGGATGTGAAAAGAAGTGTGTGTGTGTGTGTGTGTGTGTGTCCTCTCACAGTACCCAAAACACAGAACACACTAAACTACCAGGAAAAGGCAAGTTCAAAGTTTTATTCAATTCAGTAGTTGTTTATAGACTCTTACTAGGTACTACTTGGTGAGAATTCCATTTCAACCTCATTTTAAAACATCCTCCAACAAGAAATCTAAGGAGATGGATAGCTCGTCAGCCAGATGTCTGAGTAGCAATCTGGACTTGTGACTGGCATCTGAAGTGGGGACAGCCTCGAGGACTGAGCCCTTAACCTGGGGATCTGAGCTAACTCCAGGAAGAAAGTGCAGAATCGCTTGGTTGGGGGTTAGGGGAGAGCCCACCACATCTGGTGTCAGAAGTGTTGTGTAGGCCGGAGCCACGGCTCACTAGGCTAATCCTCCGCCTTGCGGCGCCAGCATACCGGGTTCTAGTCCCGGTCGGGGCGCCAGATTCTGTCCCAGTTGCCCCTCTTCCAGGCCAGCTCTCTGCTGTGGCCAGGGAGTGCAGTGGAGGATGGCCCAAGTGCTTGGGTCCTGCACCCCATGGGAGACCAGGAGAAGCACCTGGCTCCTGCCTTCGGATCAGCGCGGGTGCGCCAGCCGCAGCGCACCGGCCGCGGCGGCCATTGGAGGGTGAACCAACAGCAAAGGAAGACATTCCTCTCTCTCTCTCTCTCTCTCTCTCTCTCTCTCTCCCACTGTCCACTCTGCCTGTCCAAAAAAAAAAAAAAAATTTTTCAAAAAAAGAAGTGTTGTGTTGAGTGAGTGATGTGTGAGAATAGGAAAACACCTGGGTTTTTCCCCCATCTCTATTAGCTATAATCATTGTTAAGAAGTCACCAAAAGAAGATTTGGTATGCAAATTTGCTTGAAGCCGCTCTGAGCTTGGTAACTGTTGGTGGACAATAGCTCACCCTGAGTAACTACAGCAGCACTGCTTTCTGCATAGGGTGGGTACGAACGTGAACAATTTCCCTTCTTAACAAAGGGACACCTTGCACGGTTGCTCTCTCTCTGCATCTGTGGGTGAGAGTGGGGTTCTAAGACGTAGAGCCACTGCCCTCTCTCCTCGGGCCAGGTGAACCAACCTCTTCCAAAGCACGGTGCTTCAGGTTAGACCTCCATCTCCATGCCTTTTTTACTGGCAACGATGGTGAAGCAAGAGCCACAGTGTGAATTCTGGATGTAGCTCAACTATCGCCGAAATCCACATCAACAGTTAATCTCAAATTATTTTACTGTTGTCCATCATCCTTTAGATGTAGCTAAGTTAAAATCCAAGGATTCAGAATTAGATAATTAATGACATTATTTTTAATTGTGATGAATAACAGAGCCAAGTTGGTGAACAGGCTATCTGGAGAGTCAGTTACAGGTGGTAGCAGCCCAGTGGGGTCCATACTGGTTCATTTGTAGTGACTGAGGACATTTTAGAAAATTCTGGCTAACGAGTAACGGGCTGCAGGTCTTATGTTGGACACTCCAAATCCTGGTGACATGGATTACTTGGAAGGAGATGGAAACTGCCCTTTGAATACTTTTGACTGTGCAAGTCAGGGTTGACAGACAATGGGAAGAGTTGCCTCCTTGATTCTTGGAGCACATGTCACCGATTGGTCACTACACTGTCTCCTGCTGAGCCCAAACTCAATCCCAGAACATTTTGGAAAATAGCCATCACCAATTATATTAACTGGTAATACCCCAAATGCCCATCAACAAGGGGAGGAGTGAGTAGACTTGGAAACTCCATACAACACAAAACTATTCTGCAGTAACAAGGAGTGAACAACAGCTACCTATACCTGCCAACAAGACCTGGAATAAAAGTAACCAGGACGCAGAGGGACTATGCAGTGTGATTCCAGTTATTTAAAAGAAAGAAAAAAAAACTTACATGGTATAGTTTAAGGGATACATAGAAAAGTGGATACAAATCTATAAAGAAAGCAAGAGAATGACAAATTCAAAATTGAGCAGAGTAGACACTTTGTTATGGGAGAAGGGAGAGATAAAAATGGGGGAGGGTTGCACAGAAAACTTTAGATGTGCTGGGCTGTGTTACTTGGGTGATAATCAGTCTTTACATTGTATGTACACATTATATATTCTCCACTGTATATGGAACATATTTATTTTATCTATCTAACAGGCAGAGAGACAGACAGGTTGCCCGTCTGTTGGTTAACTCACCAAATGCCCACAATAGCTAGGACTGGGCCAGGTAGAAACCAGGAGCCAGGAGTTCAATCCAAGTCTCCCATGTGGGTATCAGGAACCCAACTACTTGAGCCATCATCTGCTGCCTCCCAGAGTCTGCATTATCAGGAAATTGGAATAGTGACCTGGGGCTGGTTCTTGAACCCGAGCCCTCTGATATCAGACTGATATCTGAGCTAATTTCTTAATTTCCAGGCCAAATGCCCACCCTGAATTACGTCCAAATAAAGAATGAACTTGGGCCAGCACTGTGGTGCATTGGTTAAAACCCCGGCCTGCAAAGCCAGCATCCCATATGGGTGCCAGTTTGAAACCCGGCTACTCCACTTCCAATCCAGCTCCCTGATAATGTGCCTGAGAAAGCAGAGGAAGATGGCCCAAGTGCTTGGACCTCTGCACCCATGTGAGAGACCTGGAAGAAGCTCCTGGCTCCTGACTTCAGATTGGCTCAGCTCCAGCCATTGAGGCTATTTAGGGAGTGAACCAGTGGATGGAAGACCTCTCTCTGTCTATACCTCTCTCTACCACTAAGTCTTTCAAATAAGTAAAATAAATCTTTAAAAAAATGAACTTACAAAACTATCAGATTCCACCTAGAGATTTATATCTCTAAAAGCCTGAAACAATTAAGGTTTACTTTTTTTAAGATTTGGCTGATTGAGTAAGCATTGATTATATCAAATATAAATAAAGAGGCCGGCGCTGCGGCTCAATAGGCTAATCCTCCGCCTGTGGTGCCGGCACACCGGGTTCTAGTCCCAGTCAGGGCGCCAGATTCTGTCCTGGTTGCCCCTCTTCCAGTCCCACTCTCTGCTGTGGCCTGGGAGTGCAATGGAGGATGGCCCAAGTGCTTGGGCCCTGCACCCCATGGGAGACCAGGAGAAGCACATGGCTCCTGGCTTCGGATCAGTGCGATGCGCTGGCTGCAGTGTGCCGGCCGCGGTGGCTATTAGAGGGTGAACCAACGGCAAAGGAAGACCTTTCTCTCTGTCTCTCTCTCTCACTGTCTACTCTGCCTGTCAAAAAACTTTGGTATGGAGTGGTTCCTTCATATGGCTTATCATTTGGAGAACAAGTGAGAATTAATGGTGTATACTCTAATTACAGGATAAATGTAATAGTTATATAAAAATATAATTGCCTGAATGTTTCAGGATAAATATAATAATTGTCACATATAAATATAATTAATTATCTGAATCACTAATGCCCTGAGGGTAACTTCTACGAGCAGTCATCCCGCCGTAGCAAAGACCACCCTTTCCCATTCACCTTTGGCTGGGAAGAACCAAGTTATAAGAGCTGATGATTTGTGCTCCACCTTGTCTCTGCCCGGCCTCACCTGTTGTGCAGGTGCAACCAAGCTGCCTGTGGTAGCCCCCACTGGGCTTTCTTTTCCTTTCTGAACCCAGTTCCTCCAAGAGGCCTGCGTTTTCTACTTTGGGAATCCCCCCTCACAAGGCACTCTTAGGCCTAGCCTTTCTTAAAACGTCAGAACTGATTTCTCTAAAAACTCTATGTTCTGTTTCTAACCATACAGTACCAGTGGAAGGAACCAGAAGTTCTCTATGGAATGGTCTAGAAGTAATAAGTTAGAAAACTTGCTGTGTGACTCACCAGAACCTGAACCCAAAGCCGTCTAGGCCAGGGTGGGTGTTAGCCTAGTGGTTAGACACCCACGTCCCACTTCAGAGAACTTGGTTTCATACTTGGCTCCGGCTCCCATCTCCGGCTTCCCAGTGATGCAGACCCTGGGAGGCAGTGGTGGTGGCTTAAGTAATTGGGTTCCTGCACCCATGTGGGAGAGTTAGATTAAGTTCTTGGCCCCGGGCTGCATCCTGGCATAGTCCTGGCCATTGTAGGTATTTGGGGAATAAACCAGTGGATAAGAGTGTTCTCTCTCTTTCCCTCCCTCCCTTCCTCCTTCCCTCCCTCCCTCCAATAAGTAAACAATTAAGTTTTAAACATCGTCTTGGCTGACGTCTCTCTTTGTACTGCTTCTGAGTCCCTGGTTGGCTCTGATTGACAGCTCACACTTCTCCAGTGGGCTGCACTGAGGCCTCACACAGCCACGTGCCCACCAGTTCCCCCAACCCCATTCTACGTCCTCACCACTTGCACCCTGGCCTCTACTTTCCCTCTCAGAAGTGACCCAGACTCCAGGGGCAGCCGGGCCTCTCTGCTCCAGCACCAGGGCTCGACTCGTGCTGGGGTGCTTTAAGCTAGAGGACTGCAGATTATAGCTGTGCACAGGGCCATCTCCTTGGAGCTGTCTTTGGGACTTTGCAGGTTCCTTGAAAACCCAGAAACGTCAGGAAGACTTTGCCCAAAGAGGAGGGGAGGAATCAGCGAAGGTTAAGAAAAGCACGTGTTTACAAAGGAGCGATTATACAAATAACTGGCAGGGCTGGTGAAGAGCCATACTCGCAAAGGACCCCAATTATTTGTAAGAGTCACCGCTGGGTCTCCCGAGAGGGCCCAGGAAGGGCTAATTGGGACCCATGGTAAGAGATTTTCCATCTCTGCAGGAAAACAGCTGTGGCACCAGCAGGCCCTTTGCCCTCTGATCTGTTTTGCATTTCCAGGTCAGAGAACAGACTTCCCAATGGCTGCCTTGGGTCCCCAGGGACTTGGCACAGCCCCGCCCCAGCCCCCACCCCAAGTCATGGGCCAAAAGCCCTGGAGCCAAAGAACAATGCTGGTCATTTTCTCGTTTGCCTCCTCCTGGGCTGTGTGTCCTATGCAGCAGACCTCAGGCTGTGAACAGGTCTGAGTGCGACCCCCGGGGCAGGCAGCTCTTGTCACGCAGCCCTCCTCCCCGACCTTGGCCTTTGTGTCTACACAGACAAGTGTGTGTGGCGGTGGGGGCAGGGGAGCATGGGGAAACACCCAGCAAGGTGGACAGGGGCATCCCTGCAAAGTGTGGAATCCTGGCAGAGCACAGCAGGTGTTCCCTAGCCCTGAGGGGCTGCTGTGGGCTGGGCGGCTAGACCGCCCCATTATCTGCGGGTGGAAATCTTCAACTCTCTGAAGCCCAGCGTGCGGGCAGCAGCCCTGCAGCTCCCATCAGGTGCTCAAAGCGCTCATGGCCTATGAGATCCCCTCTGCCAAACAAAAGGGCTTCGGAGTCAGGCGGACAGGAGTCCGAGCCCTCCCTGCTCAGTCACTCCGCAGCTTTCTGACCTTGGAAATACTTCTTCACCCACGACAGAGTTAATTACATATGCCTCAGGGGCAGGCATTGGGCACTGCAATTGAGACACCTGCTTGGGACGCCTGCATCACATATTGCGTGCCTGGATTTGGGTCTCAGCTCCACTGCTGCTGTATTCCCTGGGAGGCAGCAGGGGATGGCTCAAGCGCTTGGGTCTCTGCCATTCATGCAGGAGTCTCGGATTGGGTTCTGGGCTGTTGGCTCTGGCCGGTCCAGCCCTAGCTGTTGTGGGCATTTGAGAGTAAACCAGCAGATCTCTCTTGTCTCTCTCTCTCTCTCTCTCTCTCTGCCCTTCAGATAAATTTTTAGAAGAATAACAATATATGCCTCACAGGTGTGCTGTGGGGGTTTTGGGGACAGTGACTGCACCAGGCTGGCATACATAAGTCCCTAGCACAGGCTAGACCCTGCTATAAGGCCTTGACTGACACACTGCCCTCTCGCCATCCGAAAAGAACTTTTGGAATTCTCAGGGCACCACGCTCTTTGCATCGTGGTTTTTATGCAACCGGAGCCTGCTGGAGGCAAGCTGTGAAGGAGAGAGTTTGCTCCGGGCTGCCCCACCCCTATTCACGGGCCCATCTCATCCCCACCTCCCCAGTGGCCGCCTTCCAACCAGGGCGGGCTCCAGATTCCACAGGGGACGAGCCCACGCTCTGGAAACGGGCTGCACCTGGGAGCCACATTTTGCGAAGCACTTGTGTAGGGAATGACAGGAGACCTTGTTGAAGAAGAGTGGGATTAGGGGGCGGGGCAGGGACAGAGATGGGCGGGGCCCCTCCTGATGTCTCCCCAGCCCTGTAGCCCACTCTCTGCTGTCTGCCGTGGACACAGTCCTGCCTCTCCCAGGCCCTCAGGAGAGAGTTCCTCTCCCTTTCCCTTAATTCCTCTCCGCGTGGTTGATCTGAGCGCTAAACCCGCTCCGGTGTGCCAAGGGCCGCTCTGCCGTGGTTCTCCGCAGAGGAAGCCATCCCGCGCGAGGGAGCGTCCCTAACTGCAGAAACCAGGCGCACCTGTGAGCCTGGAGGGCCGGCGGTCCATGCACCGGCCCAGTGCGGTCAGCCCGCCCCCGCGGCGTTTACTGGGCCGCACCGTTCTTCCAGGAAGAGAGTCAAGAAAGCTCGAAACCTCCGTCCAGGACAAGGATGGCGAAAAAAAGAAAGGGAATAAACACGAAAGCGTAGGAGAGAACTCCTCCAAGGCTAAGGCAATTTTAAAACACGTGGTACAGGGGAACGTGAACTTGGGCCTGCTGTGGGGCATCTCTGGCATCTCTGCTCAGACTTGAAAACAACAAGGCAGTCCCTGACCGGTGAACATTCCTCTAGAGACTTCGGTGCCCGAGAGGAAAGCTGCCCCTTTCCGATATGAAGTTAGACCCGAAATGTAATGGCAGTGTTGCTTGCGCCTCTTGCTTTTCTTATATCTGGACACAAACCCCTGCCCTATTATACTCTCGGATGTGAACATTCCAATGATGTCATTCCTAAGGGACTCAAGATCTCTTCGGGCAACTAAGAGCAGGTCCCCAAAGGTCCGTTCACAGGGCAACGCATGCTTCCCTTAAAGGGAAAATGAGGTTTTCACAAAATAGATGTGATGACGGGCGACTTCTTGAATTGACCGTGTGGCAGAAACTAGCAATGGTCCCTTAAGACCCTTGCCCATTCCTTCTGAAAACTGGCTTCTAGAAGCACACTGCCATAGGGTTAAGCTCTGGGCAGCCCAAAATAGTCAAGAGGAACAGGGCAACTGCCTGGCCTGGCGGAAAAAGGGGAGGGACGGGGCGCCAGTTTGTGACCCAGCTGCTCCACTTCCAATCCAGCTCCCAGCTAATGTGCTTGGGAGAGCAGTGGAAGATGGTCCAAGTCCTTGGGCCCCTGCTCCCACATAGGAGACCTGGAAGAAGCTCCTGGCTCCTGGCTTCAGATCAGCCCAGCCCCAGCTGTTGCAGCCATCTGGGTAGTGAGCCAGCAGATGAAAGACCTCTCTCTCTCTCTCTCTGAACTCTGCCTTCCAAATAAATTAGTAGTAAATATATAAAAACATCAGCTGGATTGTACAACAGCACAGAAATATCTGTTTACTCCTTTCCCTTTTTAGCTATTTAATTTGATGTAAGCTGAGATCACAACATTAAGATTTATTAATTGAATCCCAGGAAGCCTTGTTGTGTTTACCAAAATGAAAGGTCAAAGAACTTTTCCCCCTTGATTGGGGGCAGATCTTTCTGACGTCATAGGTGCTATGGCTGGAGCGTAAGTAATCCCCCCAAAATGTCCCTGTGCTGAGAGCCTGGTCTTCAATGTGGCAACCTGGGTTGTTTAATCAAGAGGTGGGACCTGATGGGAGGTCGGCAGGTCACTTGGGGGTGCGCCCTCAAAAGGGACTACGATGTTTCTTGTGGGATCCTGGTTAGTTCTCAGGACAGCTTGTACTAGCTCTCTCTCTTTCTCTCTTTCTCTCGCTCTCTCCTCTCTGGAGTCCTGTTTCAAGATGTGACGCTTCCTCCCATACATGTTCCCTAGAGGATGTGACACTAGCCACTGCTATGCCCTCACCAGAGGCCAAGGCAATACGGCCACTAGTTCTTGAACTTTAAACCTTCAACAAGGTGAGTTAAGTAGAACATTTTCTTCATAAGTAGTCTCACTCAGGTATTCCATTACAATAATGCAAAATGATGAACACACTAGATACAGATGGATTCCAAAGTAAGAAACTCCTAGAATGACTTGGGTAATGCTAAATGTCAATGAACTAGCTCCAGGCAATTTGTGACCCATCTGGTTACTTTTATTCTGGCTCCCACACATGAGCCTTTAGAAGAAGTTGTTTGTTAACCCACTTAAGAGATGGGCCAAGGACCTCAATAGACATTTTTCAAAAGAGGAAATCCAAATGGCCAACAGGCACATGAAAAAATGTTCAAGATCACTAGCAATCAGGGAAATGCAAATCAAAACCACAATGAGGTTTCACCTCACCCCGGTTAGAATGGCTCATGTTCAGAAATCTACCAACAATAGATGCTGGCGAGGATGTGGGGAAAAAGAGACACTAACCCACTGTTGGTGGGAATGCAAACTGGTCAAGCCACTATGGAAGTCAGTCTGGAGATTCCTCAGAAACCTGAATATAACCCTACCATTCAACCCAGCCATACCACTCCTTGGAATTTACCCAGAGGAAATGAAACTGGCAAACAAAAAAGCTGTCTGCACATTAATGTTTATTGCAGCTCAATTCACAATAGCTAAGACCTGGAACCAACCCAAATGCCCATCAACAGTAGACTGGATAAAGAAATTATGGGACATGTACTCTATAGAATACTATACAGCAGTCAAAAACAATGAAACCCGGTCATTTGCAACAAGATGGAGGAATTTGGAAAACATCATGCTGAGTGAATTAAGCCAGTCCCAAAGGGACAAATATCATATGTTCTCCCTGATCGGGGACAACTAACTGAGCACCAAAGGGGAAACTTGTTGAAGTGAAATGGACACTATGAGAAACAGTGACTTGATCAGTTCTTGTCCTGACGGTTGATGTACAATGTAATACTTTATCCATTTTAGTATTTTTTTTTGTTCTAGTACTATTGGTTGAACTCTGTAATTAACACACAATTATTCTTAGGTGTTTAAATTTTAACTGAAAAGTGATCCCTGTTAGGAATTTGGAAAACATTATGCTGAGTGAAATAAGCCAGTCCCAAAGGGACAAATATCATATGTTCTCCCTGATCGGTGACAACTAACTGAGCACCAAAAAGGAAACCTGTTAAAGTGAAATGAACACTATGAGAAATGGTGACTTGATCAGCCCTCACCCTGACTGTTGATGAACAACTTAATATGTTATCCCTCTTAGTATTTTTTTGTTTGTTTGTTCTACTTAATACTTTTGGTTGAATACTGTAATCAATACACAGTTATTCTTAAGTGTTGAAACTTAACTGAAAAGTGATCGCTGTTAAATATAAGAGTGGGAATAAGAGAGGGAAGAGATGTGCAATTCGGGACATGCTCAAGCTGACTTACCCCAAACGGTAGAGTTAGAAACATACCAGGGGATTCCAATTCAATCCCATCAAGGTGGCATGTACCAATGCCATCTCACTAGTCCAAGTGATCAATTTTTGTTCACAATTGATCATAATGATAGGACTAAGAGCCAAAGGGATCACATAAACAAGACTAGTGTCTGCAAATACTAGCTGACAGAATAAAAAAGGGAGAGAACGATCCATCATGGGAAGTGAGATACACAGCAGACCCATAGAATGGCAGATGTTCTAAACAGCACTCTGGCCTCAGAATCAGCTCTTAAGGCACGCGGATCTGGCTGAAAAGCCCATGAGAGTATTTCAGGCATGGAAAGCCAAGACACTCTGGCAAAAACAAAAACAAAAACAAAAACAAAAACAAAGACCTAAATGAAAGATCTCCACGAGTGAGATCCCAGTGGAAAGAACAGGTCATCAAAGAAGGAGGTACCTTTGTCTGAAGGGAGGAGAGAACTTCTACTTTGACTATGACCTTGTCTAAATATGATCAGAGTCAGTGAACTCAAAAGGCTTTCATAGCCTTGGCAACTCATGACAAGAGCCTAGGGTGATTACTGATGCCATAAACAAGAGTGTCAATTTGTTAAGTCAACAACAGGAGTCACTGTGCACTTACTCCTCATGTAGGATCTCTGTCCTTAATGTGCTGTACATTGTGATTTAATTCTATAACGAGTACTCAAACAGTATTTTTCACTTTATGTTTCTGTGTGGATGCAAACTGTTGAAATCTTTACTTAATATATGCTAAACTGATCTTCTGTATATAAAGAGAATCGAAAATGAATCTTGATGTGAATGGAAGGGGAGAGGGAGAGAGAAAGGGGAGGGTTGCGGGTGGGAGGGAAGTTATAGGGGGGAGCCATTGTAATCCATAAGCTGTACTTTGGAATTTATATTCATTAAATAAAAGTAAAAAAAAAAAAAGAATAAGAGTGTAGTAACACCAGGAATGCACGCAGCCAGAAAAGGAATGGAGGAACTCAGCCCTACAGATAGCCTAAAAAACTGTGCAATTTGAATTAAAGTGATTCTCACATACAAGCAGGCCAAGTAGCCCAACACCTTGACATAAGCTTTCTAAGAGAGCAAAGAAACCAGCTTATTCACCAGGAATCCTGGTCTATGTGAGTAACTGTTTTATATTGCCAAAACTTGTGTTAATTTATTATAACCATGAAAATACAACAGAAAATAAAACTTTTAAAACTAAAAAAAAAAAAAGAAGTTGTTTGTTTCAGAGCTCTGATTTTTTTTACTCCATTTCTTTCTTTCTTTCTTTTTTTTTTTTGACAGGCAGAGTAGACAGTGAGAGAGAGAGAGACAGAGAGAAAGGTCTTCCTTTTGCCATTGGTTTACCCTCCAATGGCCGCCACGGCCGGCGCACTGTGATGATCCGATGGCAGGAGCCAGGTGCTTCTCCTGGCCTCCCATGGGGTGCAGGGCCCAAGCACTTGGGCCATCCTCCACTGCACTCCCTGGCCACAGCAGAGAGCTGGCCTGGAAGAGGGGCAACCGGGACAGAATCCGGCGCCCTGACCGGGACTAGAACGCGGTGTGCCGGCGCCACTAGGTGGAGGATTAGCCCATTGAGCCGCGGTGCCAGCCTTTACTCCATTTCTAAGTCATAGAGAAAACAGTTCTAGAGCTCTCACAGGCCTTAAAAATCATCAAGATATTCACTTATTCTATCAATGTTTTTGAACACTTGCTATATTTCCAGTCATGTGATGCATGTTGGAATATGAGGGTAAATAAAACACAGCTCCTAACCTCAAGGAGCTCCTGGTTCAGTAAGGAAAAACAAGAACCTAAAGACTCCTGTAGCAGTCAGATGAGGACTAGGAGAAGGGGTGACTGACTGGGGCACCACAGAAGGCTTCCTGGAAGAGGTGATACTGGAGCTGGGATCTGAAAGTAATTGGAGTTTCCCAGATAAGTGAAAGGGGGCAAGGTATTCCTGAAAAGGGGAAGGGCTTGGGGGCGGGGCTGAAGCAAATGCACACAGTGGGTCTGGGGAACAGGCAATGATTTACAGCCACTGATGGGGAAAACAATGGCGGAAAAGACTTTAGTGTGATGTGAAGTGCAACGGTGAAGGAGCTGACGGACGAGACCAAGGACCAAGTCATCTCCTAAGCAGAGCCGGGCCTAGACATACGGGCTCCTTGGCCAGACTAATAATTAGATGTCCCTTCAAGCCAGTAGTCTTTAAATATTGTTTCCAACATTCTACTCATTTAGTAGAATGGAGGCGGAACTGAAAATCTATTAATAAAAATTACGTAAAACAAACTAACTGACTAAAAATAGGACAGATACTTAATACCAATCCACGTTTTGCAGCCAAAGCAGAGTTCAAATTCTGGAAAGAACTCAGTTCAATAATCCTGACTTTTTTTTCACGCTTCTTGCTCTTGCTTCTGTTTTCTTATGGCCTTTTCTAAATCAGCCATCTTGAACTTTCCAGGATACATCGCTCTGATCTGGCAAATAGCAACCATGGGATCGGTTTGCCATTTTGAGTGCAGAACCTGGAGCTTTCTGGCACTGCTGGAGTGGGCTGTTGAATACATCCTGCGAGAGCCCAGCCTGCGCCAGGCTGTGTCTGGGAAGAGCAGCCGTGGCACTTTACTTACAAGGCTCTTGTCAGCTTCCAGTGGGCCCCTGCCTCCAATGAATTCCTGCACAAATCCAGGACATACAATACAAAGGCAGAGTTTCCTTAACTGAAGGTAGGACAGTAAATCTCTTGTGTTGTTGACTGGGCTAAGAGATGCCCCGACTGCTTGCAAAACATTATTCTGGGTGTTCCTGAAGAGACGATTGTCTGAACCAGCAGGTTGAGTCAAGACGTTCATCCTCACCAAAGCAGGCGGGCATCATGCAACCTATGGAGGGCCTGAATAGAACCCTAAGGAAGAGGAAGGGAAAGTTTGGTCTCGGCTTGAGCTGGGACATCCATCTTCTGCCCTCGGGCCCTGGACTCTGGATTTTGGGCCCTTGGACTCAGACCAGGACTTGCCTCATTGGCCCCCTGACTCACAGGAGTTTGGATGTGAACTTGGACTTTGGTTCTCAGGCCTTTGGGTTGGGCTGGACCCACATCACCAGCTTCCCCACATCTCTAGCTTACACGCAGCAGACTGTGGGGCTTCCCAGCCTCCGTCATCACACAAAACAACCCCTCACATCGAATCTCATTCTATAAATCTACATGAGTCTTATCAGTTCTATTTCTCTGGAGGACCCAGACTGCACAGAAGGAGAGAAGTACCTTAGGCACGTCTGATAACACTGATTTAAACCTCAGGACTCCATGACCTCTGGGTGTTGCATATCCCTGTGTCCTGGTCAGCTTGTCTTTTTCAGTTCTAGAGCTGTAGGGTCGAGGGCTTAGGGTTACACCTAGCCTGGGAAAACAGCCCACAAATGCTGTCCCACTGGAGATGAGTATGTCTGAGTTTATGGATGAACTTAGCATAGGCATGGCTAGGAGCCTGGATCCTCAACTTTCCCTATTAAAATACTGTGAACATCCACTCGGGCCCTGCTCCTTCTTCGGATCAGGTCATGGCAAAGAACAGACCCCCTTTAGATAAAGTATCCGGATTTTTAATTTCAGCTTCCCAGTGTGTGGGGAAACCTGCCGAAGGCTCAGAAAACCTCCCAGCTTCGGCCCAGAACCTTGCATGCTCTGGAGGAGGGCTCGCGGGTCCCTGGAGCTGGAGCCGTGTCTGAGAGCCTTGCCTGGTCCGACAGGCGTTTTCTTTCTCCCACAGTAAGAGGACTGCTTGGCCGAAGAGGGGTAGAAGCTGTCCGCTTAGGAGCCCTGTGCCCTCAGCTACTTGGATTGGGCTGTTCTCCCAACACGGAGACCTGGAAGACGCTCCTGGCTCTGGTCTGGCCCAACCTGGCATTGCAGCCATTTGAGGGGTGAGCCAGTGGGTGGAACATACTCCCTCTCTTCCTTCCTCCCTCCCTCCCTCTCCCTCTCTCTTTCTCTTTCCCCTCTTCTCTCTTTCAAATAAATAATTTTTTAAAAAAAAAAGCTTTTGCATTTGTAAGAAAACACTTGAAGAGCTATAACTTACAACAAAATGGCCCCATTTTAAACACATGTTTTGGTCATTTCTGACAGTTTAACCACAATCATTTCCAAACATAAACTATCATTCCTAACTCCCCTTTACACCCTCCTGTGTCAATATTCCGCCCCTGCATCCCAGACACACGCACCCAAGGATCTCCTTTCTGTCACTACAGATTCGATGGCTTCATGGCTATAGCAAGAACAATCTTGCTTGCATGGCTTCTTTCTGCTTAGCATGGTGGCTGTGAAATGTAGCCACGTGGCTCCTCCTTCTTGCTGCCGAACAGTTACTCATTGTAAGGCAACTTAGTTATTCATTCACCTGGTGTTGGGTATCTGGCTATTTTCCGTTTGGGGCTTTTCCACATACTCTAGGTCAAAACAGTGAACTTTCTGCTTAAACAGTTTCAGGACAGAAATTCTGGCCCCTTTACCAAGCAGAAGTCTGATCCCAAGTCTACACTAGCTTTCTCCTGATGTTCAACTAGCCTTGGGACCTGCACCTTTCATCATGATATGGAGTAATGCTGAGGCTGGTGGTCCCCAAACTGCCGCCTCACAAATACTGTGCCACTGGAGAACCCCAGGTGCAGCCCACTTCTTGCCACAAGACCTGGATCTTTCTTGGGAGACAGCAAAGGCTCGCCTGGCTCCTGTAATCAAATGGCCAAATCAAAGACGAGAAAGCGCGGCCACTGCTCCTCAGACTGTGACCTGCCCGGCAGTGCAGGCCTTCCTCACACTCTCCATCCCTGGTCCTTCCAAGACACGGCTTCTAATCCAGGCAGGGGGAAGACACAAGGGACAGCAGGTGCACTGATGCCTGAAGCACCAAGCTGTAACGAGGACCTGAAGAAAGACAGTCCCCCAAGGGAAAGTTACGGAAGAACTGCAGAGAGATGACCTGGGTACTGTTCATGACAGAGCACCCAAGGCCAAGAGCACATCTGAAGGACAAAGCATGGTGCTGACAAGGCTGGCTGGAAGGGTAAGGAGCCTTAACCAGGGTCCAGAGAGGACAGCGTCACAAGAGATGAGCCCAAGAGGTGTGGATGTGGCTCTGCTGAGAGTTGTGGAACCTGAGTAAAGTTCACCAACTTTGCTGTCCCTTCTGACACCTTCAGGATCACGCTGGTCACATCAGCAGATTCTCCTTTTTCCTCCAAGAATTATATTTAGTTTTCCTACAAAATCATTTTATTGTTGAGTTTCATTCCCTTAGGTTTTTCCTTATGGGCAACACTATGCACTGTAAGATACAACAGATGAAATACACTACTACAAGGGGCCAGCACCGTGGTGTAGCAGGTAAAGCTGCCACCTGCCACGCCGGCATCCCATATGGGCGCCCGCTCAAGCCCCAGCTGCTCCACTTCCGATCCAGCTCTCTGCTGTGGCCTGGGAAAGCAGTAGAAGATGGCCCAAGTCCTTGGGCCCCTGCACCCACGTGGGATACCAATAAGAAGCTCCTGATTCACGGCTTTGGATGGGTGCAGCTCCAGCCATTTCACCATCTGGGGAGTGAACCAGCAGATGGAAGACCAATATCTATCTATCTATCTATCTATCTATCTATCTCTGTCTCTCTCTGTCTCTGTCTCTCTCTCTGCCTCTCTATAACTCCGCCTTTCAACTGCCAACCTCAGCCTGCTAATGGAGCAGTGCAGTGCTTTTGGTTTCTGCAATAACAACTTTATTTGGAGTTTTTCTTGTATCACTTTATCCGTCTATTGAACAAATATTGAATGAGGACCTGAGAAGAGCCAGGCACTCTGGTGGGTACCGAGGATTCCAAATGTAAGCAAGCTTGGCTCTTCTTTCCCGACAGACAGATGGCAAGATGGCACCTGGGGGCAGGAGGGGGGCGAGAACACCGGAGTGGAAGCATAGAGGATCCCACAGAGGGAGCTGGGAGACCCTGCAGCTCATCAAAGAAGCTGCAACGCCAACAGTGGCCCCTGCTCATGCAAGTTCACGGCTAGCTTAATGAAGCGGCGGGAGGCAGGAGGGCTGAGGAAAACTTTCTTCCATAATTCATCACCCTCGCATGTTGGAACCTTGGTCTGTACCGGAATAACACCGGTGGTTTTAATTAGCTCTCCTCACTTCCAAGTCGAGATGGCCCCCCCTTCTACAGGACACTGTCAATCAAATCCACAGAGGTGTGAAGCCGGGTGGTGAGAGAGGAGATTTCTCAGACAAGAGAAGGGTACTTCCGGAAAACGGTGTGTGCGCTCTGGGAACCTCTTGAAGTTTGGCCAGAAGTTCACACCCATTCTTTGTGCTGGCCTGGTGCCTGATTTCTGGGGAGTTCAAAGCAATTAGACAGTTCCTTCATGGTCGTCATAGAAACTCTCCATGGGGATGGATAGCCAGAGACAGTGTACAAGTAAGAGGTACAGAGCAGAGAGGAGCATGCCCCAGGGCTGCCCTGGGCTATTCTGGAGGACCCTTCTCCTTGTTTTCCATACTCACCCATCACCTCTTCAGGCTTCCATCCCATCTGGGCTCAGGGACCCCCCGGCCCGCAGTCAGCCCTCACCACTCCTTCTGGCTTTAGAGCTGAATGTTCACTTGCCATTGAACCTCTCCTCTGGATCCCACAGCCAAGCTCGGCACCACCCCTCCAGTCCCCTGGGTGGGTAGGACAGCATCTCTCAGGGATACGTGGGGACCTCTGTCCTCTAGTGCAGGAAGAGATAGGAATCTGCTCTCTCGCTCAGCAAAATTTTGAAATCAAACCCGACAGCCAGTAATCAAATGGATGAGCCTGACTCTCAGCTCCTTCTCCTTCCCTTTCTCCTTGAAAGCCCCACTATCAGGAAGACAGAAATACTGAGCCCCAAGACGCCCTAATGGACGGGGCAGATACTCTTGGTGGCCTCCCAGTAGCCACCCTCCCCTTCTTCCCTAGGAACCTTGGTTTCATTGGCTCGATCCATGCACACAGCTGACCGGCATTTCCCAGGCTGCATGCAGTTAGCTGTCGCCCTGTGACTAGGTCCTGGGCAGTGAGGCGTATTTGACGGCATCATAGTGGGCTTCCAAGAAGCCTGTTCCAGGGGATTTAAAGATGTCTGACGCTGCTGAGAAAAGAACCCTTTGTCCCTCCCTCCCTCCCCTCCCAGCTGTCTGGGAGGTTGACGTAATGGCAGAGCCTCAACAGCTCCTTCCTCTACAAAGACCTTGTGCTAAAGATAGAGGAGCCTCAGTCTCCAAGGACTTCTTGGAGCTGCCAAATGAGCCCTGGACACTTTCCTCCAGATTCCTTGCACTGGAAGAATTTAAGCCACTGTGTATTTGTTCCAGCAGAACCTGAGCCTTCCTGATATTAAATGATCAGGATTTCACTGATGATCATGTCATCTAATAACGCCAGCAGCTGCAGCTGGAGAGACATGTACAGCTGTTTGGTCAATGTGCTCCAGTAAACACCAGCCCTTCCCACGTGCGACACTCTTGTGGCCACGGTGGATGGGAGGCAGTGACGTCGGCAGGTCAAAAGCAACGCCTGCTGAGGCGCAGGCCCACTGTGTGGGCTGCTGACGTTGAGCCACCCTGGGAGCTGGTGTTCTCCTTGGCCTTGCTGTCTCACTGCTTCTTTTCAGGCACAGATTCAGCACCTGGACACCACCACCTGCATTGGGCTGGGTCCGATTATCAGCTGTGTTTTCCAAGTTAGTGCTGAGCAAACCAGCTCCAGTGGGTCAAACCACACCCAAGGCAGTATCAATCAGAGATCAAGTGCAGGGCACTCCTCCACTGGAATCAGCCCCACCGACTGGCCTCTGAGAACCCCCGTCTAGAGGTGTAGACAGGACAAGGTTTCCCCACGAAGTCACTGAAAGGCTTTGCCCCTCCCTGCTGTCCCTCAGGGCCCCTGGCACGAGCACGGCCTGGCCCACGGTAAGGAGTTCTCCAGGGTTTCCGGGCAGCTCTGTCGCCCCTGGAGCCTCATTCAAAGCACTCCAGGTTAAGTCCCCTTTAATTGTGCACCTGCTTTTTCACACCACCGCTTCACACTGTCATTTGTTCATTAAAAACCGTCTTTGGGATCTGAGAAGAATGAGCCCAGTTTTCGGCAGCTTATCAAAGGCGACCTCACTCAGTGCTCTTTCAGAAACAGCCCCTTGTAGGGGCCCACCCGAGGCTGGGGTTTGAGTGTGGCTGTTTTACTAATCGGCCACAACTCTCAGGCACCTCACTTGGACTTTGCGGGCTTCACGTTCCATCCAATCATCTTTTCCCCTGAGTGGCTTCTGAGTGCCAAACATTTGTTGGGGGCCTGGGAACTCAGGAGTGCACAAAACAGATCACAGAACTCACTACCCAGTGGGGCTCAGGACAGAGGGCAGCAGAGGTGCGCCCAGGAGGGAGGGCTTGGGCCCAGGTGGATACCAGTCAAGGACCCATCCCCAGAGCCCCGCCCTCAGGTGAGACCAGGGCCCTTAGGTCTCCCCGGGGCTGTCGTTCTGAACTGATTGGGACTCAACATGAAAATACTAGAAAGCACTGCAGGGACCAGGACGGGAATTGTTTTTGCCCCGGGGAATGAAGGATTTTGTTTGTTTGCTTTGCGCACCTGCATTGTCATCTGTGAAGTGCTTCTCTGCGTGGGTGTGTGTGTGTGTATTGTACAGAGGAGAGCAGCAGAGGGGCGAGCACTTGTTAGCTGTTAGGGAGTCCAGGTGGGGAGGCAGGCACCCGGCACGTCACTATCTGCCAAGGGAGTGGCACAGACGTTGCCCAAGCCCACATCCTGCGCCCAGCTTCAGAGCCCTCCGATCTCGCTCCCCCACACCAGCCTAGACCAGCTGTGTGCACGTGACAAGTGGGGTTTGCACCTGCCTCGAGCACATCTCCCAGCCTCCTGACTCCGCTCCTTCCTGTCCAGGACACGGATCCCTGCTGTGTCCTCCCCACCACGGCCTCTGAGAACACTGCCCATATGTGTGTCTGTGACCCTACCTGCTCCCTGCCAGATGGCAAGGACTTCCACTCCCACCGCCACCTGGACTCATCCTCTCAGAACCAGAACCCAGGCTCATGCAGGTCCCTAACCAACAGCACAACAGCACAAGGCCTCCCTCCACCCGCTATGGTGCAGACTGTATCCAGTCTACCATTGCCTCATTGCAGTTCATTCCTTTCTTTCAGCAGACAGACAGCTTACAGACAGGATGGAGAGGCTACACCAGGAGCTGACCACAGCCTGGACACTCCACACAGCCCCCACTGGCCCTGGGCTGGGGAGGTCTCCAGGTACCTTGAACCTGGCCAAGTAGAAAGAGAGTCAGAGAGACCCAGCTCTGTGTCACCTGGAGCAAGCTACATACTGTCTCTGACCTCAGGGCGAACACCCACATCGTGGTCCTTTGATAGACAAGTGATACTGCAGGTGAGATGTGATATGGCACAGTGGTACACACCGCAGGTGAGATGTGATACACACAGTGGTACACACTGCAGGTGAGATGTGATACACACAGTGGTACACACTGCAGGTGACATGTGACACGCACAGTAGTACACACTGCAGGTGAGATGTGATATGCACAGTGGTACACACTGCAGGTGAGATGTGATACACACAGTGGTACACACCGCAGGTGAGATGTGATATACACAGTGGTACACACCGCAGGTGACATGTGATACGCACAGTGGTACACACTGCAGGTGAGATGTGATATACACAGTGGTACACACCGCAGGTGAGATGTGATATACATAGTGGTACACACCGCAGGTGAGATGTGATATACACAGTGGTACACACTGCAGGTGACATGTGATACACACAGTGGTACACACTGCAGGTGACATGTGATATACACAGTGGTACACACCACAGGTGAGATGTGATACGCACAGTGGTACACACCGCAGGTGAGATGTGATATACACAGTGGTACACACCGCAGGTGAGATGTGATACGCACAGTGGTACACACTGCAGGTGAGATGTGATACGCACAGTGGTACACACTGCAGGTGACATGTGATACACACAGTGGTACACACTGCAGGTAAGATGTCATATACACAAGTGGTACACACCGCAGGTGAGATGTGATACACACAGTGGTACACACCGCAGGTGAGATGTGATACACACAGTGGTACACACTGCAGGTGACATGTGATATACACAGTGGTACACACTGCAGGTGACATGTGATATGGCACAGTGGTACACACTGCAGGTGACATGTGATATGCACAGTGGTACACACCGCAGGTGAGATGTGATATGGCACAGTGGTACACACTGCAGGTGACATGTGATATGCACAGTGGTACACACCGCAGGTGAGATGTGATACACACAGTGGTACACACTGCAGGTGACATGTGATGTGGCGCAGTGGCACTTGGCTCTATTTCTGCATCCCTGCAGCCTGCTCTTGGTGCAGCACCTGCTGCTGCTTGGAATCATTGCTGCTTTGTGTTTTACTTCATTATTGTGCATTTCATTGTTTCAATCCCTCTGCAGACTATCACATCCACACAAGCACTGCCCACAGCTGCCTCGCCCAGCTCTATCCCCAGAAGCTAGCCCAACAAGGTGCGCAGGAACAGTGTTTTCTGTAGCATTGAAATTCCTCCCACAGAAATTAGCTTCTATTCTTTTGCCCCTGAAGGTAAGTCAAATATTCCTGTGCTAACTACCAAAGCTGCGCAATTTTCCTGAAATATCCTTGCAGCATTTACACCAAAAAACCACTGAGACAGGAGATGGAGGGATAGCAGATCACGAGAACTGCTATGGAGCCACCTGGACCAGCCGCCTGCTCAGCCAGGACCGTGCCGGGGGCTGTGGCCCCGCCCCATCTGCCAGGGGCCTCCCCAAAGCCCTGGGGTCCTGGGCCAGGCGGTGGGGTGAGCGAAGCTTCCAGTAATTGGAGCACAGTTTCTTCAAGAGAGGGAGGGAGGGGAAGGCTTTTCAGCAAGAAGCAGAGCAGAGGGAAAATCAATACGGATGTGTGTAATGAGTTTTTGTTTCCTGAAATAGCCTGGCAGGAGCCTTGCCAGGAAGAGCGGGGCCTAATCATCAGTGACAAGAGGAGAGACACAAACCCAAGAACATCCACCAGTTCCACAGCCTCCCCTGGGCGGCACAGCATCAGTGGAAGGAATTGAAGCAGCCCCTGGTCCTGTGCAGAGACAGGAGAAGCTGGACCCCTGAATGCAGTTAGGAGTGGGCTGTGAACAGGCTGGACAAGCTAACCCTCGAGTCACACGCCCTGTTGTCACCACCAGGGCTGCCACACGAAGGGGATGAGCAGGCTCCCACTCTGCTGCTTACCGTTTATTAGCTGTGCAGTCGTACGCAGGGGATCAAATGCCTCTGATCCTCCATGCTGCCTTCTGTATTATGGGAAGCCAGGCTGCAGCGATGATTAAGTGAGACTGTAATTGGTAACACAGCTCAGCACCTGCCACAGGATGAGCACCCAATAAACAGTGGCTATTTTTGTTTAAAGACTTATTTATTCAAAAGGCAGAGCGAGAGCAAGAGCGAGAATCTTCCACCTGCTGGTTCACTTCCCAAATGGCCAGAATAGCCAAGGCTGGGCCAGATCAAAACCAGGAGCCCAGAACTCCATCCGGGTCTCCTACAAGGGTGGCAGGGTCCTTAGCACTTGGGCCAGCTTCTGCTGCCTTCCCACACACATTAGCAGGAAGCCGGATCTGAAGTGGAGTAGCCAAGACTCGAACCAGCCTCCTGTACAGGATGCTGGAGTACAGGCAGCAGCTTAACCCACTGGGCCACAGTGCCGGCCCCGTCACTGGTTATTGTTGTCATTATTGTTAGCTGACCCCACGGTGCTGAGGTGCCCTGTTACGTTCAGAGTGATTTGCCAGACTGCCTGCTCTTATTTCTGCCTTGGAATAGTTTGTACCTGGCAGAACCAGTGCAGGCTGGCTCAATGAGAGAGTTGAACAAAACTCTAGAAATAAGGGCAAAGGGACTCTCACTTTCATTTTTCCTCTTGAACATCTCAGTTTGTGTGTAGGCAAAAGTGTTTTACCTGAAAAGCAGAGGGAATTCCTTTCCAGGGATTTTTAAATGTCTAACAACTCACTCCCTGATGATCGAGTAATTAGCTGTATATTAGCACTTCTTGAATCCAGTCGCAAGTATTTTCACTTCTTGCCTTAATTACTTGCAATTGAAGTGACTTGAAAACGTACCATCATCATAATTCCCGTAACTGTATTTCTTAAACAAATTTGATGGAGGGATGATTTGTATGAAATAAAATAGATACACTGGTGGAGTTGGGGAGTTTTGATAAATGCCCACACTCAGGTAGTGACCACAAAATCCAAGTGTGGAAATTCCGACCCTCAAGCCTGCCCATGCCGCTTCCCAGTCACTGCTTCTGGCCACCTGTACCCTCACACAACCCCTCTCCTCTGTTATGGATTAGCCTTTCCCGGTTTAGTGTCATCTTTTATGTCTGGTCTCTTTTGCTCAACAGAATGGATTGCTTTGTTTTGTTTCTTAAGTTTCATCTACTTTGTTGCTGTGTCAATAGTACATTTGCTGTTTATTGCCAAGCAGAACTTCTTCATGTGGGTAGATCACATTTGAAAAAAAACAAAACCACTCACCTATTGATGAACCTTCTGGGTGGTTTCCAGTTTTTGATTATAATGAGTAAAACTGCTATGAATAGACACCTGTAAGACTTTTAGCACATTTGCCAAACATTTGTAGCTTGTTTAATGGGCAGGTAGAAGTCACCTTTCGGAAACAGTTCTCCCAGCCAGAATTCCTCTTCTTTACTTTATCAAAACCCATATGTGCAAATATGCACGCTTACAATCTCCTCCTCTTTAGGCAAATGCGGCCCTAGAATGATTTGTTGACAGCAGGCAAAGGAACGTGGGGGGAAAACAGTGGCTTTGGACAGAACCTTTAGCCTCTGGGACCTTCCTTTCGACGTCTGCTCAGAGAGTTCTCTGCAGTGTCTGTCCCTCTTGACTCGTGCCTTGATGTCCCTGTCCAGCCCTCTCCAGCCTCTACAATTTATGCCAGCACTAATGCCACAGACTGCTGACTACACCTGTGAACAAATTTGTTCCTTCATAAAATGTAGACTATCTGGGCTATGTTTTATTTCATGCTATTGATTGCTGGCTTAGACATTCAAATCTCAGGGCCAGCACTGTGGCACAGCAGGTAAAGCTGCCGTCTGCAGCTCCGGTATCCCATATGGGCAATGGCTCAAGTCCCAGCTGCTCCTCTTCCATTAGCTCCCTGCTAATGCACCTGGGAAAGCAGCAGAGAAAGGCCCAAGTGCTTGGGTCCCTGCACCCCTGTGTGAGACTTGGAAGAAGCTCCTGGCTACTAGTTCTGGCTTGGCCCAGCCCTGGTTGTTGTGGCCATTTGGGGAGTGAATCAACAGAGAAGGATCTCTCCCTCTCCCTCTCTCTCCCTCTCTCTCCCTCTCTCTCTCCCTCTCTTCTCTGCCTGTAACTCTTTCAAAGAAAGAAAGAAAGAAGAAAGAAAGAAGAAAGAAAGAAAGAAAGGAAGAAAGAAAGAAAGAAAGAAAGAAAGAAAGAAAGAAAGAAAGAAAGAAAGAAAAGCAACATTCAAGTATAGACATGCTCAAAATACACTGTCATCATTAAAAAAAAAAAGTGAAAATCTCCATGTGTACTTAATGAAGAAAGCACACAGACAGTTTACAGGTTTTGATTTAAAAAGTTTTTTAAAACCTGGTGTACTTTAATTTTCCCAGAGTTCAACATAACTAGAATTTTTTGGAGATGAAAACAATTTAAGGAAAAAAGATGTGTGTGGTGGGAGTGCCAAGGACGTTCTCGCAGATGCGTGAACGGTTTGTTAAGAAGCCCGAGGAACAGACGCGGCAAGTGCCCGTACACATCGGCACCAGCAGAGCAGAATTCTGAACGCTGACAATGCGGTTCTGGACGCCAAGTTGCAAATCCTTTTTTTTTTTTTCCAAAGACTTTTCCAGTTTTAAAGCCAAGCAGTTTAAGGAAGTTGTCAGTGCCCCTGTTCCTTTCCAGTCATCAAACGTTGTGCACCACAGTCCCGATACCTTGGGAGACCACTCGGAAGGTTTTCTGCAATCCTCTCTCTTAGGAACAGAACGTTTTTACGTTGAGTTCAAATGAGCTTGAACATCAAACATTTCCAGTTCTCCTGGTGGATGCAGGCAGTCTGGGTGAGTTATGAACTTGGCAAATGGCATCCTCTGCCATCCCCAGCCATCAGCCTGGCTTCCTGCCATGGGAACGGGATGGACAGACATGGTGACAAGCAGATGGTTGAAAAGGTTGTCAGCCTCTTTTTGTTCTTGTGTGTGTGTGTGTGTTTTAGGATTTAGTCATTTTGAAAGGCAGAGTGATACAGAGAGAGAGGGTGAGACAGAGAGAGAGATCTTCCATCAATGTCTGAGTCCCCAGATGGCCACAATGCCAGTGCTACACCAGGCAGAAGCCAGAGCCAGGAGCTCCACCTGGGTGCAGGGGCCCAAGGACTTGGGCCATCTTCCTCTGCTTTCCCAGGTGCATTACCAGGGGCCTGGATCGCAAGTGGAGCAGCTGGGACTTGAACCAGCACACATATGGGATGCTGGTGATGCAGGCAGTGGCTTTACTTGCTATGCCACAGCTCCGGCCCCTGTGAGCCTCTTAATATTTGGAAGGACAGAGAACCTGGGGCTCCCAACAATCCAGTCAAAGAGTAAACACAACATCCTCTACAAAAACAAAACACAACCAAGCCTAGCCTTGCTCAGAACTGTGACAATTTTTTGCATTTAGGAAAATATCGCAAGAAAATAATCATGGATGGTACAAATACATAATTACCAAGAGAATATAAAAAACTTAGAGGGGCCAGCGCTGTGGTGTAGCTGGTAAAAGCTGCCTCCTGCAGTGCCAGCATCTCATATGGGCACTGTTGAAGTCCCTGCTCCACTTCCGATCCAGCTCTCTGCTATGGCCTGGGAAAGCAGTAGAGGATGGCCCAAGTCCTTGGGCCTCTCTCCCTTGTGGGAGACCTGGAAGCAGCTCTTGGCTCCTGGCTTTGGATCAGCACAGCTCTGGTTGTTGCGGCCATCTAGGGAGTGAACTAGTGAATGGAAGACCTCTCTCTGCCTCTCCGTAACTCTGCATTTCAAATAAATAATCTTTTAAAAAAAAACATAAAAGAAAGAACTCGTGTATATGCTGTGGAGTCCTATGCATTCTAGGTACAGGCATTTGGCAGTGCAGTTAAGATGCCACTCGGGGCACCTTTGTCACGTGTCAGAGCACCGGGGTTTGAGCCCCAGCTTTGCTTCTGATCCAGCTTCCTGCTGATGTGCCCCCTGATCAACAGCAGGTGACGGCTCAATTAATCGGGTCCCTGCCACCCACATGGGAGACCTGGATTAAGTTCTGAGCTCTTAGCCTCCAGCCCTGGCTGTTGCAGGCATTTGGGAAGTAAACCAGTGGATGAAAGGTCTGTGTGTGTGTGTGTGTGTGTGTCTTTCAAATAAAATGAAAATAAATGGACTAAGCGATACAATAAGTATTCTAGGATGCCTGACGTCATGACCAGTCACTCTCAGGTGTGATCCTGGAGACTTGCTCCAGAATGACAGGAGGAGCTCAGTGAAATGTAGGTTCCTGGGCCCCGGGCGAGTCGCATGCACAGGAAAGACTGAGAACTATTTCAGTAGAAAGATGCTCCCAGTGCTGTTTGGATAGCCAGGATGACAGCACCCCAGTGAATACCCATGTCCTATTTCTAGAACCTGTGACTATGCTGCCTTACATCCCAGAGGCACTTGGCCAAGATGACTGAGGTTGTGGCCCTTGGAACAGGGACTGGATCCCAGACTATCCAGGTAGGTCCAGTGCAATCACGTGGATTCTCAAAATCAGGAGACATTCCCAGCTGCCGTGAGAGAGATGCTGGGGCAGGGGGTGGACCCACCACTGCTGGCTTTGAACCTGGGGGTGGAGAATGTGAGAAGACTGTGGCCAGCCCTAGATGCTGGGTGGGGGGCGCCTCAGCGTACACCCAGCAAGAGATGAGAACCTCAATTCTACAAGCGTGAGGAAAACCAGATTGTGCTGATCCTGAATTAGCAAGAAAATTATTTTCCCCGAAAATCCCCGAAAAGCTGCCAGCACCCTGTTTTTAGTCCCACAAGATTCGCACCTGCCGACTTCTGGACCTGTATGACTACAGTGTGTGTGGTTGTAAGCCAAGTCCATGGGAATTCATTACGGCAGCAATGAGAATGCAGCACAGCAGTGGAAGAGCATGTAAATGATGCACCCTCAACCTGTTTTAAAAACACATGCACACACCTGCACATACATAACATGCATTCACATACATGTATGCATGTGCACGCACACGCTAGAAATCCACCAAAACGTGGCTTGGCTTCGTGGGTGCTTCTATTTGCGTCTGCTGTGCTTTCACTTTGCAGACTCTGAGTAGGTATTAATTTAACAAATATGTTTTGAAGTGGGAGGCAAGTTGCTCAAAAGGGACCCAATGACCCTGTAACACCTGTTCTTTATGGGAAAGAAGCCTAGACAACTGATTAGATTATTTGGATCACTTTTTTTTTTTTTTTTTTTTTGGACAGGCAGAGTGGACAGAGAGAGAGAGAAACAGAGAGAAAGGTCTTCCTTTTCTGTCAGTTTACCCCCCAATGGCCGCTGCGGCCGGCGCACCGTGCTGATCCGAAGCCAGGAGCCAGGTGCTTCTCCTGGTCTCCCATGGGGTGCAGGGCCCAAGCACCTGAGCCATCCTCCACTGCACTCCCTGGCCACAGCAGAGAGCTGGGCTGGAAGAGGGGCAACCGGGACAGAATCCCGTGCCCCGACAGGGACTAGAACCCGGTGTGCCGGCGCCGCAGGCAGAGGATTAGCCTAGTGAGCCGCGCCACTGGCCTTAATCACATATTTTCAAAACCCCAACTTATACAGCTGGTGCTCCATCCAACCAAAGTAGGTTGCAAAAAGGTTCAGTAATTGCTGTGGTGAGACTATATTCAGAGGTGTAGAAGTTTAAGTTCACAGTATTCATTGTTGACTGAGGCCAGCGGTGAAGGAAAAATTCTCAGCAAGTTCAAATCTCTGGTGGAGGAGAAATGTTTTCCTAATATTTCCTAAATATTAACCTAAGAGTGTAATGTCAACATGAAGTTTCTGTTAGAACTAGGAGGAGGAAGAGGAGGAGGAGGACCTGTTGACTGCATCACAGACCACTCGAGCCCAAGCTGAGCATCAATGACAACCTGCATCCCATTGCTCGAATGACAACTGGATAACTCGGACGAGAAAGCTGTTGTGAAGAGGGACCCCAATGCATGTGTCCCGCTCAGGGTTGGTGAAGTCCATGGGCCTTGAGTCAGAGCTGGGTGCAAGTCCTGGCCCTTGCAACTAATTGCTGCGTGATACTGGGCAAACCTTTATCCCAGGGTTGAATTTTGCTTGCCTATTCTGAAGAAGTGACAACACTCACTGAAGTTTTTGCGTTAAACTAGACAGTGCATAGAAAATACTTGGAGCATTGCCTGATGTATGTGAGAGCTCACTAAGCGCTAGACATTACACTCCTGTGTTACAGGTGCAGCCCCACAAAAGGTAGAGTAATTGTCCCAAGACCCCAAACCTAGAACACGGATGCAAATCAAAGAGGCCTGGCTCCTCATATACACATCCACAGATAAAGAGAAAGGCAGGAAGTTGTGTGTGGCTGGAAAGAGACACAGATGTAGTCTCATTTCTAAAAGACTTAAACTTAATTCTGAGCCATATTGGAGGAGAAGAGAAGCTTTTCCTTCATAATTCGAAGCTAACTCAACCAGAGGCTGCCATGGTCAGTTGTGCAAGTTGTGCACTCCGCAACTCTAGAGGGTACCATTCATGTAGACAGACGCCTTTGGGAGACTGACCCCTAATGGTAGAGCCATTATTATTGACTGGGATTAAGACAACACTCGGAGTGAGGAGTTAGATGGCAGAAGTGATACAGCGTCAGGAAGGCACACAGACAAAATCAACGCTTTCCACGATTCACAGACATACAGAGTAGTACTCAGTACCGCTGCGACCTACTCTCTCCAGCATTCTCCCTCTGGAAAGAACAACGTGCTTTTATGAATATCCCCATAATACAGTCATTACGTGGACAGTGCTTAGTCACAACAGAATCCACTGCTCAAAGTTCAAAATCACTCCTGGACCAAAAGCCTACGATAGGATTCTGAGGCATAAGAGAAACGCTGAGGCTGTGAGACGCTGTTCAGGGAATTCCTCCAGGAGACAACAGCACGCCACTCACCAGGATGGCCACCAGGACAAGGGGGTCTCCTTCTAGCCGAGGCTCCCTCTCATCTGTTCTCATGGTCTGTGTCATGTGGTCCCCCACCCCACACACACCCCCCGCCACTGTGAGCCTCCTGGGAGCACAGAGGACTGTGTGTCTCAGCTCTGCATTGCCCCACCAGGGTTCAAATGTTTAGTCCAATAAAGGAAGGAAAGGAAAGGAGGAGGGAGGGGGATATGGGGAGGGGAAAGGAAGAGGAGGGGGGGAAGGAAGAGAAGGAGGGGAGGGAGGGAGAGGGAAGAGAAGGAGGGGAGGGAGGGGAAAAGAGAAGAGAAGGACGGGAGGGAGGGAGAGGGAAGAGAAGGAGGGGAGGGAAGGGAAGAGAGAAGAGAAGGAGGGGAGGGAGGGAGAGAGAAGGACGGGAGGGAGGAAGAGGGAAGAGAAGGAGGGGAGGGAGGGAGGGAGAGAGAAGAGAAGGAGGGGAGGGAGGGAGAGAGAAGGACGGGAGGGAGGAAGAGGGAAGAGAAGGAGGGGAGGGAGGGAGGGAGAGAGAAGAGAAGGAGGGGAGGGAGGGAGAGAGAAGAGAAGGATGGGAGGGAGGGAGAGAGAAGGACGGGAGGGAGGGAGAGGAATGGGGGCGGGGGGCAGGCAGGGGGCAGGCAGGCAGGCGGCAAGGCGCAGGCAGGCGAGCAGAACTCTCCGAGGGCCCTCTGACAACTGTCCAGCTCCCGTATAGGAGCGGAGAGGCTGTTCTGATGAAAACCGAGTCGGTGCCCTTCCTGTTCCCAGGTGACCTCTGCAAGCTTGCCCCTCACAGTGAGCAGAGGATCTCTGAGAGCTCAGGACACTGCGCTAGAGCAGTCCGCTGCTCCCTACTAGGAGGCTGGCTACCGTACTGGAAAGAGGTTCACAGTTCTGGAGGTTCAGGCCAAGATCAGGCGGGCACCACTGATTTGGACTCTGCCGAGGGCGTTCTTGCTGGTAGAGTCCCAAGATGGCACAGGACAGAGTGTACATGGCTGTCTGGCAATCTGTGACTCTCTCTCTCCTTACAATCTCTTTCTCTGTGTCCTTACAAAGCCACAGGGCTCAGTCGAATCGCTTCCCAAAGCCTCACCTCCAGATGCCACGACTGGATCTGGCTTCCACCCTCCGAGTTCCATCAGCCTAAGACTTTGGGGACTGAATCTCTGTGCAACTCTCACCTTACAAATATCCCAACCACAGCAGAGGTCATCCCAGCCCCGTCCCAGGCCACACGTGGAATAAGGCGTGAAGGAGGCCGTCACCACGTGGTCTCATGTTCGGCAAAGCTGGCCCTGTGGAGGCGTCACCACGGCCCTGCGTGCGCATGGACTGTCCTCAAGCAAGAGGCTGTCCCAGCCCTGCCTTCCTCTCGCTTCCTGACATCTGTGGCAGTGCAGGCAGAGTGAATGTGTCTCCACACAGGCACAGTGGTCTGGTCCCTAATCTTGGGCCCAACAGTTGTTTTTTTAAATGAAAGCCAAGGGTACTTCGAAAAGTTCACGGAAAATGGACTGAAAAGATAAGCTGATTTTGGCACCGAGGTCTTCCAAAAAGCTCATGGTTAATGCATGCAATTCAAATTTGGGTCACCAAAACTAACTTAGCTCTTCATTCCATTTACCGTAAGCTTTGTGAAGTACCCTCATAGGGAATAACATAACAGAATGTTTTAATAATGTAATCATTCATAATATACTAATCGCATACCTACGTGAATAACATATAATACTTTGGATGTACGCAGTGGTGAGTGAATATAACATTAATGACAACCTGAACACTGTATTCTTCCAGAATACACACGCACGTGGGATTATGTGTACACAGTCACTGCACTACTAGGATCTAAACACAAGGGTCCTGCGCTTAATTTCCACGAATCCTCAGTGTTCATTCTATTATCCCAGTGCAATTCAGTTCTGCCGAGACTGGACCTGTGGTTCTGTGCCCCCCAGTGCCACATCACTAACAAGTGTGGGCATGGGAATCGCGTCCCAGCTCTGTCTTCTGCCCACCCGCCTGCTCTTTGCATCACTGGGGAAGCTGTGAAGCTGTCTCCAGCCTGCTGGGTTCCTGGCCGGTCCTTTAAAGTCCATGCAATCCCCTCCCAACCTTTCAGCCTCCTAGGTAATAAGCAACCAAATCACACAATTGTCTCCCAGGGTGAGATGGCGTCCGAGCGAGCCACGAGGCTCCCACACCTAGGGCTTTGATTGGATTCTCTCGGACTAAGCTGATTAAGCACTGAGCTATCCAGAATCTCTTATAATTGTAATAGGTTAGATCGTTCGGTTTCAGAGATGAAATGAATGGGAGCCTGACCAGAGAGGAGCCAAGGCCAGACTCACCCAAAGATTCCTGGGGGCCAGCTTTTAGAACTGTGAAACAACACAGGGCTCTGAACAACAGGGATACAATTTCGATATTAAAATACCCACAACGGTGCCAGGAAGTACAGTGACATGTTCTGTCTTGAAGCATCATGCTTCTGCTTTCATGAAACCGTACCCTATCGATTCCCAGACTCCAGGGCTACTGTTCTAATGGGTCTGCTCTCAAGTTAGAGTACCTGCATAGCCATTAACTTGTGCCACTGAAAGCCAATGACTTCACTTCCCTGTCTGTGCCTTATCTCTCCTGAAGCTTTCTCGCAGAATTTAGAGAACTGGGGATGCCTGATGAAGAAATCAGGTCTGTTCCCCTGCTGGGAATGTTTCACTGTTTCTGTGTCGAGCTCATCTCCCAGGGTCAGGGTTCCCTGGGCAAAGCTAGCTTAGTAATAACTCAACAGAAATAAAAGCATCACTTAGGTACTGAGCAGGACAGCAGGTGATGGCTTCAGTAATCGGATGCCTGCACCCACATGGGAGACCCAGACTGAGTTCCAGGCTTCTGGCTTCCACCTGGCCCAGTCCTGGCTGTTGTGGACATTTGGGGAGTGAATCAGAGGAGGGAAGATTTCTGTCTGTCTCTGTCAATCTTTATCCCTCTTTCCCCTCACCCTGTCCCTCTCCCTCTCCTTGCTCTGCTCACTCGCTCTCTCTCTCTGTGTAGATATCTGCTTTTCAAATAAATGAAAATAAATAAAATTTTAATATATTCCTTATGTTTGTATCACACCTGGCTCCATTCTAAGACATCCTTCCCTGCCTGTAGACCCATTCTCGGTGCACCACTCACTACAAATGTCGGTACAGCTCATAGGCAAATATCTCCCATGCCTCTAATTCCCAGCCTGAATGTCTTACCCTCTCTTCAGCTTTACGTCTCCCGTTATCCATGGAAAAAGGAGCGTGGCTTCACCACCCTCCCCACCCAAGATCTCCAAACCTGCATGGCACCTGTTAGAAATTCATGCTCCGAGCCGGCGCCGTGGCTCAATAGGCTAATCCTCCACCTTGCGGCGCCAGCACACCGGGTTCTAGTCCCGGTTGGGGCGCCGGATTCTGTCCCGGTTGCCCCTCTTCCAGGCCAGCTCTCTGCTATGGCCAGGGAGTGCAGTGGAGGATGGCCCAGGTGCTTGGGCCCTGCACCCCATGGGAGACCAGGAAAAGCACCTGGCTCCTGGCTCCTGCCAGGATCAGCGCGGTGCGCCGGCTGCAGCGGCGGCCATTGGAGGGTGAACCAACGGCAAAGGAAGACCTTTCTCTCTCTGTCTCTCTCTCTCACTGTCCACTCTGCCTGTCAAAAAAAAAAAAAAAAAAAAAAGAAATTCATGCTCCATATCAGATATGTCATTTTCTTTGCAACTGATATCTTCTTTTTATTTCTTCTAATCTAGGACTCAGTACCTATCTCTCATTTTTTTGGCAGTCACCTTCCATCTCAACCAGATTTCCCTGATCTCTTTCTCTCTCTCTCTCTCTCTCTCTCTCTCTCTGTCTCTCTGTCTCTCTCTCTCTCTCTCTCTCCTAGTATTCTACACAATCACATGAAACTTTCCTCTTGTCTGTCATGGAAACTCTGATTTCGACAGTGGGTCCTGACCCTTCACCTCTTCTCCCTCCTCCATCAGACCTGCAAGCTCGCCTCCAGGTCATCCCCTGATACGGGCCCTGCACTCCTGCCAGGCTCATTCCCATTCTGGCTCAATGGTTGACATCCGCAAGGAATTAGTGGAATGAATGAATGGATGGAAACATTGATGGATGGCTGAACCGATGCATATGCCCAAACCTCAAATCCCCTCCACTAACTACTCCTTTCCACCATAAGCAAAGAGAAAGACACTCATAAAGAGTTCGGGAAATGAGCTCCTTTGCTGCTGGCTGCTCCATAGCATTGGTGTTGTTTCTTCCTGAGTTCATGTCTCAGACACGTGATCTGAAGTGTGTGTGTGTGTGTGTGTGTGTGTGTTGTGTGTTGTGTGTTTGTATGCACTCATGTGCATGCATGTGTTCTGGCGGCAAAGATTGCTGGCTGCTCAGAACAAGTAAACCTCCATGCTCCATGGGGAAGGGGCGGTGCCCAGCCAGGCTGCCCAGGTGCAAAAGTCAGCAGAGTGTCTGGTCGACAGTGGGTCAGAGAGCTTGTGAATGAAGAGTCCTATTCCTGTAGCAACGTGATCAGAAGCAGCAATCCAGCCAGGGCTGATAGCCAAGCATGAAGCCCGATTAGCTCATACCCAAAGCTGGGATTCCAATTTTAACGAGTAGGCATTGGCCCTCTGAGCCAGGAGCCGCGGATACATTTTGCCTAAAAGGTTAAGGGAGGGGACAAAGAAGAATCCTAGTACACAATCATAGCCAACACAAAGGGATGCGTGGCTCTCCCACTTCTGTCACCAGGTCTCCAGCAGAGCCTCCCGGGCAGCAATGTCCTGTAGGAACAAGTGACTACCTCTGCTACCCACGAGTGCCAGGCTAGACCTCCTTGACCCTGCAGACCAGTTAGAAGCTTTGTCTACACCGTGAGGAGTCATGTCAAGTCCTCCAACTTGTAGGACCCAGGTCGACTATGCTGTCATCACTTCCAGGAACCCAAGCTCTTGGGGAAGAAGCCATGCCATGCACCCACTCTGGGCAAGTGACTTGGATGATGTGACTCGTACCAGTTCTCTGGGTGTTGGCACTTACACCAGTCATAAAATGTCTTTATCCCAAAGAATGGATTAAAGATCGGAAAAGTCTTAGAAGGTCGGGACGTAAGTCAAATAACCAAACTTTCCTACGTGTTTCCATTTTGCCAGATGGGCATAAAGGGAGGGAGGGGTTGAGACTAGAGGTAGCATGGGATTGCAAGGGTGTTTCATAAAGTCCACGGAAAAATGGAATTGCAAGATAACTTTGTTACAAAAGAATTTTTAGAATCTATGCATAGCTTTTCATAATACATATTGTTCCCGAACTTTTTGAAGAACTTTGGTGGCAAAGACTGCTGGCTGCTCAGAACAGGTAAACAGAGGAGAGCGACTGCCTCCACAATAACTGGCTCCGACAGACTTGGCACAGTGGTGAAGGCGCCTGTTAAGACGCCAGTGTCCCCCAGTGGAGGGCCTGGCTGGACCCCTGGCTCGGGCCCCTGACTCCGAGTCTGCGGCAGGCACTGCCTGTGAGGCATCAGTGAGGGCTCCAGTGTAGCTGGGTTCCTGCCATCCACGTGGGAGACCTGCCTGAGGGCTCAGCTCGAGGCTTTGGCCCCTGAGCCACTGTGGGTATTCAGGGAATGAGTGAGAAGATAGGCTCGCTCTCTCGCTCACTCACTAGCTCACTCTGCCTCTAAAACAACTTTCAAAGAGAATCACTTGCTGAAGGACAACGGGTGAGTCATTTACCCTTTCTGTAACGTTCTTGTATTTGGATAAAATCAGAATAATAATGCTTTCTACTCTCACATGGTAATTATGAAAATCTAATGAATGATAGGTGAGCTTTACTAAATGCCTACAAATATGAAGTGTAATTTCATGCCAGTGGGGCCAACAGTAAGTGTGTGTGTGTGTGTGTGTGTGTGAGAGAGAGAGAGAGAGAGACACACACACACACATACACATGCACTTGTTAAATAGTGACACAGAAACTAACACAGTCCACATGCTCATTCCCAGCGTGGATTCTTTGAGCAACAGAAACTGACTCTTCCCACCAAGGAGAGCAAAGCAAAACATACCCACAGCAACATGGAGGAACTCAGGTTAGCAAAAGAGCTGCCAGGCCAGGCCGAGGCACACATCAAAACTAATCCATGGTCAATGAATAAAACAGTCAGACACGGATTTATAGAGTTTATGTTGAAGATTTTTAAAAAACCTCTTCCACAGGAATAACTGATAAAATCTTGTTCCTTAAAGTGAGTGTTAGAAAGCAGAAATAAGGAACAATCCATAAATATTAGCAAGTGCCCTAAAACAAGGGTATTAACTCCCAGGCGGACAGCCTGCAGGGGTGATGGGAAGCAGGAGAGAAAAGCCAGTCAGTTTCGTGGGCTAAGACTAAGCACGATCAAGGAGGGGCACCTCCTGCGTTTTCCAGCCAAGTGTCTGGGAGAAGGATGGCTACGTCCCTGCCGTGAGGCGAGCACACCCACCTGCACCGCGCGGCCAGGGCCAGGGCAGCGACACCAGGGCTCGGGGAGCCGGGTGCACCCAGAAAGGGCAGTCAGCTTCCCTGCAGTAGCACCCAAGAGCCTATCCCCGCCCAAACCCCAGGCTGCCTGGGCTCAGGGACTTCCCTGGGAGAGGACGCCCAGCCCTCAGCACACGCCAGGCTGGAGAGGCTCTGGATGTGTTATTAGCACATAATTCTAAAACAAAACATTTTCTCAAGAAAAAACAACAACTATTCTTTAAAAACAAGAATCTTTAGGCCGGCACCGCGGCTCACTAGGCTAATCCTCCGCCTGCGGTACCAGCACCCCGGGTTCTAGTCCCATTTGGGGCGCCGGATTCTGTCCCAGTTGCTCCTCTTCCAGTCCAGCTCTCTGCTGTGGCCCGGGAGTGCAGTGGAGGATGGCCCAAGTCTTTGGGCCCTGCACCCGCATGGGAGACCAGGAGGAAGCACCTGGCTCCTGCCTTTGGATCAGTGCAGTACGCTGGCCGCAGCAGCCATTGGGGGGTGAACCAACGGAAAAGGAAGACCTTTCTCTCTGTCTCTCTCTCTCTCACTGTCCACTCTGCCTGTCCAAAAAAAAAAAAAACCAAGAATCTTCATATTGGAGTCTGAGAAACCATAAAGCAATTGAGCCCAGCCTGCTTTGACTGCCCATGTGCCTTACAGCTTTAAAAGCCACTGGAATGAGAGGAGAGTAATTATCTGAATGGTTCAGAGTTCCACCTGGGTTACTTTTGTTCCTTGTCTCTGTGTGGCTGCCTCTTGTCTGTTTTTAGTCCCAGGTATGAGCAAGTGACCGAGGACCACAGAGCTGACAAAGGGGAACTTCTAGCAGGCAATCCGTGGTGAGCTATAATATGCTTACATATGAATTAGCCTTTAATCAACAGATTTAATATTAATCAATAATTCATAAGCCACTCTTTGCATAGAAATGACATAATTATGTCTCTGATTCAACCTGAAGTGTCCACTGCAGAATGTGTAAAGTGTTAATTAGTAGAGAAATCCAGTTAAGAAAAAAATTATTTTAATTATGTAATAAGGCTCATTACAATGGGTAATCAACAAAGCTGCCAAATTAGTTCTCTGGTGGCATTTTTCTATTTATAGCAAATAAACTTTTATTTGTTGAAAATGTATGTTTGCACAGGCAGATTTTTAAAAAGCTTTCGAGCAGGACGACTACAGTAAACCACGGAAAGAGTTAGAAGTGGCCTTGGATCTCCCTTCTGTATGGCAGTAAAGACAGCCAGGAAAAGGAAGAGGATCCTCTGATGAGTGACCAGCCTCCACTCAAAACCTCCGCTGTCTTGGACTCGTGTGGTGTTGCCTTATGGACACCTGATCTGTTGACGGCTTTTATTGCAGCACCTGCTGTATACAGAACACCAAAAAACAGTGTGACCCCTGCCTTTTAGGGATGCGACCTCAGAAATGGAGTCTCCATCCATGGCACATGTGAAAACATCAGAGCCACGTGCTCATCCCACACACACTCGGGAACAAAGACCTGACTCCAGCCATCATTCCTTCGGCATTAAGCTTCGTTCTCCAAAATGCATTTATTGCTTTCCACCCTCAGTCCTGAGCCAGGAGCTCGAAGGTGATGGGGCCATGAGCGCTGCCCAAGAGGTGGTTAGGAGAGTATACCCAGGCTTCATAAACCCACCTGTCCTGACTCACACACACTGTGCATGGTCATGTGCACTTGGGCAGACAGTGTCCCTTGAGCTCAGTGTCCTCATCTCTACAGGGACAAGGACGCCATGACTGCCTCTTCCCCAGCCTTCCCATCTTGGCTGGCAGTGCTGTCAGCCTCTACTGGATTTTGCGCACAAGATATGAAGATGGTAGATTTTTAAGAATCTCTATGGGCCGGCGCCGCGGCTCACTAGGCTAATCCTCCGCCTTGTGGCGCCGGTACACTGGGTTCTAGTCCCGGTTGGGGCACCGGATTCTGTCCCGGTTGCCCCTCTTCCAGGCCAGCTCTCTGCTGTGGCCCGGGAGTGCAGTGGAGGATGGCCCAAGTGCTTGGGCCCTGCACCCCATGGGAGACCAGGAGAAGCACCTGGCTGCTGCCATCGGATCAGCGCAGTGCGCCAGCCGCAGCGCGCTGGCTGCGGCGGCCATTGGAGGGTGAACCAACGGCAAAGGAAGACCTTTCTCTCTGTCTCTCTCACTGTCCACTCTGCCTGTCCAAAAAAAAAAAAAAAAAAAAGAATATGGAATTAATTCAAATTTGTTAACAATTTTGTTCAGTGCTGGGCTGGGCTCAAGGAATATAGAAGGACATATCTAGTCTCTTCCTGTATGAGTGTGAAACCTACTCCCCCTTGTCTCAGACCCTACACCTGCACTTCCTGTCCCCTTACTGGTCCGCGTCCCACCCATGACTTTGCCACTGTGACATTCTGGGCTGGGATCCGTTCTCTGAAGGCACACTCTGGCCACCAGGTCCTGACCTCTGCTGCCATCAGGACCTCTGCCTTCCCCGGGCTGCTGAGCCCAGACCTGTAAAGCTCTCTGTAGGGGCTCAGAGCAGATGGCTTTAGCCCCGCCCCTCACCTCACTGTGGGCCTTCCAGGCAGGAAGCAGGAGAAGAACACAGATGGGCAGGCTCCGGTACTCCAACAGAGCAGGAAGTATAACCCCGGGCAGCCTCAGAGGGGGCCCTGCCAGCCTTCAGCCTCCCACCGATCAGTGCTGGGGTGGCCCTTGGAAGAGCCCCGGAGCTCTCAAGCCACCTCCAGATATGTGCGGAGCCCCTGCAGCTGAGTGGGGATCATCATCAGGGTGTCAGGCACCCTTCTGTACACGGTAGCACAGGGCACCTGGCTCACAGAGAGACACGAAGAGCATGGAGTGGACAAATGCATGGATCTGCCGTTCAGGCCACCCAAAGCACACAAGCCAGCCAGCCCAAAGCAGGGAACAAGTAGAGCTTAATCACCCAGCTTAAGCAGACTTTCTGAGACCTGCTGTGCATGGAGGTTGCCAACTGTCAGATTTTATGGCTGCAGCAGGGGTGCTGATCCAGCCTGGAGCCTGTGAGTTCACTCTGTCAATGGCCTGGAACCTGAACAGGAATGGAACAGCCACGGTGGACACGTTCCAGGACGAACAACAGATCCATCCAGGGGGAGCCTGCCCAGGATGCAATGCAGGAGCTCTTGTCTGGAGGAAGCAACCAGTGCTGCGGAGTTCTTGCTGTGGCCTCCTGCTGCCAGGATATGCCCAGATTAAAAAGGAGCATCGACTCTGTGCGAAAGCCCAGGAAGCCCCAGCCAGGGCAAGAGCAGAAATACTCTGAAGTGTGCTCTTCGGCCTCAGCCGCTTCTCCTCGCCCTCTTCACCCAGAAACTGCTCTTTGAAAAAGGCAAAGTAAAAGATGAGAGCAGCCGTTCACCCTGCAGTTAACACAGCTACGTCCCACGTTGGAGTGCCTGGGCTCGACCCCCAGCTCCAGCTCATGGCTCCAGCCCCCTGCTAATGCAGACTACGGGAGGCACTGGTGATGGCGCAAGTGACTGGGTCCCTGCCCCCGACATGGGAGACCTGGATGGAGTTCCCAGCTCCGGGCTTCAGCCTGGCCAAATCCCAGGCAGGCATTTGAACCAGCGGATGGCAGTTCACTCGGCGCGCTTTCTTCCAAGCACACAAATAATTTAATTTTTTAAAAAAGAACATAAAGGATAGACTATTTAGGTCATAACAGATGATAGACCTGCTAGGGAAAACCCAGGGTGAAAGAACTGGCCACTGAAGGCAGAAGAGGCTGAGAGTGCAAATCCAAGGTTACACACTGTGTAATTCCTTGGAAAGACTTAGACAGAAGCAGGCTCTTGAGCAGCCATGAGACATATGGAGAAAAGGGGTTTTTAAAGACCAAGGGGGACTGTGGTTAATTGGAATGAACCTGGATTTTTTTTTTTGAAGAAATATTAGCAACCATAAGGAAGATGGACGTGTCATCTAAGAGGGGAGGTAAGAGGAACAGCCTGTCTCAATGACTGCAGGTAAGAGGAGCAGGCTATCTCAATGACTTGGTTTATCCCACAGGGGTCGGGATGTCCTCCCGAGTGTCCTAAAGGGCAAGAGGGCAGCAGCAACCAAAGTAGCTGTGGTTGTGTCAGATTTTGTCCCTACAGGAAAATTACATACATAAGATAGATTGATCAATAAACAGACAGACACATAGGCTAGAGCGAGGGCTGATAAATGTAACAGACAGACAGACAGACCATGGGGAAAGTTTAAGGCATGGCACTTACCCAAAGGTATGGGTATTTTAAAAGGAGAATGCAAACCTTCAGAAAGGAAAAGTCTCTCTGCAGAGATTCAGGGGACAGCCTAAACTTGCCAGCTAAGTGACAGAACACAGGCTCTCTGACTCCAAATCATCATCCCACAATGCCCTCACACATGGCATTTAGCCTTGGGAAAATAAACACGGCTAGTCAGTTACTCCTGCTTTAAAAAAGAAACAGCTTTCCAGGCACAAAACTTACTATTGAACCAAAGCTGAGTTAAATAATTTGGAGCTAGGCAACAGCATTCAGACAATTGAGACAACCCTAAGTTGGTTGACCTGAAAAACCATTTTCTTGTAACCCAATTTCAGCTTAAGTCCACACAACAGCTGCTGGTGGTGTTATGCAATTCCCAAGAGGCTGCTCCTCCTGAAGATGGAATTTTAAATAACTGCATCGAATCCTGGGGAACTTTGGCCCTTGGCAATGCCCTTGGGACTACTCAGACCTCTGTCTTCTGCATCTAACAGACACCCAGATGTCTGGAGCTGTGTTCATAGCAACAGTTTCCACACAGTCTGGATAATCCCAGCTTATAAACACAACATTGGTTTCCATTATGGTGGGTCATATGATGAAACTCATTGTATAAAGGACCTTCATTTCAATGTCAGTTTCTCCCCCGCTGGCCCCCTGCATCCCAGTCAATGAGTCACAGCACAGGGGTGCATGTTTGCTGCCCACTGGTAATCATGACAGCCAAGACTTATTGGGCACCATGGACACCACTGTGTATCATCTCAGTGGATCCTGTGAAAGGATAGAACTGTTGAGTATAGCGGAACTGAGATTTGGAGATCACAAGGGAAAAACATCTCATTCCGAGGCAAAGGAAAACAGCACAAAATTGGGAGCTAGTCATTCTGGCTGCCCTGCGTGGGTTGGTCATTCTGGCTGCCCTGGTCTTCAATTTCTCATAAGCTGTCTCCCTCCCCTGCAACAACCCCCTCATTTGCCCTCGGTCCCCTTTGCTTCCACACTCTGTCCTTCTCATCTATTCTCTCTGGGATTGGCCCAGGAACTTCCCTCCTCTGCAGACAATCCTGCTTCTTCACAACACTTACTGGGTCCCAAAGTCAGGTACACAAAATGACGGCTGTGCTCAACATAACAAGGGGACTCACTCCCCACAACAATGGCTTTTCCTAGAAGGCAGTTGCAGCTAATTAATACATGGTTTGGTTGAGGCTGTTGATGTTTTTATTGCTGTTGTCATACCCATAAGCACAAAAATAATTAAGAGTAGAACTGGAAAACAATCACTTTTTTAAAAAAAAAATTATTTTTTTTATTTGAAAGACAGAGGTACAGAGAGAGGTAGAGACACAGAGAGAGGTCTTCCATCCGCTGGTCCACTCCCTAAATAGCTGCAATGGCCAGAGCTGCATCAATCCAAAGCCAGGAGCCAGGAGCCTCTCCCATGTCTCCCATGTGGGTGCAGGGGCCCAAGGACTTAGGCCATCTTCTACTGCCTTCCCGGGCCATAGCAGAGAGCCGGATTGGAAGAGGAACAGCTGGAACTAGAACCGGCACCCATATGAGACGCCGGCGCTTCAGGCCAGGGCTTTAACCTGCTGCACCACAGCGCTGGCCCCACACAATCACTTTTAATATTTTAATATAATTCTTTAGCATAGGTTGTGCATTTTCATGTTCTGAATTCAATGACTTCGAAAGGATATATACCATAAGAAGTCTCCCTTCAACCCCATTCTTCCAGCAACTGAGTCCCTTCCCCTAAGAGCAGCCAAATTTATCAATAGTTTCTGTTTCAGATACTTTAAACATACTCTTAGAACTCACTTTTCCTCTTTTTATTATAACGATATGAAACTGGCAACTTGTATGCTACTGTTAGGTGCTTTGCTTTTCTCACACAGTAAGAGTTACTGGTGGTTGTTACATACCAATACATAACCAGCCTCTTCCTTCTTTGCAACAGTTGCATAATGTTCTCTTGTGACCAATAATGTATATAACCAACCCTAGAACGGTGGATGTTTATGTTGGTGCTAATCTTCTGCTATTAGAAACTACAGTCCAATTAATAATGTATGCATCAGTATTCTTATATATGTAAAAGGGGAAAGTGGCTTTTGAAAAAAAAGTACAGAAGATAGCCATGACACAGTGTGATCTGGGTAAAAATGTGCACATCCACAGACATGGAAGGGGAGAGCGTTCACTCCACACTGAGTGGATGAAACAGCTTTGTGGAGGAGACAGCACCTGAGCAGAAGTTTAGGGGTGAGTAAGAATGTTCCACACACATGGAGGTAGAAGACAGCGCTCAGAAAGATCACAAGGAACAGATATGACTTGAAAGATAATGGCTCACAGTGGTAGGGAATAAGCATCTGTTGAATTTAAGAAAGGAGGGAGGGGCAATTGATACAGAATAAGGTGGGAGAAGGGGCTGGAGAGCTAAGAATGGCCACAAATGTCCAGTGAGGGACGTGGCCCTCACATCAAGCCCACAAAGGAGCCAGCACACTGCTTTGAGTTCTCTCTGCTCAACTCAGTCTCCCTTGTAGCTCTTGTGTCTGCTACAAGCCTGGGCCATGCCCCTTTTTAACTTTTATCAAAATGCTTACTTGGTTTCCCTGACTTCTCTCTCCCCACCCCATGCGCCAGCACCAGGCTCATCTCTCTGTCATGCCCTGCTCAGTTACTGCTATGACTTCCTGTGGTCTTATGCACCTGCTTTAATGCAGATTCGGCATTCCAGACGCTGTATGATCTCCTTCCCAGAGCCTTTTGCTCTACCCTCAACCTGCCCCGCTGCCCACTCTACACTCCAGGTAAACTCATCGCCCAGCTCATCCCTGCCCACTCCCAGAGCTCTGCTGCTTCAGGTGCCCTCCCCAGCCTCATTTCCCCACGGACCCTCCTCCAGGGACTCTTCTTCCTTGACCCGAACCTCTTGAGAAGCAACTCACTGAACAATCCAGTGCCTGTTCTTACAGAGCTGGCTGCCTTGAGCCCTGTCTCACCCACAGGGCAGTGGTTCTCGACAGCAGGTGGTATCCCCAAGAGATACCTGGAGAGATGCTTGTTGCTGCAATCAGGGGGGATTCTATTGGTGTCTGGTGGGCAGAGGCTAGGGGTCCTCCTAAGCTTCCTTTATACATGGGACCAACCTTTCCCCCAACAAAGAATCATTGGCCGCAAATGTCAGTAGTGACAGAGAGACCCTAGACTGGGTTTTTTTTTTTTTTTTTAATGCATTGGGGGTGGCAGGGGAAATGGGGAGGGGTATGTTTATTGTTCAGTTTGGTATCTTCCAAAACATATAACATAGTGACTTGATATATAGTAACTTTGAAATATTTTCAGGAATAAAAATGGTACCCTTAGGATTTAGGGAAGGGATAAGTTTTAATTAGGAAAACCAATGAGAAATATTAGTTAATTTCTGAGGGGAAATCATAGCCTAAACTTCTTTGCTATGGGTATGGTAAATTAAGTTAGTATTTTATGCCCCATTGTTGTTTGTTCTTCATTATACTATTTATCATATAAATCTCCTAGCTCACATAACTCATTGGGAAGCAAGGGATTAATTAGGCAATTTCAAGATGCATAAATACATGAATATTAACAAAATATATATGGGGGGTGGGGAATACATTAATGAATATGAATCAAAGAGAATGCAGCAAACTTAGTCAATGGGAAACAAGCTTGAAATGCCTAAAAAATTTTTTTCATTATTAAATGATGTGACAGATTCCTGGCACAATCCTCCTATTTGTTACTGGGCTATTAATTTCATCATCTGCACTTTGCATGAACTTGCCTTGTTGCATTTGTGAGTATAATACGAAGGGTCACTGGAGGTCACTGCCATGGCGATAACTTGGCATCCACAGTTCTCGAAATGGCTGAGGTGCACACAGCAAAGATCGACATCTGGCAGAAGATGGAATCCAGGATGTACAAACTGGGATCTGTCCACAGACTTGAGTATCAGGTTCCGACTCATTAGAAGCCCCAGCCAAACCCAGATTCGTCTCATACATGGGGGATTTTCCTCCCCAGCTGTCCAAGTTAGACTCTAAGGCATAAATCATTACAACTTCAGCCTCAGACTCATACTGAGAGTTGACGTAATCTGACCTTTTCACTGAACAGACAGGGAAATGAAGGCAAGAGACTGGCAATGGACGATGAGGTATGGAGGCCACCGAGTCCACTCTAACTCCCCAAATTTTCTCACCTTTACATTCATCTGACTTCAAGCACATCTCCCACCACTGAATGGAGATTGCATTCAATATACTTATACTGGCCTCTTAAAGGTAGGTACTACTTCATTTTGAATGTATTTGAAAGAGGAGGCTTTACATAACTTTAACCAAACATAGATATACTGATTTATTCAGCTGTCAAGATCTTGTCATTGAAAAAACCAATGTCTAACCAGGAAAATATCCCAGACATTTCAGGGGAAGACTCAGAGGAAATTTAATATAGCCAATTGGTTAAGAGGCTATCAGAGGGGTTCTTGGGCACAAAAAGCCCAAATTCAAAATTACTCAGGTAATTGCAAGGGCCAGCGTTGTGGTACAATGGCTTAAGCCACTGGCTGTGATGCCAGTACCCCTTAGAGGCACTGGTTTGAGTCACGGCAGCTCCACTTCTGACCCAGCTCCCTGCTAACGTGCATGGGAAAGCAATGAAAATGGCCCAAATCCTTGGGCCCCTGCCACCCATGTAGGAGACTTAGATGGAGTTCCAGGCTCCCGGCTTTAGACTGGCCCAGCCCCAGCCATTGTAGCCATCTGGGGAGTGAACCAGCAGATGGAAAAATCTCTCTCTGCCTCTGTCTCACCCTCTGCCTTTCAGATTAACTAACCAATCCATCTTTAACAAGAAGCAGCAGCAGCTGTAGAAGGTCCTACAAGGGAGAAGGGTGTGCAGGCTCACACTGAGCAGACTCTCAAGGTGCCCCCAGTGGGAAGCTGAGTGCGGGCATCAGCAACTCAGGGAAGAGGCTGCCCTTGCTACTGTTGCTTCTGAAAGCTGGGAAAAGCCTCTGTCCTCTTTCTCCCATCCTTTAGTCTCTCATCAGCACCCTTCCCCTGGCAGGATCTAGTCAGTCAGCTAACAAGTCTGGAAAACCTACCTTACAGGCTTCGTGGCCCGAGAGGTGGAGGGGAGCAGAGGAGGCTGGGCGGGGCCGAGTGACCACACCCGGCATCTGACATCCCATCGATTCAAAGTCCCTGCGTGTGCTGTGGAGGAGCAGCTGCACCTGCACTTGAATGTGTGTCCCTTCAGGCTCCCAGACCACCAACCTCCATCCTCTCTTTTCCCATTTGCTTGCTTGCTTTCCTTCTTCATGTAAGATGGCTAAAGCAATGCACTTGGCCTTGGGAACACAGAGTGAGCCAGACAGCATCCCTAGCCCTAGGGAGGTTTCACTCTCTGGTGCAGGTCACACAAACAAACCTTTTGAACACTAATTCTTTCCTTTCCTTTTTTTCATTTCTGGTTTTGCTTTTTCCATTCCTAACTTTACCCAAGACAGTAATTCCCTTATTTAAATGACACACAGATGCTGCTTCCTATTCCTGAATTTGAATGCTGTTTACACTCTGACAGTCAGTGTAAATCATTTGTCTAATGGAATGCTATTTCAAGACTAAGGAGGCACCAGTTAACAGGTCTGGGTGAATTTCTTGCTTTCATCCTTCACAGCTGAGACTTGGAGTTGGTCACAGCTTTCCATATTCTCATTGCAAAAAATATGATTTGTCAAAAACAATAGAAAAAGATGAAACTATAGAGTTCTCTCATAGATCTGCCCTGCAAAACACATAAAAATCAGTTTGTTGCGTAGGCCTTTGGGCCAGCAGTTAGGACATTGCCTGGAACACCTGTGTCCCACTGGAGAGCCCAGTTCCAGTCCCTGCTCCGCTCCCAATTCCAGTTTTCTGCTGACGCACACCCTGCGGCGGCCAGCAGACCGGTGATCCCACACCCAAAGCAGGGGGGACGTAGGAGGCCAGATTAGCGGAGCTGAAACAGCGGGAGATGACAGGGGGTTGCGGGTGGGGGTCCACTTTGTTACACGTGGAAATTCAGATGCCTAAGAAACCTGAGGGTGAGCGTGGGGCTCCCCCGACAGGCCTGCGCTGTGCACGCAGCTCTGGGAGTTACCTACTTTCTAAGGGAAGCCGTGGATGTGGAGCAGTCATGGGGAGTGGAGGCGGAAGCCAAGGATGAGTTGATTGAGAACACGGTGCCTGAAAGGACAGGCAAAGTAACAGAAGTCAAGGAGCACAGAGGGAAGAGTTAGAACCACGTGGGGAAGAAAACCAGGGCCCGCCCGGCTCTCTGCTCCCCACAGACCCGCACCCTCCAAACTGCTTCCCCTGAGAGGCAGGACCACCCTTCCTCCGGCGGTTCCTCACCGCACCCTCGCAACAGTTCCTCAGACACACGCAAAGCAGGGGCCCCCCTGCCAAGCTGCTGGTTCAAGTCCAGGCTGTGAGACCACCTCCCCCCTCATCCCGCACACCCCTCTCACCCCACTGTATTGCAGGGAACCTGTGTTATTCTCAGAAGGGTGTTGAGTGACTGAGTGTGATGCTGCTCAAATCAGGAGAAGACTTCTTCACTGAGATGCTCTGGAAGACCTGGGTCACAACACTTCTGGGGGTGGGGTGGGGAGTGGAGGGCACGGGCAGCCATGTCGTCAGTTTCCAGTAGTGTCAGAGACAGAGACTGCTCCCTGGGACCAGGCTTACCCCCTTGCACTTTAGGCAGAAGAGCTGAAATGAAACCATTTCTCTAGATGGAGACTACATCATTCCATGGTGAGAAAGGACAGCTGTTCCTGTCTCTCATACCCAGTGTCTCATGCTCTTAAGGAACTCATCCCTCTAACCATCTGAACCTTGAGTGTTCTCCCAGGAAGATGCGGAGGTCTCATAGATTTCAGTGCTGTTGGTGAGAGAGCAGCCCCCCATCCCCTGGGCTGTCTCCACGTCACATCTCAGCACCTTTCACAATGGCCTTCCACATTCGGACTGAATTGAGGGGCAGCAGTTTTTTCACAATGGAAAATTTGTCTCACTGGGTAAACATGTACCAGACCATCCCTGCACCTTTCTGTAGCCTTTAGGAGGTGTGGAGCGAGTGTGTTTGGGGAAGAAAAGGAAAATCCTCTAACAGGACTTCTCATGGGTTGGCTGGCAGAGTTGGCAAGAGAGAAGGGGGCTGGGAGTGGGTGAGGAGGGCAGGGTGGGGTTCTGCTGTGAGACTCAGGCCACATCAGTGCTGAGAACAGACCTCATGGAAGCCTTCCAGGATAGCTGGGACCATCTCTCGGCTCACCATCCCCAGGGACGCTCTCCAGCAAAGGCCGGGGAAACAAGTGTGCCACGCGTGCCACGTCCGTGTGGCAGTTGGCACGCCCAGCCCAGACAGCAGGCCGGTGTTTACTGCTTCTGCCACATGATGGGTGTCCCCAAAGGCCTCATCCTGGGCACTCAGCTCTTCAACCAGAAAGTTAGTAACTCAACTGGCACGCGCCCAGGGCCCCGGGACAAGTGGGGAGACGGCTCGCTTCCCCTTCAAACAACAGCGCAGGGAGCAGGAGGTCTTGTGCCCCTCCCTCTGCTGAAACTCACGTCAACAACCAGCTGTTTGCAGCAGCCGTTCTGGAAGGAAGCAGGCATCAAACCTATTCTCCCGAGGCTCGCTCCGCGCAGAGTACAGGCAGAGAGCTGGATCTGGGGTTCAGTGACTGTTGATGACACCCAATTCTCCTCATGGTTTTCCAAAACTCAAGGATTTCCAGTTAGGGTAGGGAGTTAGTGTAGGGGCCTGGCTAAGTCCCAGCAGCTGAGGAGAGACAGCACCCTGAGAAGGGTCTTGGAGGGAGCTAGCAAGACAGCCTGCATTGCCTACCAGGTGCGCAGAGTGGCCCCAAGCCGAGCCCACCAAAGGGCATGGTTTAGGACAGGCTATTCCACACCCAGGAGAGAGATGGCAACCGGTGTCCCACTAACTCTGCACTTGCTCCAGGCTGGCTCCCAAGGCCATGGAGGTTCTCCACAGGTCAGAAGGAGAGGCCGGTGCCCTGGGCAGACGTCGAAGCTGCCAGAGGAAAGCAGGACCACCTGAGCGGAAGTGGAGCCACTCACAAGAGGGGGCCTGTGCAGCTCCACTTCCGCTCTCTCTCGGGAAATGTCCAAGCTCTGTCTCGGGCCTCATCCCTGCCATGTGCATCCTGAAGACTGAGTCGGGGGAGCTGGGGGGGGGGGTTGTCTGTGCTCAGGGACAAATGCAGGCCCTCGGGTGTGTTCCTGCGCAGCGCCGAGCAGCTGCAGAATGCTTTGGGTGGCTCTTAACTGAACGTCCAGTGCCCACCTGCAGACCCACCGAAAGGGACCCCTGGGGATTGCACATCACTTTAGGAAGAGACTAGGGTGGCACTGAGGCAGCCATCGGCAGGCTGGCTTTTTACCCACAGCCCAGGCTGATTTTCTAACTCCAGTCCTGCAGAGAGGAAGAGTCCTAGACTTGAATTCAGGTTCCTGCTCTGCCCCCATCTGGCCCAATACTCCACACTCTGAATCCCCTCACATCCATGGTGAGAAGATTCAGGTCTGTAAAGCAGTGGTTGGAATTCATATTCCTCTTGTTGCCATCTAAGCCTGGCCATTTATGAGAGGGTCGTCCCAGAGAAGGAAAGGGTGTGGCCTCCCCCCATGAGACATGGCGAGCCAGGGTTGAGGGACAGTGAACTGGAAATTTCCAGAAGCTTCCTCCTTTCCAAGGTACCCCTGGGTCTGGATACTTCCAAGGGAATCTCATCCTGTTTGGCACTCAGGGAATCCTTACCTCCCCCTGCACAATCGCTTTGCCCTGACTCTGTGGAGAGAGCTTTCACATTAAATCGTACCGAGATGTATTTTCCTGAGGTGTAAAACCTCCAGGCAACACACAAGGGGTGTTTTGAAGCGCTGGCTTGCAAAACCCACTGGGGTCGCCATAATGACCTCCGTCCACGTCATGAAGAGACACGTTTCCAGCAGGATTATTTTTATGGTTGCTGATTAACCATAAGAATGTGAAATATTGGGGCCAGTACTGTGGCGCAGTAGGTTAATGCCCTGGCCTAAAGCGCTGGCATCCCACATGGTTGCCGGCTCATGTCCCAGCTGCTCCACTTCTGATCCAGCTCTCTGTGTGGCCTGGGAAAGCAGTAGAAGATGACCCAGGTCCTTGGGCCCCTGCACCCACATGTGAGACCTGGAAAAAGCTCCTGGCTCCTGGCTTTGGATTGGTGCAGTCCCAGCCATTGCAGCCATCTGGGGAGTGAACCAGTAGATGGAAGACCTCTCTCTCTGTCTCTACCTCTCTCTGTAACTCTTTCAAATAAATAAAATAAATCTTTTAAAAAAAGAATGTGAAATATGTGTATATAATGTCGATCAGTTGTGAGCTAAAAATGCTTGTAATGAGAACTTAATCTTTAATAAAATTTCTAAGAGAGCTGTGGTGACAAAAAATAATTTAAATTTTTCAATTTATATACATGTTTTTGTTGAGAGCCGAATGATAGGGTGATTCATGAGAGACTTCCAAGCATAAAATGCATCACATTAGGATTAAGTTCTGCAGGAGAAGTGAGATGGAAACACAATTTCAAGGAAAGAAGAAAACATTATGAAACTTCCCGTCATTAAAAGAGAGTGTGTGTGTTTTGTGAACCATGGGTATTAAATCACTATGGTATTTAGATTCTACTGGATACATTTGAAAGAGTGATACAACAGTTTTATTCTAAAATGTCAATATTTGCAAGCTGCTAGAAGTGACATTCTTCGCAACTACTTAACTTAGGTGGACCGCATCTTACATGGAAAAAGGAGGCGGTAGCCCTTCAGAAGCTTGGCAGGCAAGCTCGGAGACGGCTGGAAGACCCCTGGGCTGGATCACAGAGCTGCGGGACATGGCAAGGCACAAACACTTGCAAGGTTACAGGGAGCAGATGGAGAGATCGAGAGACCGAGAGAGAGGCCAATCCATGCGATGTCCCCCAGGCAGTGGCCTGGGGCTGCTCACCGGCTCCCTCTGGCCTGTGCATGGCATCTGGGAGTCCAGAAGTTTCCATGGGCCCCAGCACAGAGGCATGAAGGTGCTGAGTCATCCCCTTCCCTCACTTCACTGCAAGGCAGCATGTGTCACCCCTCAAGACCAGATGGGTCCTCCTCTGCTCCTAGGCCAGCGGCCAGCCCGTGACAAGACCAGCAGTGGTGAGCACCCATCCTCTGACTCTGCTGCACACACCCAGGGCCGGCTTCAGGTGAGAAGGGGGAGCAAGGAAGGAACGCTGCACGAACATGGATCATCAAAGGAGGAGGAGTCATCCAAAAGAGACGAGGTAAAACAGCTCTGGGAGGGCACTCAACGTCGACAATCTCCCTCTTTAAACAGGAAAGCAGCTACAAAGCAGAAGAGATGGAGGCACAGTGAATGGGCAAGGCTCAGCTTTGTGCTACCCTGCAGGGGCGGGATGCACAGGGAAGCTCAAGGCCACTGCAAACAAGAGTCTCCAGTGTCTTTGTTCACTGAGTGTTCACTGCCTCCCTATGCCACCTGTGAAACTGGGCTGGTGGTGTTCACCTTGCAGGGTGCCCGTGAGAATTACAGGGGACGTGCGTGAAGTCCCCACACGTATGAAACCCATGGAGGGCGCCATGGCTGCTCTGACAAAGCCCTCTCAGCCTCCACGGCTGCCTGGCCAGTACCCAGCTGCCCTTCGTGGGGCACTGAGCCAACATTGTGAGGAGGCGGGGGTGGGGAGGGCTGCCTCCCTGGGGTCCACACGGTCCCTGGGCTGTGTATCTTCCAGGGCTTGAGAAGTCTCAGTCTTTGTAAGTCCCCTGCCAGCGGAGAACTCATCATTGCCATTGTCCTCCACACAAGCAGGCCCCCACGCGCCTCCCCACTGCCCAGCAGTGCCCTGGTGATCCTGGGTCCCAAAGGGCATAGAGCTGACCCAGCCCCGGCAGGTCCCCTGTCACACACATGTGCCCACGCCTCTTTCTAGACTCTCTATCTCGAGGTATAATCTTTCTCCTAAATTCTACACAGCTGGGGCTCCTCAAAACCTGGAGCTGTGCAATCCAGCTCTCACTCTTACTCTCTCCTGGTATTTTACAGGGAAACCAGGACCACACTGCTGCTGTTGTGAGAAAACCCAACTGTGTGGGTGATAAAAGCAGCCCGCGCATGAAAACGTGCTTTCAAGTTAGATTTCCTCACCAAGTTCTTACAGATAATGAGTGCATTGATCAAACATTAATTAAGCACCCACCAAGGGCAGGCACTGTGCCAGGTATTCCCGTCCCACGCCAGGAGGGCCTTACAGCCACGTAGGGGCTATGCAGCACTGATACTTCCAATGAAATCCACCTGCACAGGGCCTGAGCAGGCTGCAGGCTCCTTCCTTTGGATTCTCAGCCTAGAGGCTCCAGTGCTTGCCACCCTCCCATCTCAGCTGCCCCAAATCCCACCAACTGAGCTGCAGCCCAGCAGGAGGCAGGGCCATACTGGCTGTTAGTATTTTCATAGCATTCTACAGTCCGCTCCACTAGGGGCCAATACACAGGCCCTGTCACCTTGCGGGTGTCCTCGCCTTGGCGTGTCCCACAGCTCTGGGATACAGCCCAGGGGTCTTCCAGCTCTCCCTGGGTTTCCCCCCTTCAAAGTTTGTGGAGGGCTGCAATCTCCTTTTCAGGTTGATCTACGATGAAGCCCACCTAAGTTAAATAGTTGCAAAGGATGCAGGTATCTCCTCTCCACCGTGCATTTAACTCTTCCTGATGTCACCTGCAAGCTTTCGAAGCATGCAGACCGTGTCTGCTATGTTCACTATTGAGACAGCAATGGAAAACCAAAAGTGCAAATAAATGCATCAGTATGCAAATGAAGTCCTGGGAGGGGCACACGTGGACTTGAACTTGACTACTGTAACCCTGGGAATGCTAGTCCTTTGTGGTTTGTTGAGCCCAGAAAAGATTCCTACTCAGGATCTTGCTCCTCCTGTGACAGACTGGACACTGAAGAGCAGAGACAGGGGCGAGCCCAGGCTTCGGAGCTGGTTTCTGACACCCAGGGAGGGAGCATCACAGGCCATCAGGAGACCCCGCACCCTGCTGATGGCTTCCTTTTGCATTGCGGCGTCTTACACTTATTAAGAGGTGAGAATCTCCCCTTTGTGGTTTATCAAACAACTCTAATAAGTACAATTTATGGTCTGGGTCATATCCTTTCATGAGCCTCATTATTTTAAACCAGATTCATAGCGGTGAAAAACAAAGTGGACCATAAATTATTTTTCACCAAATGTCAATGAGCAGCTCTGTTTAAGTACAGCTGCCAAATCCAAAGGCAGGCAGGCGTGTGAGCTGAAGAGGATGTCAACGTCATAGGGCAAGTGTCTGGAAGTTGAGTTCGTGTCTATTTCACTCCACTGAAATAAACTATACATGTCTCTCATTTTCATTTTTTTTTTTAAAATAGTGCTTTGGGGTCAATTTCTGCAAATAATGCTTTCTGGATCTTTATTGTTGTTTATTTACCTGTTTTCCTGATTTAAAAAATTGATTACCAATTGTTTACTTTGACTTAAGAACGAAATGTAATTAGCCCTGGCCAACTGCTAAATTCAGAGGGGGAATCAGGATTTTCCTTGTATTCCGTTACACTACCTAGACAAGTCTGTTAACTCTCTTGCTTTATTACAATTGCCTCTGCCCAGGATCTATTGGTTGAAAAATCCCTTAAACTACCACAGAGGTCTACTTCAAAAGCAAAACATATTCTTTATTCCTAGCTTTTTGAGAAGGTAAAACGCTGCCCCCTTTTTTCTTGGGTGGAGGTGGGGAGATGGTGGTAGCTGTGACCTGGGTGCGATCAGCTCCCAGCTCACTCTCTCCAGCCCACATCCCCCTGTGCTTCCGAGCTGGTGCAGCCTGATGCCACAGCGCCTCGATCCCCAGGGCAGCCAGCGCCAGCTCATGGCCACCACCTTCACCGCAGGCCCTGGCAGAAAGTCTGTGCCGTGCTGGACCTTTTCTTTCTTGGGATCGTCCTTCTCTCTTGCTCTAACAAAACCCCACCCACGTCTCCTGCTCAACCAAGAACCAACGTTTCCACCTGGGGGCGGTCAGGCTGCATTCCGCTTCCCCAAGACCACTGTTCTCACTCACATCTCGCTCACTGCTCTCGCTGATGAAAGCATCGGCGTCCACGTCAACCAGGAACAAAAGATCATTAGGAGGCATCGTGCTCCAAACTTCTACTCCCAAACTTATGAACCCAGGATGTAGAAGACAGGAACCTCCAAAACGAATGTTAAAAAGCAGGGCTTTGGGGGCCGGCACTGTGGCATATTGGTTGAGCCCCTGCCTGTGATGTCAGCATCCCATAAGAGTGCTAGTTCAAGTCCTGATTGCTCCACTTCCAAACCAGCTCCCTGCTAATCTGCCTGGGAAAGCAGAACATACTTTGAGTGCTTGGGCCCCTGCCACCTCCATGGGAGACCCAGATGCAGTTCCAGGCTCCTGCCTTCAGCCTGGCCCATCCCTGCCATTGCAGCCACCTGGGGAGTGAACCAGCAAATGAAGATCTCTCTCTTCCTCCGTCTTTCCCCCTCTTTCTCTGTAACTCTGCCTTTCAAATAAATAAATAAATCCTTTTTCAAAAAGCAGGACTTTGAAAAGACATTGCTGAAACCAAGACTGACACTTTGGTGGTCAAAAGCAATGTTTTCATATTCAACAGAAACAGCCAAAAATAGTTGCATCAGGAAGCCAAGAAAGGATATTTTGGGAAAAGGATCCTGATCCTAGAGTTAATGACAGTTTTCTTAGACAAGTCCCGCCAGCACAGGCATCTTGAAAGCGTTACAGGCAGGACATCAGAGCCAGGAGCCAATCCCAGCCCCGTGCCGTGCGCATTCCCTAACTCTGGGCTCCAGTGGGGATTTCCGCACTTACCCCAAACCCTCTAAACTAATCCTGCAAGGATGCAATCACAATTTTCCACTTACAGCATTGTTGGAGGTTTGCTGTGGCATATGTCAAAGTTCTTGGAACTGTAATGTAAGACAATGTGATTTGATTAAATGCGTGAAGTTTTCCAGGGTAAATGCCGAAGCGTGTAATTCATGCTTCTAAACATATGTTGTGCAGTGTGCGTTGCCTCTTGAGCTTCCTATCAATTCTCTGGACTCGTCTCTTTCATCCTTTTTAATTTTTCTTGCGGTGATTGTCTTCTTTCAGCATTGCTTTCATTATCCCTAACCTTATTACTTTTATGGCCTTATTTTCTACTAATCCTTGAAAATATTCTTCCTATTTGCACTCATTTTTGTTTGGTTGGGTTTTTTTTTTTTTTTTTTTTTTTGATTAACAGTTGTTAGTCATATGGCCCAATATCATAATGGTTGCCATTTACTGGGGCTTTTGATGTACCAGGTACCCATTATCTCATGTAATTGACTGAAAACACAGTTGCAAATTTGGTTCCTTTCCTTGATAGAATTTGTTAAAGCCTCATTTATTAGAGTGTGAATTAGCAGCAGTTTTGCTGCTTGGAGTAGACGAAAACCACAGATTGCTCCGTGTTGGAGTTCAGGGAGCCGAACGTGGCTGCCGGCTCCAACTGGCCCTGGGAGCTGTCTGGATGATTTTATTTAACGCCTTTAGACATATTTCTCAGTAGATAATTCAAGGAAAACAGCTCATCAAAGAAGATATCTAACCATAATAAGCAGCTAAAGTGCTTTCCAAATAAATATTGTAAAATGGGACAGGTGTAAAGTCAGGGCCGGAAAACCCACAGGGCTGACGGAAAGCCGGGTCCATGACTAGAGCAGGGGCCTGTGTTAGCGGGACCCTTCCCCTGACGTGTGCACCGGGAGACGATGTATCCTATAGGGCCACAGGAAGTGGGTGCTGCAAGGCCCCTCTGAGGAGGTGTCCTCGCAAGACTTTCATGTTTGCACAGGGATGAGAGGTCCACAGCCGCGGTGATGCCTAACTCGTCCACAAGGGATCACAGCAACATTATCCATGGTAACCCACAGCTGGGGGCGAGCCAGATGACCATCAAAGAGTGACAGTTACAAAAGCTATGGGATGTTCATGCCATGGAACACTACTCAGAGACAAAAAAAAAAAAAAAAAAAAAAAAAAAAAAAAAAAAGACTGTCTCATGGATACCACAACAACTTGCATGAACTCCCAGGGAATTACGCTGACTCAGTGAGGCCCAGGCTGAACGTCTGCATACTTTACGATTACATCTGTAGACAATTCTTACAACAGGACCATAGAAATGGAGAACAGACAGTGGTCGCTGAGAGTCCAGGACGGGGATGAGGTGAGGGCTGTGGAGAAGGACAAGGGGAGGAGTTCTTATGCTGGAGAACTGATCTGCATCCCACTGCATCAGTGAGACGCGATGGCTGGGGTAGCGAGCTGTTGTCGCCCACGGTGTTATCGCCAAGAGAACTGGAGTAAACTCTACCGTTTCGCGGCATTACTTCTTACCAATACACGTGAATCGACAATTCTGTTAAAATGCAAAATCTCACTTTAAAAAAAAAAAAGCCTCTATCTTGGAAACTTAGTTGTGTTCTTCTCGTATTTTTTTCTGTATTTTTCACATATGGTTTTTTTTGGGGGGGAGGTATGTTCTTTTGAAAATGTTAGCCTATTTGTCTATAAGACTTTAAAATGCCTGTTAGAGAGCAGGAGTTAAGGCATCCCATATCTGAGGGCCTGGATTCAATTTATGACTCTGGCTCCGGGCTCCAACTTGATACCAAGGCAGACCCTAGGAAGAAGGGGTAATGAACCAAGTTACTGGGTTCCTATTACCCATGTGTGAGACCTGCACATCATTCATGGCTCCTGGCTCTGGCCCTAGCCCAGCCCTGGCCATTGCAGTCAATTGGGGAATGAACCAGCAGATGGGAGGTCTCTATTTCTCCGCACATCTGTGTGTGTGTGTGTGTGTGTGTATGTGTATGCCTCTCAATGTTTAAAAGTTTGATTTGTCATGATAATTCCAAGCCTAAAAAAATCCTAAGGATAAATCCAAAATGCAGATAAAGATGCTAACTGTAGCATTATTTGTTCTAGCAAAATTCTGAAATGAAACTATGTCCAACGTCAAAGGAAATTCATATAAAATATCATATTCTTCAACCATTAAACATAATGTTAATACAAAAAGTGACATGATCAGATGAAATTTTTAGCATAATGCTAATATACAAAATAGTTAGAAAATGGTACATTCACTATGATTTCAATAATCTGCAATGACAGCTATAGAATGAGGAGAATGAGTCAAATGTTAGCCTCTGAGTGGCAGATTTGTGAGATTCAATGCTGCTATCTTATGTTCTTTGAGGTTTTCCACAATGAGTTTATGACTACTGTGATCCTGGACTGTTTTCCTATCTAAGATTTGGTGTCGTCATCTGTAAAAGGGAGATTAAAATAGTGCCTTCCTTATACTTTGTAATACTTTCATGGCGCTGAGCAAAGCACTGATATACAACCAATGACAGACATTACTTCTCTGACAAGCATACATGTATAGTGCTTACAATGCATTTTCCTAAGTTCTTTACAAATATTACCTCATTTAGTCTTCACAGTCATCCTGTTAGATAAAGGCAATTATTATTCCCCATACATAATGAGGAAACTGAGTACAGAGAAAGTAAATCATTTCTCCAAAGTTGCACAGCTAATAAATAATGCTGCTGGAGTTGAACCCAGACAAGTCAGCTCCAAAATCTCTGCTCTTAGTCGTCATTCTGGTTTTGTCTTTTTTGTTATTATTATGATGAAGAAGAAGCAAAACTAGGAATCAGATGCTAAAGTAACTGGAAAGGGCAGAATTTTTCTAGGGAAATGAATGGGGGGGGGGGCGGCATTGTAGGTGGCTGGTAAAGCCACCGCCTGTAGTGCCAACATCCCATATGGGCACCTGTTCAAGTCCTGGCTGCTCCACTTCCGATCCAGCTCTCTGCTGTGGCCTGGGAAAGCAGTGGAAGATGGCCCAAGTGCTTGGGCCCCTGCATCCACATGGGAGACCTGGAAGAAGCTCCTGGCTTCGGATCGGCACAGCTCCAGACATTGCAGCCATTTGGGTGGTGAACTAGCAGATAGAAGACCTCTCTTTCCCTCTTTCCCTACCTCCCTCCTTCTCTCTCTCTCTCTCTGTTTCTGATTTTCTATAACTCTGCCTTTCAAATAATAAATAAATCTTTAAAAAAAAATGAATGTGGGTAATGACAGCTAGCACGAGGAAAGCACAGTAGCTCAAACACACTGCTGAGTCATACAGCTTGAACTGCTGAGTCATACGGCTTGAACTGCATCCACGTACCTATGGGGTTTTGCATGAATTAATGCCTCTGTGGATTTCAAAATCTCTGAAATGGTGTTAGAAGTGTCTACCTTCAGTCTCACTGAGAGGACTACTGAAGGTAACACACAAAGAAGTTCTACGTAGTACACACTCAACAAATGCTAGTTTCCTTTTCCCTGTTCATATGTAATCTTTATAAATAGAGTAAAACACAGATGATCAAATCCAAGTACATGCCTCATGATAAATGGGTCATCTTCTGATTATCACTTGCAAAATGAAGTTGATTCATGGTATCTAAGTGGCTTAATAGACCATCTCTTCCATGTAACTCAAAGTTCCTGGAAAAGGCAGAATTTCCAAGGTCCACAGTTGTGGGAGCTCAGTGGCCCCTCTTGAACCTTGAATCCCAGCATAAATAGCGAGAGGGCAATTCTAGGTAACTCTGTTTACGTGATAAATACAGCACACACTATAAAATATCCACTGGCAGAGTCCTGAGACTTAACAGCATCCAAAGCAAATATATACCATCTGCTCTTTTTAGAGCTTTACGACCCAATAAAAATTGCAACAATACACCACTGCCTCAATGTGCAATCCCAATTTAATAATAAGGCTCAAGAGACACTGGAGTATACCATCTGAAGCAGAGGAGAGAGAATCATCAGATAAATACAAGTCACCTGCATATAGTAGCGTGCTGTTACCTAAAGCTGGCAACAGATCATCAGGTAATCTTAATTAAAGTGTTGTGATCTGTGTGGATTTCTTGGTTACAGGAGAAAAAGGCCTTTCCTATGTGGAGCATGAAGCTGACAGAAATGGAATTATCTGCCTTAGTATTAAAAAATATGTGTTTTACATTGATTATGTGAACATAGACTGAGCCATGCCACTTGGTACAGCTCTGATTCTAAGAGTGATATTGCCAAATCTGTGAACCCTATCCTGCTTTAAAGCCAGACAAGAGTTCACATCACCACTAAGGTGACCCTGAGCAGGGTATTCAAGTCCTGTAAGTCTCAGTTTTAACCAAACAAAGCAGGAAAAGGACACAACAGAACAAGAGACATGGAGAGCAAACACAAACCAAGGAATACCATGGTGGACCAAAATACAAATATATCAATAGTTACTTTAAGTGTACATGGTCTAACATGCCAATTAACAGGTAGATAATTAGAAGGGAAAAGAAAACAATCCAAATACATGCTGTCTACAAAGGCACAGAAAGAAAAGAAAAGACACAGAAAGGTGAAAAGTAAAAGAAAGAAAAGAGATACCCCATGAACAGTGAAAATAGCTATATTAATCTCACACAAAGAAACTAAATAGCAAAGAGAGTTACCAGAAATGGAGAGGGACGTTATACAATGATAAAAGAGTCAATTAACCAGAAGCACATGCATCTCTTAACATGCATGAGGTTAACAATACAGTCTTTAAATATTTCAAACAACACCTTGCAGAACTGAAAGTAGAAAAATCTACAATTATACTTGGATACTTCAACACTCCTTTCTAGGGAAATAATAAAATTAGGCGATGAAAAATCAGCAAACATAGAAGCACTGAAGAATACAATCGATCAACTTGTTCTAACTGACATGCAGAAAACACCCTCACAACAACAGTAAAACATACACTCCAGTGGACATAGAACATTTACTGTGCCTGAGTCATAAATAAACTTTACCAAATGAAAAAACCTGAAATCATCCAAAGGATGGTCTCCAGCCACAGTCCTCAACACTTGCAAATTGAACAAAACATTGCTAAGTAATCCATGATGCAAAAAGGAAACCCAAGGGAGATGCTTTTAAAGTTTTAACTAAAATAAAATGCATCAAAATTTGTGAGATGCCTCCAAAGCAATACTGGGGGAGATTTATAGCATTAAATACAGTAGAAGAAATGGAAGATTTCAAATGGACAATCCAAGGCTCCATTTTCACAACTAGTAAAATTATAGCCAAATGAAGCCAAAGGAAACAGAAAGAAGCAAATAATAAAGGCAGTGATCTGTGAAATTGAAAGCAGCTAAACAATAGAGAAAAATTAGTAAAACAAACAGCTGGTCCTTCAAAAAGGTCAATAAATTTGATAATCCTTTAGCAAGACTGACAAGGAAAAAAAAAGAATACACAAATTGCCCATATCAAGGATGAAAGAGGGTACCACTGCACACGAACATCAGAAGCATAAGGGAGGGCTACAGACAACTTTACATGCATAGACTTGACAGCTGAGAAAATGAACAAATTCCTCAAAAAACAAACAAAAGTCACCCAAGAGGAAATAGATAACCCAAATAGTCCTATAACCATCAAATAAGTGTAATTAATATTTAAACACTTTCTGACAGAGAAATGTTCAGATCCAGATGGCTTCCCTGTGAAACCTATCAAACACCTTTAATCACATAAATCATATAAATTGCTTTCAGAAAATAGGAGAACACAGAACACTTCAATTCAGTGGATAAAGGATAATCTTGTCGACGATTGGTGTTGGAACAATTGAACAGCCTTGTGCACAAATATTAACTTCAGCCTAACCTCATAATATATCATGGGTTTATATGTAAAAATAAAACTCCAAAGCTTTTAGGAGAAATTTGTGACCTGGAGTTAATCAAAGATTTCTTAAGACATAATAAACTAAATCAACAATAGGAAAAAAATAAATCAGACTTTATCAAAATTATCACCTATTATTCTATGAAAGATACCACTAGGGGAATTAAAAAAGTTTTCAAGTCACATATCTGACAAAATATTTTTACCCTGACTATATAACAAACTGTCAAAACTCAACAGTAAAAAAAAAATTAAAAATGGACAAAAGACCCATGCCACAAAAAAAGATGCATGGATATCAATAAAAAGACATTCAGCTGGCAGCGCGGCTCACTAGGCTAATCCTCCGCCTTGCGGGGCAGGCACACCAGGTTCTAGCCCCGGTCAGGGCGCTGGATTCTGTCCCGGTTGCTCCTCTTCCAGGCCAGCTCTCTGCTGTGACCAGGGAGTGCAGTGGAGGATGGCCCAAGTCCTTGGGCCCTGCACCCCATGGGAGACCAGGATAAGTAGCTGGCTCCTGCCATCACATCAGCACGGTGCGCCGGCCGCAGCACGCCGGCCACAGTGCGCCGGCCACGGCGGCCATTGGAGGGTGAACCAACGGCAAAGGAAGACCTTTCTTTCTGTCTCTCTCTCACTGTCCACTCTGCCTGTCAAAAAAAAAAAAAAAAAAAAGACATTCAACATCATTAGTCATCACAGAAATGCAAATTAAAACCACAGGTAAGAGAAGGTGCGTGGCCTGGTGATTCAGACTCCAGTTGAGACATCCCGCATCCCACCTGGGAAGACCTGGATGTGATGCTGGGCTCCTGAACCCAGCTTCTTGCCAATGCAGTTCTTGGAAAGCAGCATTCATAGCTCCGCTGGGTTCTTGCATCCACATGAAAGATCCACACTGAATTTCACCTGTCTGTCTTTAGCCCAGTCCAGTGCCAGCCATTGCAGCATCTGGGGTGTGACCCAGTGGATAGGAGCTCTCGCATGCTTGCTCTCACCCTAAAATAAATAAATAAATAAATATTTTAAAAATAAAATACAACCATAAGAAGGTATTACTACACTCATACTAGAATGACTAAAATTAAAAATACTAACAATATTAAGTGCTGACACAGATTGGATCAAATAAATCTTTCCTACATTGCTCTGAGAACTCAAAATGGTTCAACTTCTCTGAAAAATATTTTGGCAATTTCTCATGAAGTCAGCATATACCCATCACATGATCCAGAAATCCCACTCCTGGGCATTTAACACAGTGAACCTATACACAATGCCAATATCAACTCTATTCACCATAGTCTAAAACTGGAAACAACCCAACTTGGGTGAAGGTATAAACACACTGTGACATACCCATGGAATGGCACTGAGCAATCAGGAAGAACCAACTACTGTGCATGCAACAAACTTGATAAACCTTAATGGCATTATGCTAAGTGAAAGAAACCCATCTCAAAGAACTGTGCTCCATGAGTGCCAGTCACATGACAGCCTCCAAACGACAAAGCTGCAGTGATGGAGAACAGATCAGTGCTCATAAGGGATTGAGACAGAGAAAGGGTGCGATCCCACAGGAGCCGCACAAACAGGGTGTTTATGGGAGGTACTCTGATCGTGGAGGTGGCTACACAAATTTTTCCATGTTAAAATTCATAGAACCATACATACAAAAATGTCGCTTTTATTGTGTATTAACTTTTTTTTTTTTTGACAGGCAGAGTTAGACAGTGAGAGAGAGACAGAGAGAACGGTCTTCCTTTTGCCATTGGTTCACCCCCAAAGTGGCCACTACGGCCGGCGCCTTGCAGCCAGCGCGCTGCACTGATCTGAAGCCAGGAGCCAGGTGCTTCCTCCTGGTCTCCCATGCGGGTGCAGCACTTGGGCCATCCTCCACTGCACTCCCTGGCCACAGCAGAGAACTGGACTGGAAGAGGAGCAACCGGGACAGAATCCGGCGCCCCAACCGGGACTAGAACCCGGGGTGCCAGTGCCGCAGGTGGAGGATTAGCCTAGTGAGCCGCGGTGCTGGCCTTGTGTATTAACTTAAAGATTAAAGAAGAACTTATATTCATGGCATCATTTGACCAAATTCCTTGCAGTCTGATCACTGTATCCATAATGACAATGACAATGCTGTGAGTGGCCAGAACTGAAGCCAGATTTGCATACAACAAAACATGGACATGAACTTCACTGAGTTCTATCTCCAGGCCTAGGGTTAGGAACCATATCATAGTCTTTACTTACTATTTGCTTACCTTAGAGAATTTTTTTTTACCATAAAGCTAATTTGTCCTAAGTAAGATTAGCTGTCTAGAGATATTTACAAAGCTACTCCTTAATGATATGACCAGCCAAATCAAATTGGATCTCATAATCAATATTCTTCATAATAAAGAGCCTGTCTCAGGTTGGCTGAAACTGTTTCCGTCAATCTACTAAATTATATTTGCTATGCTTCCTCTCTAGGATCTGCCTGTTTATTAACAGATCTCTATACTACAAATGGCAGAAACTCCCAGGCCAGATGTGAGCTGGAGCCCCAGACTTCATTTGTACACTTACCAAGCTAGCATCTCATTGAATTTGAGAGCTTCTATTTGCCAACATTTTCTAAATATAGTGCTTTCAAATTCTGCACAAAATGTCATTTAATGTCTTGCTTTTTCTTGCTTGGGAAATCAGTAGCAGGTAGAGAAGCAGTAACCAGCAAAAGATACTGAAAGATTGGTGAGTGATGTTGAAGGAAAACCAGCAGTTTGGTGTTTATGGAAACCAGGAGCTGGAAGTGTGGGTAGATGGAGTGAATGGCTAACCAGTCTACAACTGCAGCAACTGATGCTGTTTAAAGATCAAATCAGATGAGGTCAGAGAACTGCACTTTGCACTGGTAACTTGGAATATATTTATATCCTTCAGGCCCAATGTTTTAGTGGACAGAAAAATCCTTAAGGCTGTGCTGAGGCAGAAACCAACCAGAGTTCAAGTAGGAATGCGAGGTATAAGATGGGGGCAGTGAGAAAAGATAATGCATTTTGGAAGTTTAGCTGTTCAGGGGAGCTGACAATGGGGCCAAGGGAAAGGTCTTCAACAGGGGAGAGTATAGGGTGTAGGTATTTGATGATAGGGCCACCAGACAAGAGGGAGAGATCGGAGGTGCAGAGAGAGCAGACACAAAGATAGGGCCAGAGTTCTGGAGGAAGAGGTAGATGATCTTTGATACTGGGGATGTCAGAGAAAATGGATGGATGTGTGGAGTTGATCCTTGTGAGGAGCAGGATGCTGTGCCCAGCATGGACCCCCTGACTACTGACTGTGTGTCAAACTCAGCCCAGAGGGGCTCAGCTCTTTCACTCTCATGACCCACCTGCTGTGTGCAGCTGACCCAACTAGCCTAGCATGCCTCCAAAGGGAATTGGGTAAGAGGGGGGGGGCACACTCAAGAGAACTGTCATCGTGACTGTCCCACTCTCTACCCTTTTTCTGCAGTAGATAAGCAAATCTATTCTATGCCACTAATAGTATAGTGTGGTCACAGTTATCTCTTTTATCCAAAAAATTGTTCATGGAAGCGTAGAGGAGACCAGAGGTTAACCTGTAATATACCCAACCAATGAAACCAGCAGCACTGCAAGAAGACTTCTGAGTAAGAATGTACCATTTCACACGTGTTGGTGGCATGTTGTGGGCAGCCTAGCTGTAACGAATGTGGAAACCACTATGGTGGACAAAACGGGGATACAAGTTTCCTCCCACAGACAAGACACACACAGACGATTACAAGGAAGAAAGGCTACAGCTTCCTGGGTACCCAGCACCCATTAGATAACCAAATGATTATCCCTCAGGCAGCAGATAAAATCCAGGCTCACCTCCTGGAGGACATTCACACTGACAGAATGCACAGGCAGCCCTAAATGGGCTCTGCTTAGTTCCTGGGTGGGACCAAAGCCACAGTAGAAAGCTCAGTGTTGGCGAATGAGCAGGCATGCAGCAGGCAGGGACTGAGGCCAGCTGAGAGCAGCGTGCAGGGAACAGGGCTTCAGGAACCAGACAGTGACCCAGGCTGCAACTGCAAACTTCCCGGACACTCCTGCTGACTCTGAGACTTCTCCCTCCCCCTTCACCCACAGCTAAGCTTTACTGAGCATACCTTGTTACTAAGTGAATTTCCAATTCTATTTTTTTAGAGGACCAGGTGGACTTTTCTCCAAATTGAGAATAGGCCTTCTTATGGCTGGTAGTGTGGTGTAGCTGGTAAAGCCACTGTCCGCGATGCCAGATTCCCTTGAGGGCACCAGTTTGAGTTCGGCTGCTCCTGTCCAATCCAGTCCCTACTAATGGACTGGAAAAGCAGTAGAAGATGGCCCAAGGGCTTGGGCCCCTGCCATTTACATGGGAGACCCAGATGAAGCTCCTGGATCCTGGCTTCAGTCTGGCCCAGCCCTGGCAGTTGCAGACCTCTGGAGAGTAAACCAATGGATGAAAGATCTCTCTCTCTCTCCTTCTCCCTCCCTCTCTCTCTGTAACTCTGACTTTCAAATAAATAAATCTTTTTTTAAAAAAAGGTTTTCTTATTTCATCATAAAAAATACACACAGATACACACACACACAGAGGCAGTGTCTTAGAAACAGGCCAAAATATGTTCTAATTTAGGGTGTAGAACTAGAGCAGGAACCAAGAAATTAAATCTTTTCACTCATGAACTTCATCGGATCTCTGAGAGAGAGAGAGAGAGAGAGAGAGAGAGTCATCAAGAAATTTCCCTAATCTCATGCAGATGTTTCCAAAGGCACACCCACGATGGAAAGCACCCAATTATGAGTCACTTAGCAGAGTCAGCATCGCTATGGACACAAACACGGAACTCAAGAGTGGACACTGCCACACATTAGGGCGATGCTAAAAGCAGCTGGACCCTGTGCCCTGGCTTCCGAGCTGAAGACGTTACTGAATGTGCCCCCCGAGGCCCCACACAGCTCACACAGCAGCAATTCTATGTTCTTACGTGAGGGTCTCCGCACAATGTCAAGCTCCAACTAAGCACCACTCTTCCCCTTGGCAGAAACGCCTCCAAACGTCACATGCTCCTTCCGAGAGCAGTTTTTTCAACTCTCCTTTGGGCTTTATTTTTCCATATTGCACTTGTGGTTAGTTTTGGGTTCTTTCTTGTTAAGTAGACTTACTTGAAAATGATGACTTGGGGTCGGCACTGTGGCGCAGCCTGAAGTACTGGCATCCCCATATGGGCGCCAGTTCAAGACCTGGCTACTCGACTTCCGATCCAGTTCTCTGCTGTGGCCTAGGAAAGCGGTGGAAGATGGCCCACTTCCTTGGGCCCCTGTACCTGCGTGGGAGATCCGAAAGAAGCCCCTGGCTCCTGGCTTTGGGTTGGCACAGCTCTGGCCATTGCAGCCAATTGAGGAGTGAACCAGCAAATAGAAGACCTCTCTCTTTCTCTCTCTGTGTAACTCTGACTTCAAATAAATAAATAAATCTTAAAGAAAAGAAAACGATGGCTCAAAAGCCATCTCCCCTCCCTAGCACCTCTCTGGGGCTATTCCTCTCTGAGTCTTTGTCCATTTGTCTCTCATACAAATTTAGGTCTACTGGGAAACAGAGAGGGACCACTTTCTCTTGGCTAGATTGTAGACTCACCACACACATCAAACATGTGCCCTTAAGGGCATTTTCCCAGTTTCACTTGTCACTTGTAGAAGTGAGGAACAACCAGCCCATGGGTCATAGAGGGCCTGCGAAATCACTTGTTCTGGCTCTGCCCAAAATTAAAAAACTCGGTAGCAGCCTAATTTTTAAGTTGATCATTTTGAATGGCCTGTAAATGATGCCATAAATATCCAAATGGCCCTTGGCATAAAAAAAGTTTCCCCACCCTTGCTTAGAGTATGATGGGTAACTCAAGTCCAACTTTCTCTGGATTTTGATGTAGACTGAGAAAGATGTGATGGTGGGATATAAGAGCAAGAGAGAAAACATTGACAGAGTTCACCCCTAAAAACATTCCATTGGCCCCAGGAAGATGGAAATAGCAACCGAGACGGAAATAGGATCTGAAGACTGAGACTCACTGGCACAGAAATGACTAAACTTAGGCATGGGAATGGCAAGCAGGACACACGTGCTGCTGACCATGGTCCTGAGAAATGTGTGCCAGCTGCAGCCTAGGTAGGATCCCATGACACTGCTGACTTTCATACCATTCTTCTCAGGGCTTCTGAACCAGGTGCGGAAAGAGGTGGGGGTGGGAGACATGGAAGGAGGAGGAGAAGGAGGGACAGTCTCCTGGGTTCCCAGGGAGAAGAAAAAGATTTCCTGAGCAACAGTTTCAATTATCCAGAAAGAAACTACCAGCCACACTCAAAATTCAAGCCTTCAAGAGAGACTAAGAAATGGCAGACCCTAAGATGTAGCACTGTGCAAAAGAAGGTGTGCATGAGTGAGTCCAACTAGGAGATGAGTGGAGCGTCGGCTTGGTAGAACGGAACATCGTTGTGAGTTGAGCCCTGGCACATTCTCCTCTCACCTCTCAGCATTATCTCCTTGTGGACCTGCATCCATCCCCATGGCTTCAGTATCATCCAAGTCTGATGACTCCATATGGGCACCAGTTCAAGTCCTGGCTGCTCCACTTCCAATCCAGCTCTCTGCTACGGCTTGGGAAAGCAGTGGAAGATGGCCCAAGTCCTTGGGTTCCTGCACCCACATGGGAGATCCAGAAGAAGCACCTGGCTCCTGGCTTCAGATCAGCGCAGCTCCAGCCATTGCAGTGAATTGGGGACTGAACCAGCAGATGGAAGATCTCTCTCTCTCTCTCTTTCTCTCTCTGCCTCTCCTTCTCTCCGTGTGTAACTCTTTCAAATAAATAAATACATCTTTTTAAAAAAGTGTAAACTATATACCAAATTCAGTGCAAAGGGGAGAAAATTTAACTAGGTAGGGAATTTGGACATGGCCCATGGTGTGCTTATTCTGAGAAGAGTGTGAATGAAAAGAACAATCTTGCAGGGATATTTCCTACTTAGGGTAACCATAAGCAAAAGCAATTCTTTATGAACACTCTGCTGAGATGATAGTTGGTCAGAATTATCTCCCCAGTCATATCTGCACCCATGAAAAGGAACATAGTTAATGATGATAAAAAAGATTCTGAAATATGGAAAGTCAAAGATTGAAGGAAACTTGCATATACTTGGAAATCTAGAAAAGTGATGATGAAGTCATCAGGGTACAGAGCCCCAGAATTCTAGAACCAAAGCTTGAAAGTTGATATTTTGGAGAAAGTGAAAGTATTGCTTTGCACAGTCCACAACAAACTTATGGAATTCTTCATTGAAGAGATAAGAGACCAAAAACATGAAGCAGGTTGTGAATTACTTGGGTCTTTTCCTCAGAGGCACCATAGTAGATTAGCAACGAACTTTTATTTGGGAGAAAAATAACCAGCTTTGAAGGTTGAAGCCCCAGAGAAATTTGTAAATGCCACGCTGGTGTTGCTTTCTGCCCAAATTCTCTTCCTGGAGAAGTCACAACTCCTCAAGGCTCAGACAGAAGCAGAGGTGAGACAAGACTGCCCACAGGTTACAGAGCATGCAGCTGAGAGAGATCTGAGTGTCAACATCTTGGACGAAAATCAGAACTGAGATGACCCAGCCCCCATGTAAGCAGTGACAGAATGGCATTTTGTGGCAGAAAGATAGAATGAGCAAGGTCAGAAGAGAGGAAGGAGGTGGAGACAGGAGACAAGAGACACAAACAGGAGCTTGTTTGGAGGTCAGGGGCCTGGACATGGCGGAGTGGTAGACTGCTAGAGGCACAAAGCCATTGTACACTGGTTCAAAGATGACAGCTTTCCATCAGCCAGTGACCCTTCTGTATATCTTTTGGACCTTGAAACATGAAACACAACATGCATTTTCACAGCCTTAAGAGCATATTCTAACACAAGAAGAGCACAGCGGAGGCAGAAGAGGACTACACACACATGCACACAATCAAGATTTCACTTCTGCTAAAAGCCAAAAAAGGAGGAGGGAAAGGATCTTTTGAACCAAAGGCTGAAGCAAGTTTTTCACAATATGTCATGCACATGAGCATTTAATGACTCACAAGTTCCAGTGAGTATTTTCCCCTCCATTTTCCAGTTTGTTCTATTTTGCAAATATTTGTACTCGAATGATAGTGTGACTTTTGTTGCACAGCCACACTGACTCCTCATGAAGAGCTTTATTTTGAAGCAGAAGCCGTCTGCTAAATTGAGATTTACAAAGAACTTAATACAAACGTAAATAGACGCGCTGAATATTATATTCTGAGCGTTCACTTCTTTATGCACTTGCAAATTATACACCAGCATGCAAAGCATCTCAAAAGAACAACACGTAAATCTCCTTAGAGTCTCTTCCTCCTAAGCACCTTGGAGATGTTCTTTCATCCAAAGCCGGTAATTAGGAGGGTTAAACACCGCCTTCCGCACACGCAGGCTTTATTTCTATGGGCTGTTGATGCAGAGTGTGGCAAGTGCATTTGGGGATTGTGACAATTGGTGATTAACACCAAGGATCCATAACAGATCCCAGACTCAGATGTCAGTTAAGTCTGGAAGGGGACAGGCTATGCTCCAGTATACACCCATGTCCTCGGGAACACCGTATTCCTGGGGAGCAGGCTGTTTTATGAGCTTCAGGCTCACAAGTGAGTCAGAATTGGCTTCGTTTCTTCACTTTTGAAACCATTATTTGGCACTGTCACAGTGACAAATCAACGGCGGCCCAAAATGCAATTAGCTGTTATGCAGCCTTGTTAAGCAACAGCCTGGTTGCCCACGGTGCTGCATGTGAGGTGCAGGGAATATGTCAGGCCTGGCTGTGAGGCAGGTCCTGGTGCAGATGTGGTAAGCAGCTCACTTTCAACACAGCGTTTCTTTGCAGACTCCAAAAACTACTAAAAAAAAAAAAAAAAAAAAAAAGCACGTTCCCTGCCAAATTAAAGGGGAGTTTTATAACATGATATAAATCCAGTGTCGAAGAGGTTCTGGCTCCCTCTGGAACTATGCAGTCTGTTAATAATATTTGTCATTTATCTCCCGTAGTTGGAAAGGCAGAGAGGGTCGAAGAAGCACAGCCTGAAATTGGTTTCTGTGGCCTTTGATAAAACACGGCTTGCGTGACATCATTTGAGTGGCTCTTGCATTCCACAGGACTTTATCAGCTCTCCAAAACTGATGGCATCTCCTTGGGGGTGAAGCCATAATGTGAAAAACCTCGCACACCCTGCCCTGCCCTTTCAAATTCAAGCCCCAGCAAGAGGAGAGTTATCCGCTTTGCCCTCCATCTGCAAATGCACCACCAATACTATGGCAATGAAGAGCAAGTTCTCAAAACTCAACAACTCTATTAGTTCAGAGCATCCACTCTCATTGCGAAGGGAATAAGCATCTAGCGGTCCCTTTCCCTCCCTAAGTTCTGCCTCTCCCAGCTGGTACCCCATGACCCACAGTGAAACACCAGTCATCTCCCAAGCATGCAGCCACAGAACATAAGTGCCTTTCCACTTAAACTGGCTTCACAGGTAGTGGGTTCTGGTCACTCTGTGTCCTTGGTTTTGCAGGGTGGCATACGCATGTTTGGGGCGCATGGCAGATAGAGTCCATTAACAGCTCCAATGAGTGGCTGCCTTATATCCACGCCCTTTGTCCTGTAACTCTGTAGGCTCTATCCACTCTGACTCTGGGCTAGGACCTATGACTCCCTTTCACCAATGGAAACTAGCAAATCTAATATATGAAAGAGCTTTAAAACTTAAATGGCATGACATAAGACAGACACATAAAAGCAAATGGTACCTGTTCTCACTCATGTGCGGAAGCTAAGTAAGTTAATCACATAGACAGAGAGCAATACAGTGCTTATCAGAGGCTAGGAAGCGAAGGAGGTTGGGAAAATGGAGCTCAGTAATCAGGTACAAAAATACAGCTAAGAGAGAAATTTCAGTGTTCTCCAGCACAAAAGGATAACTACAGCCTACAATAATTTATTGTATATTTCAAAATAGCTAGAAGAGAGGGTTTTTGAATGTTTCTATTTTTATTTTATTTTATTTTTTGGACAGGAAGAGTTAGTGAGAGAGAGAGAGAGAGACAGAGAGAAAGGTCTTTCTTTTCCGTTGGTTGACCCCACAATGGCCGCTGCTGCTGGCGCACTGCACTGATCTAAAGCCTGGAGCCAGGTGCTTCCTCCTGGTCTCCCATGTGGGTGCAGGACCCAAGCACTTGGGCCATCCTCCACTGCACTCCCGGGTCACAGGAGAGAACTGGACTGGAAGAGGAGCAACCGGGACAGCATCCGGAGCCCTGACCGGGACTAGAACCCAGGGTGCCGGCGCCGCAGGCGGAGGATTAGCCTAGTGAGCCGCAGCGCTGGCCTGAATGTTTCTATACAAAAAAAGATACATGTTTGAGATGATGTACATGCCAATGACCCCAATCAGATCACTGCACACAGTATACATGTATTGAAATGTCACACTGTATCCCATAAAGATGTACAATTATGTATAAAGTTTAAAAATTTAAAAATTTTTTTAAAATTTAAAATTTTAAAATTTAAAAATATTTTTGAAGTAGATAGCCATTTTTTCTAAAGTTCAATATTCCTGCTTTCTCTGTGGTTTTTCTGTGACTGTCACAGAAAACACTCATAGAAAGGAGCCAAAAAACATGCCTGGCAAAGCAGGTTAGGCCACCATCTGCAGTGCTGGCGTCCCATGTGGCACCAGTTCAAGTCCCAGCTGTTCCACTTCCCATCCAGCTCCCTGCTAGTGGCCTAGGAAAGCAGCAGAAGATGTCCCAAGTCGTCAGGCCTCTGCACCCATGTGGGAGACCTAGAGGAAGCTCTTGGCTTCAGCCTGGCCCAGTCCCAGCTATAATGGCATTTTGGGGAGTGAATCAGCAGTTGAAAGATTTCTCTCTCTCCCTCTCTATCCTTTTCTCTCTCTCTCTCTCTCTCTCTCTCTCTCTCTCTAGCTCTCCCCTTCAAGTAAATAAATACCTTATTAAAAAAGAAAGAACATGTGTGAGCTAGCTGCCACAGGGCTGTGTGGAATGTGGTCACAGGACAGATCAGGGGGACCTAGGCAACCCCAGGTGTCTGCACCTAGGTTGGGCAGTCATCATCTCACTCACCAGCTGAACCGATGCATGAGTGAGCCGAGCTAAGAGGGGCCTAGGTTGGCAGTGTGAACAGAGCAGCCCAGGCACACCATGGGCTCATGGGAAATGCTAAAGGACTGCTTCAAATCACTGATTCTGGAGTGATTCGTTACACATCATTGTGTAGGTGTATTAGAAAGCTTCACATTAGCACCACAAACACCCGAGACGCGGTACTGATGAAGAATCTGGGAGGCTGAGAGTTCCCACGGCATAACACAGGCTTTGGCAAAGGCTCCACGGTGGATGGCAGAGCACATGCAGAGGAAGCATCGCATGGTGAGCCAGGGAGCAGAGAGTGCCTGTGCCCAAACGGGCTCTTCCAACAACCTTCCCACAGGAATTACCTCCCAAGGACACATCCCCAGTGACCTAAGGACCATCCAATAGGCCCCCCTCCCAAGGGTTCCACATCCTCCCAGTAGCACCACTCTAGGGACCAAGCCTTCAACACATAGACATCTGGGGGGACACTCAAGCTAATGCCCCAACCGTAGCACTTGGTAACTGATACAAGGCCAGGGCTGATTTTTTTTTCTTTTTGTTTTTGTTTAGGGCAGCAGAAGAGGGTTTATCAGCTCCTATCAGTATCCCACGTCACCATTCTTCCCTAAGCAGCATTTCCTTCAAAGGAAAGTTGAGCAAAATCTTAAGAACCAGTATGGAAGAACACAGATTATTAGTCTGTCTGAAACACCCACCATTTGGAGGTTTACAGACAAGAGGTGAAGCAATTGCTTAGGAACTCAGTGGCTGTGAACAGGCTAAGTGGATGGGACTCCAGGACAAATGGGCCTCACGAGATGGAGAGATAGAAGCTTCCAGAAGCTCAGCACCCAATATGTGCTGGCAGAGGTGCAGGAGAATTTCAGTGGGTGCAAAGGGACAGGTTCTCTCTCATCACCATCTTCCCTGGAAAGAATTCCTGAGACTCTCAGAAGGCATCTCAAAGCTCATCTGCAGGTACCCTCCTGATGCATGAGAAATGCGAGTTGTCACCTTGCCCAGGTTATGACAAATGCCTGTGCCCGAAGTGATGCTAAATGACTGACAGTCACTGGGGACAGTTTGACAGGTCTGAGAATTAGAAGAGAGCTGACTTCAGGAGTCCTGCCTAGAACTCTTCTCTTGGCTCTGCTAGCAAGGAACCAGTCTAGAGTTTTAGGTGTCCATAAAACTCCCTTACTATGCATAAACTGAAGAAAATCTAAACTGAGTCTAACAGGATTGCACAAACTATCAGATCGAAGTATCCAATCAAAATGGGTTAAGTGCCTGTTCTTGTGCCCCCTCTTGAATTTTATGGTCTCTTTGATGTTGTTTTCTGGGTATTTTTTTAGATATTTATTTTTATTTGCTTTAAAGACAAAGAGACAACAAAGAGAGATCTCCCACCTCCTGGTTCACTCCCCCAAATGCCTGCAACAGCTAGGGCTAGGCCAGGCTGAAGCCAGGAGCCTGGAACTCAATCCAGTTCTCACACATGGATGGCAGGAACCCAAGTACTTGAGCCATTCCCTGCTGTCTCCCAGAGCTCACATGAGCAGGAAGCTGGAATGGAAAGCAGACCTGGGACTTGAATCTAGGTCCTCTGATATGGAATACAAGCATCCCAAGTGGCATCTTAACCACTACACCCGACACCAGCCCCACATTATGATTTTACAAAATAAGGGCACATTCCCCTCCTTTAAAGAGTCTAATAAAGATGAACATATTTGAAATACTAGCAGACTCATAAAAATGACTCAATTGTGGTAACCATTTATATGCTCATAAACACCCAGATTCTCCTACTTCATTACTCAGGAAAGAATTGCCTCTCTCCATCTGCTACCTGCCTAGTAAGATGTGGCCACAAGACTTATCTTGGACAGGAAGTGATGGGTGTCTTTTTTGAGGAACTCATTTAATTACTAGCACTCGCCTTCAACTTCACTGTCCTTGTGGTACTGATACTGGAATTACGTGCAAAGACAAAACCTCTGGCAGCATGGGCCCCTCCCCCAATGACTACAATGCTCACGTTGATCTGTGTGACAGATGCAATATAAAGTGAGAATTATATCTCATAGTGTAAAACCACAGAGACCGGGAGGGTGTCTGCTGTAACTGGTACAACAATCAACCTGGGTCACTTTTACCATAAATATAATAGTAATAAAAGGACAGAAGAGGGGAGATCACTGAGGGCTGGAATAGTCAGGGAGCAGAGACAGGTCATAAAGGCTGCTACAAGGAATAGAAAGGAGCGGGGAGAGGACTAAAGGCAGGAAAACAACCCACAAAGTCGTACAAAGGAAAATGTATTTTTGCCTGTATTATGGGGCTTGGTATAATCACTCGTGTACATGGTGGGCTCCTCAAAGTGCAGAGCCCCAAGCTCTCCATCTTGGTCTACCCAGGGCTGGCAAAAACGAATGGGTGCTCAAGGAATATCTGTTGGATGAATTAGCAGAGTACGTTCAGGACGATGGCATGACCAACCTGAGTCAATCAGAAGGTTGTAAGAATATTCTACTTGACTGGCAAAAGACACCACCTAAAGCATCAGGGACAATAAAGGAACAGCATGATTGTCAATGGCAGGAAAGTCCTCATCTCGGAGAGATCTCAGCGTGCTCCCGTGGAAAGTGAGGGAGACCATACCAGACGAACTCAAAGATCTGCTCCAGTTCTCACGCAAGGATGCTGTTCTTTGTGTCCTTTTGGTCTAAGAGTTGGGTTGGTTTCTCCACTGAAACTCTGATCACATCTACAGTCTAACAATCTCATTGATGTTTCATAACATTATTCTTAAAGCTTCAAGGTCCTGCAAAAATTCCAAGCCAGGATTCTTAAGCCAGGGATTCTGCAGCAGAGTAACATGAAGTTTTGTAAACAAATATTCAGCTTGTGGGAAGTTCAAGCCAGGCCCAAATTGTTTCAAGGCGTGTGTGATATACAAACAACAATTTCATTTCTGTTCAAGAATTCTACTCCCTGTGGTGTTTTGGGGTGGCATGAGGGGGAGGATGATCTCCATGTGGGTGGTGGCTGCAAATAATTAGCTCCATCTGTACAACTGAAGTTTTTATAGCCATGATTTGTTTGTCCATGACTTGGGCAACCAAAAAAAAAAAAAAAAAAAGCAAAGGAAAGAAAAAATACATTTTTGCTTTAAAAATCTCCAATGTTGTACTTTGAAACTCCCTCTTCTATCTCTTTTTTTCTGGAACACATTTAGGTTTCACTGCTAGTGTCTGGTTTATGTCATTTGTGTGATCTCCACCACATCTTATGCAGTTTTTAAACAGACACGCAAGGATTAAAGTTGGGAGCAGGTTTTTGTTATTATAATGAAACACCTCAAAGAAGCTGCTTATTAATGGGCAAGAGGTTTATTTCGCTTCCCGTTCTGGAGGCTGGAAGTCCAAGTGGCACAGTGGAGACCCTGGTGAAGACCCCATGGTAGATGGTGGAGTGGGTGGGAAGGAAGAAGCACATGGCAAGCCAGGACACGAGAGAGTGAACGGAGTCTAACTCAGGGCTTCAGGACTTTATAACAGCCTTTCCAAGAGAGTTATCTTCCAAGGTAGTGTCCCCAGTGAACTGCAGCCTCCTACCATGACCCACCTCCTAAAGATTCCACTACTGCCCAGTAGTGCCACCCTGGGGACCAAGCCTTTAGCACTTGTACCTTGAGGAGACATTCAGCATTCAAACCACAACACATATCCTAATACTCCCATTTCAGGGTATTCAATATAGGGGTCAGCACCCTGAGAAGCCTCAGCCCCTTCGACCAAGCTTTAAGTGTTTTGTATGCAGAGCCAAGTCCAGAAGACTTAAGGCACATCCTCTATTCAATATGCCACTCCCAGAGGTGTCATTCTGTCCCAGGCTGACAGCTCATGTGACAGGACTGTCTGAGCTGTGACTGGCCCTAGCACAGACTTCCTCCTTGCTAATCTAATACAGCTACCAACCACTAGTGATGAGATGGTGCTCAGTAGAGGGTAATGGTACACTCAGGGTAATATTACCAGAAAGACCCACCAAGAGAGTCTTAAATCTTCCGGGAAGGATATTGATGCATGATAAATGCACTCACTGGGGTCTTCCTTGCTTTGGAAATTTGAAAAATAACAATATTCTTTACTATGGAGAAAGACAGTAAGACAGGAAGGGGGAAGCAGGCTTTCAACAACAGCTTCAGATTGACAGACTCTGCTAGATTATTCCACTGCCTGACAATGCTCCATCAATCCAACCACTTTTTTTTAACTTTTATTTAATGAATATAAACTTCCAAAGTACAGCTTATGGATTACAATGGCTTCCCCCCATAACGTCCCTCCCACCCGCAACCCTCCCCTTATCCACTCCCTCTCCCCTTCCATTCACATCAAGATTCATTTTCGATTCTCTTTATCTACAGAAGATCAGTTTAGCATACATTAAGTAAAGATTTCAACAGTTTGCTCCCACACAGAAACATAAAGTGAAAAATACTGTTTGAGTACTAGTTATAGCATTAAATCTCAATGTACAGCACACTAAGGACAGAGATCCTACATGAGGAGTAAGTGCACAGTGACTCCTGTTGTTGACTTAACAAATTGACACTCTTGTTTATGGCATCAGTAATCACCCTAGGCTCTTGTCATGAGCTGCCAAGGCTATGGAAGCCCCCTGAGTAAGAGTAGAAGATACTCGGGGCTGGAATTGTGGCACAGGGGTTTAAGTACCACCTGCAATGCCAGCATCCCCTAGGAGTGCTAATTTGAGTCCTAGCTGCTCCACTTCTGATCCAGCTCCCTGATATTGCACCTGGGCAAGTAGTAGAAGATGGTCCAAGTACTTGAGCTGCTGCAATCTATATGGGAGACACAGAGGGCACTCCAGACTCCTGGCCTTGTCCTGGCCCTTCCCTGGCCTTTGCAGTCATTCAGGAAATGAACCAGCAAATGAAAGATCTCTGTCTCTGTCACTCTGCCTTTCAAATAAAATCGATCTTAAAGACAACACAGAAGACACTCAAGGCAAGCTTCAATCATGAAGTACAGCTAATCTTGAAGAAATTCAACATGGGATAAGGAAGACTAGAAATCCACCTGATCTAATTATATACGATCAGTGTGAATGATTTTCTTTTCATTTGCATTTTCTTGAGAATGTTCAGGAAGAGTACACCATAGAATTTTTTCCCTCTGGTTTCAACAAACTTATTGACTCCTCTGTGCTAACTGCACATCAAATCATACGCTGCTAGGGTCTTAGAGGGTGTGTGATATACCCATCCAGGGCTGGGTCTCTCTACCTCCACAGCCACCAACTTAGTCTACACGATCATGATTCTCACCTAGACTATGGCAATAGTTTGCAGTCTGCCACTTCTAATCCATCCTCCACATGCATTCCAAATATTCAGGGTCTTTTTCATGGAGGTAAAAATCATAAAGCACTTTAAAGTCACCATCTGTTGGTAATTGGTACATTCACAATACTGCCTGTGTCAACTTCCAAAGCCTTTAAGTCGCCCCAGAAGGAAACCCTGTGCCCACTGAGGAATCATTCATTTCCCTCCCCTCACAGCCCTACTAACCACCCATCTGATTTCTGTCTGTATAGTTTTGCCTGGTCTGGACATTTCTCATAAGTGGAACCATGAAATGGGATTTTTGTGTGTCTGATGTCTTTCACTTTGCATAGTGTTTTCCAGGTTCATCCACAATTGCAGAATGCATCTGTATCTCATTCCTTTTATGACCCAGTAACGTTCTGTTATGTGGATAAACTGTGTCTGTTTATCCATTCATCCATCGACAAACAGCTGGGTTGTTTCTACCTTGAGCTATTGTGAACAGTGCTGCTCTGAACATCAAAATACAGGGTTAGAGTCCACACACACACACACACACACACACACACGAAGACTAAAGAAGTCTGAGCCTAAGACAACCTGACACTTCTGGTGGCAAGCAAGAGTCAGTTTATGAACACAGTTTTAGTTTCTGAATAGTGCTGTCAAGCTTGTAGAAATCCCTCACATTTCAAGGGGGAAGGAGGAGGAGAAACTTAGTCCTCCCTGAAGTGGGATCCTCCGGCCAATGCCATCATGAGCTGCCGCTTCCCAGATGTTGGGGGTTCCCACTCTCTCTTCAGGCTCCTCGCCAACCAAATGACAATAGGCCAACCAGCAGGGCAGGGTCAAGTGCTCATCATTAATCAGCCTCTGGTTTCTGCTTCCAGGCCTGTCATAGTACCTATAAATGGCCAGAGAGAAAGCCCTCTGTCTCCATGGATTATTAGAGGCACATTTATCCAGTCTGCTAACTATATGCCAATGTGATTAGCATGTCCACGCTCACATCAAACCAGGCTAGTTGCAGGCATGTTGTTGTTAGAAGCCAATCGTCCTTCCATTCTTATCGGTATGTAAATTCAATTTTGACTGTCTGGTCACCTGCTCCAAAGAACTTCCGTTAATGTCATCTCCACTCCAGTGTGACACTTGGGAGGGTGAGGGGTTGAGAAGGCCCCTGGCTGACGCCTGGGCTGGGCTCTCAGGAGCTCTGCCCTTTCCTTCTTCCACTCCAAGCAGAACCAGGAAATGCTAGGCCATCCTAGAACAGCCACTAAACATCAACCCCGAGGACATGAGCCAGCGAGAGGACGCTGGGGTTTTCTTGCTCAAAGTTTAGAAATCAGTACTGCCAATGCCTGCCTTGACAAATCACAAAGCCAAAGCCTTGACTGTAGACGGGAAAGTTCCAACGTGACGTGTAGTGCCAAGTACCTAGACATTCAGGGAAGGCCGGCAGTGGATGCCAGCTGCTAACCTGGGTCTGGCTGAAAATCAGAAACATGTTTTCCTGCTGCTTCCCGGGACTCAGAACACAATCCCCGCAAGATTGGCCCATGCCAAGTACTCTGAACTAAAGGAGCTCAGAAGGCCTCGGAAGCAAGGCCTTGCTGGCCTGCCTGTACTTTGTCCGATCCCTCCTCCCCAAAACAAGTCAAAGAAACCAGAATTCCTCTTCTGCAAAGCAGTTCACAGAAGTTAGACCTGCCATCCCCCAAAGGAGGCCATGAAACCTAGGAATGCCACTTTCCCCCTGGCAACCCTCATTCCAGAGGGATCCTGCCCCATAGCCAGGAGGAAGGAATGCTACATAGAAAAGCCAAGAAGGATCGGGACAGGCTTGCTGGGTTTTCACCCTCGGTCTCTTACCATCAGCTCATAGGCTCTCAGCCAATCCATGTCACTACTGCCGACCACACTCCATCACAGTTCTCCCTGGGTCTTTGAACTTTCATTTCTGGAGACTCCACCCCCCTCCAACCCCATGACATATAAAACTTCGGTCAAATCAATTTGTTATGCTTTTCATTTCTTAAGACATCTTTTGTGATAAGAGTATGAACCATGAGGCTTATGATAGGGAAGGAAAGGTATCACAACTTTCTGCCTGTCTATACGTCTACCTTCTTTCTTCTACCCTTTCCCACTCCACAGTGCCATCACTCCCCTGGGACCATCATCTTCAGCCACCCAGAAGTCTACACAAAGTGTCTCATGTCTCTCTTTTGAAAAGGGGAAAACATAATTCTTCTTCAACCTCCATAAGTTAGTAAACAAACCTTTGTAAACAACAGATAAATTAGCAAACCACTATATTCCTGAAGTTGTAGCTATGAAATTTATATTCATTAAATAAAAGCTTTCTTTAAAGAAAAAAGATAAATTAGCAAGAGAAAAAACAAGCAATTCTACTTGTAGACTCACATGGGATAAAGTCACTCAAGACACTGGCTTAAGATTACCTTGCCTTAAATAGTATTTCAACAAACAATGGCAAACTTTAGAGAAGTGACAAGACAAAGGGAAAACAGTCCCAGGCTCCAGAAGCAGGAAACCATGGGAAGGTAAATTTATGGGAAGAAAGTCTGCTGGCAGATTCCTCCAGCCCCACTGTCTCTGAGTGGATAAGCAGGTGCTATAAAGCAGAATCGATTCCCTGTCTTTAAGCAGGAAAAGGGGGGATAAGGACAGAAAGATGCTTCATCTTTGTGAGTATCTGACCTGCCTTTAGACAGAGACTAGACGGAGGGTGCCCTGCATCTCATTCTCTCCAGCTCAACCACTGTTTATAGTTGGGGGAGAAATACTTTGGTTTCCCCCACTTAGCATCTCAAATATTGTCTTAGGTATTAAAATTTCCTTTTCTCTTTTTTTAACCTCTCAACGTTGTTTTTTTGTTGTTGTTGTTTTGTTTTGTTTTGTTTTTTGCACTTATTCATTTATTTATTTGAGAATCAGAGAGACAGGGACAGACAGAAAAAGCTTCTGTGTGCTGGTATACTCCTCAAACGTCCACAATAGCTGAGGCGGGGTCACGGCCAGAACCAGGAGTCGCGAACATTATCCAGGTCTCAAACATGGATGTCGGGAATCCAACTGCTTGAGCCATCACCACTGCCGTGCAGAGTCAGGAGCCGGAACTGGGTATCAATCCCAAGCACTCGTATATGAGACGCAGGTGCCTTACTTGGCATCATAACTGCTAGGCCAAGTGCCTGACCCTGGTTTTATATTTTGATGATCTGTTGAACGCAGTAGACTTTGAAAAAAAAAATGCATGAGCCACACAATGTACAACTTCAAAGGGTTTGCAGACTTCCTGAAGCCTAACTCACCTATCCCAGTTTAAGAACCCTTGCTTTCTTCCTTTCTCCCACCAAGTAATCTTGGAAGAAAATGTTTCCAACATTTACATTTTGCACCGAAAGGGACTGTTCAATGTAGTTCCCCACAGAGCTGAGCCTGAGACCAAGGCTAACAGAGACCAATTTCCTGGGAAGCGTGATCCCAGGAAAACTGACTACTCTGAATAGCACAAGCTGAGAGCCCAGCAGATACATGAGGAACCCCAGGCTGCGGCATCCACAAATAAGCTCTGAGACGATGCCAAGAGATGTCGGAGCAAGGGCCTGAGGGAGGCACAAGTCAGCGCACCTGCATGCATCTGGTCTGAGCTCTCCCTGACCCAGAGCCACAGCAGTGGCCACAATAAAACACAGGTAAGGCTGAGAGAACCTGAAATGGTGCCTGCAGAGCAACTGACAGAGGGATCTCAGCCACTGCCTGATTCCTCTCTTCTCGCTTCCGACAAACTCTCTCACACTTATTCTGTTAGTGACTGGCAAGATTTCTGCTTTCTCACAAGTTCCCTGAAGTTCAAGTGCTTAAGAACAGTTATATCTTACAAATAATCTAAATATTTAAAACACTAACTTTCAATTGTTTTCATTTTATTTGAAAGGGGGAAGGGGGGGAGAGGGAGAGAAAGAAGGAGAGAGAGAGAGAGAGAGAGAAAGAAAGAAATCCTGCTTTTGCTGGTTTACTCCGCAAATGCCTGCAATAATCAGGGCTGGCCCAGGCTGAAGCCAGGACCTGGGAAATCAGCCCAGTTCTCACATGTGGGTGGCACTTTAGCCATCACCTCCCAGGGTACATGTTAGCATGAATCTGGAACTGGAGGCAGAGCTGACTCAAATCAGGCATCTGATATGGCATGCAGGCATCCCACGCAGCATCTCAACTGCTGCTCCCAATGTCCACCCCTAAAATACTAAATTACCGAAATATACCAAGGAATTGGTTTTTAAAGTGTGGTCCTCAGAACCTGGAGACTTGTTGAAAATGTAAATTTGTGGCAAGTATCTCGGTCCTAACAAACCCTCAAAGTGATTCCATAATTGCAAGACCACTGTACTAAGGTATATCCGTACAAATTTTTCAGAGAACCCTATGCAACTGTTAACATTTTTCTTATAGGTGAATATTTAGTGAAGGAGGAAATATGCTCCATACTCTGATATTGTGATTTAAAATAAGATTAGACAGGCAGATGGATGACTTGTGGAAGTGCATGGAGAACGGCCCACCAGTGAGAGCAGGGAGCCCTGCAACCCTTCCCATGGGCCTCACCCTGTGCGTCTCTTCCAATCGTCCATTCATTTATATACTTTAAAATATCTGTTGGGGGTGGGCTTTGGCCTAGAAGATGCCAGTTAAGAAACCCACAACCCACAGTGAAGTGCCTTAGGCTTGATTCCAAGCTCCAGCCCCAGACTCCAGTTTCCCACTAACACAGACCTTGGAAGGCAATGGCTCAAGTAATCGGGTCCTTGAAACTCATGTGGGAGACTCAGATTGGGTTTACAGCCCCTGGATTTGGGCCCTGGCCCTAGAGAGCTGAACTAGTAGATGAAAGATCTCTCTTCATCCCCACTCACCTCTCTCTCTGTTTCTCTACCTCTGTCTCTCAAATAATCAATTAAAATACACATCTTTGGTAATAAATGAGTAAGCATAAATCAAATGTTTCTCTGAGATCTGTGAGCCATCCTAGCAACATAATCCAATCCAAGGACAAGATCATGGGGTCAGATGATAGCCTGTTTTTCAGAATTATCAGTGACAATGTATTACTGTACTTGTGACTGGCATCTGAAGGGGGAGAAGTCTTGTGGTATTGCATCCTTCATCTGTGGGATCTGAACTATCTCCAGCTAGACAGTATCAGTATTTGTTAGACAATCAGCTGATATAGGGAGACAATCCCACACATCTGGCATCAGAAGTGTTGTGTGGGGTGGTGTGTGAGTGGTTTTCCCTACGACTTAGTGGGTTTTCCATAAAATATTAGTTAAAGGAATAACAGTTAACAGTTACATAATCCTTAGGCTCTATTTAAGAACCTTACAAATATTAACTCATTCAATCCATAGATCAACCCTATGAGGTTGGAACTAATGTTCCCCTGTTTTGCAGATGAGGAAACTGCATGGAGAAGTTAAGGAACATGACCAAGATCACACAGCAATTAAGTAGAAGAGAAATCCACACTGAGAAATGAAGCCAGAACCCATGTTTTTAACAATTATGGATGGTTGGATGCTTAGATAGAGGGATGGAGGCAGGGAGGGAAGACAGAAAGATGAACAGGTGGATGGTTGGATGGATGGACGTGGTTTCTCCTTGTCAACCAACTTTATTGTTTTCTCTATAAAACCACACTACAATGGGCACTTTGTGCCACAAGTATTGTGTGAATACATAAAACTCTATAATTGCTAGGTCTCTGAGCATAGAAGTAGCTCTTTGGAAGTCAAAGTTTCCTCCTGTGTGAGGTGAACCCTATTTTCTATGGAACCAGTTAGCAAACGATTTTTCTCTGGTGCTATAAGAATACCTTGACTTGGCCGGCGCCGTGGCTCACTAGGCTAATCCTCCACCTTGCGGCACTGGCACACCGGGTTCTAGCCCCGGTCGGGGCTCCGATTTCTGTCCTGGTTGCCCGTCTTCCAGGCCAGCTCTCTGCTGTGGCCAGGGAAATGCAGTGGAGGATGGCCCAAGTGCTTGGGCCCTGCACCCCATGGGAGACCAGAATAAGCACCTGGCTCCTGCCATCGGATCAGCGCGGTGTGCCAGCCGCGGCAGCCATTGGAGGGTGAACCAACGGCAAAGGAAGACCTTTCTCTCTGTCTCTCTCTCTCTTACTGTCCACTCTGCCTGTTTAAAAAAAAAAAAAAAAAAAAAAAAAAAAAGAATACCTTGACTTAAGAGAGTAGCATTTTATTCCCAGAAAACAACAAGCTTCCTATGGTGTAACTGTGCCATTAGCCAAGTGTATGGGGGCAGTTTCAACCTTCACTTTAATAATGGCAATGCATCCACGGTAGTACATTAGCACAGGCAGCCTGTTCTGTTTCTTGTTATTCTTGCATTTTCCCTTTCTTCCCACATCACAGCTCCCTTCCTGTCTTCTTTACCTCTGTTTCTCCTGCTCCCTCCCTTCCTGCCTCCTTTATGAAGATATTTCCTGAAAGAAAAACATGAATGGGTGCTTAGATAATGTGATTTCTTAGTGAGAAACTGATTATATTTAATACGTATGCCTCTTACTTTGATAAAGTGATTTGTATTTTGAAAGTACTCCTTACCATGTATTATCCCATTTGAGTGTGGTAAAAAAAAAAAAATCCCATGAAATGAAAAAAAAATCCTTATTTTTTCAAAGACTGGAGTTGCTATTCTATACCTTCTTCCCAATTATGAAACAGGATTATTTATTTATTTGTTCAGTTCATCCAACAACTATTCAGTACCTACTCTGTGCTAGACAGTTTTCTAGGTACGTGAGATCTGTCCAGGAACAAACAAGCAGAGATTCCTGAGGCTGAGGAGCTGATTCCAGAAGCAGAGATGTGCCGTAAACATCATAAACAAGCGAAGTGTACAGGATGAGAGAAGGTGATGAGGGACACAGAAAATGAAAATGAGCAGAGTGTAAAAGGGGCAGGAAATCCAGCGGCAGGGGGTGGTGTTGAGCACACTGCAGGGCTGAAAGACGTCCTTGAGAGAGTGAGCAAAGACTGCAAGAGGAGGAGGAGGGAATGTGAGCCAGGCAGCGGGGCAGCTTGGATCAGAGCCCTTTCCTCCTGGCACCTGGGACAAAGCCTTCTGCACCTCACCCAGTAAAATCTGATATGTGGAGGGGAAATGGAATTAATGGGCCTTTTACATAAAATCTGTTATGAAAATATTATAAACCAGGCTCCTAGCTGTAAAAAAGCAAACACACCCTATGGAAACACCTATGATTCACTAGTAAATGGGTGTCGATTTCCATGATGTAAATATTTGTACCATGGACAATTCCAAGCTACCAAAATAACATCAGTGAACTTGGAGTTGGAGCTCGCTCCAACACAGAGCCTCAAACTCTTCCAGAAGAAGACGCCATCATTACCCCGTGTTGCAGGACCTCTCACCACCCCATCCCTTCCTTAGTATTTACTGTGAGGTGAGCTCTCTTTCCCCCACCTTCACATCACAGCACCAGGAGTCAAAGCAAGAACATTTCTCTTCTGCTCCATAGGAAAATCTCTCGAGAAAGGGCCAAGGAGAGAAAGAAAAACCCATGGAAACAAAGGTGCAAAATAAAGACTTAGGAGGCAAAAGCTGAAGTGAGGGGAGAAGAAAACCCAACCCCCAACATCAGTTCAACTGTAACTCCAGCACTAGCAAAGGGGGAAAAATAGTGGGGGAAGGAGAAGAAAATGCACTAGAAAGCAAATGTGCCTTTTCCTTGAGGAAATAGTACAGGTCTAACCAAAGCTCAAACTCTCTTCCTGCCTGAGCTGGTTTTTTTTTTTTTTTTTTTTTTTTTTCCTGAGCTTGTTTTTACACAGGAACCCTCACAAAGGATTTGGGGTTGGGGTTAGGTTTAGGAAAGGCAAGCATGAGCTTAAAACTGGAGTTGCAGGTTTGTCTGAATCACAGCCTTTTATAGGAACAATGGAAGCTACAGTACATGATGTCTCCTGCTTCCCTTGGTTAACTCAGCAAAAGCACCCAGGACAAAGGGTGAAAGCAAAGGTGCAACTACAACAGGCCAGAGGACTTGGAGAGTCTCCATCCTCATAGCCTCACCCCAGCAGGCAGACGGTGTGCTCTGCCTTTCAACCCATGGGCAGGGGACTCTAGAATAAGCCCAGGTTCTTCAGTGAGAGTGCACTGACTCCTGTGAGTCTCATTCCACTTAGCAACACAGCATTGAATCTACCTTAGAAGGCTACCATGGTGGCCGGCGCCGCAGCTCACTAGGCTAATCCTCTGCCAGATTCTGTCCCGGTTGCCCCTCTTCCAGGCCAGCTCTCTGCTGTGGCCAGGGAGTGCAGTGGAGGATGGCCCAAGTACTTGGGCCCTGCACCCCATGGGAGACCAGGATAAGTACCTGGCTCCTGCCATCAGATCAGCGCGGTGCACTGGCCGCAGCGCGCCGGCCGCGGCGGCCATTGGAGGGTGAACCAACGGCAAAGGAAGACCTTTCTCTCTGTCTCTCTGTCCACTCTGCCTGTCAAAAAATAAATAAAAAATAAATAAAAAAAGAAGGCTACCATGGGACATAGCTATTGAAACTATCCTTAAGTCCTTCTGAAATTCCTTTCCAATTAGGTTCAAATAGAACCAACACTCCTAGCCTTCTAGATGTGATACTCAAAGTGTTCTTCCTCTGTGTACTTAGCAGGAGAGTGAGAGATGAGAGGGACCTTACAAGCATTTTTCCAGGGTTTCTTCTAAGGCAGTGCTGATTTCCGGTATCTCCCATGACACCTTCCACCTAACTATCTCGTTGAGTTCATATGAAGAGTGAGCTTCACATAAAACAGTCTGCGCCTCTGGATCAAAGAGGTTCTGGTAAGTTCATTACTCTTACTTGCTATCATAATAGACACCTATTATTGTCACCTGTAGAAACACACCGAACTTCACATGATTTAAATGAGAGTAGCTGTGGGGGGATTAGTGAGAAGCTGCATTGGCCTCAGCCACAAAAAGATACTGGAAAAAAACAAGGAAGGACCATATTCCCAAGGGAATGACCAAGAGTAATTGTCCATGGAGAAGTGACAGAACAGAGCAGAAACCCCACGGGGCAGGGAGGAGAGAAGACAGACACGTCACGGCCACTGGCCATGCCATCGGCACCCCTGCATCGACACCACTGGTTCCTGGCTAGGAAACCCCATCTCATCGGGGAAAGCTGGGGAGAAGATGCTTCGACCCTCACCCCTGGCAGCTTTGACTGCAGAATCCCACACTCCTCACTGACGTTAAGTCCAGCCTGTGAGTTCACAGGGACCAGATGGTGACTTCGCTCAACAAAGGGCAGCCATGTTGCCTCCACCACCCCCATCCCCAAAGCACCAGGCTCAGTTGCTGCTGAACTCTGTCCTGACTTGGGGGACAGCAACCAGCTCCATTGCTCGTGGAGGCTAATGGCCTGGGAAAAGCAGTGGAGGATGGCCCACGTCTTTGGACCCCTGCCACCCATGTGGGAGACCCAGAAGAAACTCCTGGGTCCTAGCTTCAGACTGGCCCAGCTCCAGCCACTCTCTGCACTCTCCACTCTCTGTTTCAAATAAATAAATCTTAAAAAAAGAAACAAGATCAAGGAAAGCAATATGATTCCCCAAAAGGAACTATGAAGAAGGAGAGATTGAAAAAGAATTGACATTATTCAAAAATACAGAGAAATAGTTAAATGAAACTAGGCTATCAGTACATGTGAATCAGAGAGGTCTTTAAAAATGAAAGTATTTGCAAGGGCCCAAGATATTTTATCTAGAACCAGTCAGATGTGAGTTTCAGTCCAATTGTGTAGCTACTTCTTACACACAACTCCTCCTCTTCTATGATTTCCCTTTTACTCATCCACAGATATGGCAGCCACATTCAGGTGGGTTTCTAACCAACTCATGGTAGCACCTTTTCCCTATAAGCTTCTTACTCCCCTGGGGTTTGGAGGACCAGGAGGCACATGCTCAGACAAGAACAACCCAGTTTTCTGGGTACAAGGGAATCAACAAAACTTGGAGCAACACTTGGAGCCAAGAGAAAAATGCTTCCCCCTCTCTGAGATGGACAGTTCCAGGAGGCATTTCTAATGGTCTGTGAGAAGGATTCAGCCACCAGTGACCATCGTAGTTCTGTGATCTAGAGCAAGTTACTGCAGGACTCGAAGCCTCTGTTATTTCTTCAGAAAACCAGAAGACACTGTCACCTCCTGAAAGGCCTTCTGTTACACCTGCCTGACACATGGTCAGCTATCGTAAGGACCAGCTGTGACCCTTTGTAACCCATTTGCCCAATAAGAAAATAGATCCTTCTGTCAATAATTCCTCTTTATTGTCAGCTGGAATCTCTCATGGTTTATTCTCACTTTGTGTGCAGTTACTTTGAATGCTCAGTGACGATCTTCGTCATCCAGGTCTTGTCTTTCTTTTGTCCGAATCATTCCTGATGTTATCTTCCCTCAAATCTCTCTTTCCAACCTCTACGTGACTGTGGTAAGTGCAATGTCTTCAAATTCTTCAGTCTTCTAAGAATGGGAGGTATTGTTTAGGGGAAGAATGGAAAAAGCTCTGGACAAAGCTTCATTGAGCCTGAGTTCCAGGCACAATTCACTTCTGCCAACCCCAGGGAGCCTGGGCAAAGCCCTCATGGTGCAGGGTAAAGGAGATGGCCAGCTCCTTCATGCCCTGACTTGCCACGCCCAAGTCAAGCTTTTCAGGTCCATGAGGGGCCCCAGGTCAGCCATTTAAACTCAGTGCCACTGTCTGTCCTCTCACTCTTGCCCAGTCACCTCTAAACCAGAGGAGGCCACACAAAAGCAACATCTGGAGGGGATTCACACGACTACTAGACACCTGCAGAGTAGAATGGGGGACATTCTAATTACAATGACGTGTACATGTCGAAACACACACAGAGTGGCACTAGAAAAGGAAAACGTAGATGTGATGGGCAGGAGGCGACTGCATAGAAAAAAGCTGTAAAGTCTGTGTGTCATGGTGGGGTTCTCAGTGTCTGCTTCCTCCTGTGATTGCTGGATTTTCTAAGTTTCTGACGACAAGCATGGATTGTTTTTTGTAATAAAATGTGAACAAGATGGTGAGTTGCAATTGGCCTGCCCAGAGGCCAGCAGGCAGCCTCTGACGCTGTGGCCTGCGTCTCCAAACAGCTCTCTGAGCAGCAGCTCCCATGTAGCCTTCCACCAGCTCCCCCCCGCGCCTCTTCCTGCCTGTGCTGAGCAGTGCCTCCAGGAGGCCCCTGCTGAATGCTGCTGTGTTCTTCTAAGGGGAAGCAGGAATGCCGAGAGCCAGCCGCCTTCCCATTGCTGCCAAGGGGCAGGTTTGCTTGTCCCATTAGTTCATTCTCATCTCACGTGGCAATAACAGGCAACTCTTTAGTGTCCCCGAGGGTGCTGAGGACAGCACGAACCAGAGAGACCTGGTGGTGGACTGCCCAGAACCGGCCTCTGGGGAAAGGGCTAAAAAGAGAGGAAAAGGGAGGTCAGGGTGGTGAGAACAAGAAGATCCCAAAAGACAGTTGGAGAACATTGCCTCCACTTGAACTGAGAAAAAGGAGGAAGGCTGTGGATTCTAGGGTTCAGCTGAGCTGATTCCAATGCCATTTACTGGCAACTGCTCCTTGAAAAAATTTATTCAGGGGCTGACACTGTGGCATAGCAGGTAAGGCCAGCACAGGTTCAAGACCTGGCTGCTCCACTTCTGATCCAGCTCCCTGCAATGGCCTGGGAAAGCAATAGAAGATGGCCCAAGTGCTTGGGTCCCTGCACCATGTGGGGGACTCGGAGGAGGCTCCTGGCTCCTGTCTTCAGATCAGCTCAGTTCGGCTGTTGGAGCCAGTTGGGGAGTGAACCAGCAGATAGAAGACCTCTCTCTCTCTCTAAGTCTGTCTGTCTCTCTCTCTTTCTGCCTCTCCTTCTCTCTGTGTAACTGATTTTCAAATAAACAAATCTTTAAAAATAAATGTATTCAATGTCTTTCAACCTTAACTTCCTTCTGAGTAAAAATGGGTAAAGAAAAGCCTTTCTTGATAATCGAAAATTAATCTTGATGTAAATGGAAGGGGAGAGGGAGTGGGAGAGGGGAGTGTTGTGGGAGGGAGGGAAGTTATGGGGGGGGGACCTATTGTAATCCATAAGCTGTACATTGGAAATTTATGTTCATTAAATAAAATAAATATAAAAAAAGAAAAGAAAGCACCAAGGGAAAAAAAAAAAAGAAAAGCCATTCTTGCTAGGGTATTTTAAAGTTTAAAGGAGATATCTCTGAAGGGTCTACAGTGACACCCAGATAAAGCAAGTCTTCCTATATAAATCCTACTACTACTAATCTTGATTTATATTAATAATAATAAGGAAGACCCCCCCAACTGTATTCTAAGTGGAATTCACAGAGTCACAAACCGCAGCCAGCTGGGAACATGAAGGAGAAATAAACAGAGGAGTCACCATGTGACAGGTGGGTGGGAGGTCTGAAGAGGAGCTGCAGGGACACTGGAAACAGAGTTCACTACTTTGGAGAAATGAGGGGAGGCTCCACAAAGCAACAAGGCTTTCCCTCCTTTGTGGCAATGTATTTTGGTCAAAAGAACAGAAAGGGCTTTGTGGTGAGCTCGAACTGGGCAGAGGTGGATCTGCAGGGAGTGACGGTGTTGGGCGTTGTGGGCTGCAGGATGAACATCAGTGGGGCTGGAGTACAGCATGCCAGAGAGAGGGGAGAGCCGACACTGGAGGCTGGAACCAGGTTGCAAGGGTCTCACAGTCACACCCGTAACCAGGAATCTGGCAAGTTGCGAGCAGCACAGGTCTTTAAACAGATGAACAAGTGTCAGGCTTATGTTTTCATCCTGATGGGAGACTGGACACTGGGCTGTAGTGAGAAAGGTCTTGGGGCAGGAAGACCAAAAAACTGTTGTAATAATCCAGAAAAGGGATGATGAGGCCCCTGGTGAAGACAATAATAGTGCTGATGGGACATGGACTTGGTTTCAGAAGTTATTCCAACAGTAGAAATGGACCAACTGGAGAAGAGAGGGAGAGGGATGAGTCTCAGATCCTAGCAAGGCATCCAACTCTAAATACTGAGCTCACTGGGAAACAGGAAGGGCATGCCCATTTGGAAAGGAAGATGAAGCCAACTTGAGTTTGAAGTGACAGAAGTGTGTGGATGAGATATCTGGCCTAGGGTTAGAACTATAGTTTAGGAGCACAAGGGAGAATCTGCAGGCAAATCTTGGAATCATTAACATGCAGGTTTTAGTTGATACTGTGGCAATGGATAAGATTAAAAAAGGGAAAAATTGTAAATTGGAAAAAGGCCATTCATAAGGGGGACCATGTGTCCGGTTTGGCTGGTCTACACCTGTTGTCCCAGCACAATTATCAATAGGAACTTGTTTAACCTCAAACGTGTGCCAGTTTTGCTAATAAACTGTATAGTCCTGCTTCCAGTGACCTGACTCTGGGAGTCATGAGACAAACAGGGAAGGGAACAAGAAGGGACTATGAGGAGCTTGAAGGAAACCTGGAAGGGAAGCATCTTTTAACCATGGAGGGAGTAGTCTCTAATTAAATATATAAATCCCATGCAATCAAATAAAAATCCCAACAAGATTTTTATTGGAACTTAATCATTTAAACTAAAGTCATCTGTTTTAAAAATGAACATAAGACACAACCATGAAAATCCTCAGAAGCAAAGGGAACAAGAACTCACTTTATCATGTTTTAAATTGAATTTAAAGCTACAGCAATAAAAGAGGTTGGTATTGAGGAATGAACTGACAGGAACATCCGTGAAATTGAATAAAGCGTGTAAACATAAAACCAAACACATATGGGGCTTTAATATATGGTAGAGGTGAAATTTTTAAGGATAAGCCTAAGATATATTAATCATTAAATGATGTTAGAACAGCTGGTCAACCATCTGCAAGAAAAACAGGTTAGATTCCTACACATTACTCCCAAGCCAGATGGGTAAAATGTCCAACATTTTGAAGAGAAATCATAAATGTAATAGAGTAAAGCAGGAGTGCTTTCTTTTTTTCTAATTGTCCTGAGGCTGATAATGGGATTAAGAGGGCCCTTGCAGTCTTAAAGTCCTAGACTCATAAAGGGAAATCTGATTAATTTACCTTACTAAACATTGGCATTTTCTGCTGGGCACAAAGAAAATGAATAAAATTTAAAAATCAAACAGCAACATGGGAAAATATTTGCGCCATACACGATAGACAAACCTTGAGTTCTTATGAATCAGGAAGGCCAACAACCCAATTTTTAACTGAATAAAACAAGAAAATATAAAGAAAAATCACCACTAAACATAAGAAAAGATGCTTAACCTTGTTTATAACTTCAATCACTTTCACCTCAGATTGGAAAAAAAAAACTAACAGTTTTATTGAGATATAATTTATAGACCATAAAGTACGCCATTTGAAGCAAATAATTCAGTGGTTTCCAGTCTATTCACAGAGTTGTGCGACCATTGTAGTGTACATTTCTGAGCCTCTGTCAGCCTAGGGGTGCTGGCGGCACTACTATCATGGAGCTGTAAGAAGCGAATAGAAACCTGCATTGGGGGATCTGGTCAGTACCTGGCCCCCCAGGAAGCTCTCAGTAGGAACAGCTGTGCTCAGTACCTAGGACCACACAGAGACCCAGGGTGAGGGTGACAGTTGTCCAAGACCCTTCTCACCCTGCCTAATGGCTGCTTCCAGGCAGCGACTGGAAGGTGGAGCGGGGAGGAGACCAGGACTCTACTGTTCTCAAAACTCTGAGATGGCTAATAACTGCGTCAACACAACCACTTCCATCTGCCGAGCCAGCAATTCTCAAAGCCAAGACCAAACATCCTTTGACACGCTTTTAAAAATTTATCCTACATGGGTATTCTCATTAATACTCCACGGTACCTCTAACATCATAGTAAAATGAAAGTGTCAGCAGAGAAAACAAGACTCAGTAAGTTACTGCTTTTGAATATAGGATACTAAAAAAAGGGAGGAGTCTGACAACTTTCAAAGTAGGTGACTGATAACCAGTTAGTTAATCCATTAATCCCTAACACACACACACACACACACACACACACACACACAGAGGGAGGGAGGGAGGGAGGGAGGGAGAGAGAATAAGAGGGATTTACAATTGGAAAATTCAGGTAGAGGAGTTCAAGAAAGAGCCCTTGGGATGCTGAGTCTCATCTTCTACTAAGGGCTGGGATGGACACTCCTTGGTTCTCACCTCCGAGGACTCCACTTGTGCCCCTGGAGCTGGAGGACCCAGGGGCTGATTTCTGGAACACCTCACCTCCTTGCACAGAACCTAAAATCTGCCATCCTATTCAGGATCTGTTGGAAGAACTTTCCCACACAATGATAAAGGAAGCCCACATCAACCCCTATCACAATCAGTCTAGTCCTTCCTTCATAAATCAAAGGAAGCTCAAAAAAGCTAGATTTTTTTAAGGAAAATCAATGTTATGAAACAGAAGAAACAAATACATTGACAAAACAACTGAATACTTAGGAAAACAGAAAATTCAAAGGATGGACGAAAACTTAAAATTCTCAGTTGGGGCCCAGGAAGATTTGAGAGGATATTGCTCCATAAAATAAGAATATAGGGTGTTGGCACTGTGGAGTAGTAGGCTAAGCCTCTGCCTGCAGCACCAGAATTCCATATGGGCACCAGTTCATGTCCCAGCTGCTTCTCTTCTGATCCAGCTCTCTGCTACAGCCTGGGAAAGTAGTAGAAGATGGCCCAAGTGCCTGGGGCCTTGCACCTGCGTGGGACACCAGAAGAAGCTCCTGACTCCTAGCTTCATCCTGGCCCAGTGCTGGCCATTGTGGCATTTGGATAGTGAACCAGTGGATGGAAGGCCTCTCTCTCTGTCTCTCCCTCTCTCTGTAACTCTCTCTCAAATTAAACCTTTAAGAATGATCCAACATGGGAAGTGGGATACACAGCAGACTCATAGAATGGCAGATGTCCTAAGCAGCACTCTGGCCTCAGAATCAGCCCTTAAGGCATTCGGATCTGGCTGAAGAGACCATGAGAGTATTTTAAGGCATGGAAAGCCAAGACACTCTGGCCAAAAAAAAAAAAAACACCTAAATGAAAGATCTCTGCAAGTGAGAGCCCAGTAGAAAGAAAGAACGGGCCATCAAAGAAGGAGGGACCTTTCTCTGAAGGGAGGAGAGAACTTCCACTTTGACTATGACCTTGTCTAAATAAGATTGAAGTCAGCGAACTCAAAAGGCTTCCATAGCCTTGGAAACTCATGACTAGAGCCTAAGGAGATTACTGACGCCATAAATAAGAGTGTCAAATTGTTAAGTCAACAACAGGAGTCACTGTGTACTTACTTCTCAGGTGGGATCTCTGTCCTTAATGTGTTGTTCAATGTGAATTAATGCTATAACTAGTACTCAAACAGTATTTTACACTTCATGTTCTGTGTGGGTGCAAACTGATGAAATCTTTACTTAATATATACTAAATTGATCTTCTGTATATAAAGATAATTGAAAATGAATCTTGGCCGGCGCCACAGCTCACTAGGCTAATCCTCCGCCTAGCGGCGCTGGCACACCGGGTTCTAGTCCCGGTCGGGGCGCCGGATTCTGTCCCGGTTGCCCCTCTTCCAGGCCAGCTCTCTTCTGTGGCCAGGGAGTACAGTAGAGGATGGCCCAAATGCTTGGGTCCTACACCTTGTGGGAGACCAGGATAAGCACCTGGTTCCTGCCATCGGATCAGCACGGTGTGCCGGCTGCAGCGCGCCGGCTGCAGCGCGCCGGCTGCGGCGCGCCGGCTGCGGCGCGCCGGCTGCGGCGCGCCGGCTGCGGCGGCCATTGGAGGGTGAACCAACGGCAAAAGGAAGACCTTTCTCTCTCTCTCTCTCTCACTGTCCACTCTGCCTGTCAAAAAATAAACAAATAAATAAATAATAAAAAAGAAAATGAATCTTGATGTGAATGGAATGGGACAGGGAGCGGGAAATGGGAGGGGTGCGGGTGGGAGGGAAGTTATGGGAGGGGAGCCATTGTAATCCATAAACTGTACTTTGGAAATTTAAATTTACTAAATAAAAGTTTAAAAAAAGAAAAAATTTAAAAGGATGTGGTTATGAAAATAAAACTTCAGAAAAAAGGGAGTATTTACAGATATTTAAAATATTATTGGGGCCAGCACCATGGTACACTAGGTTAATCCTCCACCTGCAGTGCTGGCTGGCATCTCATATGGGTGCTGGTTCGTGTCCCAATTGTTCCTCTTCTGGTCCAGCTCTCTGCTGTGACCCGGGAGGGCAGTGGAGGATGGCCTAAGTGCTTGAGCCCTGCACCTGCATGGGAGACCAGGAGGAAGCACCTGTCTCCTGGCTTCAGATAGACGCAGCTCCAGCCATTTAGGCCATTTGGGGGGTGAACCAATGGAAGGAAGACCTTTCTCTCTGTCTCTCTCTCACTGTCTGTAACTCTCTGTCAAATAAATAAATAAAATCTTAAAAAATTATTGTCAAAATAAATTATTCAACAGAGAGGTGGAATATCCACACAATCATGGCCAAGGCTGGGTTGAGGATCTATAATACAAAGTCAAAGAAATTTCTTAGACTTTAAAACGAAAAACAAAGAGAAAATTTGAGAAGAGAGCTGAAAAGACAGAGAGGACCAATCCTGTTGGACAAAGTCTGCTGATTAGGAGTTCAACAAAGAGACATCAGTAATTGTCACAAGGAAATAACAAACAGATACATGAATATAAGCATTTTCTCATTAATAAATACAAAAGGTCCCAGAAAATTCACATCATCCTAATTCTATTTTCCATGTACCTTTTGAAGCTCCCTTACAGTAGAATGTCCTCAGACTTCCCCCCGGGCACTACAAGCAACCAGAAGACAATAGGACAAATCCCTCTCCGTTCTAGTGACACACTTCTGAACCTAGATGTGCCACTTCTTGATTTCTTACTTCATGGCTCCAAATTCTTCCCTTTGCTTATTCGATATAAATGGTTCTGGACCTAGTAACTATTTGTCCTGGCCTGCTGTCATGGCAGCATTGCCAATGGAGAGTACTGGAAAGATACTACAGGGGGCGGGGGCTCTTGCTCCCTGTACTCTGAGTGCTACCCCAGCAGGCTCCTGTAGCATAAGCAGCTTGTTCTGCACCAGCACCCAGCTTCTCTAGTGTGAGACTGGCAACAGCACCCATGGGCAGGAGGTTCCCTTAGAATTAATCTTGAGCAGTTGTTTTGTTTGTTTGTTTGTTTGTTTGTTTTAATGTAGTCTAGTGCCTCTGCTGAGGCTTCCCCATGACCAGATTTCTGAGGCATTGACAGGTTGGATTTCCACCTGGCAGGCACTACAGTGACCTGTCTGCTATTCAGAGAGGATGGCTATGGCCTCTTCATCAGGACCTGGACTTCAGCTCCAGGTTAGGGCAACAGGCAGGGACTCTTCTGGGTGCCCTGTCTCATATGCGTATGCTTACTTATACAAAGAAAGTTTTTAGAAGAATATCCATCCAGGACATTCTAACAAGAGTTTAACTGTGTTCACGGTAAAGGAGAAAGGAGTAAAGGAAGTCCATCGATTATTGCATCCTACATGCTGAGGGCGGATGGGTGAACTTAAGACAAAATCAGTGAAGACAAAATTGATAACTAGCAGAATGACTTTTGTCATTTTTGGCAGTGGCAGGGCAGGTTGCAGTAGATGGCATGGGGGTTGGAGCTCAAGTGCCCGCAAATAGTCTGCCCTACTCAGCGGCCAGCAAAGGCGCTTGTCTTTGAGTGTGATAAGGGAGTCTGGGAGAGGACTTTGAATCTCACATCAGAGAACAGATTCTCTATAATGGCAGGGTGACATACAGGGCCAACAACTGTCTCCTGCCTCCTGAGCTTCTGTCAGTATTATTTTTAGGTATAGATTTTGATGGGTAACAAAATATCAGAATTGCGAGAAACTTGTTAGTTAGTGGGCTTTGCTACCATGTAGCCTCTGATGCAGCCATAGCTGCTCCAGCCTCAGAGCTGCCTCCTCCAGGTGTCTCTACAATCGGCCCCCACCCCTCCAGGGTGCTTCTCTTCATCTGTCCTAAAGCTCATACCACTGCATTTCATTTTCATTTGGATCTTCATTCTCTCCTTAATCATCCTCTTACATGCAGCTGATATACAGACCGCTAACTGCCTGTAATTCTCTAAAACGCATCTATCTACAGAGATTTATCAGCGGTGCCATTTATTCTACCTGCTCACTTCTCCCGCTCGTTAGCAGGGAGGTCATGTAATTCATCATCCAAATGGGATGCTTAGGAGAGTGACGTGGGGAGTTAAAAATAATTAACAATCATTAATCTATCGACAAACACTAAGCAGGACTGTCCAGGCAAGCCAAAATACATGGTCATTCCCCTCATGAATCTACAGAACTTCTTCCATGGAACTAGCTCAGGGCAAAAAAAAAAAAAAAAAAAAAGGAAAATTACTTTTAAAGCTCACCAAATTCTTCATTATCAAGCTTGCAAATACATGGAGAATAGATGTGAGTAAAAACCCGGAAAGACAAATACAGCCAAATTTAAATGGGTTTTCAAATCGTTATAATGTATACCTTCTCTAATCCCACATGTATGCAAAAGGATTTGCATTTGAATTCATCTGTTTTTCCAATCAGTGTAAAAAAGCTTCCCTTCTTCAAACACAAAAGCAGAAATACCTCTCAATGGTGTGTCATGATTATTATTATTCTGTGATGTTCCTTAAATTTTTTTTACTAGTTCCAGATCCATAAGAGATGAGCCAAAATGAATATTTTAGCAAAAAATAGTGGTAACTGCTATATTTTTGGCGATTTTCTGGGTCAGGATGCTTCCAGTTTGCATGAATCACAGACTTGAATGAGTAAAATAAAATAACATGCAATTCTATCTGAATTTAGAAGAAAGATCCTCAGAATCTCAACATGCGGTTGAGCTGGAGGCGTCTCTCCAACTCCCACCCCTCAGAAGCCCTGGAAGCCTGCGCTTCTTCAGCTTTCCAGGTGCAGTAATTACCCACAGAGCATTTCCTCAAATTCTCCTCTGTGCTGGGGTCCAGGCTGTCCCCTAACTACCGATGGCCAGTGCAAGGATTTGTACTAACGAAGCCAGGACCCACCTGACACCCAGGCCCTCTTTACTCTCCTGGGTTACATGTCTATGGGGCCATAAGGAGAGCCATGACCCACGGGTCTGGTTGGAAATGCTTTAGCCCTTCATACACTCCTCTCAGTCCTATGATGATCCCAGTGAGGCATATGGGAAAGAAGTGGAAGGCCGTAGAACATCTGACCTTTTTTGTTTCTTGGTTGGTGGGTTTGGGGTGGGAAATGACACACATTTTTCCATATTTGGAAGATTCATGTCAAAGAAATCAGGAGCTATTTTCTGGATGGCTCCTTATTGCCAACTATAATTCATGGTCTTTTTCAGAACGGATATTTTTCTCTGCTACCTCTGCCTATTCTCCTGGAACAGTATCACCCAAATCTCTGAGTTCCCAAGGAGCCATTTGGTGGTTGATGCTTGAAAGATACTAGCAATGAAGGAGGTCCTGTCCAGTGGTGGTTACACCACAAGCACCCCTCCAGAGAGCTCTCCCTACTCCCCATGTGTAAGCCCTAGTGTACCCTCCAGGACCCGCTGGTGCTTGCGTGACGCCATGATGTCTCCCTCCCCAGGGAGGCCATGACTGTCAGGGAATCAAGGCTGTGGAAGGAATTTTATGCCGACCCACTCCTATTTGATAAAACACACAGTGACCTCTTCACCAGGAAAGCCAAGGAATGAAGCATGGATATCTTCAGACAGTGCCACAAGTGTTCACAGAACACTGGTCCTCCATGACATGCACCCACGGAGATTCATTAGCCCCTTTGTGCTGATACAACAAAGTAACAGTAGTTTACAAATAACAGAAATTATTTCCCAAAATTCCAAAGGCTGGGAAATCCAGGATCAAGGTGCCTGCAGGCGGACCTGGTCTCCCGTTTCCAAAACGGCGCCTTGCCACTGTTGACCTTCCTCGGGGATGGCCACTGTGTCCTTCAATGGCAGGAAACAGAAGAGCAGAAAGGGCACACTCTCCCCCCTGAAACCCTTTAATGAGAATGCAAATCCCAGGCCTTAGGGCAGAGCCCTCACAACAGAATCACCCACACAAAGACCACACCCTCCCTACTGCGGCCTTGGGAACTGTAGCCTGAATTTGGGCGAGGAAACCACCGTTCAAGTCCCAGCAGTCATGTATGTGTGGGGAATTCCGCTCAGCCCAAACCAGCTGGGGGAGATTCATAATGCAGGTCATGTCGTCGATGTCTGAGAAATCCTCCAGTTACAGGGAATCCTTCTGTGGTTAACCTAGCATCTCGCAGGCTTATTTCAGTGCTGATCCTTGTTTTGGACATCACCTATGATCATCCCAGAGGTCGTTTTTTGGAAGCATTTTACAAAGAAAAGGATTGAAGAGGCACAAACAAGAGGTAAGAAAAGGATTTTTCTTGACCATGTGTCAATACAACACCACCTTTGTGAGAATCAGAAATAGGCCTCCTCCTGGAGGAACCCATTTTTAAGATGTGTCCTCTCCTGGGGCTGACATCCCTACCCCAGAATCACAGCTTTGCCAACGGCGCTGGCTGGGTTTCCGACAAACATCTTTGTGCAGGGAACAACCGAGTCACTGTCCATTGAGGCCCTGGATCCCATGGAGACCTGTGAGACAGTCCCTGTCCTTCCCATCGCCAAACACATGGAGACAACATGAGCTTCTCCCGTGGAAACCCTGACTCCTGCCCAGACGGGTTTGATCAGAACTTCTTAAAACTTCAGTTTAAAGGGAGATCCAGGCTCGCACTGGGACGGTGTGGACACGGCAGTTCTCCGGGCCTGCTTGTGCAGTACCCAAGCCTACTGTGCACGCACTCCTGCGGTTCTTGGGCATCTGTCCCTCAGGGCAACACACACACCTCTCTGTCTGGGGACAGCTGCTCCATCTGAGCACCCTGGGACTTTGTTGACTGAATGTGCCGTGCATTCTCACCCTGCAGAGCACAGAATCATAGCTTAAGGCCCAGAGGGTGAGCTTTGTCTTGGCCGTGTGGTCTGCACGCTCCGTCAGAAGCACGTTCTTAATGTGTGAAGTGTGCGGCTCGTGGGTGGCTGCCAACGCCCTCACTCCAGCTGCTTTCCTCTTTGTGACTGGTACCTGGGCCATTCACAAGGGCTGGTTCCCTAAATCACCGGAAGAGAAGGAGCAGAGGATAAAAAGAAATAAGCCGTGTGGCAGATGGAATCGGTCCAGAACACCGGCTGCCTGCGAGCCCACTCGCTCTCTCCTACCTCCAGGATTAATTTGCCCTTCTGTTACTGTTATTATTTGTTCTGGGAGGTGTTCCTTTTACTAGAACATCTGGCACTACCGTTTCACACCCTGGGGTTTCCTAGAAACACTCTCAGGGGGAGACGCGAGCTTCGCTACTGGGACGAGCCTGGGCCTGAGAGGCCGCGAGCTGCAATCTCAGCCCACGTCACGTTCTCGCCCTTGTTTCCTTTGCAAAACATTGCGTGATCAGTCTCACTGTTTCTCCATGAGAGGCGCTGGCACTGAGTCCCGGGGCGGCTGCCCGGGCCCTGCCCTGCCAGGAAATGGAGGTGGTGCAGGGCTGATTCAAAGCCCGCCCACCACACCTCTAGGGGGCTCCCACCCAGCACTGCTGGGCTTCCTGGATGAGGTCAGAGGGACTAGCAGACAGGGCAGAGGCTCAGGCCTGGGAGCTGTGGTCCTACTCACATTGCTAATCCCAAGCCCTCCTCAGGGGTCAGACAACACAAGGTAAGAAGGCTCCTTGTCGCCTTGGTTTCTACAGAGGGGTCTCAGGACCCCTCTGTGTTGTAAAAGAGCTGCATTAAATGAAGAATGTTCAGTGAGACTCTGGAGGACTCTGCATCCCCTCCCCTCCTCTCCTGGAGTCAGTCAGTCTGTCTCTGTCTTTGTCTCTCTCTGCCTCTCTCTCTGTGTCTGTCTCTCTGTCTCTCCTTTCTGTTCCTGCCTTGACTGTTTCGTATAGCCCAGCAGTTTGCAGAATTTCTCTTCTCCATCATCTGTTAGGCTGGATCCTTGTCTTTAAAGTTGCAGCTTAGATGTCACCTCCTACAAGAAGCCTTCCTTCTCTGACCGCCCAGGTTAAAGTTGTCACTGGATGGCTCCTCAATCCAGGCTACTTTAATTACAGGCATGGCACTAATTACTATCTGAGAGTTTGTAAGTTTCCTTCCTGGATTTTTAGCTGACTTTCCTGCTGCAGAGGGAGCCTGTCTTGCTCATCTAACATAAGTGCCTGGCACGTAGCAGGCGCTGGATAAATATTGCTTGAAAAATATTGCCTCCTGGCCGGCACCGCAGCTCACTAGGCTAATCCTCCACCTGTGGCACTGGCACCCCGAGTTCTAGTCCTGGTCGGGGCACCGGTTCTGTCCCAGTTGCTCCTCTTCCAGTCCAGCTCTCTGCTGTGGCCTGGGAAGGCAGTGGAGGATGGCCCAAGTGCTTGGGCCCTGCATCTGCATGGGAGACCAGGAGGAAGCACCTGGCTCTTGATTTCGGATTGGTGCAGCACGCCAGCTATGGTGGCCATTTTGGGGGTGAACCAATGGAAGGAAGACCTTTCTCTCTGTCTCTCTCTCTCACTGTCTAACTCTGCCTGTCAAATATATATATATATATATATATATATATATATATATATTGACCCTGCTCCTTGTGTGATCTTAGAAAGTTATGTAAGCTCTTCTTATCTTAAAAACAGGAATAGGGTGGGCAGGGCCTGGTGGTTAAGAGACTGGAAAGGATGTCCACATCCCACACAGGAGTGCCTGGACTTCCTGCTCCACTCCTGTTCCAGCTTCCTGCCAATGCAGCATAGCTGCAAGAAAGGAGAGGCACCCAGAGCAGGGAAGAAGGCACAGGGAGCACAGTGGGGAGGGAGCACAGCGGGGAAGCACCACAGCGGGAGTAAGGCCCAGAAAAGCTGCTGTAATCAGGCCAGAAAAGCAACACCTGCCCTCTCTCAAGTGAGAACCTGTCTTTCCCAAAGGGATCCTGTCTTCCCCTCCGGTCTCTATTCTCCTGTCCTTGCCAATACCACACCCCCAAGCCTGGCCCTGTGCTTGTCATCAAATGGCAGGAGCCAAAGGTCAAAGTGATGCTCATGGGCTCTAACCCACACTGGGGGACGAGATGGTTACCTCCCAGCTTTGTCTCCTACAAATGGGGCAGACCAAAGCGTCTGATCAGTCACACTGTTCAACTTCAGCTATGGCTGAAGAGGTCAGCCCTCTTTGTCTGCGACACAGTTGAAGGTGCCTGTGCTTGGCAGGCAAAGCCATGGGCCCTGGGATGTGGCATCTCCTAGGAGATGGGTTGTTGGCTCCCCAAAGTGAATGAGGACACTGATTTTTCACAAGGAAAAGAGGCTGAGTGCAGACACTCTCGGATTCTGATCCTCACACAGAACCACACACAGGTGCCTTGGTGAGAGGGCGGGGTCTGTCCCGAGGCTGAGCGCTCACTCTTCTTCCTGCCAAGGCAACTGCTGTGCTTAGTAACAATGCCATTTGTCTGAGCTGATCCAACACAGCCATCAGGTTGTGAGTCTGGCTCTGTTCATGTTGTGATGCTTCCCAGCCTGGAGAAGACAAACCCTCGGCCAGACAAGCACCTACCACCAACAGACAGACAGGACATGGGCAGGCTGCAGCCCTCAGGAGGCTCCTGGCTGCTCAGGGCACCCCACAAACTGACCCTGAGACCAGGAGCAGAGTATAAATGTTTGCTTAGAGGTGACCAGAAAGCACAAGGACTGAGCTAGAAAACCAGGAGGGGACTGGAGGCAAGACACTGCAGACAGCTGCAACTCTGTTAGGGATCAGGTAGAACACCCCTCAGAGCTGGTCACTCTCAGGGCTGGGGGCAACCTGGAGGATTTACCCACTGCTGCTGTCGCTTAATGGTTGAGCATTGCTCCCTAGCACCCCACGTCTGTCCCCAGAGAGTGCTGCAAAGAACGTTCTCAGGCAGAGAGACATTGAGCCTCTGCAAGAACTGTCCATGGCTGAGGTTCAGAGTGGGCCAAGGGGACTCGGGTCAGGTGCCAACAAATCCAACAACATCTAATGACAGGTACTGCACTTCCTAGAACAAGACCCCATGAAGCACGGCTGTCCCCACTGGTCACCTACACTCTCTGCTCTCCCTGAGTTTTGCATCTGGGGCACACAAAGCTCTAGGGAGAGACTCTGGACACTGGGAGGGGGGTCAGATCTCACCAATTTTCCATGGAGACCAAGCAGGAAAAGAGATAGAGTGGTCTGTTTCATACTGCTTTGAAGTTCAGCTTAAAAGCACTGCAGGGAGGCACACACCCTTTCCCCAAGTCCATGGGGAAAAGTAAGCTCAGGAACTGGTGGCATAAACTGGATCCTAATGAGAAAAAATTATCTCTCCTCCCAGGTGCCCCTCCACCCAGTCATCTAGACATGCCTCCTTTCAAAAGCCCTGGGAGGGAACAGGCTTACTTTAAACAACAAAACCATATCAGGGAAAATTTTCCTGGAATTCAGCCATGGAAAAATTTGCCCAACAACCATCTGATGCCTTGATCCCTGGAGCTCCCACCCACCGCCAGCACCCCATAACCTCTAGAGGGTCTTGGGATAATATCCTGCTTCAAGTAAGTGACACACTGGTCTTTGCCAACAAAGAGGAACTCGTGCAGACATTGCTATTTGATAGTGATAGCTTTTCCTACTGAATGCAGATACAATATCAGAATTCTCAACATGACTCTCTGGACAGGCCCAACCAACCTATTAGAGCTCATGTGTGAGTGCTATCTACATGCACACACAGATGGTCCCCAGGATTCTTCCACATTTAACTATTCTGGTAAGGGAAATACTAAAAGGGAGGCTAATTGTCACTCCCAAACATACCACAGACGGAGTTCAATGTCTTCGTCTTATCTGTCTGCATAAGACTCTGGGTTGTTAAGACCCTAACAGAGCAAGAAATGCATTTAGTCAGTGAAGACCTCATGAAACCAGGCTACCTGGAGAACTTTCAGGCAAATTCACATTCCTAGAACCCTATGAAATCATCCAACTCCTCACCCTCACTCTGTAGGAGAAAACCAGCTCTGTGGCAAACCACACGCCCAGCAATGAGACAGCTCTGGTTGGCGTTAACTCCAGAAGGGTCCAACCTCTGGGATTTGGACACTCATGATCTGAGGGTGACACCCCCTCTGATTTCACAAAGGACAACAATCCCAGAAGTCATAAAAGACCCTAGAAAGGGGGAACCTTTGGAACCTCCTCCAAAGAACGCCAGGTGCAGGAAGTTGCCAGTCTGCATGCACGGACACGGAGCTGAGGACTACCTTGAGAACCACGGAGGACTCGTGCTTGGTGCTCACACAGGTAAGCCATGACCATGGCCCTTCTCTGCCAGTCTCTGGCCATCAGCACCGGCCCTTACCTGGTGATCCACCTGAAGTCTACGCTGATGGCCGCATGCTCAGCTAACTGTCTGCTTTTCTGTACAGGGAGAGCAAATGACGTTGGTCACTGTCCCACTAAATGCTGAGGCACAGATGTTCCCCCTAGGCAAAAAGTCAGCTTTCAATATGTGCACTGTCCATTGTCTTCCAGGCTGGAAACTAAAGAAATAAATCTTCCAAGAACTCTGAACATGGAAAGAAATACTTGAGGCTTCAATTCTTAGCAGGTGGCTTCAGTTGCCTGTGGGCAGGGGTGTCCTTTATTTTTACCAATAATTGCTGGAGATCTTAACTGTTACTCATGCTCGCTTTTATAAAAATCCCCAGGACGGCCGGCGCCGCGGCTCAATAGGCTAATCCTCCGCCTTGCGGCGCCGGCACACCAGGTTCTAGTCCCGGTCGGGGCACCAGATTCTGTCCCGGTTGCCCCTCTTCCAGGCCAGCTCTCTGCTGTGGCCAGGGAGTACAGTGGAGGATGGCCCAAGTGCTTGGGCCCTGCACCCACATTGGAGACCAGGAGAAGCACCGGCTCCTGGCTCCTGCCTTCGGATAGGCGCGGTGCACCGGCTGCAGCGCGTGGGCCACGGCGGCCATTGGAGGGTGAACCAACGGCAAAAGGAAGACCCTTCTCTCTCTCTCTCTCTCTCACTGTCCACTCTGCCTGTAAAAAAAAAAATCCCCAGGACAATGATGAGTAAGTCAGTGGAGTTAGCAAGAGCCCAGCGAGGGCCTGCAGGTGATGGCCCCCACCCCAGTCCTGAGAGGCCACGCCCTCCAGAACTGTCCTACTGGGTACAGAGAGATCAGTGCAATTCACTATGCCCTGTTGGCTTAGTAGAGAGCATCACAAATCACAGGCTTGACTAACATCAAGCTTTCTTGGAAAGAAAACACAATTACCTAGCTTGTCTCAGTAAAGGCACCCTCAAAAGAAAAGTGCTTAGCACCATTTCTACCACAAAATCATTGCTCATGCGTGGCAGATGGAGCTTACCATTCACCAAAGATCTTGTTCCTCTCTATAACGTGCTATTTCCCTGTCTGTAATGTAGAGCCAGGGACTGCTCAGTTGTCTAATTCACAGAACTTATCACAGATAGGAGGTCTCCACTTAATGCTCATCTCATTCAAGAATCCTCTCACTGGCAAAATGTAGCCCACACAGGAATGGATGTGGTGTAAAAGCAGACATGCCTTCTCTGTAAGGGGTCTTCTGGAAGTTTATGGAAAATGCAAGTTATGAAAAAAGTATGCAAGGATATCAAAAAAATTCTTGCACTAGAATAAAGTTATCTTTTAATTCCATTTTCCATGGGCTTTTGAAGCACCCTCCAACGTACTTCCTTTCCACCTTTCTGCTGGCTGGCTGCTGATGGCAAGAAAGCATTAGAAGTCAGGTGTAGGCCGGCGCCGCGGCTCACTGGGCTAATCCTCCGCCTTGCGGCGCCAGCACACCGGGTTCTAGTCCCGGTCGGGGCGCCGGATTCTGTCCCGCTTGCCCCTCTTCCAGGCCAGCTCTCTGCTGTGGCCAGGGAGCGCAGTGGAGGATGGCCCAAGTTCTTGGGCCCTGCACCCCATGGGAGACCAGGATAAGTACCTGGCTCCTGCCATCAGATCAGCGCGGTGTGCCGGCCGCTGTGGCCATTGAAGGGTGAACCAACGGCAAAGGAAGACCTTTCTCTCTCTCTCTCTCTCTCACTGTCTACTCTGTCAAAAAAATTAATTAATTAATTAATTAATTAATTAAAAAGAAGAAGTCAGGTGTAGCCAGGTCATAGCTGAGCCCCTGCCAACCTGGGTCTCCGCACAGCTACTGGAAGTACAGCTGCTCCCTTTTCCACCAGTCAGGAGAAACTTGCGTGAGCTTGTCTGTGACAGCAGTTTGGTTGCTCTAACTCGCTTACTGTCCTTGACTAGATGGATACAAACCAAATCATCATTCTCATGGCAAACAAGCTCTCCCACACCCCACGTCCTCTCCTGAAATCGCTAAATAATCCCAGCATCCAAGATTACCCCCATAACCACCTCAATCAATATTTGCTCTTTCTTCCAGAAACGTATTCCATGCGTAACCTGTCACCCAAAGGAGATGGATCAACCCACGGGAGGACTGGGGGCTTTGTTACTTTGGTTTGCATAACTGCTGTGTGAGAGGCCCCAACGTGCCAAACCCCTTTGCCTTCCTCATTAGCACGCATCCTGTAATCCTTAGGCACTAGTTATGTGGTTTTGACCTTGTCAAACATGCATATGTGCAGTTCCTCTGGGCTGCCAGCAGTCATGTCTGTTGCTTTCTGAATACACCGAACGTGCTGTCTCCAACACAACTTCACACACCCTTAAAAATGTCTCCAAAACAGGCTTAGTCTGAGCTCCAACCACTCTCTAATAAAGTTCTGTGCAGCTTCCCAACTCTAGCCCCCAGCTAATAATGCTGTGTGTCCCGTGCTAGTTCTCAGGAGGCAGAAGTCCCCAGAGAGGGATCAAGCCATGAAAATTCACGTGAGACAACCCCTTCCTTCCTTCCTAAGTAGCTGCACCCAGAAGCTGCCTACAAGCTCTGCTGAGCAGTGCTGGTCTAACTACCCAACAACAGCAGGGACAGGCTGGGTTCCACGGCACATCCTGAGAGAACCAAGCATGCACATCTGCGTTCACTGATGTCACCTGGCAGCTGGAAATCAGCCCCAGTGGAAGTATTTACACCATGGAAATTGGCGCACACTACAAACCGTATGTGTTTTATGGCCCAAAGAACTGATTTAACTGATCACTGAGCACTGACCAGCATGCCCCTGTATGAAGGAGAACGCTGCAGAGCTGCCCAGCAGGTAGGAAACACGAATGAGTTCTGTCCGGCTGCCTCTGCCCTCTCAGAAAGAACTGGGGACACAGCACCAACTCTGGAGCAGTTGCAGCCCCTGGTGGGGATCCCTGGCGGTAAGTGTTAGGCCTTTGCCCCGGATTTGATGAGAAAGAAGACCAAATGACAATGACTTTCCACTGCAAACTGTGGCAAACAACCTCGAGCTACTGTAGAAAAATGGGCTTCAAGATGTGGTGCATTATTTTAGACAGCAGGAAATGGGTCCTGCTCTGTGATCAGATGCAAATTCCTCACTTCATCACCGGCCTGGGTACTTTGCAGGTACTTTTCTGAGGGAGGAGGAGGAAGGGAAGAGGACTAAGTTCTTTGTCAGTCCATCAAGCCCAGTAGCAGCCACTGTACAGTGGCTAGAGCAGCTGACCTCCTCCACAGCTCCCTGTCTTCAGTGTTAGGATACCCAGGGCTGGCCTTGTGAAGTAGGGATAAGCCACCTGTGCCACTAGCATCCCATGTGGGCGCTGGTTCCAGTCTCAGCTGCTCCACCTCTGACCCAGCTCTGCTAATGCACCTGGGAAAGCAGAAGAAGATGGTCCAAATGCTTGGACCCCTGCACCCATGTGGGAGACCAGCATGAAGTTCCTGGCTCTTGGCTTCATGCCTGCACAAACCTAGCTGTTGCAGCCATTTAGAGAGTGAACCAGCGGATGGAAGATTGCTCGCTTGCTCTCTCTCTCTGTCTCCCTCCATTTCTCCTCCTAACTCTGCCTTTCAAATAAATAAATAAGTCTTTTTTTTTAAAAAAAAAAGTGTTAGTATGCCCATTAAGTGTTAGTATACCCATTTTTCAAAGGGAGTTAGAAGGCTCCACAAGGTCAGAGCAATAACTTGCCTAGGTCACAGGGCTATAAGAAGTCTGGAGACAGACTGGGTGTGTCTGATTCCAATGTCTACTCTCTGCCTCACAACACCTGGCTAACACACCTTGCTTTACTTTATCTCCAGTAAAATAAACAGCCACTCCTACCTCATGGCAAATCAATGACAAATATGTATTTTCTTTAATAAGAGTTTTATTGAGAAATAATTCACATAACACAAAATCCACCCTTTCCAAGGGTACAGCTCAATGGTGTCCAGGTTCAGGACGTGCTACTCCCAGCACCTTGCAAATCGAGAAAGGCACAGAAGCAAGAAGGTCATTCTCGGACCTTCTCCCACCTTGCTGTGGGAGAGCTGGCCGTCCAAGAACCCTCTGCCCCGCCTCCTCTGAAATCCAGTCCTAGGACACGTGGGACAGTGCCCTGTCCTGTCCCCAGGGGCAAGGACTGAAGACACAGAGACACCAAGGAGAATGAACAGACCTTGCTAATTTCCTCCCGTTCAGCACCAGGGGGCCACGCTCCCCTTCCAGCAGTCACACTGTTGCACCACTGTCCACTTATGAAACACAAGAACGAGAGCACACTGTCCTCCTGGGTCTCGGGCTCTTCCCTCCTGAAGGTTGCTGTCTCACATAAGACTTTGGTTAAGTACATTTGCTATGCTTTTCTGGTATAAATCTATCTTTTGATACAAGGCGTCAACCATAGCGGGTGAGAAGAACACACTCTCTTTCTCCCCCTCAGTGGGTTTTAATGTATTCACGGAGTTGAGCAACCATCACCTTATCTAATTCCAGAACATTCCATTACCCCAGAAAGGAAACCCCTACCCACAGTCCCTCCCAGTTCCCACCTCCCTGTAGCCCCTGGCAACCACTAATCTGCTCTGCATCCATGGATTTGCCCATTCAGGACATTTCATATAAAAGGGATCATACACTGTGTGGCCTTTTGTGTCTGGTTTCTATCACTTAGCATAATATTGACAAATCTGTTTTAAAAGTTCACGGAGTTCTGCAGATGAAATCCACGAAGTCAAAAGGCAAACACGTGCAGCTTTATTTAAATACCAAGAAGCAACAGAAGCCAGGCAACGGCTGTGCCATACCGGTACAATGTGTTTTTTCATTTGCTTTTAGAACATTTATTGAGTGCCTATGGTATGCCAGACACAAAACAGACAAAATTATTGCCTTCATAGAATGTATATTAAGGCAAAGAGGTACAGACCAAAACCAAACACAGTAAAATCATAATCATAGCCTTTCTGAGTTACATTTTTCCTGCCTCATCCCTGCTCTCTCTCTCCCTCTCCCTCTCTCCCCTTCCCTCTTCCCTCTCCCCTTTCTTTCTTCTTCTCTAAATGCCTGTCCCCCATGACTGGCAGCTGGGGCAACCCTGCATCCCCCGCCCTTGCCTACCTCTGAAGCTAGCGCGTGCCTATTTTCCATGGAGAACAGACAGGCAGGCAGCCACTGAGAGGTTCATCTTCCTCTCCCATTTCCTCTCTGAAATTCTGAGCCAAGAAGTCAAAAGGGGAGAAGTTTCTCCTCCTCCTCCCCTCTAAAATCTCACCTCTCCCTTCCCTTGCTCCAGGCCAAGTGGAGAAGCGCCAGCTCCATCCTCATCCTGGCCCCACAGCAGCACCCCCAGTGACATGCACTTGACAATGACCTGCAGGCTTTCCTGCCAGGCTCTTGCAGACATAACATTTGCCTCGGTCTGAAGCTTCCCGAGCTTCCACAGCCTGCCATTCCACAGGCACATGGTGGGCTCCTTCAGCCCCTCTATGCTGCTGTGGCTGTTCCTAAAACACTCAAATGTTTTTAACCCAGCATTTCTTCTGTTGTTGAGGCTTATTTTATTTATTTAAAAGGAAGAGTGACAGAGAGACAGGGGGAGACAGAGAAAGGGATCAATTTTCCATCTACTGGTACATTCCGCCAAATGGCTGCAATGGCGGGGGTCAAGCCAGGCTAACGTCAGAACCCAGGAACTCCATCTGGGTCTTCCTTGTGGGTGGCAGGGATGCCAGACTTGGGCCATCCTCTGCAGCTTTCTCAGGCACGTAAGCAGGAAGTCGGAAAGGAAGTTGGATGAGGACTTGAACTAGTGCTCCAGTAAGGGATATTGGCATTGCAAGCAGTAGCCACAACGCTGCCTTCCAGCATTTATTCCTTTTTTATTTATTTGAAAAAATTTATTTATAAAGATTTATTTATTTATTTGAAAGGCAGTGTTACAGAGAAAGAGGGAGAGAGGGAGGGAGGGATCTTCCATCCACTGGTTCAGTCCCCAAATAGCCACAACGGCTGGGACTAGGCCAGGCCAAAGCCAGGAACCAGGAGGTTCATCTTGGTCTCCTACATGGGTAGCAGGGATCCAGGCACTTGGGCCATCTTCTGCTGCTTTTCCCAACCACATTAGAAGGGAGCTGGATCAGAAGTGGAGCAGCCTGGACTCATATGGGATGCCAGTGCTACAGGCTGTGGCTTAACCCACTGCACCACAGCGCCAACACCAATATTTATTCTTAAAACCAGAAATGTCCTAATAACTTCTCTCAAGTATCTTTGCTATCTCTAACATTAACAAATGTGATCCCACATCTATTAATGTAGATGCTACCTACAGACATGGGAATCTTCTTCTCCCAAAGCTGTTTACACTGTTAATGGGAGTAATTATATAGCTTTTTCTTATTTTGAAAATACTGCCTATCACTAACGAGAAAAATAGACAAAGTCCAGATGAAAAAAAGTAAAGCCACCTTGTGCCACAGATAGTCCTACAATGGTCTCCGATGACACCTCTCTCCTAACATCCATGTCCTTGTGGGATCCCATGCCTTAGCCTGAGGGCTGCATCCAGTGCCCACTCGTGATGAAGAGAACACAGAGAAAGCCACAGCTCTCACTTCTAGGACCAGGTGTGCAGCAGAGCGTTCACACAGCAGACCCGAGACTGACACACTGAGAAACACCTGCTTCCCAGCTGCTGGCCCCCAGGAACTTGGATTTCACCGAGAGAGAGCTCCTCTGCATCCCCCAAGAAGGTGGCAGACTGTGCCTAACTGTGCCAACCGCACCGCTGGGGAACACTAGCCTTCCTCTCGAGTCTGGAATTCAGGGACATGCTAGACAGGGGCCTGTGTGACCAGCCCACAATAAAAGCCCTGGGAATAGGGTCTTTGATGAAGTCATCTGGTAGACAACCGTTTACACACATCACAGCTCACTGCCAGGGGTGAGGCCTGCCCTGTGTGACTGCACTGGGAGAGGACCCTTGTGTGCCTGGTTCCCTCCAGACTCCACATCCTGGACCTTGGCCATGACTCCCTTGCTTCATCCTTGCACAGGAATAAATGACAGCCAAGGAGGGTGGCTGAGGCCTAGGATCCTCCTGGAGAACCACCAATCCCAGGGGGTGGGGCCTGGGGTCACCCAGCACCTTAAACTACAAAGAGCATGACGAACTGTGCTCTCTCTCTACATATGCACATGCACACACATACAGAAACACACACATGTGCATGCACACATATTGCAAGCTGCCACCTTGAGAAGCCCACATGGCAAGGAACTAATTCCTCTCAGCAGCTCCTGGCAGCCAGCACCTGTGGCCTTTAACAGCCACGTGAGTAAACGGACGTGCAGGAAGCATCGCCCCCCCCCCCCCCCGAGCTCATGAGACCTGCAGAAGCCTGGACTGAAGCCTTGGGAGACCCAGAACCAGAGGATTCCTGACCCTTGGGAACTGCAAACGTCTGTTGTTATAGAATAATTTCTTACACAGGAACAGACCAAGTAAACACTTTACCTGCAATTCTTTCTAAAAGTTAATTGAGAGGCAAAAAGACAGAGAAAGAGAACTCGCATCTCTTGTTCACTCCCAGAACACCCACGAGGGTCGGGGGCTGAGCTGAGCTGAAGCCAAGAGCTGGGAATGCAATCCAGGTCTCCCACGTGGGTGCCAGCAGCTCAACTACATGAACCACCACTGTTGCTTCCCAGGGTCTGTCTTAGCCAGAAGCTGAAATCTGGGGCAGAGCGAGGATTTGAACCCAGACACTCCAATACGGACACAGGCATCCCAAGTGTTTTCACCAGTGCCCAACCCCCACCCACAGCTGTCCTTTTTTTAGTTTTCCAATTACCATCTACTACACCCAAGCAGCTAGGCAAGCTGTATTAAGCATCACAACTCATCTGACTTTGGGAATTAAGGAAAACAACTATTGTCTGTCTTTTTGCAAACCTTCACAAAGACCTAGATATTAGCCTGCAGAATCTGGCTTCTCAGGACAAGAGGCAACCTGCAAAGGAATGAGGCACCAGGCCAGGTCCATAAGAGACAAGAAAGGAAATCTTAGAAGAAAGAATGCCTTGGGCTGGTGTTGGGGTGTGGCAGATTAAGCTGCTGCCTGTAATGCTGACAACTCCTATGAGCGCTAGTTCAAGTCTCCACTGCTCCACTTTCCATCCAGCTTCCTGCTGATGCATCTGGGAAAAGCAGCAGAAGATGGCCCAAGTGCTTGGGCCCCTGCCACTCACAAGGGAGACCCAGATGAAACTCTTAACTCCTGGCTTTGGCCTAGCCATGCCTCAGTCATTTGGGGAGTTAACCAGCGGATGGAAGATCTCTTGCTCGCTCCCTCGCTCGCTGGCTTGCTCTCTCTCTCTCTCTCTCTATTGCCCTCTCTCTTTCTGTAACTCTGACTTTCAAATAAAAAAAAATCAAAAGAAAGAGACAGACAGACTGACTCAGTCAAGTTCGATGAGGGCTAGAGCCACAGGGTAAGAATATTAAAAACAAACATATCTTCTTGCAGCCAGAGGAAGCTGAAAATCAACACATTCTTTTGTTATAACAAACCACAATCAAGCTGAACACACTATAGCCTGCTTAATTCACTTAGTAACCTAGGATTAAAATACTTCTACAATACAAATTTGTGGCCGGCGCCGCGGCTCACTAGGCTAATCCTCCGCCTTGTGGCGCCAGCACACCGGGTTCTAGTCCCGGTCGGGGTACCGGATTCTGTCCCAGTTGCCCCTCTTCCAGGCCAGCTCTCTGCTGTGGCAAGGGAGTGCAGTGGAAGATGGCCCAAGTACTTGGGCCCTGCACCCCATGGGAGATCAGGATAAGCACCTGGCTCCTGCCATCGGATCAGCGCAGCGCGCCGGCCGCGGCGGCCATTGGAGGGTGAACCAACGGCAAAGGAAGACCTTTCTCTCTGTCTCTCTCTCTCACTGTCCACTCTGTCAAAAAAAAAAAAAAAACAAAAAAAAAACACAAATTTGTGACACCAAGTATTCCACTGCAGGAGAAAACTATATTTGTAACAATTCCCTATTATTGGACATGTAAATCATTTTCCAAGCTTTCATCACCATCACAAACAATGCTGCCGGGAACATGCCTGCAGGTAAATATCTGTCTGAAACTGTAATTCTGTCTTAATAATTGCTAGGAGTGAGATTATTACATAGAAAGGAAATGCACATTTTATGAGTAGTCCATGCATTTTTCCAAATTGCCTTGTAAAGGGGTTATATTGACAGAAACTCCTGCCAACAGGAGCCCAGAGTGTACTTTACCCAACTTAGCCAGAACTGGATGTTATCTTTTGTCAGGTTCACGACATGTCACACATGCTTGTTCTTACATGTGCTTGGCTAGTGATGAGAGAGAGGGTTGAAAAAAAATTTTTTTGGCCTGGATCTTACTGGCAGCCCAGGTATACAGAATGCAGGTCATCAGAGGTAAGCCTCAGAACCAGTGATACAGCAAACCAGAAAGGCATGTCATCAGTTTCTTGCCACAAACCAGCCCTCCCAGCAGCCGTCTCCAGGTGAGCTCGGACACGGGTTCCAGTGACCGCAGACTCCCACTTCTTTTGCTCTTAACTTTGACAACTTATTCCTAGCAAGTAAAAACAAAGTTTTTCTTTTGCCGAAAAATAAAAGTGCTAAAAATGGATACAACATAAGCTTTGGAGACCTGCAGAAAGGAAAGGAAATGCTTTTCTCGCTACAGGAAATGACAAGTGCTGCTGGCAAGCAGGGAGACGCCGTTTTCCAAAGCAGGCTCCCGAAACAAAAGAGCCAGAATGGAAAATCTCCATGTCTAGGTCATTGTCCCAGCTGAGACGGAGCCCTCTGCTCCTTCAGTCCTGGTGAGGACTGCTAGAGGGGGAGAGAGAGAGAGAGATCGAACCTAGATAGCACGCAGCTCAGAACTGCTGGCGTTCGCATCTCCCCCTGGACCAATGATCCCTGTTCTCTGTACAGGAAGTGTAGACCATGCTCAAAATATAAAAGGGCATCAGTTTGGACATCTTTACATAACAAATCAATTCTGTAAAAATGAGTGAAACGGATATCGAGTGCCTTGTTGGAACGGAGAAGGAGAGAAGAGGGGGACAAAAAACGAGGAGGGGGGCCAGACTCCATCCTGAGAGGGCATCGGGTCACGGAGCCCAGGGTCAGCGCATGCAGGCAGACGCACACACACACACAGACACACAGATACACACACACACAGCCTGCATGCCCAAGGAGAGAAGCTGAACAGAGGTGAGAAACTAAGAGCCAGGGCAGAGGGGTGATGAACGGATGGCCATAAAGACAAAATACTTGGCAGAGATGGGGTCTGACCCCACATCGGAGGGGAGAGAGCAGCCTCAGAGGGGCAAGGGCCGAGGAAAAGGAGCTCAGGCCAATGGCCAAATGGACACAAGGGATGGACAGACAGAGAAAGCGGCCTGAGCCCAGGGTGTGCGAGGGGACATGTCGTGGCCCATCACGTGCAGCGAGAACAGGACACAGGAAAGCGGGTCACTTAGAGGGACAGAAATGTGTTTCTCAGAGTTCGGGGGGATGGGAAGTCCAGGATCAAGGGGCAGCGTCCAGAGAGGCCTCCTGTGCCCAAGCATGGCGCCGGGCATCACGTGGCAGAGAGAGGATGACTGTGTGTAGAAAGGGAGCCAAACTCACCCTTTTATAAAGAACCCTCCTGTGATAACAGCAATAATGGATCCACTCTCCCATGGCCTAATCACCTCTCACAGGCCCCACCTCCCAACACTCTTAGAAATGGGGATTAAGTTTCCAGCACACCTTTTTAAAGATTTATTTATGTATTTATTTGAAAGGCAGAGTTACAGAGGGAGAGGGAGATACAGAGACTCTTCCATCCACTGGTTTACTCCCCAAATGGCCACAACGGCCTGTGCTGGGCCACGCTAAAGCCAGAAGCCCGGACTTTCTTCTGGGTCTCCCATGTGGGTACAGGGGCCCAAGCACTTGGGCCATTTTCTGCTGCTTTCCCAGGCCATAACAGAGAGCTGGATGGGAAGTAGAGAAGCAAGGACTTGAACCAGCTCCCATATGCGATGCTGGCATAACAGGCAGAAACTTAACCTGTTACTCCATGATGCCAGCCCCCCAACACATACTAAGGGACACATTTAAATTGAAGCAAAGGTTTGACCCATGGAAAGGGACATAGTAGAAGAGGCCAGGGGCTATAGTTAAAAGGGGCATGCGCTACTAAGGATCATGAACCTGAGTCTGTCGACCATTGTTCTCTAAGCTTTTCTTTTTGAACTTTTATTTACTTATGCATTTGAAGTACCCTTTTAAATGCTACCCTCATAAGCGAAAGTTCACTGTTCATCTTTTCTAACTTGCAAATAGACATAGTTCCAGCATTTCCCTCCCAGCACCAGAACACATGTGCACACACACCCACACACACCAGCCAGCAGGTGCCCCAGTTTGGAGGCCACATAGCCTGTGAATGATGGAAAGCCCTTGCCTGGTTGAGAAGAAAGAGTAGAGATTCCCACCTGCATCTTAGGAAGTTCTGACTGTCGTGAAGAGGGTGGGTCACACAGGACTAAGCTGGGCTCTAGTCCAGTCACTGGGATCCCCAGAGAAGGGGGGAATCTGGACGCAGACCACAGAATGCCGCGTGAAGACACACCGCAACCAGCACAGGGCAGACGCCCCAGCGAAGACAGAGGCAGAGCCTGAGTGACGCAGCAGCAAACCGAGGAGCGCCCGGACTGCTGGCCGCCACCTGAAGCTGAACAGGTGAGGAGGAGCCTCCTGAGAGCCTGCGAAGGCTGGTGAGCCTCACACCTGGTGTCAGCCTTCTCGCCTCCAGAACTGGGAAAGAATAAACTTCCAGGGTCAGCACTGGGCATAGCTAGGAAAGCCATCCCGTGTGCGCGCCGGATGAAGTCCCCACTACTCCTCTTTTTTTTTTTTTTTTTTTTTTTTTTTGACAGTCAGAGTGGACAGTGAGAGAGAGAGAGAGAGAGAGAGAGAGAAAGGTCTTCCTTTTTCCATTGGTTCACCCTCCAATGGCCGCTGCGGCCAGTGCGCTGCAGCCGGCGCACCATGCTGATCCGAAGCCAGGAGCCAGGTGCTTCCTCCTGATCTCCCATGCGGGTGCAGGGCCCAAGCACTTGGGCCATCCTCCACTGCGCTCCCAGCCACAGCAGAGAGCTGGCCTGGAAGAGGGGCAACCGGGACAGAATCCGCCACCCTGACTGGGACTAGAACCCAGAGTGCCGGCGCCGCAAGTGGAGGATTAGCCAAGTGAGCCGCAGCGCCAGCCCAGTACTCCTCTTCTGATCCAGCTCTCTGCTAACGCACCTAGGAAAACAGTAGAAGATGGCCCAAGTACTTGGGTCACTTAACCTAAGTGGGAAACATGCAAGAAGCTCCTGGTCATTACGGCCATTTGGTGAGTGAACCACCAGATGGAGGATCTCTCTCCCTCTCTCTCTCTCTCTCTCTCTTTCTCTGTGTGTGTGTGTACTCTGCCTTTCAGATAAATAAACAAATCTTTAAAATATAATGAACTCCCATTGTTCAAAGCCACCAGTCTATGGTGTTTTTGTTGTTGTTGTTATTGTTGTGGTGGTGTTTTGTTTTTTTTTTTTTTTTTTTTTGACAGGCAGAGTGGACAGTGAGAGAGAGAGAGAGAGAGAAAGGTCTTCCTTTTTTTGCCGTTGGTTCACCCTCCAATGGCTGCCACAGCCAGCGCGCTGCGGCCGGTGCGCCATGCTGATCCGATGGCAGGAGCCAGGTGCTTCTCCTGGTCTCCCATGGGGTGCAGGGCCCAAGCACTTGGGCCATCCTCCACTGCACTCCCTTGCCACAGCAGAGAGCTGGCCTGGAAGAGGGGCAACCGGGACAGAATCTGATGCCCCGACCGGGACTAGAACCCAGTGTGCCGGCACCACAAGGCGGAGGATTAGCCTAGTGAGCCGCGGCGCCGGCCCTATGGTGCTTTATACGACAGCCCCAGCAAACTAACACAGGCAGATTCCCAGAGAGGGACCCGTGGCTGGGAAGCACACAGCCATCCCAGGAGACGACCCGCAGAGGGGAGGAAGGAGCCAAGAAGGAAGCAAGGAAAGAGTCACATCTGGGAAACAAGCTGAGAAGCCAGGATGGGCACTGGACAAGGAATTAGGAAACAGAACAAACCCATGGTTTGAGGAAAGTACCAGGGCACTTCAAAACATTTGGAGCGCAAAAAAAGTCTCAGTGCAAAAACAAGTTTGCTCACAATATATGGAAAAATGCACATTATGGAAAAAAACATGCATGGATTTCAAAAAAATTACACCAAAATGTACTCATACTTTTAACTCATTCTTGCACTCACTTTGGGAAGTTCACTTGTATATGCCGGGATGGATGGAAGAGATGGCCATGGAAGCTGGCCAGATGGAGGGCAGTGTCACAACGTCAAAGCAGGAGGCTCTGAAGATGCCCAGAAATGCTGGACAAGAAGTGAGAGAAACTCGTAAGAGGCAGGAGAGTTACAGGCTTTGAATGACTGTATTCCAAGATACCTGGGGGCCAAAAAGGCCAATTGTTGGATCCAAGACACATGAAGGGAAAAAAAAATAAGCTTCAAGACAGTACATATAGAACTATTAAAATGGCTATCATGGGAGCTTAAGTCACTGCCTTCAACGCAGGCAAACTGCATCAGAGTGCAGATTCCAGGCCTGACTATTCAGTTTCCAACCCAACTTCCTGCTAACGTGCCTGGGAAGGCAGTGGAAGATAATCCAAGCACCTGGGCCACTGCCAACCATGTGGGAAACCAAGCTGGAGTATTGCAGTTGATTTCATTTCTGAGAGGAAGAGCGTGGTGGGGGCAAGAGGCGCGGAGTCACCACACAGACCCCAGGAGTTGGGTGAAAGCAGGCCTGAGGCAAGCAGCCTGCAGACTCCTTTATTTCAGTTGCTACAGCAGCTTATACAGCCAAGGCAGCCAGTCCACTCAAGGGACGGTCTATGCCCTAACCAATCACAGCCTGTTGCCAGGCTGTTTCCGAAGCCATCCAATCACAGCCTGTTGCCAGGCAGTTTCTGTTGCCAGCGGCCATCTTGGCATGGCCTTCTCATTCCACCACACTGGAGTTCCCAGATCCTGGCTCAGGTCTGGCTCAGACCTGGCTGTTGAGGCCATTTGAGGAGTGAACCAACGGATGGAAGATCTCTCTGTGTGTCTCCATCTCTCTCTGTTGCTCTGCCTTTCAAATAAGTAATTTTTTAAAAATGCCTATCACTAGGGGAGACTTTCACATTCTACATCATACACTTGGATGAAATATATAATCAGAAATATTTGAAATTTTTTTCAATAATTAGAATTAATTTAAGCAGAAAAAGACTAAAAAGGGGGGACTGGCACTGTGGCATAGTGGGTAAAGCTGCCACCTGCTGTTCCAGCATCCCATATGGGCACCGGTTCAAATCCCAGCTGCTCCACTTCCCATCCAGCTCTCTGCAATGGCCTGGGAAAGCAGTAGAAGATGGCCCAAGTCCTTGGGCCCCTGCACCCAAGTGGGAGACCCGGAAGAAGCTCCTGGTTTCAGATTGACGCAGCTCCAGCAGTTGCGGCCAATTGGGAAGTCAACCAGTAGATGGAAGACCTCTCTCTGCCTCTGCCTCTCTGTAACTCTGCCTTTCAAATAAATAAATAAATCTTTAAAAAAAAAAAAAGATTAAAAAGGGAACAGGATACAAACAAGCATGTGCATTTTCTCATCACAAGATGACAAACTCTGTGTGGGTATAGGAATAAAAAGAGATCTTAAAAGATGTCAAAATTCTATAAAAGTAGGATCCAGCAATTTTTTACTTATTTTTTTCTGTGTATTTTGCCCTTTTCTTGTTTGTTTTACTCTTTTAAATTGAGCAAACACGACTCTCTCCAAAAATAAGATCACTGGCTATAAAGTCTAAGAATAAAGGCCTCCTCTCCCTCTCCTCTGGTTACTTTTGCCTCTACCTTGGTCAACGCAGATGAAAAAGCAAGCATGAAATTGAAATTTGCCTTTGACATTCTCAGTATTTTTCCTATGACATGGCTCTTAATTTATTCCAAATGGACACAAGCAGGCGAAAGAGCTATCCAGGGAACATGAACACATTCTGGATGTTGTCACTCAAGGGAAGTCACCCTAAAATTATGTGACTTCCACCTGGACAGGCAAAAACTTGTCCTGGCTCTCATTCTCCCTCACAACTGCACATGGCTCCCTCTCCCCTGTACCCTTCTGAAGTATTCCACTCCTTCCCTCATGAAACACGGGCTAATTTTAAACTAACAACTATGTTTTCTGCAATTTTTTTTCCTTACTGGCAAATCTCACACGTACAGAAGCGTAAGTGTCTTTGTTTCTGCAACCACATTCAATTCTCTTGATTACATCCAATTTTCTTCCCCAGGAAACCTGTGCCTCACTAGAGGCAGTAGCCATGTTTTTATTATATTTGAACCTGCTTCTATGAGAGGTTGCACAAATCTTGCCCAAATGACTTCAGCTCCCTGAGAGAAGTCCTCACTTGAGGGTATAGCAGCCTAAGGAGGGAAGCTGAGCACTTGAAAGATGGCACACAGTTCAAGTCCCAGCTGCTCCACTTCCCATCCAGCTCTCTGCTATGGCCTGAGAAAGCAGTAGAAAATTGCCCAAGTCCTTGGGCCCCTGCACCCACATGGGAGACCCGGAAGAAGCTCCTGGCTTCTGGCTTTGGATCAGTTCAGCTCTGGACTTCACAGCCATTTGAGGAGTGAATCAGCAGATGGAAGACCTCTCTCTCTCTCTCTCTCTCTCTCTCTTTCTCTTTCTCTCTGTCTCTCTCTCTCTCTCTCTCTGCCTCTCAAATAAAAATTTAAAAGAGAAAGAGAGAAAGATGGCATAAGCCAGACCAAGGGAGACCACACAGTACAGTTCAGGATGCAGCCGTGGGTCTTTGTTAGCACCAAAAATCACTTGTCAATTATCAAAAGGGGTATGTTCTGATGTCCTTTACTAAAAATGCAAACTTTTCAGCCTAAGCCACCTCTTATTATTATGCTCCTAGAAGGTGCTATGGTTTGGATCTGGTTTGTCTCCCAAGGGTTCCTGTGTTGAAAGTTTCGTCTCCAGTGTAGTGATGGGACAGGTGGTGTGGATCCCTTAATAGCTGGGAAGTAGTGAAGTCACTAACCATGCAGCCCCAGAAGGAACTAATGTAGCTGTCTTGGGGCCTTGGTTAGTTCCCAAGAGAAAATTATCAGAAAGGAGCAGGCCTGGCCCCTCCCCATTTCTCCCTGGCTTCCTGTCTCCCCGTCTCACCTGTTCCCACGACAGTGCCATCCAGCGTGATGTGATGCAGCCAGAGGGGCCCTCACCAGGGGCTGCACCTGTAGAACCACCCAATCTTGAACCTCCGAAAGCTGTGAGCTTAATCAGCCTCTATTCCTAGTACCCGCCTCAAGAAGTTTGTTGTAGCAACAGAAATGAGGCTAACGTAGGAGGAAACAAGGCCGTCTCTTGGAGTGCTCTTGCCAGACGTGAATAACCTGGACCCAATCACAAGAAGACATCGGACAGCAAACCCACGGACGTTCCACACGACAGCCAGCCAGTGCTCTTTGTCTGTAGCAGTCTGGAAAGACGAAGACACACCAAGGATCCCTTCCAGGTGAAAGAAGGCTAACAAAATACAGCAAGCAAACAACCCAGGACTCTGCGCTGGCTCCTGGACCAGAGAAAGGACATACATGGGGCAATTGGGGAAACCTGAATGATTTAATCTGAAATTAAATTTGGATTTGGATCGACAGAATTAACCCGCAGGTCAATGAATAGTTTCCTATAAACACGAATTTCCTGGGTTTGATTACCGCACTGAATCCTGAGCGGTTAATATTTGAAGCAAAGTGTATAGGGAAGTCTTGTAATTTTTTATAGCTTTTTGTGTAAGCCTGAAATTATTTCAGAATGGAAAGTTAGAGTGTTTATGATGCCAACGCTCACAATATGAGGGAGACCGACTTCCTATGGCTCCCCTCTCCCTCCAGGCACTCCCTCTTCCTGGCTTCACCCCTGGCTTCTCACTGCTGGGTTCTGGTCTCTCATGCAGGACTCCAGGGGTTGGGATCATAGCTCATCAGAGGGAATCCACGCGGGGCTCTCAGAAAGGCTGAAGGCCGAGCCCGGGCGAAGCCCTTTGAGCTGGGACACCAGCAGTCGACTGCCTCCTGTACCTTCTGCAGGGGCTCTGCCTTTCTAGCGGAAGCAAGAACCTTGGGAGCCACACAGGCTTTACAGACCAGAGGAACGCTGGGTAACACCTGTTCAAACCACGCCACAGGCCACCAGCCAAACCAGAGCTTCCAAGCACAGCCTGAGGCAGCAGTGTTCACCCTGGGCTGCAGAATCAGAATCCCGTGAGCAGCTGTTACACCTGCTGATTCCAGCACACCCTGCGAGGCTCTGAGTCAGCAGCACCCTCACGGGGCTCAGGAATCTGCTTCTAGAACTCTCCAGGCATTTGGCCTAGAGGTTACGATGCTCACACCGCCTAGCAGGGTAGCAGCTCAGGCTTCTAAGTGCAAATTCCTGCTAATACAGATCATGGGAGACAGCAGTAGTGGCTTGAGTACTGGAGTTCCTGCACCTACGTAGAAGCCTCTCAAAATCCCAGGGGTTGGGGGAGGATCCCGTGCCCATTTTACAGATGACAAAAATGAGGATTCATGGATTGCACCTACTTGTTCAAAGTCCCTATGCTAAAGGCTTTTTAGTTTGGAGTTTTTGCTTCTACCAAGTAACTCTTCCAAGAATGAATGAAGACAACGACAAGCTTTGGGAACCCATGTCTTACCCGCCAAGGGCTGTGAAGAACCAAATAGGCTGGGGAGTACCTCCTCCTACCACCATGGGGTTCCCAGGGACATTGTCTACAATTCCACCACTGTTGCTTGGATGTTAGCTTGCTTGGCCCGCAATGGCCCAGGTGCTCAAAGTTTGGTCTCCAGGGAGACTCTACTGGGAGGTGGTAGAATGTTTCGAAGGCGGGGCCTAGTGGGAGGTCCTTGGGTCCCCAGGAACATGCCCTTCGGAGGTGGTTCTTGCAAGAGGGTTGTTATCAAAGTGTGTGCCCAGCCACCCTCTCTGCCTTCCACCACTGCCAACCACCACCCTCACCAGAGCCCAAACCCATGGGGCTGCTAAGTCCTGGCCATGAACCTCTTCTCTTTCTGAGGGTAGCTGCCTCGGGTAGTTGGTTGCAGTGAAGAGAAGCTGAAGAACACTCCCACGTCACTGCTGTGTTGTACTGGTGCCCACGACTCCAGGGGGCTTTCTGTTTTCAGAACTGTCTAGGCCATTGTGAGCACCAGTCCTTGTGTCCACGGCCCCTACCTCCAGGGGGCCCAGGCTGAGTTGTTCTCTGCCTCCCCTCACTGCACACACACTGTTCTTCCCATGTGGGCTGGGGAGGGGCGGGTGGCAGGCCACGGGTGGTGGGAGGCCCCATCTTGCCTCCTGGCACACGCTGGCCCAAACCTTGGCAGCTTGTTGGTAGCTGTCTTCATAGTGTGGCAGGACTTGATCTTAGCATCATGTTCCAGGCCAGGGTCTTCAGCTGCATTCAAGGCCACAGTGCAAATCTCTCCTTACAATGAATGAACAAGTGAGTTCTGCAGTCAGACAAACCCAGGTTGAAACCCTGTACTTCCTATGGAAGCCACTTCACCTTTCTAACCGTGAACTGTGTTGCTTCTCTTTGGCTTTCTAGGAAACCCCAAGCCAAGTCTATGTATTCAGCCCCCTGGTGAGCACTCCCAGGGGGCTTTATCATTCCTTCCACGCTCCACCCATCAAACCCCTCTCCATCCACAGTTATCATTCCCCTTTTGAATCTAAGCACTTTAGTTAAATACCTCAAATCCTTTCGGAGCCCCAGGGGCCAAAATATTCCTGTAAGGAGACTTCGCAATGTTCACGGAAGATGCATGTTAGGAAAAAACTGCTTGGACTTCAAAACAATTTTTTGTACCAAAGCAAACGTATCCTTTAAGTCTGTGTTCCGTTTTTGGAAAGTAGGCTCCTAAATAAGCCCAACTCCTGAGACTGCTTCCTTAGTGAGAAAGGGGGTGATGAGCATGCCCCCGCCACAAGCTCACAGGCACAACACATCAAGTCAGCCTGCACCCTATGCTCAGCACAGAGCAAGGCAAGACAGGCTGGCTGGCTGCCAGGCCACATTCTACCTCCCCTGCCTCCTTCCATGCTAAGCCTAAGGACCTCAGGGCCTCAGCGAGAGACATTTCTTAATACCTGCTCTTTGTCCAGAATAGATAGACCATTCGGATGCAAGTGTGCTGGACAACCTTGGCCCGATGAATATAAGACGGCAGATGACTGGGGAGGGGAGGGTAGGGGGGCCATGCTTGTACTGATGACCCAGGGTGAGAACCCGTGTGGGTATAGCATTTCCCAGGATGGAGCTCCCCATCTAATGAGGCCACAAAAGCAGTCCCGAATTCTACTTCCTCCTGTTTATAGACAGGGTCCCCCACCCTGTTTTTAATTCTAGTTAACCTTTTTGGCATCAGCCTGTGGGCATGAGGCCCAAAATTCCTTCCATTGCAAGTCACGAGGCAGACAGCCCTACAAAGCGTGCTGCTGCTGTGGAATGCTGGGGGCTGGCCCTCGCGCTCTTTCCGGAAGGTGCCCTGCTAATGATCCAGGGGAAGGCTAGCGGGTGGGGAGATGTCTGCCTGGCTCACGGGGGAGGAGGCCGAGGGCCATGTTCGCTTCCAGGCCCGCAGTGCGGTTTGGGAGCTGCACATTTTCCCTGGGCTCCTGTTCTCATAAAGTGACACAAAGCTGTGGAATGAAAACATTCCTCCGATCCATAGCTCTGCGCTAAAGGGCATTGTTCTGAAACACAGTGACCCAGAGGTGCCCTGTGGTCATCCACGAGGCCTCCCATCCCATGTGACACCCCCATCACCTCAGCTTCAGGAAAGGCCTGAATAAACAGGTGAAGCCAGCCTCAGAGCGACAGGAAAGCTTCCCGGGTGTTGGTGGGAGGGACAGGACAGATGCGTCTTTCATACCAAACAGAGCTGAAGTCCTTTACTCTGTGATGTGCGCCTCTGACTCTTAGGAAACTATGAATACAAAGTAGCAGAGCATCCATGTCATGGGCAACAGAAGCCGACAAGGCCACCAAAGATGCTGTGCAGCTCGAACTAGCTGTCCCCTCTGTCACTGCCCTGCCTGGTTTTGGAGTGGAAAAGCACTCCGCGAGTTTCAAGAGTTAGCGCTTCATCACATCAGTAGGCTGGGGGCTCTACTGATGCCAAGGTCACTTCTGGGTGACACTAACCTCTCTCGACATGCAAATACAACTCAGCCCAGGACTAGGGGGACGGGGGACAGCCTTATGGGCAGGCACTTGATATAAATGACAGAGGCCACTATGAGCTAGAACACCAGTGGGGGTTCTGGTGACATTATAAAACTTAGGACTGAGCTGGGATGGCTCAGGGCATCAGCAGAAACCCAAGTGCACATCGTGGCCCCCAGGACAGCCATGGGGAGCCCAACAGCTGGAAGTTCCTAAAACCACACTCACCTAGTCCTTCTGTTTTGCACACAACTTTCATAGCATTGGTCACTGGTAAAAGCATGAGGTAACTTAAGGTTTGCACGGGGCCTGCATTCAAGGGAGGAAAACAAATCCCCACAAAAGCACTAGGCACTTGCACAGGCATGTATCACAACCTACAATTGCTAGTTGTCTGCTTGGAGTTACGGGAAGGTCTGAGCCCATGGAGAAGGCAGAGAGCAATGCAGCAAAGCAAAGAGCAAGCTTACAGGACAGGAAAACGACCTACAAGAAGAGGCTTGATCATGGTGAAGAAGCAGAGACTGAGTCGGCACGTGACTGGGCAAGTGCTGCTGTTATGGTTTGAACAAGGTTTGGCCCCTGAACTTGTGCAGATGTCTAAACGAAAAGTCCTATGTTAGCAGTACTGAGAGAGTAAAAAGCTCATCCCATGATGGTGTTTAGAGCTGGGACTAGTGGTCATCAGGGGCATGCCCCAGAAGCTAGGTCTCCAGAGAGCATGGTTTATTAAGCCTGAGAGGCCACCCCTACCTCTCTCTGCTTCCTGGCTCATCGGATCCTCCTTTCTCCACACATACTCTGCCATTGCCATCCTCCCACCTCACCAGGGGCCCAAGCAATGGGCCACCCAATCTTGGACCTGAATCTCCAGAACTTTCTTCCCTTGTAAACAGTCCATGTCTGCTATTCCACGGTAGTGGTGCAAAGCCCACTAACGCAGCTACGGGTGGGAGGGAGGAGGCCTTCGCAGCAGGGCTGGCAGGTCCAAGCTGGTGACCGACAAAGTCAGAACGTCCTTTAGGAAAGGGTCAGGAGAACACTTAGTGGAGCAGTGAAGCTCGGGTCCCCAGAGCCTACACACCACTCATCTCACTTCCCAAGACTCCCACAAGTCCATAGCCAATGACTCTGGCCTCTGATTCTCTTCCCAAAATAACAAGTACACAAACAAACAGCCTTTCCAAAAACAGAGTCATAGCAATAACCAAAGTGGGGAAACACGCCAAACTCTCATCAGTGGATGATCAAAGAAGCAGACATGGTCCATCCCTACCGTGGGACCTTGTTCAGTCATAACGGGGAATGGCACTTACACACATTGCAATGTGGATGAATCTCCCCAAGTCATGGAGGGCACAAGAAACCAAACACAAAAGGCCATGTACTACTGTTTGACTCCATTTATAGGAAATATTCATATTCCTATACAGAAACCAAGACTGGGCAAGCAAGGGAGAATAGGGGGTGATGCTCAGTGGATATGGGACTTCTGCTTGAGATGATGAACATATTTTGGAAGTAAATGGAGGCAACAGCAGCACAACATGGTGAATGTGCAAATGTCACTCAATTGTAAGTCTAAAAATCGTTAATGGTAGGGATGTGACTTTCACCTAGGAAAAAACTCGTGCAAGTGGACATTCCCATATCTGTGTGGCTGGTAGAACAAATCATGAGCTATAAGAAAAGCAACTGGGGACACTCAAATTCATCACTGGGCAGGGCCACTAGGAAGGGGACAGCTGGGTACAAATCATCCAGGCTCTGCAATGCAGAAGAGAGTGCTGGGTGTAGCCCACAAAATGGTCCTTAGCTGATCTGACCTTGCTGGGCAAGGGCTTGAGAAAAACACAGTCTTCTGAGGCCCAGGCCTTTCTTGGATTGACACTTTTTCCCCTGTGGTCCAGCTGCAGAAAAGATGGCCCTGGCTACAGCAGTCACCTGGTACAGCCTCTTCATTTGCATAATATCGCTAGAGAGAGAAAAAGATCGTGCCCAAGGAGAGCCAAGCCCAGTGGCCTCACAGGAAGCCCCAGCCCCTTCTCAATTCATGATGCTGGGGGCACAGCGCCAGCATACACCATACACATACATACACCATAGCAATGGCTCAGCAAAGCCACCCCATCTAGCCTACCATGCACCTTCTCTTCTTGGGTCAGACACGGTCCATGGGTCAGGTGCCTCCTTTCTTGCAAATCCCCAAGCCGGGTAGGCACCTGTTCCACAGGCATTGGCACCCCCTGGAAAGCACAAGAGAACAGCAATGGCCACAGAAAACTCTTATGGGAAGTTAAAAATAATCCTATCCAAGGGTTCTTTATTGTCTTTATTTGATGCCTCTTAATGAATTTTTTAAAGAAAGCTTAAAGGCAGGAATTTAGCTTAGCAGTGAAAATGCCCATTAAGACCGCTGCATCTAATATCAGAGTATTTGGGTTAACTACCAGCTCTAGCTCCTGACTCCAGCTTCCTGCCAATGCAGACGCTGGGAGGCGGCAGTGATGGTCCAGATAACTGCAGTCCTGACACCCACATGGGAAACCTGGATTGAGTTCCAAGTTCCTGACTTCAGCCCAGCTCAGCCCCAGCCACTGGATCAGTAAATGGGAGTACTTGCTCGCTCTCTCTCTCTCCCTCTCTCTCTCAAATCAATAAATAAAATAAAAAAGGTTTGGGGTCAGCATTGCAGCACAGTGGGTTAAGCTACTGACAGCAATGCCAGCATCTGGTTTGAGTCCCACTGCTCCACTTCTGATCCAGCTCCCTGCTAATGAGCCTAGAAAAGCAGCACAAGGTGGTCCCAGTCCTGAGTCCTGCATCCATGTGGGAGACTTGGATGAAGCTCCAGGCTCTGCCTTCAGCCTGACCCAGACATTGTGCCTATTTGGGGAGTGAAGGAGCAGATGGAAGATCTCTGTCTGCTTCTCTCTGTCTCTCCCTATCTCTCCCTCTCTAACTGTATCCTTCAAACAAACAAATCTTTTTAAAAACAAGTAAATAAACAAGGTTTTAGGTAGAAAATGTCATACTCTTGTCTTCTTGGAAGTGAGCTTTGCAATGAAGTAAAAATCAGAGTAAATAGATCGTTACTTTAAGAGAATGTTGCATAACATTTATAGCTCTAAAAGGTATTTTAAATATTTATAAATTTTGACATACACATAATCCCAAAATGTCTAAAGTGAATAAACTGACTTTTCTATGTGTTCTCATGGCCAAGTCTGGGAACAAGTGTTTAAATAATGAATATGAATGTTTGAAAAATCAATTTTATGACTCCACTAGACTAAATTTCATAAATGATTAGAGTTACTTAACGATTCTCATGAGTATGGAGTTTAGTAACTACACAGTGTTATTGCTTCTTAGATTTCTATCTGAGGGCTTTAATATTATTTGCCAGTTGAGTGGTTGTGGCTTTCTACTGCTCTTACAGCAAGGAAGTAGGCAAATGCATAAATGGATGGATTGATGATGATGATAATGACCGTGATATTTTTAATTTTTTATGTTCTCTGGAGTTTCTGGTTCTTACCATTTTCCAATTGCTTTTATTATTATGGTTATTCTCTAACATTTAAAAAAACACAAGTTTGCTTTGGACTGAATTAAACAACAAATACGTTCAAGAAAGTAGCTGAGATTGTCATGGGGAGGTCAATGCCTTGGCTTGACCTTGTAATGAGAACACTGTTAACTACTGCTTTGGGTTTTTTTTTAAGATTTATTTATTTTTTAAAAGATTTTTATTTATTTATTTGACAGGCAGAGTTACAGACAGTAAGACAGAGAGAAAGGTCTTCTTTCTGTTGGTTCACTCCCCAATTGGCCACAACAGCCAGAGCTGCGCCGATCTGAGGCCAGGAGCCAGGTGCTTCCTCCTGGTCTCCCATGCGGGTGCAGGGGCCCAAGCACTTGGGCCATCCTCCACTGCCTTCCAGGGCCACAGCAGAGAGCTGGCCTGGAAGAGAAGCAACCAGGACTAGAACCAGCACCCATATGGGATGCTGGTGCCTGCCGCAGGCGGAGGATCAACCTAGTGTGCCATGGTGCCGGCCCCTATTTATTTATTTGAAAGACAGAGTTACAGAAAGGGAGAGGCAGAGGCAGAGAGAAATCTTCCATCTGATGGTTCACTGCCCAAATGGCCACCAACAGCCAGGGCTGGTTCAGGCTGAAGCCATGAGCCAGGAGCTTCATCCAGGTCTCCCACATGGGTGCAGGGGCCCAAAAACTCATGCCAGCTTCCACTGCTTTTCCCTGGCCATTAGCAGGGAGCTGGATCAGAAGTGGAGCAGCCAGGACACGAACCCATATGGAATACCAGTGTCCATATGGAATACCAGTGCTGCAGGCAGTGGCTTTACCCTCTATACCACAGCACCACCCCCCATTGACTATTGTTAAGGGTTGAATTGAACCCCCCCACAAAAGTCCCATGTTGAAATCCTAGCCCTCAGCTCCTAGGATATGGGAATGGACTCACTGTAGATGCAATTAGTTATGATGATTGAAAATCAGGGAAGAGTGAGTACTCAACTCATTATCCTTATAATCAGGGGGAATTTGGACACAGATACACCCACAGGGAGAAAGTCAGAGGCCAGAGTGATACTCCTGTAAGTCAAAGAAAACAAGCAAAGCACCACAAGTCAGGAGAGGGGCGTGGAACCAATTCCTCCTCACGGCCTCAGGAGGCACCAACCCTACCACTCCTTGATTCAGACTTCTGTCCTCCAGTTCTATTGTTGAAGACAATCCCTCGATGGGACTTTGTTACAACAGCCCTAGCACACTAACTCCACTTCCTACCACTCATTCCTCTCTTCATTCTTAACTTATTGGAGTGTTGATATTGTTGCAGCAGCTAAACACTCATATAAAGGAGCCCTTCTCTAGACCCAAGAAAGACACTACGATTGGTCTAAAACAAAACAGGAGCCACGCAGGCTTTGCTAGTGATTGGCTTGGAGGTGAGCATGTGACCAAATGCTGGCCAAAGAGCGGTAAGGGAAATATTTGGAGAAGCTTCTGAGAAGAACTTTTCTCCTGGATGAGAAGTAGAGAGAGGAAAAAAGAGAGAAAGAGGAAGAGAGAGAAAGGACAAGTTGGGGAAAGGAAAGTGGGGGGAGGGGAGTAGAGAAAGGAGAGAGGACAGAGGAGGAGGGTGAGAGAGAGACCACGCACACCTTCCCTTGCCTTCTGCTTGGAGACCTCTTTGGTGAACGGAACCTCAGAACTCTGATGATCATCCTGTGACCTTGACAGAAAAACCAAAGATTTAAAAAATCACCTACCCAGTACGTTGTCCTCTGAACAAATTCTGAAACTGCTGATCGCAAACTATTTTTTAAAAAGATGTATTGATTAACTGATCGATCCATTTGAAAGGCAGAGTGACAGAGAGAAAGAGTGAGTGAGATTTTTCCATCTACTAGTTCATTCCCCAAATGGCCACAACAGCCAGGTCTGGGCCAGGCCAAAACCAGGAGCCAGGAACTCCACCTGGGTGTCCCACGTGGGTGGCAGGTGCCCAAGTACTTAGCCATCCTCTGCTGCTTTCTCAGGGAGCATTAGCAGGCAATTGGACAGGGAGCAGAGCAGCTCTGACACAAACCAACTCTCCAAATGAGATGCTGGTGTGAGAAGCAGTAGCTTCATCTGTGCACCACAATTCTGGCCCCACCAACTCCTTATCAAGACGAAATTTTCCTTTGTCCTTTGTTATAAGCCACTTATGGTTGATTTGACACCAGCGATTTTCTGGGGAAAGTGACCTTCATGCCTTAGTATCATGTTTCCTACCAACTTTGAAACAACACCCTTCAGGCTGTGCTAATGCATACCCTAAGCAGCAAGGGAATCAGGGCTGATCCAAATAGAGAGAAGTCACAGCCTCGGTCTTCAGGGGTGTGTGCTTCAGATTTGAAAATGCCTTCGGGCCGGCGCCGTGGCTCACTAGGCTAATCCTCCGACTTGTGGCGCCGGCACACCGGGTTCTAGTCCCGGTCGGGGCACCGGATTCTATCCTGGTTGCCCCTCTTCCAGGCCAGCTCTCTGCTGTGGCCAGGGAGTGCAGTGGAGGATGGCCCAAGTGCTTGGGCCCTGCACCCGCATGGGAGACCAGGAGAAGCACCTGGCTCCTGGCTTTGGATCAGCGCGGTGCGCCAGCCACAGCGCACTGCCAGAGCGGCCATTGTGGGGTGAACCAACGGCAAAGGAAGACCTTTCTCTCTCTCTCTCTCTCTCACTGTCCACTCTGCCTTTAAAAAATTACCTTCTTCTATAGCTGCATTTTTATAGCCTTACTATATTTCAAAACTCCCCCCTTTCCTGCCATGGGCAGTAGAGACGGGGCCGGGGGAGGAGAGTCTCAAGCATCCTGCCTTTTGAGTGTGGAGAGCACAGTTTCCTGCCATGTGATACTGACTAAGTCCACCTGGAAAGCCCTGTGTGTAGTTACTTCCTGTATAACTTTATCAGCACCCTTCCCAGGGACAGGCATCAGCTATTGCTAAAAATCGCCTTGGGATCAGACACGGCCCTGGCCCTCAAGGAGTTCCTGACCTGCCGAAGAGAAAGTGCAATGCATGGAGCTGGCTGCATGCTCTGACCTGTCCTAGAGTTTAAACCTAAGACCTAAACCCACATGACAGCCCACTCAGCCTCTTGTGTCAAACACACAGCAAAGGTACGGGCAAGGCGGCCTAAGCCAGACCAATCAGCACCAGGCACCCTGGCCACGCAGCAAACCTGAGGCAGTCCTGCCTCTGCGGGGGCTCCCGCGGGGTAGCAGGAATCTGTCCCTGTGCAAGGTAGACTGCACAGTGGTCAGAGAGTGGAAGGCACAGGAGTGGCACCCGGAGACCCTGGGGGAAGTCAGCACCAGGGATCCTCAGAGAAGGCCTTGGGCAGCAGCAGAAGCAGGGCGGAGCTAAGCACGCTTGGAGGCACTCGCCTCTGCAGTCTGAAAGGCCACTTTCCCAAGAGCAGTTGTTCCCCTCTGCTTGAGCGGTACAAAGGCAGGCGCATCCAAATCCACCAGAGCGTTTGTGAAAAAACAGATTTCTAGACGCTTCCTCCAATCGGCTAAAGCCTGCCCTGGAGTGTGGAACCTGGACGACTGTTACCACGCGTCTTGGGAAGCATCCCACAGGGTAAACAGAGAATCCCTGCCCTGCTTGGCCCAAGTGTCAAGCCAAACACTTATTCCTTCAACAAGCACTGACTGGACAGCCCCTGTGCTAAGCCCAATGCTAGGGGATGCACAGGACAAACCGCCCTCCTCACTATGAACAATAAGAATCAAGACTGCATCCATTTCTGGAACCTCTTGTCTTTCCAAGGCCACTAAAAAAAATCTAAAAACAACTGTTCTACTAATCATGGCTTAACAGAGAGAAAGAAGTGCTGAAGAGCCCCCAGGCTCCAGTCTGAACACTGCAGGGCGGGGTCAGTAGCTCTGGAGGGCTACTCTGAGCTTCAGGAAAAGATGTTCCTGGGCCGGCATCCGTACAGTGGGCTAAGCCACTGGCAACCCATACGGACACTGCTTCAAGTCCCAGCTACTCCACTTCTGTTCCAGCTCCCTGCACGTGGGAAAGCACTGGAAGATGGTCCAAGTGCTTAGGCCCCTGAACCCACATGGGAGACCTGGAAAAAACTCCTGGCTCCTGGCTCCTGGCTCTGCCTGGCCCAACCCCAGCTGTTGTGACCATTTGGAGCAGCAGATGGAAGCTATCTCCCTTGTTCTCTTGACTCTCAAGTAAATAAATTTAAAATTTAAAAAAAGATGCTCCCCCTGCAAAGAGTTCCTTCTCTCTCTGATCAAAGTGTGAAAATGAAGAAATATCAAGCAAATGCACATGTTAAAGAACTGTGTAAAAAAATGCCATGAACAGGAATTGACAAAAACAAAAGAAATTCTTTGGGCGAGTCTGCCCCTGTATTCTAAACCCTGACCCATTTTTCTTCTGAGTTCTTCCTCCAAAGCAGTATGACAAGGTAAGGAAAGAGCAGCCTGTCTGTAGCAAACAGTGTCAGCCCTGGGTAACACACTCCAGCAAGAAAAAAAAAAATGGCATTCAGACAGGCACGAACACATGCATGAATCCCACGAGGTGGCCTTCACAGTTGGGAACAAGTCTGACTAATCTGGTTAAAAAGAAATATCTAACCCAAAACATATGCATTTAGATAGAACTCCACAAAGCCAGTACTAATTAATCCTCCTGCTCCTATGAAATGGCAAAGGAATGAACAGCACTGCCAACACTCTGAAAGTCTTTGCTCTGCCATTCTTCCCAGCAGCAGGCATCTGGCCCATACGTGGCTGCGCGTCACACACCAGCACAGAGCTGCCCTTCCTGGGAAGGTCCTGGCACTGGACCTCATGGTCGGGTTTTCTGGAAGCCTGGTGGACATACCCCACAATCTGCCCAGAAACCAGCAAGGTCATGAGCACTGTTTACCAAAGTAAAAGACCAACTGCTGAATGTGAAAGAGTACCCCAAGAGCCCTGAGTCTCCCCTCCGCAGACACCTTCCTGGGAAGTTATTTTTGTTTGTTTTCTGTGCCAGAAAGGGAATCGATTGAGATGGAAATAGGGGACCGGGGGCACCTTCCCCACCATTCCAGAAAGGTGGTTAGGTACATTCTTGATATGGAAGGACTTTCCTTTTGATCCCTGGGCAAAAAAGGAAAAGCAGGAGACAGCAGGGTTTTCCCCTGAGTACAAATGGTGGGAGAGGGTCCTGGCAGACTGGAGAGTACAGCTGGTGAGTTCATCAGACTGGTGTGATGAGGGGTCCCAGGAGGCCCTGTCCATGTCTGCCACGCTGGTTCAGGCCCAGGTCCTGGCGATCTCACCGGGATAGGAGTTCTGAGGGCATTCTGGTTCCAGCCTGGCCTGACTCTGACCCTGGGCTTGCCATCTTCCCCAGCTGGGAGCCTCCCAATGTTTCCCAACCCCCGGAAATGGGATCGTTTTCCCCGGCGGCCAGGAGCCAAGCCTTCCTGGGAGGCCCCAGCTGAGAAAGCTCTGACTCATCATCACATAAACTCTGTGAATTGCCAGGTGAACTGACATAACCACATAGTGAACAGTCATTGAGTGCCTACTACATGGAGGGCAGTGCTGTGCTGGGGCCTCTGGAGCCATAAATGAATCAAATGTGTGGGGTTGGGAGAAGGCGGCCAGGGAGGGAGAAGGCAATGTGAATGAACACCCATTATCACTAGGTTGGGGGTAGGAGAGTGGCACTGATGATACCAGAGCTTTCCAAGTCGATCCTTATTTTAGAAGCTTTATCAACAGCAAGAAGTCTCCAGACTTCTTTCCTGGAACAAAGAACTAGTTAAGAGCCCCCTTGAGGCTTTTGTAGTTCAGGTTCTGCATTGATGACTCTTTGGAAACATACATGGCTAAAGTTCCCAAAATTTGTTGTCCTGGTGCTCCCTCCCTCCAGACCACCACCAGGGACTTTAACTGGAGGGGAGGCATCAGGAGGAGGTTGGATTAAACCAAGCAGAACGTACTTTCTCCGTTTAATCAACCTGCCCTATTGCTACTCCCTTTGTCCCATGTCCTGTTCCCAAGCCAGACTATTCCATCTGATAAAAGAGAAAACCACATTAAAATAAAACTTTGTCAAAGACAGTCAAGGACATCTATTGGAATGGTGAGCCCTAGGTTGTGCAGGACACAATCTGGCAACCGTAGATGCATCCTGGAAAATATCTCCCCAGCTCTCATGCCATTCTTGGTTATTCATTACTTCAGCCAAGAGAAACCGGTGAAGCACCCAGCAACTTAGGCATCCTTCACTAGAGAGAGAATAGCTCTAGAATCATTTCAAATGTCCAGATCTGATTGCTATTCTCAGATTATCTTTAGTTAAATTCTGTGAGTCATTCCATTCTTCTGGGAATTCGTTCTTGACATTTTTCAACAAAGTATTCCAATGAGCTGAACAGAGGAGCCTGGCTTATAGGCAGGAAAAGGCTGAAGAAAGCAACAGCAGTGGTTGCTTCAAAGATATTTTCCTTAGAAAAAGAGAGGGGACTTCCTTATTGTGCTGATTCAGGTTGACTGCTATCTTCTGTTCTTGTTTTGAAAATTGGCCACTTTTTTTATTTGAAAGACAGAGTTACAGAGAGAGGTGTAGAGAGAAAGAGAGAGAGAGAGAGAGGAGGGGGGAGGGGGAGGAGGAGAAGGAGGAGGAGGAGGGAGAGAGAAAGGTCTTCCATTCACTAGTTCACTCCCCAAGTGGCTGCATGGCCAGAGCTGAGTCTATCCAAAGCCAGGGGCCAGAAGCTTCTTCCGGGTCTCCTACATGGGTGCAGGGGCCCAAGCACTTTGGCCATCCTCTGCTGCCTTCCCAGGCACGTTAGCAGGAAGCTGGATTTGAAGTGGAGCAGCCAGGACTCAAACCGGCGTCCATATGGGATGCCAGTGCTGCAGGCCAGGACTTTAACTCACTACACCACAGTACCGGCCCACAAATGGACACTTTCTAAGTTTGCCCTGCTTATATGGTACTTAGCACAAGTGACTCCATTCTGGTGTGATCTGGTCTGCAGAGGCTGGGCACACGAGGCTAATCAAAACAATGTCCTCCCATAAAGTCTGCTTAACACCTTATCTCTTCCTGTTTTTCACTATTTCATACCACCCTTGTATTGTTTCCTTTCTAACACTCACTACAATTTCTCGATCACTTACTGGACTATCTACCTGAGCTTTTCCATCTCTTTTCTCTAGACCCTGAAAGAAAGCTCCATGTCTGTCTTGCTTGTTGCTATATTCTCAGCTGAGAGGAGTTCAGGTTTGTGTGAGGTATCGATGAATGCTTTTCTAATTAATTAATGACTGATAGGAACAGAACAAAAGTGTAAATCATAAGGGTTGAGTTTCCCTGCGTTCAGACATGGACCCAGCAGAAACAGGAAACTGTGAACACAAGTGGCTCTTCTGTATGCACAGAGAGGTCAACTAAGCCTACAGCTGTCTGTGTAATTTTTATCCAGGATTCTACTTAAGCCTCTGCTCCCTGGTATCCAACTGAAGGACGACTGAGCAGCTACGGAGATCCTTTTCAGATCCAACACAGCATGGCCGGTGATGCAGCACTTGGCGAAACCAGTCCATATCCCATCTGTGTTCTCTCTACCAGACGCAAAGTTAGAAATATCTTCAATCTGAGAGAGGAACGGCTGGTTTCGAAGATGACTGAAAAGGGTTCAACACAAGCCTTCTTTTTGGGAAGCTCCTGTTACTTCGTGGGACTAGCCCTGAATCAGACATAGCCTGTCATTTCCTTATAATGCCTACAGGCAGGATGTGGTTCAGTGTTGGTACCTGTCCTCAGAGATGTCTGTCTATAAATGAGGTCAGAATAGATGATCTATTGCCCTCCCAATTGATCATGTTCTCCCAATAATTGTCCTTGGACAGGTCATTGTTCACAGACCACAGATGCCCTAACATGCTTCTCTCTCCACCTGTCCCCTAAGAATGTTGCCTCTCACCCCCACATAGTGGCTATTTTCTGTTTGGATCATTCATCATATATTTTCCCCCTCTCTTGGAAAGAAAGGTTTAATTGTCATTCAAACATCCACCTCCACCATATGCATTAGGAAGGACCATCCCTACTCCCAGCTTCTTGGGTAAGCCTTCAAAAGCTTCCGCCACAAACCCATTGAGTGGCCTCAGTATGACTACAGCCACTGCTGTTTATGTCAACCTGCAGTTCCAAGGCGGGGGAGGCATCTTCCCTGAGGAATTAATGTAGCCCCACCCCCTGACAGCTTTATCTCAGCTGTACATCCAGCAAGTGACCCTGCAGAGCTCAAGGCTCAGGTCCAGAGCCCAGTCCTAGAGACCAGAAATCTCTACATAGGATGATCAGTTTGTAGTAAGGCCTGGATCAAGTCTCAAGATCAGTGGGCCAGGATTAGGCAATGATGATTATTATATGAAAGTCAGAGTAACACAGAGAGAGGAGAGGCAGAGGGAGAATGATGATTCTTATAAATGAGCAACAAAAACATCTCACAAACTCAGAAAGCCAAGATCAGACAAAAACAAAAGGACAATGAAAATAGAGAAATAGATAATAAAAATAGAGAACAGTGAAGCTTTCCTGGCCATACTCCACTCTACACCAATGTTAGTGTTACACTATCTTCCTTATGCTCACTTCTAGTGATAAATTTCCCCATGCATTGTAAATGCAAAATTTTTCCTCTATTCTGCCAGTTTCTAAGGATTCTGGAATCATCATTGGCTCCTTTCTTTTTCTTACCTGCACAAATAATCTATCAATAGATCTTGTTGGTTTTTATTTTTGTTGCTTTTATTGCAAGTCAACAAATTATAACCATACTTATTAATGGAGCAGAAAATGATGTTGCCATATATTTATACAATGTAGAATGATTAAAGCTACTTAACATATTCATTATTCAAATACTTTTGTGATAAGAGCATTTGAAATTAACTCAGCAATTTTGAAATATAAAATATAGTATTATTAATTGTAGTTGTTCTTGTGTAATAGCTCTCAAAAAACTTATTTCACAAATGCTGATTTCATATCCTCTCAGAAGTGGGATGGCTGGCTCATGTGGTAGATCTATTTTCAAATTTCTGAGGAATCTCCATATTGTCTTCCATATGGTTGTACTAGTTTACATTCCCACAAACAGTGTATTAGGGTACTTTTTTCTCCACATCCTCACCAGAATTTGTCATTTTTGGATTTTTGGATGGTAGACATTCTAACTGGGGTGAAGGTAAAGTGCCTTGTAGTTCTTATTTGCAGTTCGCTGATGGCTAGTAATCCTGGGCATCTTTTCATGTCTCTAGTAACCATATATATTTCATTATTTGAAAAATGCCTGTTAGTATTTTTAGCCCATTTCTTAACTAGATTATTTATTTTTGTTGTTGTTGAGTTTCTTTAGCTCCTTATATATTCTGGATATTAATCCTTTATCAGATGCATAGTTTGCAAATATTTTTTCCCATTCTGTCAGTTGCCTCTTCACTTTGTTGAGTGTTTACTTTGCTGTGCAGAAGCTTTCCCAGTTGAAATAACAGAGATAAATGATCTCAGACAACAGGGTCAGTAGTATATGAATTCCAGTACTACCTTTGCCTTTATAAATTTTGACTTTACTTCTTTGTTACTCAATTGCTTTGTTCATTCCACTCCCTCATAAATCAAATGTGATAAAATATATTTTGAAAAAAGAAAAGATAAAGCTCTAGTTTCCTAGATTTATTATTCAAGGTTGGCATAGAATCTATTATCATTTCACTGTCCACAAGACGTAATTAATTATGAAAATAAGCTTTAGAACTTAGAGTAGTTTCATTTTTGCCTTTTGCTTCCTTTTTATCAATGTGATAATTCACTATTTGTATTTCCTTTTTGCAAAATACTAATTCATGTCTTTTGCTCATTCTTTTAAATCTTGTTATTTATATTTGATATTTATATTTAGTTATTATTTGTAATTTTTTCTGGCTTAATATTTTGATTTCTTTAATGTAAACCTCTAGCTTGGCCATTATTTTATTTCAGCACATTATAGCTGTCATACCATTGCTTTCTAGAGCACATTGTTTCTGCTGAGAAGTCCGCTGTCTTACTGATGTTCCATTAGAGGAATGCATCCTTTTCTCCTTGACTAGTTGTAAGATTTTTCCTTTGTCCTTGGTTTTTATCACTTATATTATAATGTGCATAGGCATGGTTTTCACTGTATTTATCCTGCTTTGAGCTCACTGTGAATTTTTTCATCTATGGCTTGATGTCTCTAATCAGTGTTGAAAAATTCTTGATCCTTGTCTTTCCAAGTATTTGTCTACCCCATTCTCTGTCCTCTCATTGAATTTAAATTCAAATGTTAGACCTATTCATCATGTTCCACATGTCTCATAATTTTTTATGTATTTTCTATCTTTTTTTCCTGCATACTTCAGTATGGATGTTTCTACTCACTTATTGTACAGTTCATGAATCTCCTCTTTATCTATGGCTCATTTGCTGTTAAACTTATCTACTTGGTTCTTTATTTCAGTTGAAGTGCTTATTTTTATTTCCAGAATTTCCATGTGATACTTTTTATATAAATAAATTCTTTTTCTTGGTGAGATTCTCTATTTTATCATTTATTTCATTAGATAATTAATGGATCATTTCAAAGTAAATGTGTAATAATTCTTACATATGGGCCCCATCTTGATCTTTTTTTTTTAGAGTCTGTATTCTTCTTCCTGGTAAAATTGATAATTTTGAAAATGTAATGCTGAATACTGTGCATGAAAAGTTGTATAGGCTGTACAGGATGTCCCTCAAGAATAGGTGTATTCTTTTTGTTTGTTTTGTTTTGTTTTGTTTGTTTAATTTTTTTCAACAGAACATCCATTAATCTTTGATTTGACAAAATATGCATTATTAAAAGACAGGTAACAAAATCTGAGCTTATATTAAATCTGACAAATTAATATCTACAGTAACTAGAATATTACATAAGCAATATCAACTGAGGGAGAAATAAAAGCACCACATGCAGGTGCTCCTGGCAGAGGGGATGACATCTGCAGGTGAGGTCCAGAGTGTCCAGCGCATGAAAAATCCAACTCTGACTTACTTGGTGAAATGGTTTTCTAGATATTCCTGACAGGGGCAGCTGTTACAAATGATAGGCTTATCATAGCGATAAACCCAACACATGTACATGAAATAATCAGTTCTTAAAAGAAGCAATCATTTTCATTTTCCATGAAGGTAGAATGTTTTTTCTTCAAACAAAATAATTTCTTGGGTAACATAGGCTGCCTGGATCTAAAATAGCTATTTTTCATGTAAAACTAGAAAACTTCACAGGCAGCAGAGATGTTTCTTTCAAGAGAAAGCTCCTTTCAAAACGTTCCCTTTTTTCATGCTTTCTTTTGCAGCAGGAAAACAAAAGACATTCCTCTGAGTGTATACATGTGGTGGGGCAGGTTGGAGGGTTGCTATGCCAGGAACAAGTGGTAATATCAGAAAATTGCATCTGCGTGACTCATATCTATTGAAACAAAACTACTGCTCCAAAATTTCTATTGCAAATCACATCTTATTTTCTCCGAAGAACTTGTACAGGGTTGGTGTTCTTGTTTGTAGTTAACAGCCTCATTTCTTGTTTTTCTCTAAAGATAGTAAGTAGCCAGGCTCCACCTTCGGGAGCAATATCTCCACTTTCACACAAGCAGTTTACCACTTGGATTTTGCCTCTTTTCAGACTGCTTGGGTCCTTTTTTAAATACATTAAGGTGCAGCGCCTTTTAAAGCCGGGAACAATGTGGTCACCCCGCCTCATGAACTTGCTCCCCAGGGTCCCTGAACGTGAATGTATTGAGTAAGAATGAGGAGGGCTGGGGTTGCTATCAGCCCCGGCTAAAGGAGCAGCCTCCCGTCTCCAGGGGGAGAGGAATGCAGCGCCCTTCACAAGCTCTGTGAGAACTGGACTCAGGGATTGGAGCAGAAACCATTCTGTGATGAGGGCAAATAATCTGGTTTTGCTGGCCTATAAATATTCATTGGGCCACAGGTGGCCAAAGAGAGAAAAGCAATCTCCCAAATGGGAGTGCTGGCTGGGTGTCTGTTAAACAGCGTGGCAGCTAGGCAGTGACCTGCTTTGAGTCTCATAGGTATCTCCTTACCAGCACACCTTGGAGTAAACCTCGAAGGCTCACTCCCATTCCCCCTCAAGGTTAAAACCCTAATGGTTTCAACAGAGATGACCCGTTATTCAACTTGCTTCCCTCTCAACTGAAAACGGCACTCGGACACGTTATTTTGGAGTTGAGGAGCCCTGAAGTGGTGAATTAACTCGAAAGTTTTGAGCTCCCTGCCCAAAGCCACACCACAAGTTAGGAGCAGAGACCAGACTAGAAGCATCCACATCCTCCAATCAAGTGTCCTTTTCCTTTGAACCCTATCTCCACTGACTTGTCCAGAAACAGATATGGGAGCCAGGGAGATTCAGTCATTCCACAAAGTTGGTTCTGCTCCTTGGTGCATCAGACTTGATGCCAGCTGCTGGGGGTATGGCAGTGAACTTGGTGGAACCACGTTACAAATAACTTCAACAAGGGTCTTTCTGATAGCAGTAAGTGCCATGAAAGCAAACAGCCAGGGCACTGTAATGTGGAGTGAGGACAGGAAGCATTGTGTGTGGTGATCAGGGAAGCTCTCCAAGGGAAGGCACATCTAGGCTGAGACTGAGTGACAAGGGCGAGCCAGTCATATAGACAGCTGGGGACAAGGCCCTCCGAGCAGAGGCTGTCCAGCACCACGTGGTAGGACAGGAGAGAAGGCCAGCATTAGGGGAGTGTGGCACATGAAGGGAGAAGGGGAGAAGTTGATCAGGTGTTAGCCACAAGTCAACAACGTTGAGACTAGTTGGCCATGAAGAGGAGTTTGTGTTTTACTCTGTATAAGAGATAGACAGATTTGGGCTCTCTACCTGCTCCCCAAATAGCACACTCATGGTCAAAATGTATTCCTCAGTGTCAGTTATTTAAAAGATACTGCCAATGTCCTTGGCCACAGTCACCGGGTCATAGCTCCAGCTATGATAGAACTACATTTATTTTTCCAAGCCAAAGCAACTGATTCTCTTGGCAACATGCAAGGGTGTTGACAGCACTTGCACCGGCCCTGTGACAAATGCAGATTTTATCGGTTTATCAGATGGATATCAGTACCGAGCTGACAGTGCCCACCCCGGAAGATCCCGCCGACTGAGTGTACAGAGTGGAACCATTTTGTGGGAGGGGAACCACAGCCTAGACCTGTTCATCCCTGAGGCACAGTGCTGCCCTGAATAAGCTGCCGCCGCCTTTTTTTTTTTTTTTTTAAGATCTATTTATTTATTTGAAAGGCAGATTTACAGAGAGGCAGAGAGAGAGAGAGATAGAGAGAGAGGTCTTCCATCCTCTGGTTCACTCCCCCAAACAGTCCCAAAGTCCGGAGATGCACTGATCTGAAGCCAGGAGCCAGGAGCTTCTTTGTGGTCTCCCACATAGATGCAGGGGCCCAAGGACTTGGGCCATCTTCTACTGCTTTCCCAAGCCATAGCAGAGAGCTGGATTGGAAGTGGAGCAGCCGGGTCTCGAACTGGCCCACATAGGATGCTGGCACTGCAGGTGGCGGCTTTACCAGCTACGTCACAGCGCCTGCCCCATAAGCTGCCTTCTGACGGGCACAAGTCACAGGAACTGTTTCTGCCAATGAGTAAAACTTGTCCACATTCACTGGGTCTAATTGGTTGTCCCAAATCCTGCACTATGTAACAAATACCAGTTTGTGTTGAAATATTCTTGAACAGACATGTGGCAAGCAGAGAGATTTTAAATAAGCTCATCTTCACCAGGATTCTGATCAAAAATATAAATACAGAAAGTCAAGCTGATGCAGAACCATGAACAGGCCAGATAGCCTGCTGCTCTCTTCCCACCGCTGCACACTTTCATTCAGCCCTGAAAATTGTGCCCAACTAGTTATGACAAGGAAGTGCTGTTTGTTTTAAGATGTATTTATTTATTTATTTGAGAGTCAGAGAGAGAGGTCTTCCACCAGCTGGTTCACTCTGCAGTTGGCTGAAATGGCCGGAGATTCTTCTGGGTCTCTTATGTGGGTGCAGGCACCCAAGGACTTGGGCCATCTTCCACTACTTTCCCAGGCCATAGAAGAAGAGAGCTGGATTGAAAGTGAAGCAGCCGGTCCTGAACTGGCACCCATATGGAATGCCAGCACTAAAGGTGGCAGCTTTACCCACTACACTACAGCAACAGCCCCTAAAGCGTATTTATTTTTATTTATTTGATCACTTCTCGGCCTTTTGGCTAAGATCAAGTGTATTTTTATTTATTTGAAAGGCAAGGCAAGAGAAAAAGACAGAGTGACAGAGATCTTACATCTGTTGGTTCATCCCCCAAATGCCCAAACGGCCAGGGCTGTGACAGAAGCCAGGAATCAAGAGTTCCATCTGAGTCCCCCACATGGGTGGCAGGGACCCACGCATTGAGCCATTCTCTGCTGCTTTTCACGGTGTGCAGCAGCAGGAAGTGGGATCTGAAGCAGAGGCAGCCTTGACCCCAGGCACTCTGATATGGCATGCGGGCAGTGCTTCCCATGCTTCACCACGATGTCCACTACAGGGAGGTCCTTGAATTGTTGTACTGTGAGAGCAGAAAATCTTAACGCCAGCACCCCCCACCTTCCATTTGGGGTTACTATATTCTGTGTGTGTAGAATTACCTCTGCCACAGGCCTTCAGAAATATGACCGAGTGGAGTCACTGTGCTCCTAATCTCAACACTCACCACAGGACCTTCCTCACGGCAGTACACACTACACGCAAACCATCCGAGTCCAGCAGGTTTCCCCCACACATGACCACTGCATACCTACCATCAGAAAGGCGAAAGCACACTAAATAAAACAATGCTCAGTTGGGAGAAAGAAATGCATGATTTGGTTCAAAATTGGGCATCCGCAGCAGAAGTGCCTTGGTTTCTGCATCACAGGGGAGCTGTGACAAAAGCTTGGCCTGCAGTGTAGCACAAAGAGGAGACTGGGGCTCCATTCTGGGCTTTCGGGAGGAGAGAAAGAGAAGCCATAATGTTGCAGGAGCCGGGCAGCTGGAGCCAAAAGCAAATTGAGGGGAGAGCAGTGGCCCAGCCAGCTGCTATTTTAAAGACCTAAGTGCCTCATCTAAAAAAGAATCATACATATACAACATATACAGTTATACCCTTACATTTATTAGACGTGCGTATATGAGTGTACTTCAGAGTTTGCAGAAAAAGGAATTGAAGAGATGATGCGCATTTTCTGCCAGCTGTTTGAAGAACCCGTGCAGATGTGTTCTCAGCACAAAGCAGCACCCTCCTCAAGGGAGCCCTGCATCTGCCACCCAGCACGTGGCTCTTCTGCCTCCTCTCCTGGCCTGTCCCCTTCAGAGCAGAGCTATTGCTTTTAGTCACGTAAGGTAGGAGAGACTGACTCTATCAAGAGCACAAGAATGGTAACTTTGCCATGGGTCCCAATTTGCAGCTCAGAAAATAAGGCACTCTTGTCTCTCTGGAAGCTCATTTTGGTCAATTTAAAGGTAAAGAAAGATGAGCAGGCCAGGGAGGAGACGTGTGAATCACATTCCTCATCCTCCTGCTCGTGTTCCTCCCTCCCCCAAGAGATAGCCCAGGTTATCACGGTCAAGTGTGCCACCTGTGGAATCCAGGTACTACAACCAGGTGACATGGAAAACACTGATCTCCTCCATCTTCCTAATGACTGCATCCAGCCAGAGCACCAGTGTGCAATGCCATAATCGTCTGCTTGGAAAGACATTAGTACGACCAATCTCCTGTGGCCTGGGTTTGGAATTTTCTTTTTTTTTTTTTTCTCTTGTATCTCACACATTGCTCTTAACGTCTACTTCATCCAGCTCCTATGAGATTTTGTGTGCACCTCTCAAAGATAAAAATGGGATTAGGGAACCTGGAAAAGAGGCATGTCCCCAGTACAATGGAGATTTTCCCGAGAAAACTAGAGCCGGGGGGGGGGGGGGAATTCCCCTGGGAGTCCCTGAGGATGGTGTTAGGTGGTACAGGAAAATCCACAAGAGTGCAATAAATCCAAAGCACAAACAGGCAGCAGCAGCAGCTCAGGAAGTGTGAGAGCATCCAGGGGAAAAGAGGCGGCACAGGCAGACGAAGGCAGCCCACAGCCCTGCAGAAGCTGCCTGCAATAGGCATTCAAAAGCAGCGACCAAAAACCAGCACCAGAGCACAGGAGAACACGCACACGTGACACAGGGGTCAACACAACGTTTTTGTATAAAATGCAAACTTTCCAAGTTTCGGGAAGGACCAGATCATTTTCCTTGACTTGGTTGGGTAAAGTAGAACTTCCTAAGATAGGTCTTGTGATCACTGAATTGCACAGAACACTTCTGGCTGCAAAATGCTAACTCCAGTAGGAAATTCTGTTACAGAACATGGCTAATGATTATGTTCAGAAGATGTGAACAATCAGGCTCACGGAAGAGATTACAAGGGCTTCAAAGGGGTCCCTCCAGGCCAGGCCACGTGACTGCAATGTGGCCTAAGCAGCCTGCTCTTAATGCAAAAGCTGGTTGTCATGGTGACAGGCTATCACCCTCCTGTTCCCCAGCCCCACACAAAAGCCTCCGATTTGGGCACAATAAGCTTTTAGCTCCAGATTGGCTTTACCAGTCAACAAGTATGGAAAGTCACATCTCATAGAATCTTCCCTATGCACTGCTCTGGGTGGACCTGGAGTTCTAAAAGTTCAATCCTAGGAAAGGTTTGAACAGAATGGAAGAAAGTGAGATGGTCCTCACACTCCTCACTCTCCTCAACACACACGTGTGTGCACACACACACCAAGTCTCCCTTCTCTGAAATTCAGCAGTCATTACTTGTGTAGTTATACTTGCTGGAAGACGCCTCTTCCCTGAGTTCCAGGCTTATTTCTTCTAGTTCATTCAGAATAAAGAAAACAGCATATTGACTAATTGGGGATACCTTAGAGGAAAGTGCTCACCCCACGCCATTTTGCTAAAGAGGAAATTCAAACGGCCAACAGATACTTGAAAAACCGCTCAGGAACACTAACCATCAGGGAAATGCAAATCTAAACCACCATGAGGTTTCACCTCACCCCAGTTAGAATGGCTCTCACACAGAAATCAACAAACAAGTGCTGGTGAGAATGTGGGGGGCGGGGGGGGGGGCGGCACCCTAACCCAGGAAGCCATCACCACTGCCTTCCGCTCTGCATTAGCAGGAAGTCGCAGGCAAGACCCAGAGCCAGGCATCAAACCCAGGCACTCGGATACAGCACATCGGCATCGCAACCACCAGACCTAATGCCTGCCCCCGAGGGCTGACTGTGCTTCATGTTTACTGTCTGGCCTAGCCCAGACCCCTGACAAGCACCTCTTGGGACTCATTTCATTCACTCCTCAACTGGCTTGAAGAAGGCCACACATTTTTTTGCCACTTCTGCTCTGGCATCTGTGACTTGCTGCAGAAGTGATGTGTGAGGGCTCTCGAGATACACACGAACTTGGGGTGTTTCCCCTAGGAACCCAGCTACCACGCCACGCTGTGAGAACCCCAGCCACAGGAGGTACCGTGTGGAGGAAAGCCAACATGCTCCAGTGACAGCCAGTGCCCACTGCCCGTCACGTGAGTGACAGAGGAAACCATCTTGATGCAGCCTGCAGATCCTGCAGCAGCCCCAGGGGACCGCACTGAGCAGACCTCCCCAGCCGTTGTTGCTGTATGTCCCTAAACATGGGGTGATGTGTCACACAACAGCAGGCAATTAGGCCACCTCCTTTTGACCACTGTGTGGGGTGAGCGTTGTTGTTATCTCTTTTACAGCTGAGTGAGCTGAGGCACAGAAGGTCTAAGTAACTTCTCATGGTCACAGTGCTGGTAGAACCAGCTTTCACGCTCACATCTGCCTCACTCCAGAGCCCACACATATCTCCAGTCTTTTTTTTTTTTTTTTTTGGACAGGCAGAGTGGACAATCAGAGAGAGAGACAGAGAGAAAGGTCTTTTCCGTTGGTTCACCTCCCCACCCCCCTCCATGGCCGCTGCTGCTGGTGCACTGGGCTGATCTGAAGCCAGGAGCCAGGTGCTTCTCCTGGTCTCCCATGCGGGTGCAGGGCCCAAGCACTTGGGCCATCCTCCACTGCCTTCCCGGGCCACAGCAGAGAGCTGGCCTGGAAGAGGGGCAACCGGGACAGAATCCGGCGCCCGACCAGGACTAGAACCCGGTGTGCCGGCGCCACAAGGCGGAGGATTAGCCTAGTGAGCCGCGGCGCCGGCCTCTAGTCTCTCTCTTAAATGATCCCCAACAGTTTGTGATTCCCTGGGAACACAGCAGCACCTGGCAACTCAAGCCTATGCCCACCCCTTTGTTCTGAGTCTTGGTGATCACACAGGGGCTGGGAAGTAAGTCTTAGACAATCTTGGAGGAAAGAGAAAACAACTTTGCCTGATAAAAAGAAACAATGAAAAAAAAAAGAAGAAGAAACTTGGAAGTAATTCCATCCAATGCAGATAACATACAGCTGTTCTGCTACTCTGGGGCATGAGCAGACAATGTACACAGCCTAGCAGGCCAAATCCCACCCATTGCCTGTTTTTGTAAACACAGTTTTACGGGAACACAGCCATATCCATTCATATCCATATTGTCTACAATGTCTTCCCCACGACACAGCTGAGCTGAGTTGAAGCAGAGATAATAGGGCACACAACACCCAAGACACCACCCTCCATCCTAAGACAATGGTTATAGAACTTTGGCATGTGTCACAATTACGTGGAAGGCTAGTTAAAACACATACTCCTGGCCACCCCAGAGTTTCTGATGTAGTAGGTCTGGGATGAGACCCAACACTTTGCATTCCTAAAAGTTCCCGGGTGGGCGGGCAGCCTCTAAGATTTCCCACAATCATTCTCCCCTCCTGGTATTCTGACCCTTGTAATACCTTCCACTGAGTGAAGGCGGACTGGGCTTCCTTGTGTCTGCTTCCCACACACAGGCTGTAACAGAAGTGATGGGCCATCGTTTCCAAATTCAGGTTATCTGCAGCCTGGGACTTCTGCCTTGGCTACTTTCTCACTCTCTCCTATCACTGGCTCTGGGGGTGGCCAGCTGCCAGGTCAGGAAACACTCCTGTGAAGAGTCCCATGTGCTGAGACCTGGGGGCCCAGCCACAGCCAGGTGAGTGAACTTGGAAGTGCAGTCCCCTCCCAGACTGAAGGGAGCCTTTTGATCACAGCCTCATGTGAGATAGCCTGAGCCTGGGGCTCCCAGCCAAGCCACCTGACCCACAATCTTGACCCACAGAAACTGGGAGATAAGAATGGTTAGCTTCATTAAGCCACTGAGTTTTGAAATAATTTTTTAAGCAAATTATTGGTAAGCTTCAAAAAGTCTTGAGGAAAATGAAATTGAAAGGTAAGTTTATCTTGAGCAAAAACACTTATAAAATCACATGTAACAAACACGCTGCTGATCTAAAGACTGCTGTTTGAAAACCTTGGCCGTAATGGGACCGCCTCTACCTTAGCCTTTTCACTTGATGAGGCTGCAAAGTGCTTGTCTTTGATAGTTCTGATTTCTAGAACACTGCACAGGCATCCTCCTTGACTCTCTTCACCATGTTGATGGTAGAAATAAGGTCAACACATTGGCCCCAATCACCAAAGTGCCCCACCTTCTCTACAGGTGGAATGATGACAGTGAGGTGGGTCCTCCCACAGCTACCAGCTGTCCACAGCTCTGAGTGTGTCAGGAGATCAGAGGTCTCCATTCAATGGAAAGACATGGGCAATCTCGGCTTGTGTTGAGAGCACAGCAAAAGTGAGGGCCCACAGAAACTGAGGAATGGCCAACATTTATTCCTTTGAAAGCCCTCTTGGATGGATGGTCCCCCCTTACTCCATCCTAGCGATCAGCCGCATTCACTCTCTGGACTGAGTTGCCAGAGAATTCACAAGAAGGTGCCAGCCAGTTGGTATGTGCATTCCAAGTGGCAGAAATCTTTGCCTGTTTTGTTCACTGATGGATTCAGAGTCTTCAAAAAGTTTGTGGAAAATTCATATTATGAAAAGCTATGCATGGATTTCAATATTTTGCACCATAATAAATATCCTTTTTAATTTTATGTGTCCATGAGTTTTCTGAAGTCACCTGTACAAGCACCCATATAACAGTGGCTGGCACATAGCAGGTGCTCAGTAACTATTGAATTTAAGTTTGAATACTTCAGGGTGACACCTGACCTCCCCTAGGGACTTTGGCCACCTCCAGGCCAGAACAAGCACCTGCCAGTCCCTTCTTGTCTTCCCTAGACTCTGAGAGTCTGCAAGAATTTGGGAGGCAACCTCAATCAGCTGAGCTAGGACCCTCACACTGAAGATGGGGCCAGCAGAAGTGCATCACCCTTGGACCATCCCATACCAGCACAGTCTTCAAGGAAGGGGACCGCCCCTTGTCCCCTCCAAGGAAATAGATACACAGTGACTTCAAGTTGGAGACCTCAGACATGGACCGTCTTGGATCAAGAGACCCCAAGGTGCAGAAAACAACAGTGGTGTTCCTTAGTGACTGAGCACAATGTGCCTGCTGCCAGAACCCAAAAAATAAAGACTGGTATTTTTTGTGCACACAGCAACTGGCCTAGGGGCCTCATTCCACCAGCTTCAGAGTGAAATAAATCATGTCTAATAGAAACAGTGGGAGAATGCCCTGGCACCAGGCCTCACACCCCGCAAGCACTTAATAAATATTTATTGAATGAATGAAAGAGATCTTAAGCCCAGCAATGTATTTCTTGGCTACAAGAGGGGAAAGGTAAAAATTAGATTCATGAAGCCATAAACCCCACCCATCTCCTTTACACACACACACACACACACACACACACACAAAGAAGCAGAAAGGAAAGCAAAGAGGGCCATGGGAAGAAGCCATCTCTGTGCTTTGTGATTTGGGCCAAAGCACTTAACCTCTCTGGCTGCAGCTGCTTCATTTGTAGACTGGAAAGTGTGGCCTCAATGACTTTCAAGTTTCCCTCCTGGCTCAGAGCCCATGGCCCTCGGCTTCTCCAAGGCACCTCCTACACCCAGTCACATGGGGTGGCCTGGCAAAAGCACCTGGGAGGCCACGGTCATTCTCATGGCCTTCTGCTCAGGGTCTCTTTCTGCAAAGGCAGCAGACACGGCTGGTCGGTAGGTGCATCAGGAAAAGGCTGAAGAGGAGAAGGTGAATCACACCCTATATTTGTGATTTTAATTTCTCATGCTCGCAACAGCGGGAAGACGGCTCTCCAGAGCACAAAAGAGCAGCCGGGTTTCACTGTGTGGGTGGAAGCAGCCAGTGTTTGCAGAAGCCAAGGACACTTTATGGGAGGAAGGGACAGGCCCCTTTGCTTCTCGCCCTTGTCTTTCCAGCTGTACAGTGACAAAAGTCCTGAACTAAATCCTGAGCAAACGAAGAGGTGGGAAAAGATGTCCTTAAGTTTGCCCAAAAAAGCTTACTAAAGAATATATATGTGCAAATCAAGCACTTAATTCCAAAGTCTGTAGTATTTGGGGGTCAACACCAACAACTTTGTTGAAAGAAAGCAAACCAGCTAATCTGTGTCCAGGAATTGCAGGAATGCTAACAGATGCCCCTGAGAACAGGATTCCATGTGCACATTGGTTTGGGGGGTGACTTACTGGGGGACTTCTCAGAGCCCTTAACCTATGAGCTGGCATTGCTACTTTTGTCCTCTGCAGAGCGATGTTTTCAGAAGGTATCTGGAGAGGCAGCTCACCCCTCTCATTTGAAGACAAATCACACAAATGGAAAAGAAGTAGCCTCTGTCATTTCAGAAGGCAAAGGATTTCATATTCAGAAATTATTTCTTTAGGAGGGTGAAATTATAATTTAGTGTCGGGCTGGTGTTTGTGGCTCAGCAGGTTAAGCTACCACTTGAGACACCTGCATGCCTTAGAGGAGTGCCTGGTTCAAGTCCTGCTACTCTGCTTCGGATCCAGTTTCCTGCTGATGTGTCCTGGAAGGCAGAAGTGATGATGGTTCAAGCGCTTGGTTCTACGCATGTGGGAGACCAGAATGGAATTCAAGGCTCCAGCTTTGATCTAGCAGAGCCCTAGCTGTTATAGCCATTTGTCAGGTAACCAGTGGAGCCCTATCTCTGTTGTTCTGCCTTTCAAGAATATGAAAAATAAATTAGCATTCGGGGCCAGCGCTGTGCTGTAGTGGGTAAAGCTGTCACCTGCAGTGCCAACATCCCATATGGGCACTGGTTCGAGTCCTGGCTGCTCCACTTCCTATCCAGCTCTCTGCTATGGCCTGGGAAAGCAGTACAAAATGGTCCAAGTCCTTGGGCCCCTGCATCCATGTGGGAGACCAGAAGAAGTTCCTGGCTCCTGGCTTCAAATTGGCACAGCTCTAGACATTGCAACCATTTGGGAAGTGAACCAGTGAGTGAAAGAACTCTCTCCCTCCCTCCCTCCCCGCTCCCTCTCCCCTCTCCCCCCTCCCCTCTCCCCTCTCCCCTCTCCCCTCTCTGTAAATCTGCCACGCAGGGTTGTCTGGCTTCTGAGCATCCTTCTTGGGTTTGTGGGAGAAGCAGCCAAGGCCTGGTGCCTGTGCCACGTTGGGCTCCGAAGTGCTGCCCTCCAGACTCAGTGCTGAGAGCCTTTTCCAGCCAGGAGAGCCCACCGTGCTCACACAGGATGCAGGATGCGTGGGGAATGTTACTTCCCTTTTGCACCTGCAGACCCTCAACCAATGACGGTCGAGGGTTGATGGGTAATAAGCCATCTCCCTTGCTGCTTGGTGGGAAAACGCTGCAGGACATGGTCCACGCTGTTTCTCAGAACTCCCCAGCAGAATTCAGCTCAAGCCACTCACAGCACAATTTGCTTGATAGCAAACCTTTTGTTTCTTTCCTTCGCTGTCTGACTTCCTCACTCCCCTGACAACGTTTCCTTGGATTACCAACCAAACAAAAGCCTCACACTCAAATCCTTGTTTCATGGTTCCTTCTGACCACCCAGGCCTTAGTGAATAAGGCCCATGACTCATGTCCTTCTGACCCAAATGCTTCCACCTGAGGCTTTGACCCTGAAGCAAGTGAAACCTTAAAAATAGCCTAGAATTCAACGTGAGCACAGTGGTGAGGGCCCTCCGTGCTCAGTAAGGTGGTAACGCTGCTGTCAGCTGCAGAAACCAGTCAGCAGCCACCAAGCAGCAGTGACTGCCCCATGAGGGCACGCCTAGGGCACGACCTTGACTGTGAGCCCCTGGTATGTCACAACAATGTTTCTTTTTTCTACCTAGGTTATTAACTAAATGCAGAACTCCATTCTTGCACAACAGTGCCTAGACCAAGGACTGACAATTTTAAAGCTACAATTTTATTTCTAGAATAAAATGGAAAAGACAGGACCACTACCAGCAGTGGCAACATCCCATATGGGTATCAGTTCAAGCCCCGGCTACTCCACTTCCGATTCAGCTCTCCGCTAACACAGGTAGCAGAAGATGTTCCAAGTGCTTGGGCCCTACTACCATGTGGGAGACCCCGAAGAAACTACTAGCTCCTAGCTTCAGCCTGGCCCAGTCCTGGCTGTTGTGGCCATTCAGGGAGTGAACCAGCAGATGAAAGATCTCTCTGTGTCTCTCCTCTCTGTAACTCTTTCCAAATGAATAAAATAAATCTTAAAGAAAACACTTGAAAAGACATTGGAGGCCATTCAGTACAGTGATGAGACAACTGAGGCCCAGCAAGGTTAAGGGACTTACCTTACTAAGGTTAAGGTCGCAGAGGGAGGTTGGGGCAAGAGGTGGATTTTTGATTATATTGGTTGAAAGTCAGGCATTTTGAAAGCAAGTGTCATGGAGCCAGCACTGTGGCGCAGCAGATTAACGCCCTGGCCTGAAGCACCAGCATCCCATTAGGGCGCCAGTTCTAGACCCAGCTGCTCCACTTCCGATCCAGCTTTCTGCTATGGCCTGGGAATGCAGTACTAGATGGCCCAAATCCTTGGGCCCCTGCACCTATGTGTGACCTGGAAGAAGCTCCAGGCTCCTGGCTTCATATCAGCACAGCTCCAGCCATTGCGGCCAATTGGGGAGTGAACCAGCAGATGGAAGATCTCTTTCTGTCTCTCCTCTCTCTGTGTAACTCTTTCAAAAAAAATAAATACATTTTTTTAAATAAATAAAAATAAATTTAAAAAAAGAAAGCAAGCATCTGGCTCTGAGGGCTCACTTGCTGCTTTTGTGATTCGGGAAAAGTTATTTAAGTTTTCTGAACACTCATCTTCTTATCAGTATAGAGTTGGGAAGATCAAGTGAGATAACCTACATTAAGCATTTAGCACAGCACTCATTAGAATGGATTTGGCTCTAAGAAAACTAAAAATTATCATTGAAATACACATGGTATATCAAAGGCTGGAAAATGGAACTGTTTATTTCAGTACAAAAAAAATTGAAATCCTGGCAAAAAAAAAATTGAAATCCATGTATACAAGGAGTCTTCAAAACATTATTGGAAATGCATGTTATAAAAAGACTATACAAGGATTTCAATTTTTTTGCACTAAACTTATCTTTTAATTCTATTTCCCATGAAGTCTTTGAAGCATCTTTGTATATATAAAGAATTTAGTATCTCACCAAAAAAGAAGTCCAAGAATGTTAAGTGTGTGTGTGTGTTTTTAATGCCAACAAGTAGTCACATATTTCCCACCATACTCCAATGGGTCTCTCTTCTTACTGCAAAATGGCAGAAAACACCACGCAGCAACCGTGGCCAGCAGGAGGGCAGGTCTTCCCCGCAAAGAGCCTGAGTATCTGGAAAGGCATAGCTTTTCCCAGAAGCCACTTGTGTCTATTGCAGGTTTGCCTCCTATTTCCGTAAAGAAGCCAATTCCTGGCAGCAGGAATCCAGGCACAGGATCAGATTAGACCAAGGCGACATGCACTTCCTAATCCTGCGATACGGCCCGCCTGGAGCACAGGACGGTGCAAGGCCAGCCGGACATCAGGGCTCTGCCAGGAAGAAGGAGGGGTTGATCGGATGGCCACAGGGTAAGGAAGCCACAGTGCCGACCACAGCTGGCGGCACACAGAGCAAATGCTATTTTTGTTGCAGTGCGCCATTCTTTCTACTAAACATTGGCAGCTCTTCTTCTTTGGTGAAAGACCACTTGTTCTGCAAAGGTAAAACTATTTAGGAATCTAACAAACAGAGCCGCGGCAGCCATCTTTCCCTCACTAAAGGGGAAAGGTGACTGTGAAGCTGGGGGACAGATGGAAAGATAAAGAAAGAAGAAAATGCAGGCAGAAGCAAGGAGCTGGCGGAACTTGAAGCACACTTCACAGACATCGTGATTTTGCCCCGGGCCTGCTCCAAGCTCAGCTTTAAAGAATGGATTTTACACGTGTACTGTTGCTCCTGAAATCCAAATTCCCACTTGCACCAAGAGCCCTTTAAGCAAAGAGCAAGTCAGAAAACAAATCCTGTTCGAGCCTCTTCTACTCGCTGGAGCTCTTCTCACTCATTGCCAAGGACACAGGCCTGGCCTAACTTGTTTGGTCAGCCCTGAAGCACCCAGGACAGCCAGGATTGGGGCAGGAAGCAGCCCATCCAGGTTTGCCCAGTTCAGCCCTGGATGCAAATCCTGACCCTTGATCAGCATCTTTCATCTTCCAAGGGTCCTTGGCTTGCTAGTGTGGCCAGGTGAGAATGACTACAGCTGCTCCTTCAAGAGTCAGGTGAGACGAGGACCCCTGCTTTCAAATCAGAGCAGAGCAGGAAGCACCCCCTCTTCTGCTGCAGGTTCCTCCCAACACAGGAAAGGCAGGCCCCAGGCCAGGAACTCTGTGGTTCACTGCAGGCACTGGCGAGAACCTTGGTGGGGGAGGGATTCTGCCTCTCTGAGAAAGGGAGGCAGGGCAGGGGAAGAGGGAGGCGGATCTGGTAGAGAAAGAAAGACCGAGTGCTGACTCAGGGGTATTCAGCCAGGAGAAGCTGAGGGAGGTTCCCTGGCCTTCTCCACAACAGCAAGTCTCCAGGGAGCTGTGAACACGGAGAAGGAGGTCAAGGGATGGTGTGACTGGGGGGCCTGGACTCAGTCTGCCTTCTTCCTCCTTGGTCTCACCCCCCACTTTCAGGGCTTCACTGCCCATCAATCAAAAGAAAGCAAAATAACGAGATGGGGGTGGGGGAAACCACTGCAAAGGTCACGGAAGGTTCCAGAAGTCTGATCAGAAGACCCCTACTCTGAAGTCTCTGCCTCCCTTCAGATTTGGGAAATGAGACGCTCCTCAGACCTGCCCCCTCCACTCATATTCCTCCGATTCAGCTCAAACTGCCCCCTGAGTTGAGCTGCAGAATTACCGAGCTAGAAAAGGAAAAGGAGCTGCAAAGTGCACATCTCCTTATTAAAAAATATTCACACTTTATTGTTTGGGAGAGAGAAACACAGAGAGTACCCCTTTCTGCTGGTTCACTCCTCAGATGCCTGCAAAGGCCAGGACTGAGCTGGGCTGAAGCAGGGAGCCATAAACTCAAATCTGGGTCTCCCACATGGGTAGCAGGGATCCAGAAACTTGATCCATCACTGCTGCCTCCTAGCGTGTGCATTAGCAGGGAGCTGGAATTAGGATGGGAGCCAGGACTTGGAGGCAGGCACTCTAACATGGGTTGCATGTGTCTTAACTGCTATCCTCTCATTTCTAGATACAGAAATCAAGATCCAAAGCAGCAGTGTCACATGCCTGTGGGGGAATTTGTCTTAGAAGCAGGCATCTGGCCTGATGTCACCATAGAAGTCCAGAGAGCACCCTGGGGTCATATCACCTGTGTCATGGACAGGAATCTTCCAAGATACCAGTCGTGGGCAGCCTGGAGCATCCCTAAGCTTCCATCCCCCTCACAGCCCATTGGGCACAAAGCAGTGTTACTCTGGCTGATGACAAACATCTGGGAATATCCAGAGAAAGCCAGGGAGCTGCCGCCCTGGCCTGTGACCTGAGAAACCCAGGCCAGGTCCCCTGCCCATGGTGTGAAATGTTGTTGCTGTCATTTCTGGGAGATACTGACCAAGATCACTTAGTCATGAGAAATGAAAAAAGTAGGGTTCAAAAATTACCAAGGTGAGGACTTAATCCAACTGCAGTCACTCAAAGGAAGAGTAGGGAAGACCACCTCTTGGGGGAAAAAAAAAATCTGTCCCAAAGCCGATTGAAAGAATCCAGATGCTCAGCCACAGGCTTTTCCCTTGGTTTTCCTGGGAACAGACACTCAGGACCCGCAGAGGGGAGACCTGGTCATGAACCAAGAGTCCCTTGCTGTGTGACCTTGGCCAGGAAGTTTCTTTTGTCCAAAGTGCCACTCCCTGGTCTCCATCATCAAGGACTATTGTGAGAATCCAATGAAATAATATGCATAAGGGGCCCAACTCTGCATTCCACACAGAGTAGGAAATATGGTTATGAGTAGAGTTACGTGGCATTTGGCCACAACGTGCACAGGTCCAGCCATGACGATGACCATGACCGTGACCGAGCCAAGCTAGCTGTCTCAACAGGTGAGGCCTGGGTGTGTGAGATTCACATCCCAGGGCGGCACTGTGCATGCGTGCATTATGTAACACAGGATTTCACACACAGCACTGCTGACATTTTGTGCTCGAAAATGTTTTGTGATGGAGGGTGTTCATGCATGTAAGGTGTCAGCAGCATCCCAGGCCTCTACTCATTACATACCAGCAGTCCCTCCCCTAGGTATGACAACCAGACAAACGACATCCCAGGGGCAGTCCCTCCCCTAGGTGTAACAACCAGACAAATTCCTGGGGAGGCAAAATCGGCCCTGATGCTACCCACTGGCCCCATGAAATGTCCATGACAGGTTTCTAAGGCAGAACCAAGGCACATACTCGAAGTTGCTGGTTAAAAATCATCTACTCAGAGCTACCACTGTCTTGTAAACCATGGCGGCACATTCATTTCGTGTGTTTTACAAATACTGCGGTCCAAGGGAAGAGAATGTGCTGGGGAAATAATTTTGTGTGTTTGTAATGTTGGTGCTTACTCACCAGGCTACTCCCTCACCACACTCACACATCCGTGATGGCTCATTTCTGCTTGATAAAGTGGTGGGGGGTACGGGTTAGACCCCAGGCTCCTGTCGGATGTTCACGGGAGCCCCTGTGCTCTGGTCAAGTGCTGTGCCAGTCAGTAGCCTCCAGGCAGGCCAACAGAGGGACACTGAGCACTCTTTTCAAAGGTAATTAAACATAACCAAGGCATTGGTCCAATTCCCAGGCGGGCCTCTGCAGGGGACTCTTTAAAAAGAAAATAAAAATGAGTGGAAGAATGAATGGAATGTCTCCTTTCCAGTCACCTTCAGCCACCCTTGTGACCCAGGCGTACTGGGTGTGTAGGCTCTGCCTTCACCCTCCCATTCCGTCCCCTATTCAACAACCAACCAAGCCAGAGAGCAGAACCCACAGGCCAGGCTCGCATTGGCTGACGGTCCTTCACAGGGCTTCTCTGACAACACACCAGGGGCGCCCTCCAAACCCCTGGCATGGCCCCCGGCCTCTACACATGGGCTGGCTCTTCCCAGGTGCAGGCAAGCAAGGTGGCTCCATAGGGAGACGTCACTCTGCACTCCAGCCATGTGGAGACACCAAGAGTGCCTTGGGGTCTGGCTGGGACCCAGAGGGAAGAGCGGGTGGGGAAGAAGTGGGAGAGGGCAGAAGGCCGGAGGGGAGAGGGGATGTATGAGCCCAAGGTCTCTCCTTCACTTGGCCCCGCCCTGGGGAGGGAACTGTTATTGTTGCTGGTTTCATCCACCTCCTAAAGCTGAGCCAGACACCCCACAGCACAACCTGTGCCGCTGGCCAGCCAGGGCCTCTCAGCCCCAGCTGCAGTCGAATCACCTGAGAAGCTTTGGGAAAATATGGACACTCAGCCCCCAGCTGCCTCCCGTTAAATGGGCAGTGAAGTAGGCTTTCGTAAGGCTCTAGAACCACTGCCCTACATAAGGAACAGAAGAGGGAGACAGCCAGATGCAGTCCTTGTTCGGTTAACCACCTCCAAGGTCATTCTGTGCTTAAGGGGGCCCTTGTCCCCACCCAGGGCACTAAGGGGGCACAGGCGACTTTGATGCATGCTAAGTAACTGCAGTGAGACGGTAAGGCCACAAAGCCCGCATGCATTAGGAGCTACTCCAGTGGAGACCGGCTTTGCATGATGCACTTTTTCCTATCTTAGCCCTTGGACCAGTGGGTCTCAGACAGGGGCACTGGGCAGTGTCTGGAAGCATCTTTGCTTGTCACTACTCACCAGGAAGTCAGGAGGTGCCCTTGGCATCTCGTGGGTAGAGTTCAGGACACTGCTCGGCACCCCACAGGGCACAGGACAGGCCCTGCCACAGAGAGTTAGCCAGCCCCAAAGGTCAACAGTGCCCAGGCTGAGAGTCCCTGCTACAGAAGGAAGTGATCGTCACCCCCAGGGAGGCACAAAGTTTATCCCTGGCTAGGCATGGCTCACAGACTCATGAAAACTTCGAGCAGGCAGAGACTTCGGAGACAGCTAGCCCAAGGGAAATCCAGTTGGGTTTTAGGACCATCTTAGAGCAAAGCCAGCGATGTTTACCACACCACATCAATATGCTTTGCTGGCTTCACGTTCCACCCAGGTGGTACATGTGTGGCAAATTAATGAAGAGTCATATTCTTTACTGCAAATTGTTATCCACTGATTTGGCAAATGTTTTTAGGTGCCCAGCACATTCAGGACATGGTGCCTAATTTCCTTGCCAAAATAGTAGGCCGGCCTGAGACGGACCTCTCTGTGCTGAAGCCCAGGATAAGATCCAGGTGAGATATACAGGCCTGGAACCCAGTAAAATCACCCCCTGCTGGGTTATGCTGGTTTGATTGTTTTCTGGCTCATTGGGTACCTTGGCAACACCAAGTCAGATCTGCAGAGAACCCAAGGGGACTCAGCCAAGATCAACCCCCCAGGGGTCCAAGGGCAGGTGCCCAACATTCCTCCCAGGCTGCCCACAACTGCCCTCTGTGCCCAGGCCAGGTTCCTGCCATCTGTGCCTCCCACTCAGGGCCAGTTACAGGCAGCAAACACCGGCCACTTAGCTGGGTAGCAAAACACCAGCCTGTAGCTGCCTCTGTTGCCACAGTGTTATTGACAATAAGCACTCTATTGTAACTTGCCGCAGAAATGGAAACCACTCAGGGGAAGAAATTGGGAACGTTTTGTGCTCCAGGGTCACAAAAGATTTAAAAGTCATTCTCCCTACTGGAGAGCTCATTTATGCTGGGCAGAAACAACAAAAGCAAAACCTGTCGAGTGACTTGTGCGATAAAGGGAAATGCTACAGAGACAAAGCCTGTGGGGGTGAAGAGGAAAGGGAAAGGAGGCAACCAGAGACCTCCAAGTGGGAGACACTGAGGCCAGGGGTGCTGCAGGGTGGGTGGAAGGGTGCCTCCCCTCTACCCTTCTCCCGAAGATGCCCCCATGACAGAGAACCACTCCTGTTCCTCCCAAGGAACACAGTGCCCCTAGCTTCTGCCTATTGCACAAAACTCCCGGGCATAGATATGCAGTTGAGAGCCAACCAGAGACAACTGTCCCTGACCCAATGGGGAGAGTCACCAATGCCACTTCGTACGACGGGCCTGGGGCCACAGCAAAAGCTACCAGCACCCCACCCAACTCTCCTAAATCCCCAGAACCCTATTTGTAAGTTATTTCCTTAGGAAAGCCTCCTTTAATCTCCCAGGGCCATTCATTCACTCAACAAATATTTGCTGAACCAATCCAAGCCAATCAGACAGCTCATTGACAGTGGAATAAAGATACATTTATTTTGGTGTACATAAGTTTGAAATCAAGCATGCAAGAGGGGTCTTCAACAAATTCATGGAGAAAACTATTATGAAAAAACCATGCACGGATTTCAAAACATTTTTGCAACACAATAAACTCATGTTTTCACACTATCTTCCAAGAACTTTTGGAAGTCCCCTCATATTCACTGGATGGCCCCCCAGGATTGGAAGCCCTTAGTGTGATCTCTCCAGCTACCCCTTTCTCCCTCTTTAAACCTAATAATTATGGTAATTATTTAAATACATACATCAATAATTCTTACAGTTCCCTACTACCTACCTTTTAGAACTTGAGCTACTTGGGAACAGGAGGAGCCAGATCTGTATTTTAACTGCTCTATCCTCAGAGTCTAGCAACTCTGGGCACTTCCTGGGGGCCAGAATTCATGAGTGAATGAGAAGAAACAAAAATGAGTAGGGCCATTACAGTGGCGTAGCAGGTTAAGCTGCCATCTGCCAGCATTCCATATGGGCTCTGTTCAAGTCCCAGCTGCTCCACTTCCAATCAAGCTCCCTGCTAAAAAGCAGCAGAAGATGGCCCAAGACCTTGGGCCCTTGCACCTGTGTGAGAGATCTGGAAGAAGCCCAGCTCTGGCCATTGCAGCCGTTCAGAGAGTGAACCAGTGTATGGAAGATATCTCTTTTGCTCCCTCGCTCGCTCTCGCTAACTCTGCCACTCTGCCTTTCAAATAAATAAATCTTAAGAAAGAAAGAAAGATGGGAGGAAGGGAGGAAGGGAGGGAGATGGAGAGAGGGGGAGAGGGAGAGGGAGAGAGAGGGAGGGAGAGAGAGAGAGAAAGAAAGAGGAATGAGCAAACTGCCTAGGCCAGCACCGACTGGAATGCTAGCAACAGCATGCCACACATGTAATTTTAAGTTCTCTAGAAACCACACTTTTTTAAAGAAAGGGGTGAAATTAATTGTAACAATATATTTTATTTATCCCAATAGAAGATGCTCCTCAACTTATGATGGGGTTATAACACAATGGACCCATTGTAAGCTGAAAATATTCTAAGTTGAAAATGCATTCGATACACCTAACCACCTAACTTGCAGAACGCCCTCGCTTAGCAACGCAGACCAACACAGCACATGGGTTGTTTCGTTTCGTGCTTGGGAGGCCAGCTGGGACACGTAGTCCTGCTGAAGCCCAGCGCTGCGTGAATATCTTGCGGCATTGGCAAGGGCCCAGGAGAAGACCCAAATTCAAACTCTGAAGCTCAGTTTCTACTGAGTGCACACCTCTTACACGAGCACACAGTCAAGAAAAATGGGAAGCTGAGCCATCATCAGTGAGAAACTGTATCTAAAAAGTTAGTTCAACATTTAACCAACAGGAAATACTATAATTACAAGAGTTATTTTGCATTCTTTTTCTGATACTGAGTCTTCAAATTCTGGCACATATTTTACTCTCAGTGAATACCTCAGTTTGGACTGGCCTCATTTCAAGTGCTCAAAAGCCACATGTGGCCGCCACATTGGAGGCCTTCCGTAACCACTCTGCTGCTATAAAGTGGGGGTAACAACAGTATCTACATTATGGGAGATTATGTCAGGAACAAATGAGTGAAGAATCACAGAGCTCCTAAAACAATGCCTGTTGCATAATAACTCCTCAGTATTAGCCATTCATATTTCATGAGTGTGTCTGTATCACATACAAAGATTTATGTTCCACCACGTGCCCCAAGAGATGGGAGGTAGCTCTAGTCACAACGTACTCCACTGGTAGAACAAAAAGAAACTAGGGGCCAGCACTGTGGCACAGCAGGTTAAGTGTCTGCTTGCAATGCTGGCATCCCATATCGGAGTGCTGGTTCAAGTTCTGGCTGCTGTGCTTCTGATCCAGCTCCCTGCTAATGCACCTGGGAAAGCCGCAGAAGATGGCCAAGTACGTGGGCCCCTGCCACCCACCTGGGAGAGCTGGAGAGAGTGCGAGAGTTCCAGACTCCTGGCTTTGACCTGACCCAGCCCTGGCTGTTGAAGCCATTTAAGAAGTGAATCAGTAGATGGAAGATCCTCTCCCTTTCTCGTCTCTCTCTCTCTCACTCAGTCTTTCAAATAAATAAATATCTGAGAAAAGAAAAAATGGTATGCATTTTAGAACTGAATTCTGAACACATTCTTTCATAACAATAAAAGATATCTTAGCAAAACAGATTGATATGGACACACAAACTGTAGACTAGCAAAAACTTTTAAATGCTCCTGCTCCTAGAAATAAGAATTTAGACCCTGCCATGATGCATATTCTCACTTGTTAGAATGGGAAGTGCTGGCTTAAATAAAAGCCTTTACAGTTTTGTGAGGTTGTTTTCATGCCTCTCATCTGTGAAATTCAAGTTCCACCACCCAGGACACACAAGTTGTCCCTTTTCATCCAACATGGAGAGCAAGTGACATTCACATTGGATTTCCCATCTGCGACATAAATTCTACTTGAGAAGCAGGTTCCAGATGCAGGATGGTGCCACCCCCGTCCCTGGTGACTACCACGATGGCCCTGGAATAGAGGGACAGCCCTCTCGGGGAGAGCCTAGGAGGGCACAACATTGTTGCTACAGCAGTTCCTCACATTCTCACTTCCAGGGATTCCCCACCAAACTGGAGTCACTCCAATCCCATTCTAAATCCAGGCTAGTGCAGACTGGGGGCAGGGAGGGTCTCAGGGTTGCCCCACATAAGGAAGACCCAAGCCTTCCAGGCATCCTCTTGTCCAGAGGTCACAGAGTCCGGTGAATACCAGAGTGGCTAAATCCGAGGTCTGGCTCAGATCCAGGAGAAGAGAGGGCAGGAGAGGGCCAGGGAGAGAAGCAAGCAGGGGAGGGAAGGCAGGCTTGGAAGGAGGAGTGTACTGAGCACTTACGCACTCACAATAAGATCCTGCTGCAAATGTTGCTTCCCTCACCTGCCACCACACCTGGGGCAGGAGCTGTATCGCTGCTCTCAGCTCCATGACCTGTAAACTCAGAAAACCCTGAGCAGTCCTGAGGATCCCGAATTTGATCTTGCCAGATAATTAGCCAAATTCTCTCTTCATTCAATAAAACTCAAGAGACTTCCTCTATACCCTCCCCACCCCCAACACCGATGGCAGACACTGCTGGGTTTGAAGGAGTCTCTCTTCCGATCACTATGTTCGCCACAGTCGAGATCCAGTCTTGAACCTTAGAAGCAGCCTGTATTGGGGCCCTAGGAAAGTTTTAGTAGAGGTGAGGAATGACAGCTGGGGATGATAAATCAAACGTGGCTCAGTTTTAATTTCAGGGCGAACTGTCGCCGAGCCAGCACGAGTCCGTCAGCAGCCAGCGGGGCAGCCTGCGACTTCTTAGGTCAGCGGCAAGCAGAGCGGGGAAGGGTGACAACCTCTTCAACAGCTAGGGTGAGCTGTCAGCTTCTGTTCTTTGCTGAAACCTGACATCTTAAGCTCCTGGTTAGAGGAGAGTGCTGTTAACAAAAACATTTCAGGGCTAATCACGCTCCTGAAGCCTGTCTCGCAGCTCGTGCTCCTCGTGCAGGACGCACCTGTCTGCTTTGCCGCCTCAGGCACTGAACTGGCGGCTGGAATTTTCCCTCACTGAAGTCCAGCACAGCAGCCATTAGTCTCCTGTGGCCACTGAGCAACCAAGACCTGGCTGGTCCAAACTGACATGAGCAAAAACAAAAGGACAAAATAAACCTCACAGGGCCCAGCTCTGTGGCACAGCAGGTTAATCCTCCGCCTGCAGCATGGGCATCCCATATGGGTGCCAGTTCTAGTCCCAGCTGCCCCTCTTCCAGTCCAGCTCTCTGCTATGGCCTAGGAAAGCAGTAGAGATGGCCCAAGTCCTTGGACCCCCGTACTCACATGAGAGACTGGGAAGAAGCACCTGGCTCCTGGCTTCAGATCGACACAGCCTCCAGCTGTTGCAGCCATTTGGGGAGTGAACCAATGGAAGAAAGACCTTTCTCTGTGTCTCTCCTTCTCACTGTCTGTAACTCTAACTCTCAAATAAATAAATAAAATCTTTCAAAAAAATAAGCCTCACAGTATTTCAAAGAGCTTGTGCCAACACATTATACCATTAGTTGTCAATCAATGGTTTTATATAGAAAGGATAACGTTTTTGGATACAGTAAACTACCTGCTAAAAGTAATTTCACCTGTTTCACTTTGTTTTCTCCGTGGCTAGGAGAAGACTGCCTATGCATAATCAACATTTGTGGCTCCCATTATGCATGTGGAAGGCAGCACTAGTTGGGAAGGAAAAAGAAGGGAAGGAGCTGAAAATCCCAAATTTCTCTGCCTCTTGCTCTCAGGTCAGACTTGGGAGCAAAGGGGCCACCATCAGGAGCGCTCCCCACCTCTACTGTCTAGGGTTGGATGGTGGTCCTCAAACTTCCATGAACATAAGTGCTGTGGCCTGAACTGGGTCCCCCTAAAACTCCTAAGGAGGCCTTAACCACTTCATATGACTATTGTAGAGACAGAACCCTCAGTGAGGTCATTAAGGTTAAGCGAGGGCATCGGAGTACAGCCCTGATCAGACAAAACCCGTGCCCTAATAAGATGGGAAGACCTATGAGAGCTCGCTCCCCTCACCGTGCAAGAACACAGCAAGCAGGCAGCCATCTGCCAGCCAGGAAGAGTCCTCACCAGGAACCGCACCCTGCAGGAGCCCCACTCCTGGGCTTCCCCCTCCAGAACTGTGAGGAGATGAATGCCTGTTGTTTAAGCTTTCCCCAGCATGCGGTATGTTCATGCAGCAGCCTGAGCTAAGCCCAGAAATACCCCCGGGGGAATATGTTAGACACACCGGTTCTGGGGCCCTCTTCCCAAGAGTTGCCAATTCTATTGATCCTAGGAGTTCAGGTTTTTTAATTTTAGTTTTTGTTTGTTTACCAAACATTTCTAGGCATTCTGTATCCACAGATCATACTTTGGGATATCTTAGACTCAAATAAATATAATTATGCCAAGTTGCAGCCCAAGTTGGGAGCCATGAATTGAACCCTATTTCTGCCACTCCAGAAACTGTAGCCAAATTATTTTGATCATAGTGCGCCCCCTTTTGGTAAAGCATTTTTGAGCACATAACCCTTCAGACAGGTATGTGTGTAAATGCTTGGCTTACACGGGCTTTAGCCTAATAAGCCCGTGATATATTAATATATATATATACACACATATATAGTAGGTGAAAAACACATTAAATGCACCCACTGTATTGAATAGCATTGCTCAGCAACGCAGTACACCACAGAGCGTCCGTGGTCTCCCCTGTGAGCATGAACAGGATTGGGGGCTGCTGCCACCAGCAATGAGAGAGGGGCCCATAGGGCACATGGCTAGCCAAATGTCTATCACTTTTGCACTATGATAAAGTCACAAAATCGTAATCTGGGACTATCATGTTGATAAATTCTATATGCCCAATGGTAAACCATGTACTGAATATTAGTAAGGTTTACTTTTAAATAAAAGTAACTGTGGAAGTGATGCTGTTTTCTTTCTGGATCCCAATGGATCTATAGCCTTCGAGTCTCTCACGGAATAACGAATTGTCCCTCTCCACATTTCCCTGCCTTTGCATGCTTTTCCCATGCAAACACCCTCTGCACTTAGAAAAAAACCTATTTATTCTCAGGATTCAGCTCATAAATCTTCTCTGTGCAGCTCTTCCTTCCCGCCACCTCCCACAGGTGGAGCTGATGCTGATGGCTCAGCCCCTCCCCTTGCAGCACCCTGGACTAACCTCTATTGACTAATCACAGCAGATCGCAAATATTTGTTTAACCTCTCAGCTCCTCAAACACAGACTGCTATATTTATGTTTCACCTGTGCCTTGCACATGTTTTCTAGCACATTGTATATAGTTTTTCTTTTTAATGTTTGTAAAATGAGCAAGCCAATGAACGAGCATGCAATTAATCAATGCCTAAAGCATGTCACCGCCCTTCTCTGCAAAAGCAGAACCATCCCTGTACATGCTGCGAAATAACCACATGAAGAGTGTCGTGCAGAAAACCATCTAAACACACACTAGGTTTTAAGTTTCGGTTTACAAAACCACATCAAATTTGCACCCATGCTGAAGACGAAAGCAAAATGAACAGCCTAAGTCAATGGCATCAAGACCATTACTGGTCTCTTGTAACTGTTTAATGTGTGAAGGTCAGGATTCTCCCGGCAAAGTCATAATGGATGGTTTGTGAGAGGTCTCAGGGCATCGCTGCCAGGCAGAACAAAGATGGAGGAGGAACAAGAGAGCTTTGGACAGCAGGACAGTTTGGGCTCTATCTCCAGGCCTGCCCTGCCCAAAATGAAGGGATCCAAGGGTCCAAGCTCCAAGCCTTTTGTGGCTCCAAGGACCACCTCCGAGACACGTGGGCTGGGCTTGGGGTGTTGAACAGCAAGTGGGCTCCCCCTGCGAGGTGGAAACTCCCCATTTCTCAGGAGTTTGCCTCCCTGTTCCTTCATGCGTGTGTCATGGACTCTGCCTGTGCCCCTCCTATAAGCAAGGTGTACGGGGCCAGCCTGACCAGAATTCACCAGCTGCTGTCTGACAGGTGGTGCAGCCAGGCTGATGAAATAAATGCTTTGTCACTCCTGTGTTTACACAAAAGCTTTCCTTCTCAGTAGCAACCAGAAAGAAACTAAGTTGTACATAATCGGTTTATCTTCTTAGACCCACTTAACAGGATTGACCCTCTGACAGACAGGAAAGCAAAATACTCGTCTGTTTATGAATCACTTTTCAAGGTGATTAGCAAGTAACATTAGCAAGCTGAAAGGTTTCCATATTGTCCCCTTAGGCATAGGTTGCCAGATTTAGCAAATAGAAATATAGGATGCTTGGTGAAATTTGAATTTCAGATGCACAATGAGTAATTTTACGGTGGAAGTGGATACCAGGCACTGCCTGCATCCTGTACTTCATTGGAAGGGGCAGGCTCTGCCCAATCGGCACGAGAGAAGCCCTCTGTGTCTTTCTGGAAATGCTTCCTCATTGGCTAAAGAGGAAGAGATTTTAAAAACCTCGGTCTGAGAATTGAGATACCCGAGTGCTCTCCTAAATCACTTCCTCATCCATTCATCAATTTTTCATCCCAGATATTCTTTGCACACTTACTCAGTGCCAGGTCCTGGAGTAAGTGATGGAGAGATGCTCACCCCCAGCTTCCCCTGAGTGGTTCATCCTAAGAGGCCACAGATCCAAGGAGCTTTCTGTGGTTGAAAACCTAGCGAACACTGAGTGTAACAAAGCTGACGTCCTACTGCAAGCCTTCCCTGTGTTCTAGTGTGCTTCCAGTCGCTGTGGACTCAGAAGGATCTCTTCAAGGAACCACTCCAGGGAGCAGTATTCTGGGAAACGCTGCCTCAATGACACCGACAAGCCTGGCATCACCTGATTCTCTACTTGCCTTCTTTCCTTCTCAGCCTAAAATCTCCTGCATCCCTAAAGATCCAGCCTGAGTGACTCCTCTCATCTGAAGCCTTTTCTTCTGACTTCTCCCTGATTCCACCCTCCCCCAACTCAACACACAGACACCACAGAGCAGAGTCACACCTCTTGACTAATTCTACACCCCCACACTGAGTACCAGCCTTCAGTATTGAATGGCGCCAATCAACTTAATTTTGTAATGAGTGAATACATGAATTAACACACACCATCAACAGTTTACCTGGTTCCCTACCTTCTCACAGATTTTTTTCTTACTGTGATATAATTATTCCCTTAATATCTACCTCTTCCATAAACTGGGAATAGTTTGAGGACAGCAAAGACATCCTAGTTTTCCCAACCTTGGTAAATAATCATAGTCCCCGGCACATGATGTGCCATAATAAATAATAAATAGCCATTGGCACCGCTGCTATCTCATGCTCCTCACTGCGCACCCACGTGAATTCTTTCATCTTCGGAACCATCCCCTCTGGGGTGCTGCAGTAGATTCTGTGAGTGGGGCTTGCTTGGCCTCTGTGCTAAGAGGTCATAAAGCACATGTCCCACTCTCCTTTGGAGGCTGGGATTTCCCTGTGGGTGTGAGTCCAGAATGGTGGGAAGGAGGCAGAGGCCACTTCCTGCCCCTTGGGGGAGCTTCATCTGGCAAGCAGAGGTGGGAGACGGGCGGTCTCTCTGCAGGAGGACTGACATCCCTCTTCAGTAACAGCAGCACGACCTTTCAGTGGCGTGCTCTTGAACTCAACAGCTCCCACGGGGGTGGCTTCAGGACAGCGACTCCCCTGGCAGGGCAGCGCTGTGACAGGGACTCATCCAGCAGGTGTAGACTACCGGCTGCTTCTCCAGCTCTTAACAATTGTGCACACTCACAGGATCCTGTATTAAATCTCCTTCTGCTAAGATATCTAGAGAGGGTTCTCTTTCTTTCCCTTGGCTGAAGAAGGAACTGCTATCTTGAGCCCCACTCTCAAGAATACTAAATATAGGGAGATTAATTTATTTCCCTCGATGTCCCAGTCTATTAAGTAGCAGCGCCAAGACCTGAATCCAAAGGCCCGGTCCCTTTGCTCTGCTTCTCTCAGCAAGAGCACCTAGAGCTGAGTTGGCATCAGAACTCCAGAAGAAAGACTTGGCCCCATTTATCAGTCAGCAACTACTAAAATGTAAAACTGCTTATACGAATTATGTCATATCCACATGATGGAACATTATGCAGACATTAAAAATAATGTTGTATAAAATAATAATAGAATATGATGTACAGCTTTATGTTAATAAATTTGAAAGCCTGGATGAAATAAAAAATTTCTGGGAGCGTATATATCAAAATTCAAACAAGTAATACAGGGGGAAAGATGATCAATAACTTTGAAGAAAATTGCAAGTGTTGCAAAAAGTTGCCACTGAACAAACTACCCAGCCTAGATGGATCCCTGGATGAATTCTTTTACATTTTATAAAGTTACCCTCTTCCAGAGCATAAAGAAGTAAACCTCACCAATAGCTTTCAGAAAAGCCATTGAATTGGAAACCTGGCAAGGGGTGGATATTTGGCTCAGTGTTTAAGCTGCTACCTGCAGTGCCTGTGTCCCTTATCAAAGTGCCTGGTTTGAGTCCTAGCTCATCTGCTTCCAATCTAGTTTCCTGGGTTGAATTCTAGGCTCCTGACTTCAGCTTAGCCCAGCCTTGGCTGCTGTCAGCATTTGGAGAATGAACCAGCAGATGGAAGATCTTTCTCTATCTGCCTTTCAAATTAAAAGAAAACCAATTTTTTTTAACTGACAAAAACATTTTCAAAAAGAATCCAGTAATGCATTAAAGGAGTAATGCATTAGGAAATTTCATTCAAAAAAAAATCAGTGTCAAGAATGTGTTCCTATGAGTCCCCTAAAGGAGCAAACAGAGCATGATCACGGGGAAGCAAAGCAGGGAATCCAAGATCTCTCCCTCTCCCTCTCCCTCTCGCTCTGCCTTTCAAGTAAATGAAAATAAACATTTTTAAATCAGGAAGGAGAAAAGTTGTGCACACCCCTAACTGTTGTACAGCAACAGCTGGAGGCGAATGCAGGCAGACAAGAGGACAAGCACAAGTCTTAGCGATCACTAATCCCTCTACAGCAGGGGCCAGCCAGTGCTGCAGACACCCCTCCAGGAACCAGCACACCACCGACTGAACTCTTAAATGGCCAAAGCGCTCCCATAGACCCTCACCCTCCACCCACACCTGTCATCAGCAGCCTTACAATCCGCCAAGGATGAGACCAAGGACACTGACGCTCCTCTTTCCTTCCCACACTGGTAGCCCAGCCTCCCCACACTACTGCCCCGAGGCCAGGCCCCTCCTGTTTCCCTAGGATGCCAGATAACCCACATGACCCAGCCTGCCCCTTGCAGTAACTCTAGGCTCCTGCCACACCTCCAATGGCTAAGCTCTCAAGCCAGCCAAGCACACGTCCCTGCCCAGCCCTCAAAAGGCCCAGTAGGTTAGCATTTGCCTTACAGAGCAAGGATTCTTTGTAACATAGCAGCTTTCTATGCACAAAATACTTCCTCTGATGAGAACCCCACTGATGGAGGGATACCCGGTAACAGTGGCAGATATATCATGGTCTTGAGGAGGAGTGTCTGACTCTGCTGGGCCCCTCAAAATGCTATAGCTATGGCCACTGCCCACACTTACAGGCTGCCCCACATCCAACTGAGATTTGTTATTGTTCCTTTATTAATATATTTCATATGAATATTATATATTCATATCACATCTCCAAAATGCAAGTGGCTTGTAGTCAACTGCAATAAAAATCACCAAAATTAAATATCAGGTGAGAGCACCAAGTGTCCTGGAAGCCAAGGCAGAAAGCAAGATGCTTGGGGCCAGCGTGGAGGTGCAGCAGGTTAAGCTGCTTCTTGGGATGCCCACACCCTACATCCTGCATCAGTGCCAGTTTGAGTGGCGCCTCCAATCCAGCTTCCTGCTAATGCATCTGGGAAGGCAGCAGAGAATGATCCAAGTATGTGGGTCCCTGCCACCCATGTGGGAGACCAGGATGGAGTTCCCGGCTCCTGGCTTCAGCCTGGCCCAGCCTTCACTGTTGTGGGCATTTGGGGAGTGAACCAGCGGATCAGAAGTGAAGCAGCTAGGACTTGAACTGGCACCCATGTGGGATGCAGGCGTTGCAGGAGATGGCTTTAAGCCACTGTATACAATACGAGTCCCAAATAAGTACATTTTAAAAAAAGAAATAAAACAGAATGATTGGTAGTAACTATAGGCTCTGTCGGCTTCCCCTAAGAAGCAAAGTTCTTCCTGACATTAAATTCCAACACCACACCCCCTCACAAATCTCACAAATCTCCGTGCCCAGAGGCTCTTTCAAGACTGTGCTGTGCAGTTCTTGGCTAAGAATTCTGTGTCAGAAGAAAAAGACTGCTCACGAAGTCCAGTCCTCTTCTTGGGTGATGCTCCTTGGGGAGGGGAGCACTGGCAAGGCGCAAAGACAAAGGCAGAGGGAAGCTGAACAACCAGTGGGGCTTGGCCTGCTGACTTCAGAGGAGGAAGCACAGTGGAGCCCGAGGCAAGGCTCTGCACGGAGCATTCTTCACTCCAGTGATTCATCCACATGGACAGGGGCGTGTCTTCAACCCTGCGTGGAAGCCAGGGAGACACGATGACACAGTTTTGAGACAACGTTCACTTAGCCGTGCCTCGTAGTAGAAAGCAGTGTGTTTCTGTTGCATTACTGATGCAGCACCAAGCTGCGAACTTCTCCAAGCTGGAAATAATTGATGCCACCAATATTCTTTAACAAACTAATCATTGCTCTCCTTTAGAAGTACAAGATATGGAACACTGGTGATTATGAAAAATAACAATGTTCTTAAGAACCCACTGGGCTCAGTGCTGTCTCCAGGAGAGCTAAGGAAACTTTAACCATGTTTAATGATCTTCCCAACTAACATTCTCACCAAGACAGCAGGGCCTGTCACAATCCCTTTAAGACAGAAGTTCTCCATTCAATTATTGTTTATGGCATTGTCTATATTCCCACTAAACTAGGGTCCTTCTGCCTTTTACTTGTCAATTCTATGAAGCACATTGAATCTGATAAAACTAACTTTAAAAAGTTCAAGAAGACATACGTTCTCAAGCACTTTGTTCTCAGAAACATTTTATACTCTTTTGTTTTTCAAGATTTATTTATTTAATTCAAAGTCTGAGTTCCAGAGAGAGAGGGGGAGGGAGAGATCTTCCATCTGCTGGTTCATGCCCCAGATGGCCACAACAGCCAGGGCTGGGCCAGGCCAAAGCTGGGAGCTTCTTCCTGGTCCCCCACATTGGTGGCAGGGGTTCAGGTGTTTGTTTTTCCAGGCCATTTGCAGGGAGCTGGATCAGAAGTATAGCAGCAGCCAGGACACGAACCAGTGTCCATGTGGAATGCTGGTGTTGTAGGCAGCAGCTTTACCAGCTACGCCACAATGCCAGCCCCCACTCTATACTCTTGAAAGATTATTAAGGACACCCAAAAGAGCTTTTGTGATAATGTAGTACAAGTATTGCTACTTGCCATATTAGAAATTAAAATGAAAAAGTTACTAATCTCATAATAAACATTAAAGATTTTTATAAAATGTGACAATATTTTTTTCAACTTTTATTTAATAAATATAAATTTCCAAAGTACAACTTTTGGATTATAGTGGCTTTTTCCCCCCTCATAACCTCCCTCCCATCTGCAACCATCCCATCTCCCACTCCCTCTCCCATCCCATTCTTCATCAAGATTCATTTTCAATTATCTTTATATACAGAAGATCAACTGAGTATATACTAAGCAAAGATTTCAACAGTTTGCACACACACAAAGTATAAAGTACTGTTTGAGTAGTAGTTTTATCGTTAATTTGCATAGTCCAACACATAAAGGACAGAGATCCTACATGGAGAGTAGGTGCACAGTGACTCCCATTGTTGGTTTAACAAATGACACTCTTATTTATGACGTCAGTAATCACCAGAGGCTCTTGTAATGAGCTGCCAAGGCTATGGAAGCCTCTTGAGTTCACAAGGCCATAGTCAAAGTGGAAGCTGTCTCCTCCCTTCAGAGAAAGGTACCTCCTTCTTTGATGGCCCTGTTCTTTCCGTTGGGATCTCACAGAGATCTTTCATTTAGGTGTTGTTGGTTGGTTTGTTGTTGTTGTTGTTTTTTTTTTTTTTTTTTTTTTTTTTTTTGCCACAGTGTCTTGGCTTTTCATGCCTGATAAACTCTCATGGGTTTTTTAGCCAGATCCAAATGTCTTAAGGGACATTGAGGCCAGAGTGCTGTTTGGGACATCTGCCATTCTATGAGTCTGCTGTGTATCCCGCTTCCCATGTTGGATCATTCTCTTGTTTTTAATTCTATCAGTTAATATTAGCAGACACTAGTCTTGTTTATGTGATCCCTTTGACTCTTAATCCTATCATTATGATCAAATATGAACTGAAACTGATCACTTGGACTAGTGAGATGGCATTGGCATAGGCCACTTGGATGGGATTGAATTGGAATCCCCTGGCACGTTTCTAACTCTACCATTTGGGGCAAGTCCGATTGAGCATGTGCCAAACTGTACATCTCCTCCCTCTTATTCCCACTCTTATATTTAATGGGGATCGCTTCTCAGTTAAATTTAAACATCTAAGAATAATTGTGTGTTAATTAAAGAGTTCAACCAATGGTATTAAGTAGAACAAAAAAAAACCTAAAAGGAATAAAATAGTAAGCTGTTCCTCCACAGTCAGGACAAGGGCTGATCAAGTCATCGTTTCTCACAGTGTCAGTTTCACTTCTACGGGTTTCCTTTTAGGTGCTCAGTTAGTTGTCACTGATCAGGGAGAACATATGATATTTGTCCCTCTGGGACTGGCTTATTTCACACTGTATGATGTTTTCCAGATTCCTCCATTTTGATGCAAATGACCGGATTTCATTTTTTTTTACTGCTGTATAGTATTCTATAGAGTACATGTCCCATAATTTCTTTATCCAGTCTTCTGTTGATGGGCATTTAGGTTGATTCCAGGTCTTAGCTATTGTGAATTGAGCTGCAATAAACATTGAGGTGCAGACAGCTCTTTTATTTGCCAATTTAATTTCCTTTGGGTAAATTCTAAGGAGTGGGATGACTGGATCAAGTGGTAGGGCTATATTCAGGTTTCTGAGGAATTTCCAAACTGTCTTCCATAGTGGCTTAACCAGTTTGCATTCCCACCAACAGTAGGTTAGTGTCTCTTTTTCCCCACATCCTCTCCAGCATCTATCGTTGGTAGATTTCTGAATGTGAGCCATTCTAACCAGGGTGAGGTGAAACCTCATTGTGGTTTTGATTTGCATTTCCCTGATTGCTAGTAATCTTGAACATTTTTTCATGTGTCTGTTGGCCATTTGGATTTCCTCTTTTGAAAAATATCTATTTAGGTCCTTGGCCCATCTCTTAAGTGGGATGTTTGTTTTGTTGTGTTAGAGTTTCTTGATCTCTTTGTAGATTCTTGTTATTAATCTTTATTCGGTTGCATAATTTGCAAATATTTTTTCCCATTCTGTCGGTTGTCTCTTCACTTTCCTGACTGTTTCTTTTGCAGTACAGCAGTTTCTCAATTTGGTGTAATCCCAATTGTTAATTTTGGCTTTGACTGCCTGTGCCTCTGGGGTTTTTTCCAAAAAATTTTTGCCTGTGTCTGTATCTTGCAGGGTTTCTCCAATGTTCTCTAATAATTTGATGGTGTTGGGTCATAGATTTAGATCTTTAATCCATGATTGAGTGGATTTTTGGGTAAGGTGTAAGGTAGGGGTCTTGCTTCATGCTTCTGCATGTGGAGATCCAGTTTTCCCAGCACCATTTGATGAAGAGACTGTCCTTGCTCCAGGAATTGGTTTTAGATCCTTGATCAAATAGAAGTTGGCTGTAGATGTTTGGATTGATTTCTGGTGTTTCTATTCTGTTCCATTGGTCTATCTATCTGTTTCTGTACCAGTACCATGCTGTCTTGATTATAACTGCCATGTAGTATGTCTTGAAATCTGGTATTGATTCCTCTGGCTTTGTTTTTGTTGTACAAGATTGCTTTAGCTATTCGAGGTCTCCTGTGCCTCCATATGAATTTCAGCATCATTTTTTCCAGATCTGAGAAGAATGTCTTTGGTATTTTGATTGGTATCGCATTGAATCTATAAATTGCTTTTGGGAGAATGGACATTTTGAAGATATTGATTCTTCCAATCCATGAGCGTGGAAGATGTTTCCATTTTTTGGTATCCTCTATTTCTTTCTTTAAGATTTTGTAATTCTCATCATAGAGATTTTTAACGTCCTTGGTTAAGTTGATTCCAAGGTATCTGATTGATTTGTAGCTATTGTGAATGGGATTAGCAGTTCTTTCTCAGCTGTAGCATTGCCTCTGTTTACAAAGGCTGTTGATTTTTGTGCATTGATTTTATATCCTGCTACTTTGCCAAACTCTTCTATGAGTTCCAATAGTCTCTTAGTAGAGTTCTTTGGATCCCCTAAATAAAGAACCATATCATCTGCAAAAAGGGATAGTTTGACTTCTTCCTTCCCAATTGGTATCCCTTTAATTTCTTTTTCTTGCCTAATGGCTCTGGCTAAAACTTCCAGTACTATATTGAATAGCAATGGTGAGAGTGGGCATCCCTGTCTGGTACTAGATCTCAGTGGAAATGCTTCCAACTTTTCCCTATTAAATAGGATGCTGGCCATGGATTTTTCATAATTGCCTTGATTGTGTTGTGGAATGTTCCTTTCTATACCCAATTTGCTTAGAGTTTCATCATGAAAGGGTGTTGTATTTTATAAATGCTTTCTCTGCATCAATTGAGATGATCTTATGGTTTTTCTTCTGCAGTTTGTTAATGTGGTGTATCACGTTGATTGATTTGTGAATGTTGAACCATCCTGCATACCAGCGATAAATCCCACTTGGTCTGGGTGGATGATCTTTCTGATGTGTTGTTGCATTCTATTGGCCAGAATTTTATTGAGGATTTTTGGGTCTATGTTCATCAGGGAAATTGGTCTGTAATTCTCTATCAATGCTGCATCTCTTTCAGGTTTAGGAATTAATGTGATGCTGGCTTCATAGAAAGAATTTAGGAGGGTTCCCTCTCTTTCAATTGTTTTGAATAGTTTGAGGAGAATTACAGTCAGTTCTTCTTTAAATGTCTGGTAGAATTCAGCAGTGTAGCCATCTGGTCCTGGGCTTTTCTTTGTTGGGAGGGCCTTTATTACTGATTTAATTTCTGTCTTAGCTATGGGTCTGTTTTGGTTTTCTATGTCTTTATGGTTCAATTTAGGTAGGTTGCATGTGTTCAGGAATCTCTCTGATAAATTTCCCAGTTTGCTGGCATACAACTCTTTGTAGTAATTTCTGATGACTCTCTTTATTTCTGTGGTGTCTGTTGTTACATTTCCTTTTTCATCTCTGATTTTATTGATTTGGGTCTTCTCTCCTTTTTTTAGTTAGTTGGGCCAATGGTGTGTCAATTTTATTTATTTTCTCAAAAAAACAGTTCTTCACTTTGTTGATCTTTTGTAATTTTTTTGGATTCAATTCTGTTGATTTCTTCTCTAATTTTAATTATTTCTCTTCTCCTACTAGTTTTGGGTAAGTTTTGCTGCAGTTTTTCTAGATCCTTGAGATGCACTGATAGCTCATTTATTTGGTGCCTTTCCAATTTCTTGATGTAGGCACCTATTGTTATAAACTTTCCTCTTTGCACTGCTTTTGTTATATCCCATAAGTTTTGATATGCTGTGTTGTTATCTTCATTTGCTTCCGGAAAGTTTCTGATTTCTCTTTTGATTTCTTCTATGACTCACTGTTCATTCAGGAGCATGTTGTTCAGTCTCCATGTGTTTGCATATGCTCTAGGGATTCCTGAGTTGATCATTTCCAGCTTCATTCCATTGTGATTTGGGAAGATGCATTGTATTATTTTGATTCTTTTGAATTTGCTGAGACTTGCTTTATGGCCTAGGATGTGGTCAATCCTAGAGTAAGTTGCATGTACTGCTGAGAAAAATGTGTTTTCTTCAAGTGTAGGATGAAAACTTCTATAGATATCTGTTAGATCTATTTGGTCTATAGTGTCGATTAAATCTGCTATTTCCTTATTGATCTTCTGTCTGGTTGATCTGTCCGTTGCTGAAAGTGGAGTACTGAAGTCCCCCAATACTATTGTATTGGAGTCTAAGTCTCCCTTTAAGTCCCTTGACATATCTTTTAAATAACCCGGTGCCCTGTAATTAGGTGTATATATGTTTATACTAGTTACATCTTCCTGTTGAATTGATCCCTTAATTATTATATAGTGCCCCTCTTTGTCTCTCTTAACAGTTTTTGTGTTAAAGTTTATTTTGTCTGATATTAAGATGGCTATGCCAGCTCTTTTTTGGTTTCTGTTGGCATGGAATATCTTTTTCCAACCTTTCACTTTCAGTCTGCATGCACCTTTGTTGGAGAGATGTGTTTCTTGTAAGCAGCAAATAGATGGGTTTTGTTTTTTAATACATTCAGCCAGCCTGTATCTTTTAACTGGAGATTTGAAGCCATTTACATTCAATGTGACTATTGATAAGTAGTGACTTTGCCCTGCCATTTTTCCAAAGATATTTCTAATATTTAGTTTGAACTTCCTGTGATCTTTTACTGAGAGATTTTCTTCCTTTACCTTCTTTCATATTGATGACTGTGTTTCTGTGTTTCTGTGTGCAATACATCTTTAAGCATCTTTTGCAGGGCTGGACGAGTGGTGACAAATTCTTTCAATTTCTATTTGCTATGAAGGTCTTCATTTCACCTTCATTCACAGATGAGAGCTTTGCAGGATATAATATTCTGGGCTGCCAGTCCTTTTTCTCTTAGTACTTGGGCTATATCTCACCATTCCCTCCTAGCCTGTAGGGTTTCTGATGAGAAGTCTGCTGTGAGTCTAATTGGAGATCCTCAGAGAGTAATCTGGCGTTTCTCTCTTGCACATTTTAGAATCTTTTATGTTTCACTGTGGTTAGTTTGATTACAATGTTTCATGGTGAGAATATCTTCTGGTCATGTTTATTGGGAGTTCTGTGTGCTTCCTGTGCTTGGATGTCTCTTTCTTTCTCCAAACCCAGAAAGTTTTCTGCTAGTATTTCACTAAAAAGACCTTCTAATCCTTTCTCTCCATGCCTTCAGGAACTCCTAGAACCTGAATGTTGGGGTTTTTAATAGTATCCTATAGATTCCCAACAATATTTTTTAGATTTCTAATTTCTTCTTCTTTTCTTTGGTTTGACTGTATACTCTCCTGTGCTCTGTCTTCTAAGTCTGATATTCTCTCTTCTGCCTCACTGATTTGAATTCTTCATTTTGATTTCTTTCAATATCTCAATTTCATGTTCTATTAAATTCATCATTTCATTTTGATTCCTCCTTAAGATTTCATTTTCACAAGAGAGATTTTCTGTCATGTCCTGCATGGATTTCAGTAGCTCATGCATTTGTTTTTGGTTACTTCTAAATACTCTTATCATAAATGTTTTCAGTTCCATTTCTTGCATTTCTTCTATCTCATCATCTTCATAATCTTGTACTGGAGTGTCATGTTCTTTTGGGAGCATCATATTGTCCTCCTTGTTCTTGTTTCCTCAGTTTTTGCATTTGTTGTTTGGCATTGTGGAGATATTCTTTGGTTTCTTCTGTGTTTTTTTTTTTCTGTGGTGGCTTTTAGTGTTATACTGTGACTCTAGATTAAGTGGACTGTCTGCTTTTGGTGAATCTCTAGAGGCTTGTGGTGGGGGTGGCCAGAGAGCTCTGTCCAGTTCTTCAGGGTTTGGCATGGTAAAATCTTCTCTCCCTCTCTCTTTTTTTTTTTTTAAATCAGAAGGGAAGTAATTCTGCTCAGCTCAGCTCTTCTCCTTGATGGTGATCAGAGCCTGAGCGCTAGCCCCAGTGGGTATAATATTCCTCTGCTCTGTCCCAAGGACCTCACAAAGGATCTGTGCAGTCCTCAGTGTAAGCTCAGATTCCCCTGCAATGTCTCTCACCGGGTAGCCAAAGCCGCCCGAATTTGTGGCGTCTCCCATGAGACTACTCACGTCTTAGCCACACCATGAGTTCTCCCACACACCCTCAGTTGTTGTTTTTTTTTTTTTCCACAGTCCTGGTTCATAAGCTCCACACATTCACTGGGTCTTAGTCTCCTGTTATTGCTCCCCACCAGAGTCAGGTTTTTCTGCTTGGCTGAGGACAGACACAGCCCTGAGCTAGTGCAGCAGTTACATATGCCCAAAATGGCGCCTGCTCTATTGTCTTGCATGCCTTTGTAAGGTGAGTGGAGAAAGAGAATCCTGTTCATATCATCCCTTTTTTCTCCCCTCTAGTTAGGCTGGTGTACTTTCCCCCATGGGGCTTCAAGCCTCATTCCATCTAGGTTCTTCCTGCCGCTTTTCCACCAGTGTCTCGGGCTACTGCGGTTTCGCCTCACCTCCCTTTCCAGTGCTGGTGCAAAGACTCTCGGAAGCTGGGGTCCCGAGCCATGGGCACCCGTGCCCTCCACATAGATTCACAATGTCCTTCTAATTCTGGAAGAGTTTCCTCTGCCGTTTTTCCCCTAACTCTTCCCTGAGACTACACTATCTCTACTTTTATTAAACTATCTTTTCCTGGACTATCAGTGAGCTCCCTCCCTATTCCGTCATCTTGGAACCTCTCTCGGCAATATTTTCTAAAACAAAAACATTAGCCATTAGGTATACCTGGATTTGACTTGGCTCCTGACTCCAGCTTCCTACTAATGCAGATCCTGGGAGACAGCGGTGATGGCTCAAATTATTGGGTTGCTGACATCAAGGTGGGAGTCTTGGATTGAGCTCTCAGTTCCCAGCTTCAGCCCCGGCCCCAGCCCAACTCTTAGCCATTGCAGGCATTCTGTGAGTGAATCAGAGATCGGGAGAGGGGTTTGTGTGTGTGTGTGTGTGTGTGTGTGTGTGTGTTTATCTCCCTCCCCTTCTCTCACTCTTCTTTCTCTGTACATGCATGCACATGTACCTCTCTATTTATCAAATAAACTAAAAAAAAAACAGTAATGAGAAGAGTGATTTTACATTTTGGGAATCTCTTTAATGTCTGATTTCATAGAAGATAACTCTCACTTCAGCTTTTGTGTTCAACCTGTTCTGATATCACATCTGGAAAACCCCCCTGTATATTCATGAGAGAATGAGAATGAAAAGGCTGATGACATGGTAGTAGTAGTAGTAAAATCATTTTGACCTCAAAGACCCACTGAAAGTATCTTAGGGATGACTGAAGTTCCACAATGCACTTCGAGGATGGCTGAGTTTGACTCTCGGAAAAATTATGTTGAGTTTATTATCTAGAGAAGATAGCACTGGCATTAGGAAGTAAAAGAACTTCATTTTAGATATTAAACAGAAATAGAAGGCACTGTCTACTTTCAGGGGCTTGTAACAAACTTTGCAGTAAGGTAGTCTGGTATATTGCATTGCTGTTCAAAATAATCGCTGCCTCTTATACCAGCCTGCTCCTCTGGGCTCTGTCCATGGACTCTGTCTATGGGAAAAATATGTGTTGTGTCCATGCTTGGCCAACAGAGCCAGTGGGGCTAGTGAGGTGGGAGTGGAGTTGACAAATGCTGCTCCCACACAGAAGGCTTCAGAGCCACTGCATGGTTCCTGCATCTCCTCCTCCTCTCCGGTGAGACCCTCAATGTCCCAGAAAGCTGCTTCTTTGGCCTGGGTCCCAAAATGAAGGGAAGGAGGGGCAGAGTAGTAGTCAGTCCAGGAAGTATGTGTAACAAATAGGAATTCACTAAGATTCATGCATCTGTTTGTCACTGCAGCAAAACTTAGTCCATGCTGATGCAGGTGGGATCACGTGATTGTTTTTAGCCCTTAAACATTAAGAAAAATGTAATTCCCACCTGTTAAAGAACATAAAGGGATGATCTATGTCAGTGTCCACAACTGCTTAAGCCAGTATCTCATTAACAGTAATAAACATTATGGAGCCAGGCCCTGTGCTTTTCAACACACTGAGAATTCAGAGATGAGTAAGACATGGTCTCAGCATGGAAGGAGGTGGTAGGAAACTTGGGCTTGGACCTTAGACCTAGCCTGAAGCCTGGTTCTGCTACCCATAACTGTTGAGCTCTGCTAAGAGTCCCTGAACTGCATTAGCACATCTGTAAATTGGGGACAATTCTCCTAAACAGACGATCGTGAGAATTCAATGAAAATGATCATGCACAGTACAGTACATGGCCTGGCACAGTGCACCCTGCACAGCCTCCTTTCTCTCCCCACTCTCCACCCCCAAATCCCAAGTGAGAGTCCTGGGATTCTAAGCGTGGCTCTACCTAGTGAGTTTCTCAGTTACTTTTATAAAATGTACTCTTTCCAAAAATAAAAATGTTTGTACACACATGTATTCATTTATCCTATCACTCAACAAACATTTAAGATTGTTATACCTCTTTTACAAATGGAACATGCAGTGAGAGACTGATTAACTTCCCAAGGTCACAAATCAGTACTTCTGAGGGGTCATAGAAAATGCTTATTATGAAAAACCATACATGGATTATTATTATTATTATTACACCAAAATAAACTTAGCTCTTTCAATTTTTCTTTAAATTTTTGGGTTAACATGTAGTACTTGCACATTTTAAGTACTACATACAACATTTCAATACATGCATACATAGGAGACCTGGATGAAGTTGCCAGCTCCTAGCTTCAACCCCAGCCATTACAGGCATTCAGGGAGTGAACCAGCAGTTAAGAACTCTCTCTCTCTGCCTCTCAAATAAAATATTTTAAATTAAACTTATATTTTAATTCCATTTTTTGTGAAAGTACCATATATATATGAAGCACTTCATATATATATGAAGTATGTATATGTGTATATACTTCATTCTTTTTAATTTTTAAAGATTTATTTATTTACTTGAAAATCAGAGTTACACAGAGAGAGAAGGAGAGGTAGAGAGAGAGAGAGGTCTTCCATCCTCTAGTTCGCTCCCCAGATGGCCGCAATGGCTTTAGCTGTGCCAATCTAAAGCCAGGAGCCAGGAGCTTCCTCCAGGTCTCCCACATGAGTGCAGGGGCTCAAGGACTTGGGCCATCTTCTGCTTTCCCAGGCCACAGCAGAAGTGGAGCAGCCAGGACTTGAACCAGCGCCCATATGGGATGCCAGCACTGCAGGTGGCGGCTTTACCCACTACGCCACAGTGCCAGTCCCATATTTCATTCTTTTAAATGAATTTAAAAGAATATTCAACAGCACTGATATGTAATCTAGTGGATATGAATGCTATTGATACATATATGTATATAGGTATATGGTATATAATTTGATTAACTGTTCTCTTTTTGATGGACACTTTCAAGTTGTGTTTCTGTTTTTACCATCACAAACAAGAAACATCCTCACACTTTCACATACATGTGTGACTGCATTGAGAGAGTAACTCCCTGGAATTGGATTGCTAGGTCAAAGAGCACAGCAATTCAAATTCTGGTAGATACCGTGCAATTTGCCTTCCAGAAAGCCTCTGCCACCTTACACTCCCGCCCTGAGGGTGTGAACAAGCCTTTTCTCCGGAGCCTCATCCACCCACCCCCGTGACCTCCCACAGCACGCGGCCCTGGATCAGGGTTTTCCAAGCCAAGTGCCGGAGAGAAGTCTTGCCGGGCACTGTCTTGGAGAGGGGCTTTGCAGAGAGCACTCACGGTGGTTTTCGTTTGTTTGGTTGGTTTGTCCCTGGTGGGTTAGTATCTTCTTTCTCTGCTTTCCCATGCAGTGCATTTGGGGAGGTTGGCTGGAAATAGGCCTTGTTCTGCTCTGAATTACACAAGAATAATTCTTCTCTCTGAAACGTAACTTGTATATCGATCCAGAAACATTGCAGAAGTACAGCTTTTTCATTGATTACTTGATAATGGGTCATTTCATTTTTATCTACCCTGACTTCTCTAACTCAGCGTTAAAAAAAAAAAAAAAAAGCCAGGTAACCCTGAGCACATAAATCCTCTCCAGGGAAAGGGTTTTGCCTGCCAGTTCACGTTAGCTAGAAAGTGCGCCCTCTGAGCCACTCAGAACAATTCATTCCAGGGAGGGCTTTTCCACCCCACCAGAGCCTTGTTTAATATCTGGACAGGAAACTAAAGGAGCACTTAGATTAAAGCCAACAGTATCTCGTGTTTTCAGGGAATGAGGCAAAAGCAGATCAGAATCATTTCTCAGTGGAGTGAGCCCACACTGACAAGAGCACTTGCAATCGCTTCCCTTGTGTGTTCTTAGCCAATTTACAACTATACTCGTTGAATTAATAACCATCAGCTGGGATTCACGAAGGCCTGCTACTCAGGGCTCCACCCCGGGTGCTGGCTTGATATTTAAATGTTAATTGCCAGTAACTGGGTGACAGTAAGGATAGACGTCACCAGAAATAGATTCAATCTGCTTACCCGGGTACAGACCACATCCTAGCCAAGGTAGCACCCATGCCACAGAGATACAAAACCAAGAGAAATGGGGGTAACCAGCCTTTGGAAGAGAAGGGAAAGCTAGAAACAATGGAGTCCTACAACTATTTGTTGGGTTAAAGGACAAATCCTTACACATTGTGTGTGTGTGGGGGGGGGTATTTGCTTATTTTACCAAATTGTCTGCCAGGCCCAAACTGCAGAAACAAAGAACCCCCAAATCTTATGACTGAGAATTACAGAGGTTTATTACACCCTACTGGCCGGCCGTCTTGGGCTGGGAGGGTGTCACTCCAGGCTGCAGGCTGATGGAGCAGCCAATCACATTTCAGAGGGAACAGCAGTGCCCTGGAGAATCCTGCATCAACAATGAAATGTTCTAGCACGGAAGTATAAACAGCCCTAATGACCACCGCAGAGACATTGCTTAACATAGGTCTGGCTTTCAATCCTTTCTCTGCTTCTCACTAACCGTGTGACCTTGAATGCATCATGACAACTCTTACAGACTCAGTCTGATCTGAAAATGGGAATAATACTATCTACTCATTATGTTGCTATAGAGAATAAATGAGATAATAAACATACAAAACCTAGTGTAACACTAGAAGCTCAATAAACACTACGACTGGGGTTTTACTACCTTAAAAGACTTCCACAGCACCCAGAGGCTTAGGATAGATGCTTTTGCTCACTTATGCCACAATGCACAAAAAAATCTCGAAAATATATATGAAGTCATAATGCAGCCATGTCTCAAGGTTCTCACGGCCATACTGTGGTTTCTAAAAGTTCTGCTTTGCACATGGGGAAAGGGAACATGAACGTGCTTAAAGAATTAACCCAAGTGTGTTCCATAGTCAAAACGGTGCTCCATCCAAGTCTGTGTCCCCTGCCTTCTGCTTCAGTCCTCCTTCCTACTGCTACACTCCTCCTTTTGTGGCTTGAGAGGTGGAGAAACAAAATACTGTGCCTCAGCACAGCATTTTCAGCAGCAAGCACTGAGACAAGGATCACATAAATTAAAAGGCTATTGCCATAATTCACATGCAATGATCACTGTACATTACTGTTTCGTTGAAAACTATGGAAAATTGTAGAAACCAGGATTACAATTATAATAGCTATAATAATGGCCAGCATTCATGGGAATTTACCCTGTGCCACTTAATATTCTATAAACCTTTCACGGATGATCCCATTTAACATCAACCCTAGGAGGTAGGTACTAGGGTTTGCATGTGGTCTCTCCACACCAAACTTATGCTGAGGCTTGGTCCTCAATGCACTGAGATGTGGTGGGACCACTAGGAAGTAATTGGGTCACAGGTGCTTCACCTCCATCAAGGGATTAATGTAGTGCACCGTGATGACATTTCACTTTCCCTAACACTAGACAGTTAATCAGGAAATAGGTTATTGGGCATGTAAAGAAAGACCAAATGAGAAAGCACAATTAGCTTAGTGGTGATAACTCCAATTAAAATGCCTGCATCCTATAGCAGAGTGCCTGGATTCAACTTCCTACTATTGCAGGCCCTGGGAAGCAGTGCTGATGGCTCAAGTGATTGGATTCCTACCATCCACATGAAAGACCTGGACTGAATTCCTGACTTCCAGCTCTGGCCCTGGCCTGGTCCCAGTTGTTGCAGGCATTTGGGGATGAAATAGTAAACAGAAGTTCTCTTCCCTTCTGTTCTCGCCCTCTCAAAAAAAAAAAAAAAAAAGGCAAAATAATAGAACACAGTGAATGTGATCTATTGATAGTTATTGAACCAATGAATGGCAAATTCATCATCACTGATTAAAGAAAACCCTAATCAATGATAGTCAACACCCACTTCATAAATGAAGTTCATTACTTCATGTTTTTCAGCCCTTTAACACATGATATGAATGCCAGCTTCTGCATTCATATTGAACCTCATTGCACCACTGCCTTTTTATATACCAAGTAAAACAGTTAATAGTGTTTTCAGAGAATTGCCATAGTAGGAAGGCAAGAGAGGGGACTCATGCCCAACTCCAGGGAGAGGGTGAACTACCCTGGAGGGAGTAGGTGGGCTCCATCAGAACTGACAGGTAAGAATGCAGTACAGTGGGATCAATAAATTGAAGAGAGAATTCAATGAATATCATTTTAATACCTCTAGAAAATTTTAAATTCCCATTTTTATGATGTTTTCAGGTAGGACCACATGGTTTACACTAACCCCAAGATATCACAATTAACACAAGATCAGATACAACAAATCCCCCTCCAGATGAAGACAACAGCAATTAATGAGAGTCCCTGGGAGCTTTTAAATGCATGCCAACTAGCCATCACTCAGGCATGCACTAACAGAACTTGCTGATGTGGATTTGTTCTGAGAGGAGGAGTGTGGTGGGGGCAAGAGGCACAGAGTCACCACACAGACCCCAGGAGTCAGGTGAAAGCAGGCCAGAGGCAAGCAGCCTGCAGACTCATTTATTTCAGTTGGTACAGCAGCTTAAATAGCATGGCCTTCTCATTCCACCACATTTAAATGCCAAGATGGCCGCTGACAACAGAGCCTAACTGGCAACAGGCTGTGATTGGTTAGGGCATAGACTGCCCCTTGACTGGATTGGCTGCCTTGGCTATTTAAGCTGCTGTACCAACTGAAATAAATGAGTCTGCAGGCTGCTCGCCTCTGGCCTGCTTTCACCTGGCTCCAAGGGTTTGTGTGGTGACTCCACGCCTCTTGCCCCTACCACGCTCCTCCTCTCAGAACGAATCCACCTCAACAAGAACTTATTGAGTTCTCCTCCCGATATCTCAGAAATAGAGGTAATTGATTAGGATCTGATACATTAGACTAAGCCCATATGCTACTTCCAAGTCTTTGTTGGCTTCTTTCACATGAAGAGGTTGAAACTAACAAATGCTGTGATCACAGAGAATCACTGATGAGAGGAGGCTTCAGGGTAATAGCTGTTGGCCAACATAGGTTAGAGTAGCAGTAGTCTATTGCTATAACAGTAGTCTAAGTGCCTGAGGCAGGTACTTTGCAAAGAAGAGAGCTTTGTTAACTCGCCCTTTTGAGGGCTGGAAGTCCAAGATCTGGCAGTCCTATCTGTTGGGCCTCAGGTGAGGGTCCCCTTGGCTACATCACATCCTGGCAGATGGCATCACAGTGGGAGCACATATGACAAGGAGAGATCACACGGCAAGATAAGAAGCCAAAGTCCCAGGAATGAGCCAGTCTTGCTCTCAGAACAACTCACTCTCATGAGAACTGGCTCACAGAGGAACACCAGCATTCATCCCTCCCAAGGGCAACCCACCCAAGGACCTAATTACCTTGCGCTAAACCAACCTCTTAAAGACTCTCCCTCTCACACCACAAACTGGAGACCAAGCTTCCAACACACAGATGTTTGGAGACAAACTCATACCATGTCTAGACCATAGCAATCAGAATCCTATAAAGGACCTCATCCATCAACAATCTTCAGCTCAATCTGTCTTCTCTGCATCTCCTTAGCTGTGCTGATTGAGAAAGACTCACGCCCAGCACAGTTGATAAAGGATCCATGGGATCTACTACCAATGGGAATCAGAAACAGATGAGGTTTGAGAATCCATGCTGGGAAGCAGAGGTCAATCCAAATTCATAAGGCTTAAGACAACTAAGAAACAGTCACCCAAATCATGAATTTGTTATCAACAACCTTCAAGTCAACCAGAACAGACCAGCTGCACTGAATAAAGAGAAGATCAAGATATCAGTGAGAGAGGGAAGCCCTTTGGCTTTTGGACTGTCAAGGAGCCTGGATTCAGAAATGATGGAAGAATCTCTCCCTCTTGGGCCCTAGGCAGATCTGTGGCTTCCTGGACATCTTCCTCACACACTTGTGTTCTGGGCTAACTCAGAGAGGCTGTGGTAGAAATGGGTGTCAATACCACCACCACCACCATACAAATACCCACATGCCAGGTACACAACCTACATTGTTACTTCCCTCTGGGCAGAAATTCACTGTTAAATGGGCTGGTAGAGAGGCCATAACATCTGGACCACTAATATCTGAAAGTGCTTTTGTCAAACCAGTATATCTTGATCTTGTCAATACATACCAAAATTCGGCAGCTCACTCTGCCTGCTGACATGGTAGTGTTTCACTGTCCTGCCAAGTGCTGGGGTTAACAGAGGGACTAACAAAAGAGAAAAAGGGAGAAAAACAAGGTTCAGGGGGTGGCCACACTCAGGGCTTCCACTTTATCTGTTGAATACATCACGAACATGATTTTTCACTGGAGGAGGGCTCTGGTGTTTTGTTTTGTTTTGTTTTGTTTTGTTTTGAACAGGCATAGTGGACAGTGAGAAAGAGACAGAGAGAAAGGTCTTCCTTTGCCGTTGGTTCACCCTCCAATGGCTGCCACGGCTGGCGCGCTGCAGCCGGTGCACTGCTCTGATCCGAAGCCAGGAGCCAGGTGCTTCTCCTGGTCTCCCATGGGGTGCAGGGCCCAAGCACTTGGGCCATCCTCCACTGCACTCCCAGGCCACAGCAGAGAGCTGGCCTGGAAGAGGGGCAACCGGGACAGAATCTGGCGCCCCGACTGGGACTAGAACCCGGTGTGCCAGCGCCGCAAGGTGGAGGATTAGCCTATTGAGACGCAGCGCCGGCCAAGGGCTCTGGTTCTTTAAACACTTTTTAAAACCACTATTCTAGGAGGCACCCAGATTATCAGAAAAATAAAATTAGCATTTAGAGTGCCTCAGCACAGAGAGGGAACGAGGTCTACCGAAATACCCTAGGTTTACAGACTAAGGTGTTTTCCTTTCTTGACCTTGAACTGTAGTTACCACTCAGCATGGCACAAAGACCAGCACCCCTGGTGCTGCAGTAGCCTACCAAGGCCCTTACTCCATTAACCTACAAAAAAGCCAAGTAGGGGAGGGAGAAGAGAGAGGAGCAAAACATGTAGAGAAACAGCAGAACTACACCACATCGAAGCACTAAGCTGTCACCTTGCTCCACGGGAATTTACCCAGCCTTCTTTAAAGGGAGGGTCTGGCTGGTCTAGTTTCAGGTTTGTGCAGACAGGAGGAAAGTCAGGAGACAAAAGCAGCTGCGAGGCCGCGTCTGCTCTCAGAGGCCCTGCAGTAAAAACCTACCAACCCACAGTGCCGCCGAGTCTCCTGAGACAGGGAAGCCAGACCTCTCGCGGAGGAGTCTACAGTCCGTGCTGCAAGCAGCTCGCACCAAACAGCAGTCAGACATCCTGGCACCGAAGATACGACCAGACCAACCGAATGCCGGACACATGTCCCTGCTTATAGCTCTGCCCGCCCTAAGACCCCTTAGCAGAAAGTCTTAGACTCCAAATGCACCCCTCTGTGTCATCCTGGTCGTCACCGTGACACACACAGCCAACACAGGTGGCCGGTGTTCAGCCATTAGCCACAAACGGGTGCCCAACGTGGAAGAGCAGGAAGATCTTCCCAGAAGAATCCAGACTCCGGGATCTAGAGGGGATCCTCCTGTCTCCTGGGGGCCAAAAGGACAGGGAGACTCACAAGCCAGAGAGGCGAATGGTGGGGTTGACGGCTGAAGGAGAAAGAGATCCAAGGCTCGGGCAATGGGCTCTCGGAACTCTTGGCCTGATTCTGGCCCCTGGACCACCGCAGTTCTCCTGTGCACAATCTAGCACTTCGTCTCCCTCCTCACCTTCACCCAACGTCGCTGCCTCTCATCACGCCGTATGTTCTTCCATGAGCAAGCTCCCTCCAGAGCGGGCCTGGGCGACCACTTCTTCTGAGCTCATTGCCCCTGCACCCTATGCCCAGACGGGGCTTCTTTGAAGACCCCAGGAAGGGCACCTTTTCCTGTAATAAGGAGTGACTCAGCTTAAAGAGCGTGGCCCCCACAGTGCACCTGCATGCCCCAGAGCTGTCTCCCTGGAGACTTTGAGGAGAAAAAGGACAGCACGGTGCAGACTGTGCAGTGCGGAGGGGCTTGCCCTGCCTCTCCATGCACTTTCTCCATCTTCCCTCCAATCTGACCCAGCCCAGGGGACGCTCCTCCTCCTTCTTTCACAGGGGTGTGGCTGGGGCAGCCCCTCACAGTGGACTTGGCAGAAAGAGCCAGCCTCTCTGCTTGGGAGTTTCCACCCTGACAGCTACCCGAGAACTTGGGGACAAAAGTTCTAAAAGACTTACGCTGCATTTTTAGAGAACTGATAGCCCGTAGAATCTTAGGCGATATCACCATTGTACCAGAGCCGATAGAAAGGGTGAGCAAATGTGCCTCCACTGACCCTCGGCTTCTCACGGTGCACCGATGGCCACAGCACTCACCAGGAAGGGGGCTGTCGTCAGAGGAAACCAGGACATCACACACTCAGCATTTTCTTAATCCAGGGAAAGAAAATGTCCAGCTCTTATGTCCCTGCAGGTTGACAAGATGCTCAGCTGTCTGGAATTCATCCGTGAAGCATTCCACTGGAATGTGGCCGCCACATCAGAGCAAGGGGCCTCATTCAGAGAGATCAGAATGAAAAGGTATGGCTTGAAGCTTTCTAATACCACCCCCCCGCCCCATTCACAACAGAGTCCTCGAGGAGTGAGCCACCATCCCCCGTATTAGTAAGGAAAGACACAGGCTCAGCCAGAGGAATTGGGATCATCTCAGTACAACACGTGAATGCCAAGGGCAGCCCTCCCAGGGCACAGACAGAAGAGACGGGGCCGGCAAGGCAAAAGAGGCAAGTCACAAGAAAGTGAAAGTTGGCGGCCAATGTCATGCACCCCTGGTGATCGGGTCCTCCAGGCCACACATACACCTCCCCTATCAGAGCCACTGGGCCCTGCTTTTTGGACAACCTGGCCCAAGGACTAAGTCAACATCCCTCAGCATTGAATGGTACAGGACAGTGACCTAGAGGAAAAGCACAGAAGAAACTTCTACAGCCCATGTTGGGCGATGCTCAGCCTGGAGTCCTTGAAAATGTATCCCAAGGCAAGGACCAAAGCTTTGGGAAGCAGGGAACAGGCAAGGTGGGGAAGGCAAGCGGTACGGAGAAGGAGGGAGAGTAAAGGCAGCTGATGCCTGATCGCGCTGCCCACTGCTTCCCAACGAGCCTCGAAGAGATGCAGCTGTTTCCGCATGAGCGGACCTGCTGTCTGCCCTGGGCCTCTCCAACCAGGCCGCACAGAGAAGGCTGGAGGGAGGATTTGCTTATTCACCTGGAGCCTCATTGGCCCCGTGGGACCAAGGTCCCATTTGGGGTTTCTGAGCTGTACCAAGTGGCCCATTGGCCCTGGGAAGCCAGGTCCCACGCCTGTGCGTGATGCTCACTCCCACCCATGGTGCTGAGAGGAGGCAGAGAATCTAGTCACTGACCCATGTCAGAGCCCCGCCAATCATCCCTGCCACAGCTGAGGTGGAGCAAGCCCTGAACCTTGGAGCCAGGTGAACTGAAATGAGTGATGCCCCCCAGGGAGACCATTGTCTCTCACGCCCAGTTTTCAGCACAGTTGTCTCAATTCTGAGTGCACCCAGCATCTGAAGGCCTGGGAGCCCGACGTGCAGCACGGGCTCCCTGCCCCCGTGCCTGCCTAAGTGACCCTGGGGCCTGGGAACAACCCTCCGAGCCTCATGGCACCTGCACACACGGCACTGATGGGAGGAGATCGGGGCTGTCCCCTTGGGCCACCGCGGGTCAATGATGAAGCCAGCAAGGAGCCGCGCGTGCCTCTCCCTCACCACCTGCCCTCATCACTCACAAGCTGCTTTATTCCTCCCAGTGTCCCATCTTTCCGGCTAAAGGAGGCGGCTGCTGGCCTGTGCCCTGTACCGCACCTTCTGTGGAGGAGGTGCCTGGTGAGCAGAGCCCTGGTGGCAGGCCTGAATTCCTGAGAAACTGGGTTCCGTGTCTGCAGTGGGCTGTCCCCCTCCTCAGTAGCAGTGCACAGCCAGGTAGGGTCCAGCTGTCACCTCCCGGGGCACTGGGGCCAGCAGAGGGGAGGGGAGTGCCCATGAACCAGGAGCCCTGGGCTGAAGTAGAAGGTGGTTCTCAGTGCGGGAGACCAGGCGCACAAACCGCAACAGGCCGAGAACACGGCTCCCGCCTGCTGTGGGCAGCCCGGGCGGGCCTGCTCGGTGGCTTCGGCTGCAACGAGACCCAGCGAATTCGCTACGAACATGAAGATTCCACAGCCTCCGACCCAGACCCTCAAGGATTAGCACTAGTCTTATGGACACCAATTTCACGTCTGAATCAGAGCCAGTTGATCTCATCAAGTTTAAACAAATGTCCGTGCACACCCGCTGTGTCTTCCCCAGCCCACCGTTTCAGGGGCGTGAGAACCCTGGAGTATCCCGTCTGCATTAAGACGGGGTGCCAGCACCCCACAAGGCTGCCCTCGGGGCCTTGTTACTATCACCAATCCCCCAAACTTCTGCACCTCTGTGGGGTCAGCCTGCCCACAGGGAGCCCCAAGAAACACGTGGGGAACAGCGCCTGTGATCAGGGTTACCCGGAGCTGGGCATCCTTTCAGCACACCCCCCCCCCACACACACACCTGTAGCTCGGCTCTGACAGTGTGCGCTTTTTTTTTTTTTTTTTTTTTTTTTACAGGCAGAGTGGACAGAGAGAGACAGAGAGAAAGGTCTTCCTTTGCCGTTGGTTCACCCTCCAATGGCCAGTGCTGCTGTTTATAAAATCCACTGATGTGCCTTCGGACAATGTGACTGTTGGAATTCAAGTAGTAATAAGGAATAACAATAATTTATATAGCAACGACTCTTCTGCTCTTGGCATGGAGCTGTGACCTTCCCTGCCCGGTGTCACCCACAGAGTGCACCAGCACCCGGCCCAGTGACGAGGACTGCCAGCTTCTGCCCTGGGTGTAGAATTAGAGCAAAGAAAGTGTGCAATTTTTTTAGACTTATTTGAAAGAACTACAGAAAGAGGAGAGCCAGAGAGCGATCTTCCATCCTCTGGTTCACTCCCCAGATGGCCACAATGGTCAGGGCCGGGCCAGGCAAAAGCCAGGAGCTTCTTCCAGGTCTCCCACGCAGACGCAGGGGCCCAAGCACTTGGGCCATCTTCCACTGCTTTCCCAGGCACATCAGCAGGGAGCTAGATCGGAAGTGGAGCAGCAGGATATGAACTGGTGCCCTTACGGAATGCCGGCGTCACAGGCAGCTGCTTAACCACCTATGCCACATAAATAAGTAAATTTTCAGAACCCAAAGGAAGCAAATATTACTCAAACCAAACAATGCCAGACAAGTGCTTGCCCCCTCCTACACCCCCTGCAAAAAAATTAAAAATACAGAAGTGGTTCCTGCCACTGAAGGCTGTGGCCCTACCACAAATGTCCCACACTGAACACTAATGATACTGCCCTCTAGTGGCTGATGTTGGGTGCAGCGGTTAGGATGACAAGACACCAGCGCCCATCAGAGTTTGATTCCCAACTCTGGCTCCTGACCACCAGTTTCCTGATAATGCAGACCCTGATAGGCAGCGGTGACAGCTCAAGCAATTGGGTTCCTGCCACTCAAGTGGGAGATCTGGATTGACTTCCTGGTTCCTGGCTGTTGTAGGCATTTAGGGAGTGGACCAGCCGAAAGAGCTCTCTCCATCCATCTCTCTCTCTCTGCCTCTTGAATACATTTTTAAAAATTTTGTGGAGAAATGAAATTTAAACGATAAATTTACAAACAATGGTGCCCCTTAAACTGCCATTTCTCTATTTTTCCTCATTTCTTTGTGAGTTCTCTGTAGCAAAAAAATAAGGAAAGAAAATTGAGAGAAGATCAGAAAAGGAGTGAGGATCACAGGAATATTGAGCAACTTGTAAGACAGAGACTTTTAGAACAACAGAGATTGTCTTTCTGAGACAGGCATAAATAATAATGTCTCATTTCAGTTCTTGTATCGGCCAAATTATGATTTTAACATTGATCATAATACCGTAGCCCACATTCAGATTTGCTCAGCTGTCCTAATAATGCCCTTTAGATATCAGTTCCTCCCCGAGCCCCATAGCCAGGATTCAGGCGAAAATCACACCTTGTGTTTCAGCTCCGTGCCGTGTCCATCTCGAGTCTAGGAGAACCACCGGAACTGCATGACTGACCTTTTGAACCACCCCAGCCAGTTGTGGAGTCGAGTGTCCCTCAGTCTACACTAGATGAGGATTCAATGTTTTGGCAGGAATTCTACACAGCTGCTGTTGTGTCCCCGTGTGTCCCACCAGAGGCCACGCTGTCCGTGTTGTCCGTTATCGATGGAATTCCGATCACTTAGTTAAGGTGTTGTCTCCCAGATTTCCCTACCACAAAAGCACTGTTTTCTGTTGGCATCAGTAACTCACCTATGGGATGACACTCTGAGACTCACAACCTTTGACCCAATGGTTTTAGCATCCGTTAATAGCTCTGCCTACATCAATTACTGCGATGGTGGCTGAGAACGGTGCTTTGTAATTCTATCATTCACCTGGGACTATTAATTGACATTCTTCTACAATTAGAAGGGCTTCTTCTCCCATTCTTTTTTTTTTTTTTTGTAATAAACATAGACTGAGAGGTTCTTTTTTAAATGCAATGAGTTATCACCCTTAAAGGTTATTATTAATTGTGAAGTTCAAGGTGTCCACAACACAAACCTTGGTTTACCTATTTTCAATCCCTCGTTCACAAGAAAAACACTTTCCTTGCAAAACGACGTTTGGTATGTGCATTGTCTCTTGCCTCCCCCTAGTGACTGGATATGTGAAATACCGTGAGTCTCCAAGGGTGGAGGTGGGAAAACCTGACGCCCCGCCAAGGCCTAGGCTCATCAAGCCCCGTTGAACCCTTACAGCGCTGCACGCTCCTCCATGCACTGTCACCGGCTCAGCTCGCACATCCAAAGAACTCTGGTTATTTATCGGGGCCAGCACTGTGGCACAGCGGGTTAACGCCCTGGCCTGAAATGCTGGCATCCCATTATGGGTGCCGGTTCAAGACCCGGCTGCTCCACTTCCGATCCAGCTCTCTGCTATGGCCTGGGAAAGCAGTAGAAGGTGGCTCAAGTCCTTGGGCCCCTGCACCCTCGTGGGAGACCCGGAAGAAGCTCCTGGCTCCTGGCTTCGGATTGGCACAGCTCTGGCTATTGCGGCCATCTGGGGAATGAACCAGGGGATGGAAGACCTCTCTCTCTCTCTCTGTCTCTGCCTCTTCTCTCTGTGTAACTCTGACTTTCAAATAAATAAATTTAAAAAAAAAAAAAGAAGAAGAAGAAGAACTCTGGGAAATAGAACGTGTTCTATCACCACCTCATCTCACTCTGACACCGCCTTGGCGCCTGGTCATGGAAATCAGAGAGAGAAAACAGCCTGGGGCTTTACAGTGAGGTCGCCAGGCACCCTCTGTGGTTTTGAGCCTGAGGCTTCAATGCTGAGTCTTGGCTTCCGTCCATGCAGAGAGCGGAGGGGCTGAGCCGCACAGGCTGCAACAGTGACAAAGCCGCTTAACCGCGCCTCGCGGGCCGTGCCTGGTGTGGGGCAAGACCTCGCCGCGTGGTGCGGCCAGGCCGGGCTGCTGTGAGCGGCATCTTCCCCTCTTTGGAATCCCAGTTGTGGCTTCTGAGACTCTTGGGCGGCGACTCTCCCCTGTCGCCGAAGGACTGGTTGCTCTGACTGCTTCAGCTGCCTTCTCTTGTCCCCTGTCCCTGCGTTACCCATGCCTCTTCCTTCCGTGGCCTGGCTCCTGACCCATCTCTCAGGCCCCTCCTCAAGGAGAACCTTGGCGTTGCAAGAAGTGCAAACCCCCAGGAAGCCCCTCCTGAGCCATCAGGACTTCCTGTCTACTCCCAGGCACCCCGGGAGCCAAGTCCAGCCCGAAGAGCCCATTCAGACCAGGCTTTGCCCAGGACAATTCTCTTCTTCAAAGACTTTATCCCCAGGGGTCAAAGCGGATCGTAGGGTCCTAAGAAAGGGTGGGGGTCCAGCGCCGTGGCTCACTTGGTTAATCCTCTGCCTGCAGCGCCTGCATCCCATATGGACGCCGGTTCTAGTCCCGGTTGCTCCTCTTCCAGTCCAGCTCTCTGCTGTGGCCCGGAGGGCAGTGGAGGATGGCCCAAGTGCTTGGACCCCTGCACCCGGTGGGAGACCAGGAAGAGGCACCTGACTCCTGGCTTCGGATCAGCGCAACGCCAGCCTTTGCGGCCATTTGGGGGGTGAATTAACAGAAGGAAGACCTTTCTCTCTGTCTCTCTCTGTCTATAGCTCTACCTGTCAAATTTTAAAAAAAGGGGGGGGGTGGGAATCAGGTAGGGAGCACCTTGAGCCTCTGAACCCAGCTCATTGTCGCTGGGAAAGCTGCTGATGTGTGCGTGTGGAGTGAGAGAGAAAGAACTGCAGAGCAGTTGCAGGCTTGGGGTGGTAAGGAGGGATTCCTGAAGTCAGCTACCAAAAACAGCTTCCGCACCCGGACATAGCAGATGGCAGGGTGAAGAGCTGACAGGTGGATCCCGGGTAAACACCTTTCACACAACCGGGGGCCACCTGGGCAGCCCTCGTGACAGGTGTGGCCTCTCTCTGCTCCTTGGAGGAGTCCAGACTCTTCCGCATCTCCCTGGGGTCTTAGGAGCTCATTCGCAGGAGAAGCAGCAGAAAGGGCAAACGGGATCTGCGTCCTGATGCCCTCCTCCTACAGCCAGGGACCAGCCACCCTGGTGCCTCCAGGCCACGGAAGGTGGGGGGGCTTCCAGCGTGCACTAGGAAGATTCCTTGGAAAGTCCCCGCTCGGATGTGAGACATTGGCCACGTGACCAAGCCTGCGTGTGCAACGCTACGTGCTTTTTGGTTTGGGTTTTGTGTTGAGGGAGCAGAACGCTGCTTTTGTTTGTTTGTTTGTTTGTTTTTAAGATTTATTTATTTGAAAGGCAGAATTAGAGCCAGCTAGCTCTTCCATCTACTGGTTCACTCCCCAAGTGGCCGCAATGGCTGAAGCCAGGAGCAGGAGCTTCTTCCAGGTCTCCAACATGGGTGTAGAGGCCCAAGCACTTGGGCCATCTTCAACTGCTTTCCCAAGCACACTAGCCGGGAGCTGGATTAGAAGTGGAGCAGCCAGGACTCGAACCGGCACCTATGGGGGATGCTGGCACCACAGGCGGCAGCTTTACCCGCTATGCCACAGCCCCAGCCCCAGTGTTTTTTATATTCTCAGAATATTGGAGGTGAGAGGTGGCTGTGTTGAGTCAGTTTCAATGATTTCAAGGCCTGTTCTGCAACTTCTTTGGCCTTTCCTTCATGGTCACAAAATGCCTGCTGCATCTCCTGCCATCATGTCAGTGTTCAAGGCAGGAAAAGGCAGAGGTAAAAGGGCTACACCAGCTCACGTGTTCCTTTTTCTTTTTTCAATCAAGAGAACTTTTGTTCTTCCGGAGCGTCTCCTGCAGGCTCCTCAGGGTTCACAGCCCAGGGCTAGGTTACATGGCCACTCTTGGCTACAAGGGAAGGGGGAATGAATGGTCCTTGGCTTTTCAGCCCCTCTGGTAGGAGGCAGCCAGGGAGAGGAGCGTGGGAGGGCGTTGGGTAGCCAGGCCACACATGATCAGGAAGGTTCCGAAGCACAGGTGACAATTAAGCAAGTAGATTCCTAAACCGGAACTCAGAAATCCTTTGAGGGAAATCCCATGCATGGAATGTTCACGTTACTATTATCATTTGGTCCGCTCTCCCCCTCCCGCCTCAACCAGGTGGGAGTTGAAATTCCGTAAGGCTACTAATTCGTTTAAGTTGATCATCTTGTATGGCCTGTGAATCCTGTTATAAATACCCAATGGCCCTACGGGAAAAAAAAAAGTTTCCCCACCTCTGATTTTAGACGAAGATGGAACCTAACGCAACTACCCCTGCCCCACCTCCCTCTCCTGGGCCTCCCACTCCGCGTTCTGCTCCCCACTTCCCCGCATTCCCTTCTCTGCCTCCATGTCCCGCTCAGCCTCAGCGTAGACCTCGCCACCTCGCGGGAGCTTCCCTGACTGGGCTCAGTGTCCCGCCCCCCACCCTGGCTGCACCTGCACACCTGTGAAGTTCCTTCCCGTGGCCCCAGCCCCACCCTTCTGCCTGGCTCCTGGAAGCGGTAACCATGGAATCGCGCTGGTGGCCCCGCGGGAAGGACTGCCCCTGATGGAGAACCCCCTGTCGCCTCGTCTTTGTCACAGCGCCCGGGGTGGGCGTGCTCAGGCTGTGGGGGCCGCTCACACACCCTGGCGGCTGAGCCCAGCAGAAGCCACTCCCCTCCCCCACCGCGTGCCCGGCCGCAGCGCCCCGCACTGAGCTTCTTGGTATGACTCGGCCAACTCTGGGTCCAGCCGTGGGGGTTCCGCCCCGGCCGCTCCCCTGGGAGCAAGGACATTTCCTCCCCCTCGGTGCTCTTTCCTCCTCCTGGTAGCATCTTCAGCTTCCGCCTGCTGAGGGCCTCCTTCCTCCGGGTGACGCCCAGGACAACACGACGGCTTCTCCTTCCCATGGCGCACGTCTGGTCTGTGGCAGCTGTCCACACACGCTTTCTCCTGAAAGCCTTGGGAGGCGCAGGCCCGGTGGCACAGTCCCCTCTCCCGTGCGGCCGTCTCTCAGCCTTTGGGTTCCCCGGGGGTAGCTGATGCCCCGTGCACTCGGATTCCCAAATGCAGGGGTTACAGCATCGGCATTCAGGATGGCCCCATGCATGCCCCTCCCAAGGGGATGTGGTTGGCACGGTAACAGCACTCTGGAAAGTTCTCTCCTCCTCTCTAACTCCCCTTCCTGCGTAGGTGCAGGAATTAAGAGCAGCAACATCATTTTCCACATCTTTCGTTTGCAGAATTCTGCAGATTTCAGAATCCCATTCCACTTTGTAACGTGCTCTGTGTGTGCACATGTGCGTGTTCACGTGTTCACAAGTGCACGCGTGGGAGCATGTGTGTGCCTGGAACCCTGTGGGAGCATGTGTGCGTGGGAGCATGGTGTGTTCACGTGTGTGCGTGGGAGCACGTGAGATGTATGCATGTGTGCATGTGTCTTATTGAATCTGATTCTCTCGAGGAGAAATACCAAGGCCGGAGGGGAAAGTAGGCGATGTGACGAGAGATGAGAGGTTGGGGTGACGGGAGGAGGTGGGGAACGCAGGAGGCCTCCGAAGCTGGACAGGGGCAGGGAACAGCTTCTGTTAGCGTCCCCAAAACCAGTCCTGATCTCTTTAGCCCCTGGGACTGCTTGGGGGGCTTCTGATCTCCAGGAGTGTAAAAACATGTTCCTGTAAGCCACTAAGGTCACAATTGTAATTTGGACCTTCACTGTGGTGGCCTGGACTTTGATGGGGTCTCCACTGATGCCGAATTGTGTGTGTGCGTGCGTGTGTGTTGGAGGAGCAGCATGAAGATTTTTACTGTGTACACTGAGGTTAGACGCCTGGGGGCCAGACATACCACATTGCCTGCTTATAGCAAACTGCTTCATACACACTTTAAGTGTCCAGGAGCCATTACTCTGCCGGAAATGTCCACAGCTCAGTTTCACTTATGCACGAACAGGCTTTCTTTCCCGTGGCGGCCTCCTCCTGAGACTCTGCCCACAACCTCCAACTGCTCGGGCTGCTCCAAACCCTCTCTTCAACTCAGACTGCAGCGCTGCTCAGTTCTCCCCAGCACAGAATTCGGGACATCACTCCCAGGCCGAGACGCCAGGCAATCCGAGAGCTCGCCTCCCTCTGCCTTCCTGTTCTGGGTCGCCAGCGTCCTGTTGTGGTGTCCAATTCCGCAGCGTTGGGATCCGTGCTTGGTTCAGTTTTTCCCTCTGTCGTGGCCTGTTGGTTGGTTGGTTGGTTGGTTTTATCACTGTTCTTGGCTGTGCTTCTCTCCTTCTTTCCATGAGTCTTTCCAGTACTTCATTCCCTTGTCTTCTCAGCTACGCTGTTCCGCATCATGGTTTTAGTTCTAGAGATTAGTCTATACGGTACCACCTCACGTCACAGCCAGGAACGTTGTGATTCCACGTATCCCAAGTCTTCTGTGCACCTTTTGTCATTATTTTACATCTACACATGTTGCTCTACTTTAAAATCTAGTTACCCTTTAAAGAAACTTAAGAAAAAAAGAACAGTGTTTTGTGTTTCTCTGCATATCTATGCTTTCCAGAACTCTTCACTCCCCTGCACATTCAAGTTTTCCTCTGGTATCGTCTGCCTCCAGCCAGAGGGGGGGACCCTCAGTATTTGCTGTAGTGCAGGTGTGTGGGTGCTAAGAGCGCTCTGCTTTCACTTACCTACAAATACACTCAGCCGACACCTTCTACAGCTCCCCACTATCTCAGGAGGGGCCTCAGGAGGGGTCAGAGAAAAACTCACCCAGTATGTCTGCTTTAACTCAAAGCCAGAGGCTGGGCTGTAAGGGATGCTCGGTCTCACTCCTGGTCTCCCTCAGTCAGACTTTTTGAAACAAGTTAGCTGGTGCCCAAAGCCATCTGTGGTCGGGGTCCAGACAGCTCCTCTCCCGATCCAGCTCTCTGCTATGGCCTGGGAAAGCAGTGAAAGATGGGCCAAGTCCTTGGGCCCCTGCACCCACATGGGAGACCCAGAGGAAGTTCCTGACTCCTGGCTTCGGATCAGCCCAGCTCTGGCCGTTGCAGCCATGTGAGGCGTGAACCAGCGGATGGAAGACCTCTCTCTCTCTCTGTCTCTCTCACTGTCTGTAACTCTACCTCTCAAAGAAATAAATCTTAAAAAAGAAGAAGAACGTAGTGATTACAGAGCAGAGGACTTGGCACCCAGGCAGTGACAACTACCACTCACTCCAATCTGAGGACTTCTGAGCATCTTGCGCCAGCCCGAAGAGGCAGGAGTTAGGAAACGCTCCTGGCTTCATGGGGCTGACTGCAGGGTGAGATGGGGGATGATGAACCTGTAGGGAGAAGGGTGCTAGCAGATGAAAAGCTCAACAAGGGGCCAGCACTGTGGTGTAGTAGGAAAAGCTGCTGCCTGCAGTGCCGGCATCCCATATGGGCGCCGGTTCAAGTCCTGGCTGCTCAACTTCCCAACCAGCTCTCTGCTATGGCCTGGGAAAGCAGTGGAAGATGGCCCAAGTCCTTGGGACCCTGCACCCACATGGGAGACCAGGAGGAAGCTCCTGGCTCCTGGCTTCGGATCAGTTTCAGCCATTGCAGCCAATTGGGGAGTGAACCAGCAGATGGAAGATAGCTCTCTCTGTGTGTAACTCTTTCAAATAAATAAATAAATCTTAAAGCTCAACAAGTCCTCATTAGTATTAACACAGCAAACAGAGATCACAGAGAGTATCAGCGGGAAGGTGGATCCACCCAGTGGCGGTGCCCACACTGCGAGGAGGGAGCTGGAGGGCAGACCCGGGGGCAGCGCAGAGACCCTGCTGTCTCCTCACTCCCTCCTGCCTGCCAGATCTCAAATTATGACTCCTTGAGAATCCTCACCTGTGACGTGTGCGCTGGTGCAGCCTTTCCCCACACCTGCGAATATCTAGTATCTAGCAATGTCTGAAGGCAACAAGAGCTCTCATTTTGTAAGAAATTACAGAAGAAAATGGAAAGCTACGCTGCGTGCTTTTCCAAGCATGCTCCCAGAACACCGGCCTCAATCACTTGGGAATCTGTTCCGAATACAAACTGTTCAGCCCCACCACAGACCAGCAGAATCAGAAACCGAGTCTGGGAAGAAGGGTTAAATCCATGAACACAAGTGAATTTAACAAGTAGAACACATACTCTCTTTTTCAACTGTTTGAGACATTTACAAGTATTGACCCTACACTAGGCAACAAAAGAATTATTGGAAAAAAATTCAATATTGCATTTAGGTAGAACGTGCTACAGCCACATTTTGCTTCTACTTATACAGACAGCAAGAGAAAAACCAGACAGGAGTCCAAGGAGTCTGCACAATTCAGGTGGTGATGGAACCTAATTTCTCCAGGTAAGTGAGCCAACTTCCGTTTCCTGCAGTAAGTATGGTCTACGGATTAAAGCCACAATGGTGTACAGTAGACGTTCTGTAATGAATACAGCATTCAGCAGGCAGACAGGTACCCTTTAGACTTGGCACTGACATTCCTAGAACTCCTTCCTGACTAAAGAGCTCAGGGAGAACCTGCTCCTAACTGCTAACTGCCACCTCCCCCACAGCATGAGCCAAAGGATGCAGAAACTAGAGACCCCCCCCCTCCTGTCTGCGTCATTTCCCGTGTCCTTACGGCCACTGGGAAATAAGGATTAACCAGGGCTTTCTCATTTCTAGCATCAGAGGGTAATAACCCGCCCTGAATAGTCATTTACAAACTACTCCAGATAAAGTCATTTCATGCCAAAGCCTCACATTCTTGCTGAAACCCTCTTTTATTCTAAACCGAGGTGAACTATGTTTTGTGATTTCTTTCTTCTGAAGTCTCCACAAATTCAGGAAATTGGTGTCCCACAGGTCATGTTCACTGGCCCAACGATTAGAAAACATTCCTTTAGGAAATCCGTGGAAGTGGAGGGTATAAAACCACTGCCAAAAACAAATCCCCTCAACCGAAATGTCCCTTAGCAGAGCTGTTGTACAAATAAACTACAGCACATTTTCATAGCTCAAAATCAATTAATTGAACCATGTGTAAATTTTAAAGCTAATTTTTGAGCAAATAAGGCAAATGACAGTGATTTAAACTTTGAAAACATGCAAAACAGCACTAGGCACATGGATCTGTACACAGGTATCAGCTGTGTAACACAAATGCTAAGCCTCAACCTTACCACAGTGGCCTCATCTGGAGGAGGGAATGGGACCAGGGAGGGTACACAGGACCCTGCACCACACTCGTGCCTATACTTCTACTGAAAACGTCAGGGTGACAAAATGCTAGGGTTAACAGGAAGAGTACATGGGCTTTTGCCTCATGTACCGCGGTTTTCTGTTTGAAATATTCATGATTATTTTTAACGTTAAGGACTGAAAAGTAACAAAATTTTTTGAAAAATTTATTTGAAAGGCAGAATTACAGAGAGGAAGAGGTGGGGAGAGAGAGAAGAAAGAGAGGGAGAGAGAGGTCTTCCATCTGCTGGTTCAACTCCCCAAATGGCTGCAACAGCCAGAGCTGTGCCGATCCAAAACCAGGAGCCAGGAGTTTCTTCCAGGTCTCCCACACCGGTACACAGGCCCAAGGAGTTGGGCCAAAATCTGTACATATCAATGGCAGAGAAGTCCAGAGGCAAATTTATAGTCTAACATGATTTAGAAAACAAGAACTGAAAATAAGGTAAATTTTACATTCAAGTTGACAATGAGGAAAACAAACCCAAAGGCAGCAAAAAGGATGAAAAACTTAAACATAAGTTGAATACACAATAGTTAAAAAAATGATAAAAAAGGCTGACCAAGATGCCAGACATAATTAGTTAAAACCTGTTAGAATAAAACATAGACTTAAAAACTGTTATTTCTATCAAGAATAAACCCACTCAAGCCTGGATGCCTTGCCCGCTGTCCCCTCCCTCCAGGAAACTTGGTTTGATCACAGCGAACCCACGTCCACCTCTCTCTTCCACAGCTCCCACTTCCTCTGCAGAGACCAGCAAGTCTGCTCCCACCCACACGCTGCCTTCCCCTCTTCCTGTGAGCCTTCCCACCCACAGTAACGTTCTCAGATGCCTGCCACATTGAGTGACAAGTGGAGTTCCTGGAGTCGGATGACACTGGGTCCTTCTCCTGGGAGCTGACAACACCCTGGAAGAGGGGCGCGGTGGGGAAAGATGGCACAGGGCGGCTAGTGCGGCGGCCTTGCATTGTCTGGTACAACTAAGCGATCAGGAACCTTTCACTGAAAACCGAGTGGACTCAGAGCAAGCTGCTATCTTTGGATATACGAACAACACTGTGGGAAAGTGAGGCGCGTTCTGGGCTGAGGACATAGGAGGGATGGATACAAGCACCAGGGAGACAAGTCCTTCTAACAAAGGGGCTTCCACAAGTTCATGGAAAATGTGCAGTGTGAAAAAAGCTGCATGGGCTTCAGCTTTTTAGAATCAAAATAAACTTCTAGTTCCATTTTTCCGTCAGTTCTTTGAAGTACCTTCAATGATAATTCCAGATAAAAGCCACTAACGACAAACAGCTGTCCCAAGTTGGAACCGGCGATGCTGTGAGCTACCTGCTCCTTCAGAAGCAAAGAAAAAGCACTGTGTGGGTGGGATGCGGAGGGCGGTCAGAAACACAGGAGACAGACTGTGTCCCCGGGGTTTCCTTTTCTAAAATATCCACACAGGGAAGTTAAAACACAACTGCACATTTCTATATTTGTATATTTTAGAAAGAATTAGACAATTCTTATGAGGGACTTGGCTCTGACGGGAGTAGGAGGAAGAGCTTTCATTTTTGTTCTATCAGCACTAAAGCAGCTGAAGCCAGGATGTCTTAGCCACCGTCACCTACCCCCAGGAACCTGTCAGCACGGCCACGGCAAAGTCAAGGGCAGCCCCAAACCCTTCCAAACACGAAGAGGGCTGCTCGTGGTTTGACGGCAGGTGTCAGCAGCTTCACGGGCCATGGCAGAGGGAAAAGGACAGAGGCTGACGTCACCCTGTCTGGACTGCAGATCAACTTTCCAGGGATTTTTTGAACGCACCCAGGTCAGGCATGAGCGCCACTAAGGCCCCACGCCCGTCAACACGGGTCTGAGCGGCCTGACCCACCTGTCCCTGTCCACCTCAGAAATACTAGCTGCCGTGTATGCTATGAGGTGGCGAAGTTAGGAGGCAGCACATTAGTGAATTCGCAGGCCCTAATAATGAATTCCATCCATTCTTTCATTAAAGCATCAGAGGACAATTAAATGTCAGGCATTTTCTTTGGGTTAGAGACACAGCAAAGACCCAAAGAGACAAATCATGCACTCACAGGGCGGACTTTCTGTTGGGGACAGGAGTAACCAAGTGTGTATGAGAAACTCCTTCACGTCACAGACGGCAACTACAGCGGGACAGAAAGGGCAGGGAGGACGGTGGACGGGCAGGAAAGCTCCCTGAGAAGGGCTAACAGGGAGCAGATCCAGGTCAACCGCCGCCAAGAGACGGCAGCCCCGCAGAGAGCAGATGCGCCTGGGGAGGCCCACTGCCACGCTGAGCCGCAGCCAAGGCTTCTGGGAGCCCTAACAGGTACTTGGATACGCAATGGCACAAGAAACCTGTTAATAATTTTTTTAAAAAGGGAACTTTAAACAAACAAGGTAACAGATGTTAACTGTGTAACACATTGCTTGAAAGAGGAAACTGAAAAGTCAATCATTACTTCAGAAATAACAGTCATAGCAAAAATGAAGTCATCTTCCTCTTTGAAGTGCAGGTCTGAAGCCCTAACTGCTTACACTTCCTGTAACCCACAGTGCACCTGGGATCCATCTACCCCGCACAGAACCAGAGAAGACCCCAAGCTCCAGTCAGAAGCACCATGCCGGAACGAGGCCATCCTATCGTGTTCCACGGCTGCCGTAACTATGTAACTACGTTCTAGATTAACCTTGGTCTGTAGTAAAACAAAACGCATTAAAGCTCAGTGCAAACCACAGGAAGTCAAGTTTGAATAATAAGCATCCCTTTATTTGCTGATGCCATTACAAAAACAGGTTACATTAGCAACAAAACAGTGTTTTCTTGAGTTGAAGTCAGAGGCAGTTACTCCCCAAAATGTTAAGTGAAACAGTGTACAACATCAGTATTAAAATGTGAAATTTTACATTGTCTTTACCACTTGGATCATCTGAACAATTTTATTGAGCAAAATAAAAGATTACATGTTTATTTTATCTTCAGGAATGTAAAGGTCTAATTATTCAAACAGTTTTTATTATAAAACTAAACTCTGAAGGTGTCTACAGAGTTGGCTTCTTTTATTTTTCTCTCTTTAAATCAGTAGTCTAACAAGGATTAGAAAAGACAAAACTCTGTTCAGTGTTTCTGACAAAGTAGAAAGGGTGAAAACATAAATAAGGCTTTAATTTGGCAAAATATAATACAATGCCTTCTGTTATCCTTGAATGAACAGTTTTCCCAATTACTTCATTCTGTAAAAGACGAGAAAGAAATCCATTTTAACAACAGGGCAACAAAAGGCAACCAGAAGACATCTGTCTTGTATTTACCCCGTCTGCCCAAGCACGGCCCTTTCAACTATACACCACGTGATTCACACTAATGCTAATCAAAACGATAAAAACCTCAGGATTCAGAACAAAGTTTGCAGGCAGACATTTCACAGGCCTATGTATTTATTTGATAGGCAGAGTGACAGACACCGAGAGGTCTTCCAACCACTGGCTCACTCCCCAAATGGCCCCAACAGCCAGGGCCGGGCCAGGCCAAAGTCAGAAGCCTGGAACTCCATCCTGGTCTCCCATGGAGGTGCAAGAGGCCCAGCACTTCAGCCATTCTCTGCTGCTTTCCCAGGTGCACTAATGAGGAGCTGGGTGAGAAGCAGAGCAGCGGGGGTTCAGACTAGCACTCAGATACGGATGCTTCTGCGCCCCAACACCAGCCCTCTAGGCACCGCCTACTCCAGAGCACGGAAAGCTAAGGTGAGAGCACCGGAAGAGCAAGGGGCTGAAACTGACAACTCTCCGCCCATGAGGAATCTACGTGGGATTTTCTGAAATCATACAAAGATTTCCAAGTCAGATGACTAAAAAATTAAATTTTAAAAGTCATGAGAGAGAGAGAGTAAAAGGTCTTCAGCAAATGCAACATGTAAATTTTGCTTTGGGTACTGGTTGGGGGACAATAACCAAAATGCTATTCTGGCTGCAACTGAAGACACCTGAATGTGAGCTTAACACTGGATATAAGAACACGCCAGGCTTGGAAGAGAACACCCTGGTTCTCAGGAGATGCATACTGAAGTGCTCAGGGGTGACAGGCCATGATGACTGAAACTCACTTTCAAATGCTTAACGTCAACAAAACACAGATGGATGTACATAGAGATAAAGTGGATATAAGATTTGATAGATGTTCACACTATTCTGTTGCCTGTTTTTAACATTTCAGTGGTAGAGAGACAGTGACAGGAAATTCTTCCATTGACTGCTTCACTTCCCAGCTATCCACAAAGGCTGGGAGAACTGAGGGGACTGAGACCAGAAGCTCAAACTCAATCCAGGTCTCCCACATGAGTGGCAGCAACCCAAGTCCTTGAGCCATCACCAGACTCCCAGGGTCCACAGCAGCAGGAAGCTGGAATAAGATGGGGACTGAATCCAGGCAGTCAGATGTGAAACACAGCTGTCCCAAAGGGCAGCTTAATAACTAGCCCCAAAGTCTGCCCCTATTCTTTTAATTTTATGTGTGAAGTTTTTCATGATAAAGAGCAGAGAGGAAAAGAAACAATTAGAAGGTTAAAAAGCAAAGTGAGCACCAACTGTTGTTGATCAGAGGCCTACACAGCCTTCACTAGACCCTGACGTGCCACAGAAAAACGTGCCACTGCAAAAACGAAAGCCTGCTTGCGCGAAAGCCAGCATGGGGCACAGAGATAAAAGCTCCTTCCACCTGGCGTACTAACTCCTGTGCTTCAGCAGCACCACAAGAGGACTTCTTCTTTGAGAAACACAAGACTACTTCTACTTCTCAAAGCAGCAGGGAGAGTTCGTGCACAGACATGTGCAAACACACACACACACACACACACACCTTCATCTCAATTTTCTACACATACTATTGCAGGTCTCCCCAACTCATCACTGACAAACCAAGTACCAATTTAAGGAAAAAGTCAGATTTAACCAGAGAAACTCCTAAGATGCTGGCACCAAGGAATCAGAATGAGGAGTAAAGAAAGCAGAGACACAAGGAACCGGGGAACAGAGCACCTGAATCAGGGAGGAGAAAAGCAGAAATAAGGAGCCAGGCCCTGGACCAGACCACCTTTATTTAAATTCCAGCTTCCCCCGGCTAGCGGAGGGCAAGGTGCAGAGTCTCCCTGGGTCTGCTGTACCACAGGAATAAAATCTAACCACCATCTAGTGCTCAGAGGAGTTCCCAGATGTTGGAAGCACGCTTAGGCACACTCATCCAGGGCAGCTACGACTATCCACCTTTCACAGGACTCCACAAGCTGGTTCCAACAGGAGGGAAACTGGGATAGTGAAGTCTCCTGATTCGGTCAGAAACACACCTACAACACCCAGAGAGCAGGCCAGTGAACAGGAAAAATCAGTATCTGGGAACAAAAGCAGCACACTGTAAGCATCAGTGTTGCGAACCCACACACAAGTCATCTTAATCAATTCCGTCACTTCCCAAAAAGGAGAGAGGGAGGTGGCAGCCTTTCTGTATAGGTGTGGGCTGAGCAGGAAATGGAAAAGACAACCTCCAAAGGGAAAGAAGGGCAAAGATTTTTACAAGTTAGGGATATACACTAAATACATCTGACCCCTGCAGCTCTCAGAAATTCCAAGTAGTGTATATCTGGACTTAGAAAATCTAAATTACTGCAGAGTCATTTTTCATTTTAAAATAACAGCTTCCCTTTATTGAACATGCACAGAACAATCTTGAATAAGTCATGTTTATTTGTAGTGCATATTGAACAAGGCTTCTTTGCATTCAGTGTTGTAGCATAGCAGATTAAGCCAATGCCTGTGAGGCTGGCATCCTATATGGGCACCAGTTCAAGTTCTGGCTAATCCACTTCCAATTCAGCATCCTGCTAATGTGCCTGGGAAAGCAGTGGAAGATGGCCCAAATGCTTGGGCCCCTGTACATATACGGGAGACCCGAAGAAGCTCCTGACTCCTGGCTTCAGCCAGGCAAAGTACAGGCTATTGCAGCCTATTGGGGAGTGACCCAGTGGATGGAAGATACCTCTCTCTCTCATTCGCTAACTCTTTCAGATAAACAAATAGAATCCTTTAAAAAAAAAAAAAAGTTTCTTGACATCAGATATTAATTAACCTGTTATCTACATTATGATGATTAAAATATTTACATTTTCAGGGCCCGCATTTTGGTACAAGCAGCTTGGGATGCTGGCATCCTGTAACAGAGTGCTAATTCTAGTCTTCTGATCCAGCTCCCTCCTTTTGCATACCCTTGGAGGCGGCCGGTGATGGCTCAAGTATTTGGGTCTCTGCTACCCACATGAGAGACCTAGATGGAGTTCTAGGCTCCTGGCTTCAGCTTGGCCCAGCCTGCCTGTGACAGACATTTAGGGGACTGAACTAATGGATGGGATCTCCCTCTATGTCTCTCTCTGCCTTTCAAATAAATAACCCTACCCACCCTAAAAAAAAAAAAAAAACCTACTATCTTCAATTTAATCATCTGATAGCAGCTTTAAGAGCGCACACCAGAGGGTGAATACATTGCGCAAAAGTGTCAGCTGAGGGTGAGGTCAACTTTTCAAGGGTAAGGAGTGACCACTGTCAATACTGGCTTGAACCTAAGGGAGGAGAGAGCTCACAAGTGCCTGGCGGAGCTCTGGTCTCATACCATCCATGAGGCACTAAGCCAGCCATTCTTCCGTTCACCAAGTTTGGATCTATATTCATCAGCTGACAAAAGAATGCTGCATTTTCACTTAGGGAAGCTGCTTGCCAACCAGCTAGGTCATCAGGGCAGATGTGTTTATTTTAATAAGTTACTTTGATTTTATAAATCAGGAATAAAAATGTGGTGTTATCAATGTTAAGCGTAAGTCTCCAATGCAAATACCATTAAAGTGAACATGAAAACATGCAAGTCAAAATGGTTCACAAGACTTAACATGAATGGACCATCACAGCAAGAAAAGAAAATACTACGAGATGCTGACGAGAGAATCCTGAGGACATCTGAAGTCAAGGGGCCTCCTCATTGTTTCAGCTCTGTGGAAACAAAGCTGCTGACTAACTTCAGCACGCATGCTAACCTATTTCCCAACTACCTTCGGTCTCATTACAGGCTCGGTATCTCCTGTCTGAAATGCCTGGGAGCAGAAGTGTTTCAAATTTCAGAACTTTTTCAGACTTTGGAATATTTCCACAGAGTTTACCAGTTGAGCAACCCTAATCCAAAAACCTGAAATCCAAAAAGCTTCAAAATCTAAACCTCTCTGAGCATCACCTCAGTGTTCAATGTTTCAGATTCTGGAGCATTTGAATTTCAGATCTTTGGTTTCAGGACAATCAACCTGCCAATGTAAAAGAAGGGCCTGTATTAGATACAGCAATTAGGAAATCACTAGTGACATCAGCAAAATTGGTTTCACTGGAATGAATATCAGAAAGAGAAGCCATTCTGCCGTGGACAAGGGAACTAATAGCAAGTAAAGAAACAGATACTATGAGAATAGTTTCTTATTTTAAGATCTTTGTTAAGTAGAGATGTAAAAACTTAAGAAGGCAACCTGCAATTAGTACACAGAGTCAGTGAGACATCTCAACATCAAGAATGTATGGAGAAAGAGACTGAAGTTATGGGGAAGTGAGACAGAAGCACTTCTCCATGAAGCAAGGCTATTTCCTAATGTGGAAGAGGAAAAAAAAAATGCAGGACAAAACATTGAGACAAGGTCTAATTACTTTTGCTGTACATAAAAAATGAGCTGGTTTTATTATTTAGAAAGATTTCTTAAAGGTAACTGACAAAAATAAGCATTTTAAATGAAAGCACAGGCCAGAGAGTAGTCATTGTGCAAAAGCTAGACAACTATGGTCTGGGCCATCAACATGGTCCACCCCAACTTTTCCCAGATGCTGATCCAGTCCCTGGAACATCTGTAGCTTTTACAGTGCTATACATGGGGCTGAAAGGGCAGTTCCATGACAAGCTGCCCCTTTGGGTATCTAGGATTCCATGCTAATTTTAAAGCAAACAGCTTCAAAAGAAGAATACCAAGTATGCAATGTGAACTCAAATACTATAATTATCCTAAGTACTATGACTTAAGTCACACATAAAATAGGTAAAACCCATATAACAAAACAAACATAACCCTACATTCACCAGTTAGAATACAAGTTATTTTTAAATGCTAAGAAATGCAACCTTTCAAGGTTATATGAGTAATAAGAACTTATAACATGACTTAGTTAATAACAGGTTTATTTAGCTTCAATTGAAGACTCGTTTCAGGAATAAAGAAGATATTTCTTAGATGATCTTCAAAAGCAAACTTTTTTATTGAAGAAACATAGGGAAATAGGTTTAATTCTTAGTATTAACTAAAAAGAAGTAATAAATTACAAATCTTCTTTGCCACAAACAGGCTTTTTCTGATAAGGACCACTTGGATTAAACAGAAGCTTCTGGTAAATAAGGGAACCATCACAAAACAGAATACTGATGTTATGAACGCAAACACCCCTCCAAGGATTGTAAATGCTGTGGCTCCTGGTAGCAGTGCCAAAACAGATAAAATGACCAAGAATCCAGCCTCCAATTCAATGAAACTGTGATGGCGTGATTTTCAGTTTAACAATCTCACCTCAGTAAAAATGTTACCATCATTTTATTTTACCAAATCATGAGAGAGAGGTGAAGAAGGGGGGAGAGGGAGGGAGGGAAAGAGAGAGAGAAAAAGAGATCACATAAATATTTTACCTGAACAAAGATCAGAATAAACTAACCAAGTAGCTGCGGCAATGAAAACACCCAGGTAGCCAAGTCATAAGGCGATCTGTTTGATTAAAAGGTTAAAGTAGGCAAAGGTGAAGGTTGCTCCCCACTATGAGCTACAATACCTTTGAAATACGCACAACATAGAAAGATAACTGAAAAAGCTAAAGGCTGTCATCTGACTGGAAGTTGCGAAAGAAAGGAATATTTCCTCTAGTGAAATAAGAGCTTCTTTTAATTAAGGGAAACATACATCTCTCTCTCTCCCTCTCTCCCCCCAGCACCCACCAATAGCAACACTTCGGTTGTCCTCACCAGCACACCTGGTCATGCTACTTCTCCTTTGTGAGCTGTTGGTTTACTGTCTGAAGCAACTGCTGTAGCTGTGTCACGATCTGATTTAGACTTACGGACATTGTCTCCTTCTCAGAAGACTCCTGAAAAGGAGACGGAAATGATGAGAAACTCCAAACATAAGGAAGAGGAATTTGCAACCAAAAACAGAAAATACAAAGCTCAAAAACAATATAACATCAAAAATTAGCAAAAACCACAGAGAAGCACTGTTTGCTAACTAGAGGTACAAACTTTCTAGCAACAAAGGAAACTATACTACAGGGGACTGGCACTGTGGTGTGGTGGGTTAAGCCACCACCTGTGACTCCAGCATCCCATATGGGTGCCAGTTTGAGACGTGGCTGCTCCACTTCCAGTCCAGCTCCCTGCTGATGGCCTGGGATAGCAGCAGAGGATGGTCCAGGTGCTTGGGTCCCTGAAACCACGTGGGAGATCAGGAAGAAGCTCCTGCCTCCTAGCTTCAGCTTGGCCAAGGCCTGGCAATTGCAGCCTTTTGGGGAGCGAACCAGTGGATAGAACTCTCTTTCTCTGTAACTCTGGTTTCATATAAATAAATGAATTTTGTTTTAAAAAAGACTGTACTATAACTGTTGTCATTTGGCCACGAAGGGAGAAATCTAAAACCTACAAGTATCAGAAATATGCCAATTTTTCCTTTAAAAAAAAACTTGCACAGCAAAGAGTACACTATAACAATAAAAGTCAGAAGAGCAAGTACTTAGCCTAGCATTTAAGATGCTTGCAACCCACATCAGAGTACCTGGGTTCAGTACTCAGCTCTAACTTCTGACTCCAGCCTGCTGCCAATGCAGGCCCTGGGAGGCAGCAGGTGATGACTCAAGTAACTGGGTTTCTGCCACCCCAAGGGGGACCTGCATTCAGTTCCTAGCTCCCAGCCTGGGCCCTGGCCCAGTACCTGACATCACAGCATCTGGGGAGTAAACGAGAGGATGAGAGCTCTTTCCATCTCTCCTTCCCAATTAAAATATATATATATAAAAAAAAAAAAAAAAGAAGAAGAAGAAGAAGAAGAACTCTTGCTCTTTCTCAATTAAATTTTTTTTAAAAAAAGGTGAAATAGTTAACATACTATACTAAGTGCCAAGTATAAGTATCTTATAAGTTGGCTCATTTATTCCTTTCAACAGCCCTACAAGACAGGTACTTCTACCACTGCCTTTTACAGATGGGGCAACTAAAGCATGGAGCAGTTACAGAATTTGCCCAAAGTCACACAGCTACTAACTGGCAGGCCAGGATGCAGACGTGTAGTCTATCTCCAGAGTCCACACTCACAAACACTATGCCATAATACCTCTCCACACAAAAATCTTAAAATCTACACAAAGTGAAAAGAACCTCCATAAAACACTGCATTGTAAAGATGAAATGTCTTGAAGATAACTTTCGTTAAGGGTGCAACATAACTGACACGAAGCACATTCTTTCCCAGAGTTTGATGGTGTTTGTGTGTATGTGTCTGCAACACATATATATATGTTTTACATATATAAAATTTATTCTTCACTTTACAAGGTAATTAGTCCAGAGATTCAAAGCTAAATAAGATGCATACCATTTCTGGGGAAATATCACTGTTCCCAATAACTGTAGTGTCTTCAGCAACTTTCACTATTTTTGACTGGATCAGCTCCAGTGACTGTTGGGCCTGAACAGAAAGCAATATAATAGCTACTAAATAAAATATCTGGTAAATCAAAGTACACACAGTGGCTTTAGTACATATTTGATTAAGATCAAAGTTCCTCTCAAAATTAAAGGCTTTTTCTCCAAATTGAAAAAGCTTCTTCCCCCATCAGATTAAACAAAAACAAACATAAGCTCACTTTTTAAAAAGTTCAAATAATACAGAAATTGTATACCACAGTTGGTATTTAGATCAATACTGGTCTAGACCAGGGGTCAGCCAAATGTGGCCTCAGCCTGGGTACTCACAGCTCACAGTTTTTTACATCTTTAAATATTTATGTTAAAATAAAGAAACACACAAGAATATCCAAAAGAGACTCCATGTTGCCCACAAACCCTAAAACAGTCTGTGGGTTTGCTGACCCCTACTCCCTCTCTGTTCATATCACGTGCTTATAGAAAATCAGCGAAAACTTCACAGAAATAGGCCTTAACATAATGCTCTTTCATATTTGGCTCTTTTACAAAGTATTTTGCTAACCTTTTCAGTCAATAAATATTCATATGCATTTCACACTGAATGTCACACAGTATTTCTAGTGTGTAGATATGGGACAGTTAACTTTTGCCTATCATTGCCATTTTAGCAATCATAAATAACATCACATGTCTACATCTTTGAGCTTCTGTTTTATATCCTTTGTACTGTGAGAAACTACATTGCTAAGCTAAAATTGCAAGCTTTGTATTTTAATCCAGAGGTCAAAAATTTAAACGAACTATTAAGGTAACTGATTTGTTCAGCTTCTGACAGTATACAATATATATTAAAATGTTAGACTCGGAAACAAGCTTCCCAAGTTCACATTTACAGTAAAATAATTGGAAGTACTTCTTTATTCCTAGATTTCTGTATAATAATAGTTATAAGCTCTTAGCACCAGAACCAACAAAAATATTTCTTTTAATTTTTCAAAAGGCGATTTTTTTTAAAGCAGAATACTTTTTTTTTTAACTGAATCAGTCTGTTTATTCTTTTGGTAACCTCTTCCAGTTAGCTACCTCCATTGTAGGTGATGCACTGTGTTAAGACTCCACTTCAAATGTTGGCACTGCTATGAGCATGGTTTTCCCCTTTACTGCATGTAATTCAGAATTAAGCTTTGGATTCCCAGTTTTCCATTCCAGTCCCACCAGTTTTCACTGTAGAAGTTATCTAAGACAGTCTTATACTTTCTAGTAGTTGTCTATAAATCAGGCTTTAGCTTCTCCAGGAACACTACAGGATGGATTTAGCTTAAATGTACATTAAACTAACAGGCATTCTCTCAAATGAGAACAAAATACTTTTAAAAATTAATTTAGGAGGCCGGCACTGTGGCAGAGCAGGTAAAGCTGTCACCTGTGATGCCGGCATCCCATGTGGGTGCTGGTTCCTGTTCTGGTTGCTCCACTTCCAATCCAGTTCCCTGCTACTAGCCTGAGAAAGCAGCGGAGACCTGAAGAAGCTCCTGGTTCCTAGATTCAGCCTGGCCCAGCCCTGGCCATTGTGGCCATCTGGAGAGTGAACCAGCGGACAGACGATATCTCTCTCTTTCAAAAGAAATAAATCTTTTAAAAAAAATTATTAAAATATCGAATATTACAAAGTGTGACAGTCTATACTAGCGAGAATAGACAGATACAGGTACCCTCATTCCATGTGTAGTGTAGTGAATGCTGGACTCCCCCACAAGACTAGCACAGCTCTAAGGCAGCTGAGACATAAGCACACATGAATAACACTACTAAAATATCTCCAAACAATACCACAAACAAGTAACTTGTCAACTTAAAGCACAGGATAAGACATGCAATCCTAAATGTCATCCATTTGTATATGAGATTATAAGAAAAGTTATCTATTCAAACAAGAAAATGAAAAGGAACACACTAAAACACTAGACACTTACATACTTGTTGGTTTCTAATAAAGCATTCTTTGTGAGTGGCTATACAATCAGACCTTAATTTAACCAAGTTTTCAAAAATAATTCCAATTAAATTTAAAATTTTACTCTATACTCTATAAAATAATTATATAAATTGGATGATGATGTAAATTAAGAATGGAAAAACAAGTCAAGAAGTTTAGTTCTAAAAAACTGTAACAACCTGCCTAAATTTATAAGCAAGTTAACAGAATGATGCAAAATGACTGGAGGCACACACAGGCCCAGGACATGGCAGCTCTAGGACAAGTTAGTGTCATACCTTATACAAATCACCAGCTACTTTCTTTCTTTCATTTTGCTCAGTTTTAAGTTTTGTGTGTGTTTCATTTAACTGTGTCTTCAACTGTAAAAATAAAACAACACCACAATTAACTTCATTTGCATCCTTCAATTATGCTGACACTTCTAGAACTGAAGAATGAATGTAAAAGAATGAAATCACCAACAGTTACTATGCACAGGAGATTAGCCAATATGCTGCACCAGATATATAGAAAAGCTAAGCAGTGGAGTTCCCATCTGTAAAGCTAAAGGTAAGAAAGGCTTCAGAAATGAACTAGAGTTTACAGCAGAAAACTGCAAATGTAAAAACAAAACCATCAAAACCTAGTAAACTGCCTCGAAAAATAAACCACTATTCATAAAATAGTTATTGAAATTATTCCAAATCAAAAGGAAAGCAAATTTTACCAATTAATAAAATTGGTTCTTAAAGTATTTCTTTATACATTTCAATTAAAAGAGTCAATTCTGTGATGTTTTAAAAGACATTTAACAGGATAAAGCAAGTACAGTGAAAGTCCACACTGGCCTAACTTACACCAATAAGAAATGTCTTAAGATAGCCCTCTCAAGGGCTGGCGCTACGGCGCCGTTGATTAGGCACCACCTGTGGCACCAACATCCCATATGGACACTGGTTCGAGTCTCCGCTGCATCACTTCCAATCCACTTCCCTGCTAATGAGCCTGGGAAAGCAGCAGATGATGTCCCAAGTGCTTGGCCCTGCACCCACATGGGAGACCCAAAGGAAGCTCCCAGCTCCTGGCTTCACATCAGCCCAACTCCAGCAGCTGTGGCCATTTGGGAAGTGAACCAGGGACAGAAGACCTTTCTCTTTGTGTCTCCCTCCCTCTGTGACTCTGCCTCTCAAATAAATGAATAAATCTTAAAAAAAAAAAAAAAAGACTTCTCAATGACCAATTTATCAGTTACAAAGCTTATATAAAACTCTGGGGCCAATATATAATGCCTCTTTGGAAATCGTTCCAATTGAATAGAAATAAGGAAAAAGACTATATTGCCCCAAAAAACACTTTTTTGTATTCAACTCATCAACTGTTTTTGCCTTCCACCCTCCATGGTATGATTTTCCAAACAGTTCTGGAGATCCAAAATGGGAAAATATAAGATTTAAAATTGAAGGAAGATTTAATAGGGGGCATTCCACTTGGAAATTATTTGACAAACTCAATTTAAATACCCCAATAGTAGTTCAATACTTTATGTCAAAGAGGTGAATCTTTTGGCCCAAGAACGCACAAAGCATGTATAGGCAAACAAAATTATTTTACCTTAAAATGTGGTAACAACTATTCTGAGCAAAGGAACAGACTAAAATAAAGATTCCAAACTCAAGACAAAAAACCTCCAAAACAACCAACCCAAACAATTACCACTCAAAATGGTCTCTTCCCAGAAACAGAAAACAAGATAGAGAATACGGGGCACAATCCTATGGGTTTGATGCTACTGCTGGGTCAGCCACTGAGCACCAGGGTCAAAAGTAAAATCTCCAACAGCTACTTTCAAATGACCTTTCATATTTGAGGGCAAGGACTTTCGGCCACGACATATCATAGGTCTGATCTGTGCAATGTACAGCAAACACAAAACGAGTCTTAAACAGCAATGTGAATGAATTCAATTAAAGCAAAGCACTAGTAAGTGAAACAATCACTTCATTTAAAAGAGAGGTGTGCGTACATGGTTCCATGTAGTACTACTCTAAATATTGATTCCTAATAAAGTCATTACCATAATACAGAAGACCAACCACCAACAAATGAGTAGTCTTCCTCAGTACATGCAGCAGTGTAATGAGAGACTCCAAATTGGGCAAGGTTAACTTGGAGTCAGGGGCAAATTTACATAATCTTCCTGGAGTTTATCTGGATATGTTTTAAAAATTTAATCCCATGCTTTAACAATTTTGTCACAGGAAGACATGACTGTATTTGAAACAGAACAAGGCAGCCATACCTGTCTAACAGCTAAGCCTGTCACAATCAGTGGAAAACTTAGGAACCATTAATACAGGATGATGTGTATCTTAAGACATTTAGCTAACTCCATAGGACTACCATGCTCTAAATAATATACTGATAAAGAATTTCACAAGTTTTTATTTATAACTTACAGAAAATCTACTGAAAATAACAAACAGGACTGGATTACTGCCCTTGAACAAAAAGTAGTATCTTTAGTCTTCAATACTCTCAGAAGTTAGGCCAATAAGAAGTCTGCACTGTGTGCAAATTTAAGGTTCACATCAAGAACCACCATGCTTCTGAACTTCTTCCCAAAGTATACTGCTGCTGACTCCAACAGATTCTCACCATAAATAGCTCTAATACTAAGTATGCTTTACAAATAACCTTCACAACTCAGCCTTTGTTTCTTTAGTCATTGAAAGTAATGCTGTTCAAGAAATAAGGCTTTATAAAACATAGGAAAAAAAATCTGAAAATCAAGAGCTGAAAGCCAAACATGCTATTGTTAAAAGCTAAGAAAAGAATCATCTTAGGAGTCAAGCAAAGACAGATCATCTCAGGAGTCATCAGAATATGAAGATTGTCTGAACTTACAAATGCCAAGCTAAGAAGGTTAGCAAGGAAACAGTTTGGATGGTTTCTCCACAGGTCAACACAAGTGTTTTCAGAGCCTACTTGATGCCCAGTGGAGAACAAGCTTCTTACCAAATTTAGCTCTTCATTCTGTCTTACTGCTTCAGAATATGAATCATCAAGTTTTTTCTGCAATTCAGTCAACAGATCTTTCAGCTGCAATGAAGTTTAGAGTTTAAAATTCATCTCCTTATGTTATTCCATGTTTTGTAGCTACTTGGACGCTCTGCCACAAATAGTTAATGTTGAACTACCTTATCACTGTTATAAACTTAATTTGAATTGAGAAGCAAGTGTGAAAAATTCTATTGTAAGTACCTCTCTGACTTCCGTAACATAGGTAGATCGTTCAATTTCTGCCTTCTCTAGCTCCATTTCCAAATGCTCTCGTTCTCTTCTTAGCTAGCAATGCAACAAAGAAGGAAAAGTTAACACATTTAAGATGTCCTTTCATGATGTTTGCCCAAAATGTAAAATTACAGCTTTATTATATTCCTAAGTATAGCAACTCAAACATTACATGAAATATTAAGGGCATAACTATATCACCAGATAAAAGTAATCTTAAAACACAGATCTTTAGACAATCCTTAATGCTAACATTGAGTTCATGCCAAATCAACAAATAACATACATTTTCAATATCTTTATTTTCTCTTCTTAATCGTTCTAGCTCTTGTTCTGATGATGTGAATGATGACTGCATCTGAAATGTGAAACAATTATATGACCAAGTAAAGTTATCAAGGATATTGAGTTTCTGCTTTGTAGAACTGTGAACCAATTAAGACACTTCAGGGGCAAAGCACTGTGGAAAACAGGTAAGTAGCCTCCTCCAGCACAAAAATCCCACACGGGTGCGGTTTGAGTCCCGGCTGCTCCTCTTCCAAACCAGCTCCCTGCTAATGGCCTGGGAAAAGCAGCAGAAGATGGCCCAAGTACTTGGGCCCCTGCCACCTATGTGGGAGACCCAGAAGAAGCACCTGGCTCCTGGATTCAGTCTCGCTCAGTGCCGACTATTGCAGTCCTCTGGGGAGTGTACCAGCAAGCAGATGGAAGATATTCTCTCTCTCTCTCTCTGTAACTGCGACTTTCAAATAAATAAATAAATAAATACACACACACGACATTTCAGAGATTTTCAATGTGTCTTAATAGAAATCATAAATTTTTTTTCAGATTTTATTTACTTATTTGAGAGGTAGAATTATAGAAAGAGAGAGGGAGAGAAAGGTCTTCCATCTGCTGGTTCACTCCCCAAATGGCTACAACAGCCAGAGCTGGGCCGATCCGAAGCCAGGAGCCAGGAGCTTCTTCCGGGTCTCCCAGGCCAGTATAGGGGTCCACACACTTGGGAAATCTACTGCTTTCCCAGGCCATAAGCAGAGAGCTGGAGTAAAGAGGAACAGCCAGGCCACAAATGGGCACCCACATGGGATGCCAGCATAGCCTACTACGTCGAAGTGCCAGCTCCTAGAAGTCATAAATTTTTAAAAGGCCTTAAAAATGATAGAATCCCATATAACTTGATAGAAACTGTGGTCAAAACTTACTTCATTTGCATGGTATTTTAATTAGGCATGCTTAAAGTGCATAATTTTTAATTAACAATTAACAGATAATCTCCTACATTTAATCACCAAAGGTATTAACATAAAGTACCAGTAGCCCTAAATTCTGCACAAATAGCCCAAGAAAGTAACAGATGGTACTGTTTACTACATTCAAGCAAATGGGAGAAAAATTAACACCACACAGTAACACTCAAGTCCCACAAACACAAAAATGTCTTAAGTTTTTCTTGAATACTGACAGGGATTAAATATCAATATTTTAATAACTAATTTTTGAACCCAGATTTTTAACCTATGTTATCATATATTAGTTCTAGAACTTACAGAGTACTTTATGTTCCATTAGCCATCCTCTAAAACTCAGTGGGTTTCGGCAGGGGAGGGGGTCCATCAGAATCGGCTCAGGGCCTCACTAAAGCAGACTGCTGCCTCCATCCCTGCTTCACTACCACTGCATTTCATTCCTAGGTGATGCGAAGAGGAACCTAGGTCCTCCACCTGGAGATCCACTGCTCCTAGCTCTTTTCAAAAATACCTGTTTAATAGTCTTTTGTGATTCGTCGACCTTAACTTTCCATTTATTTTCTTCTTGCTCCACACTTCTCTGAAGCTTCTGTAAAATTCCTTCCTACAGACAAAAGTATAGGTGTTCTGAAAAAATCATATTCTAATGCCACAATAAACTATTCAGGCCGGGAAGGAAATAGTTACTAATTTAAAAATAAAATAAAAATGTAGATTAAAAATCATTTCCTACTGTTTCTGCGAGTACGGATTTATATTTTTCACACTCTAGCTGTAACAATGTGTGCATTTCATCAGCTTCTTTCAACTTGTGCTCTAGAACCTGCAAAGAATGAAATCAAGTTCTATAATTTTTACCAGTAAGTTTGGTGCTTCAAATTTTTGCAACACTTAGTGGTTTATTATGATAAATAGTTCCAAAGTGTTTTATAATGGAACTCTAATTCTCAACCTTTCTAAGTAGCAATTAATCTCAATGATCTTTTTGGTCATTTGGCTTTTGCTAATTATGCTCTTACTAGAAAACATACTACACAATTTTGGAATAAACAGGTTTGTTACACAGTAGTCAGATGGTAAAATCAGAGCAGATCCCTGTGTGAAGGCCACAGTATCTATGCTACATGGGAAAAGGGGATTTTATTCACACCACTGAAGATATGGGAAATAATACTAATGAATTCTTCAACCTTACTAGCTAAGGATAATTAACAACCCAGTTTCTCAATAGTCTTAATGCTGTATCTGGGGAACCACCAGCAAACCAGTCAGTAACCTATTCTCAATTATCTTTACTTTTAAAGCTCAAGCTAAAAAGAGAGTATAGGATAATAAAACATAAGATACAGTTACAGAACTGGCAAGTACTAGCCATGCAGAAAATCAAATTGAAGTAGATTTACAGTATTCTAAAAATTTATATAAAATGAAATAATTTTATGCTTTCTCAAAAGATCACTATTTTACCAATAATATATCATATATCATTATCTTTCCCAAGCACATGAAAACAACTTGCAATTTACTTCTTGTTATTATGTTTGGTTAAAATACAGATAGCTCACTTCTTGAACTAACCTTAACCTCCTCTGAACCTGAAGATCCAGCTCCACATTCTTTTGCCTTCTTTTCAAATCCACGCAACCATTCACTGTAACTCTGTGGAAGAAAAAGTGAAAGCTGTCAATTTAAAAAAAAAAAAAAAAACTAAATGAAACAGATCATTCAAAATAACAAATTAGCCAATTATAAAAGAAACTTACATGCACATCACCACCCTGCCAGATATTTCAGAGAGCACTGTAACTGCTACATAAAGTGAACATAATTCAATTTTGAGAAACACTAAAAATATCTCTATGCTACCATCATCAAAGTAAAATCTTATTTATCCTGACTAAGAATACCAACAACTGAATGATGGACTCACAGGTAGAAGACCATATGTTCGAATATGGCATCTATAATCACTAGCACCAATCTTTAAAACACAGAAAACCAGAATGATTAATTTTTAAAACTTTCTCTAAAGCAAAATAGTTCTTGAAAACTAAATGTTTTCAATTCATAAACAAAGAGTCCAAGTGAAGACACTCTATTAAGATTTCAGATTTGAAGATGCCCTAAGAATTATTCATTCAAATTAGGAACTGCATATTAGGGGAGTCAACACTGTGACATAGTAGGTAAGCTACAGCCTGCAACTTCAGGTTGAAGTCCCAGATGGGCACTGGTTTGTGTCCTGGCTGCCATTTCCAATCTACCTCCCTAGTAATGGCCTGGGAAAAGCAGCAGAAGTGTTTGGGCTCCTGTTACCCATGCAGGAGACCTGGATGAAGCTCCTGGTTTCAGCCTGGCTCAGCACTAGAGGTTGCAGCCATCTAGGGAGTAAACCAGTAGTTGGATGGAAGATCTCTCTTTCTCTCTCCCTCTGAATTTCAAAATAAGTGAATCTTGGGACCAGCATTGTGAGACAGAGGGTTAAGCCACTATTTGTGACACTGGCATCCCATATGGGTGCCAGTTCAAGCCTCGGCTGCTCCACTTCCGATCCAGCTCCATGTTAATGTGCCTGTGAAGTCAGCAGATGATGGCACAAATTCTTGCCGCCGCCCCCCCCACCCCCATGTGGTAGACCCAAAGCTCCTAGCTCCTGCCTTTGACTCGGTCCAGCCCTGGTCATTGTCATCTGGAGAGTGAACCAGCAGATGGAAGATTTCTGTGGGTCTTTCCTTCCTCTCTGTAACTTTGCCTTTCAAATAAAATAAATAAATCTTTTTTTTAAAAAGTTAATCTTAAAGAAGTATTATGAATTATCTTAAAGGTCATGAGACATGATCTGCATATGCAAATATATACTTAAATAAATGCAACAAAAAATTTATGCTGACAGGTCAGCCAATGTAAATAATACATGCATTAATTATACTTTGTCATTATTCCAAATTCTAAACTGTTGAGGCTTCTTGAGTGAATTTCAAACTCCAATGAGGAGTATTTGTTCAATACTTTAAATATAATATCCTCTTCTTGCTCTTAGGTCTCTGATTTAGTTTAATTCAAGAAAAAAGAACTCACAAAATTTCTACTAACTCCTTATGGGGCTTTATCAAGATTCTCAAGGAAACAGTCAATATCAAATACGAATAAAAAACAGAATAGAGGTTGAGATCACTCCATAACACATATCTTTAGTATCCAATTAGCTTTCAAAGAGTCTTTTTTCACTAATGGTTCCTGGCTTAAGATCAGCCCAGCTCCAGCCATTGGGGCCATTTGGGAAGCGAACCAGCAGGTAGAAGACCTCTCTGTCTCTCTCTTACAAACACAGAGTTACAGAGAGATCTTCTATCCACTGGTTCACTCGCCAAACAGCCACAACAACCAGGGCTGGGCCAGGCCAAAGCCGAGAGCTTCTATCAGGTCTCCCACGTGGATGTATGGACCCAAGGACTTGAGTCATCCTCCCCTGCTTTCCCAGGCACATAAGCAGGGAGCTGGATCAGAAGTGGAGCAGCGGAGACTGGAACCAGCACCCATGTGGGAATGCCAACTCTGCAGGTGGAGGCTTAACATTCTACACCACAATGCTAGCTCTGAGTCTGTTCATTTTAGTATATGTACTGCTGAAGCAAGCACAATCCGTTCATTTTAAAAGAACTGCATTTTCATTAAGTTTGTGCTAAGACCTGTGGCCCCTTTGTGGTATGTTAAGCTACCACCTTCAGCACCAGCATCCCGTATGGGCACAGGTTGAAGTCCCGACTGCTCCACTTCTGATCCAGCTCCTTGCTGATGGCCTGGGAAAGCAGTGGAAGATGGCCCAAGTGCTTGGGTCCCAGGAACCACAAAGGAGACCTGGAAGAAGCTCCTGGCTTCATATCTGCCCAGCTCTGGCCATGAAGCCAACTGGAGAGTTGGAAGGCCTCCCTCTCTGTCTCTCGCTCTCTATTCATTCTGTTACATTTTCTCAGACTACACATACAACTGGACATTAAGTTTATTCACACCATCCCTGGAACCCACACCTGCAAAGCTAGATCTTAGAGAAAAAGCTGAGTCCAGGATTAGGGCATGGAATGTATACAATCCATCACGAGCATCTTGCGGTAATACAAAGCACAGAAGCTATCAAAGCTTCCCAATGTGTGTCCAAAGGACTGGGCCGGCAGCCTCAATAAGCTCCAATGGGCCTCCAGAAGGAAATGCATGATACCAACTATGGGATGGCCCTGCCCCCAGCTCACCCCACCCCAAACACCATGCCTGAATCTGTTCGGGTTTCTACCAATTACCAATTCATGGAATACACAAAGGATAAAGAAATATGCTGACACACCAAAGGGATGCAGTCAGTTAAATCCAAACTGCAGGAAACTGCTTCAGAGACCACCAGGTTTTAAAGAAAAGAAACAAAAACAAAGAAGTGCAGGGATGGGAGGAGGAGAAAAAAAGGAGAACCAAGAAAATAAAAAAGATCTAAATATCCAGTCACATGTCGACCTTATGAGTCCTGATTAAAACAAACTATATTAGGTTGTTATTACTTATAGAACATACATGACAACGGGAGAAATGCAAGCTTTAATGACAGATATGAGAGATATATGGAATATGTGCACTCTTCCCACTCTGTTTTTCCATAAATTTCTTGGCACCCCTACACACAAAATTAAGCATATTCTTTTAAATGCAATGTTAGTATTTTCTAAAGGAATTTTTATCTTTAAGAAAAAAGATTTATTTATCTATTTGAAAGAGAGAGGAAGAGTCAGAGAGGCAGAGAGAGAGAGATTAAAGAGAGATCAAGCTTGCATCTGCTGGTTCACTCCCCACATGGCCACAACAGAAGGCTGGGCCAGGCCAGTCAGGAGCTTCATCTGGGTCTCCCATCTGGGTGGCAAGGACCCACACACTTGGGCCATTCTCCACTGTCCTTCTCAGGCCATTAGCAGGGAGCTGGACTGGAAGCAGAACAGCCAGGACAGAACTGGCACTCATAGGAATTCTCACCTTTTAGAAATACATGCTGAGGGTGGGCATTTGGCACAGCCGTGAAAACATGGCTTGGGATGCTCAACTCCATATCAGAGAACTTACTGAGTCCTGGCTCCTCCTCTTCTGATCCACTTTCCAAACTAATCTGCACCATTTCAAGGCAGAGTGATGACTCAAGTAACTGACTCTCTGTCATCCATGTAGGAGACCAGAATGGAGCTCCTGACTCCTGACGCCAACCTGGCTCAGCCCCAAAGGGTGTTTGGGAAGAGAAATAGCAGAACTAGCTGTCTGTCTAGCTCTGTCTGCTTTTCAAATAAAAGAAAATTAATTTTACAAAGTTTTAAAGGAATATGTACTGGAATATTTACAGATGAGACACTGATGGTTGAGTTCTTCAAACTAAGCTAGAAAGCACATTACTGGTAGCACAGTAAGATTTTATGTGTTACACATTTCAGATACTAATAACTGCTTAAGTGGGATATCTTTATGCTATTCTACTTTGAGCCATTCTACAATTTTGCATTAAAATAAATAAAGACCTACCACTTTAGGAAACTCATATGCACACTCACTGGCTTTCTATGCCCTTAAGTATTTACTGTATCAATTCTTTTAACAAAAGTAACTTTTTTCTCCAACTTAAAAAATGTACAATCTTAAGTAAAGCACGTTGTTCTACATTATCTTCAGGACTTTTGCTTACAGAAGTTAACAGGCAACTAGAATCTTCAACTTTGAAATGTAAAGAAACTGATTTATAGCATCAAACGTACAAAGAAATAAAGTATTGCTAAAACTAAAAAGCAGTCACTTAAAATCAAATTCTACTTTGAATATAGCCATTAAGAACATTATTGGTTTTATTAACCATTCAGAAGCATCTTTCCCAATTATGATCTTTATAATCTTTTAAAAATGTCTCATAAGCAAAATTTAAGGAACACAATAAAAACATCAGGTGAGTAAACAGAAATCAGTTTTGAACCAAGTTATTTATCTTAACCACTGGAAAGCACCTCAGGTTAATAGTGGCAAAGATTACAGCGTCAGTGGATTACTAAAACCAAGCACAGGCGACAGATGCTGCTATTCCCAACTTTCTTAATAATGACAACGCATCATATGAAGAACAATAATAACATTAATCTTACCAAATTGGAAGGGACAGACACTTTTGGAAACAATTTTTTGAGAACTTCTTTAGCCTCCAACTCAACAGCTTCCACATGTTGTTGTCTTTCCTAATGTAGAAGACAAACCAAATCAAACCTAATGTTTTTTTGTTTTTCAAAAAGAGCTATGGTCTTTTAATGAGAGAAAAAAGTCAATTTAAGGAAATTATTTAATATTGACAAATGTTAAAAGTTCCCATTTTAGGATATTAAAATGCTTCAGAAAAAAATCTGCAAAATCTCTAAAGCATCCTAAACAGAAAACGTCTTAAATTAACCAAGTCAAAATTGTATCTGACAATATGGACGTTTTCATAAGTATTAAAAAATCGAATGATTTGTCTCTCCAGGAATAATTCAAAACAAACACGCATGCACCCCCCCCCCAAAAAAAAACAAAAAACAAAAAACAAAATACACATAAAACATTTGCTACAACTACAACTTTAAAAAACTACCTTACTAAAACTGAGCGTAAGCAGCCTCTGGCTAATAAATCCATATAAAAGTATCTATCACTAATGAACTATAATGCCATGGGAATCAAAAAGCCACTTTTATTAATTCCAGCTTCAAGGTCGTGAAGCCACTCATGATAAACAAAGCAAAAATGACCATCAAAATTTGATAGGTGGTACAATGGGAAAAAGAAGAAAGAGAACAAGGAAAAACAGTCACTACCTTCACTAAGACTAAGCATCAAGACAACTAATCCTGGTACTTGCATATAGTCTCCATCAGTCATAAATTTAAAGATAAATATTACAACTGTGTTAGTCTAACTTGGTTGGTTTTAAGTCAAAATTTAATGGATATCAATTATACACTCAAAACCATGGTTTGTCAAAATTAGGACGATTTGATCTCACGCCAAAAAACAAAAAATCTGTTCAAATTATCTCTACAACATTAAAAGAGACACCTGTAAAAATGTACATCTAAACCAAGCCAAGAAAATCATCTCAAGACAAGACTCGTAAAGTTCAACAGGTGACAAGAACGCATGCAAGCCGGCACCATCTTAACTACGTTTCTACCCCACCATTCAGATGTGATCTTTAAAACCTATTACTAATTTAACATGCACCAACTTCAACTTAAGAAAATCTAATCACATAAAAATCTAAATTTACACAATAAAAAGCCAGAGATTTCATCATATTCTAGAAACAAAGTTATTATATTAGTGGCACTATTTTTTAAATAGGTGTCTTGATGGAGTATTTTCAATAATTCAATAATGTCCACTAAATTTCAGAAATACACTTAACTGCTTGAAATGAGGTATGTTAATTCAGGGCAAATAATTAAGTGTTACTTCAGAGATAATGAAGAGGTATTTCTTATTATCTGACCAGAATGGTGCTAGAGCAACCTTTAAAGGGAATCAGTGGGGAAAACAGATACTGTGAAACAGAAGATTTTTGAAAACTTCCCAGGGGAAAAAGAATCTAAAAGAAGTAACTAGTAATCAAGAGCCATGGAGGTAAGAAATTACCTCTGCTCTGTACAATTTTAGCTCAAAGGCTATGGTTTGACAGGACAGTCTGTATGCAGATAGCAATTCCCACTCCATTTTAACCCCTGGGAAAGACCTGGTATTATTATCATTCTTAACATCTATAAATACAATTAAAATATCTTTAAAGTAAACCTATCATTTATAGTAGACACTCAAGAGTATCCTCTGTTATAAAAATAATTACTTATTCCCAGCATCTAAAACATTAACTGTCAAAAGTAGAGCAGCCAGGACTCAAACCAATATAGGATGGTAGCATTGCAAGAAGTGCCTTAACCCAATAGGCCATAATCCCTGGGAAGGCAGTGGAAGATGGTCCAAGTGCTTTGGCCCCTGCCACCCATTTGGGACACCAGGACAGAGTTCCTGACTCCTGGCTTTGGCCTGCCCCAGACCTGGCTGTTGTTGTCTTATGGGAAATGAACCATCAGTTGGAAGATCATATGCTTTCTCTCTCTCTCTCTCTCTCTCTCTCTCTCTCTGTGATAGTCTTTCAAAGCTAAACAAACAAACGAACAAGCAAACAAAAACCACTAAAGGTTTTTTATATAGTTCCCTCTTCAGTACAATTCATGGCACTGGGTCAATCACATAATTTTATACCTATACTAAGGGTTATCTAAATTCTGCTGACATCTAAATACTATGAATTCTAATATATGTAGATCGTTACCTGTGTAAGATACCTTCAGGCACATAAACCTAAACTTTCTTTTGGAAACATAACATGCAAGAATGGCAATAGTAGGTGGCAAACAATTTCTTGCAGGAATGACGTGGCTAGCACTTCCAAGATACACAGTCTCAATAATAAAACAAAACTGTAATGGTAGCTCATAACAATTAAAAACAGCTATAGAAACAACCAGAAACCATTCCATAACCATTGTTATGATAAAAATGACTGCACAGTTGCAACTATTTGAAATTAAACAACATCCTACTTGACCTAGATTTCTCTACTGTCTGGCCTAAATTTCCCTAGTCTCAATGCCTATCAGCTGAATCAAACCTATAAACTTACGTGTTATTGAAAATTACAGCAAGGTGAACAGGTACATAAACGCACACAAATTCACTAAACTAAAGGAAATATAACTACAAACATACACTCCATAAAGTTTCTAAAATTATATTCACTTTGGAAGTCCTACATACAAACATCATTAAGACCTGTATTCAAAATGCACTAGATCACCTCAGCAGACAAAATAACTTTTTAGAATGCTGAACTCAGCCATGCAGGTGCCTTCATTAACTCATCTGCAAAATTCAGTACCCCTTTTCCACATGTATTCTTGCTGGGAATTTGTAGAATACTTGGCTGAGTTGGCACATTCAAATTCAGACAGAATCATGTGTTTCAAAAGTACTTTACACACTCTGATCAGGAGTATTTCCCCTTGATACTAATACTACACAAGACATACAACATCCACTATTCAGTTGCTTCAGAATCTAGTTTGTCTATCTCCTCTAGGGAACCATCACCAGCAGCACTCCCAGAACTGACCCCTTTCCTGTATTTCTTAAGACGTTCCTCATTTTTCCATGTTGTCTGGCTCTTCTTGACATGCTCCCAAAAAACCTAGTTCACTGTGCATAATTTCATCTTAGATACTCAAACACGCTGTTAACTCAGCTAGATTTCTTTGACTCAGGGCTGTCACTCCCAGTCTCCTATCCAACAACAACGGGTACACTTCTGTCTGACAAGGGACTGCACGGATATCCCAGGTCTTCTGCAACTCTTCAGCTTCAAGTAGTGCTCACCAAAGCTCAAACAAGTAGTAATCACAACAAATCAGCATGCCTTCTACTAAAGCTTCAGGGAGTAGATGAAAAAAAGCAGAGATGACAGAGATGATAAATGCGGATGATAAGGAAACTTTATATTTAAATTGCAGTAAAATTAAATGCTTTAGTCTGATTTTAAGACAAGCTGCAGATTTTCTCTGTTCAATGGATTGCTTCTAGGAGGCAGCATTACAACCTTGGAAGTCTTGTGCACTTTGTCCTGCAGCATTTTTTCAGTTGAGGCCAATGCTTCCATTGCTTCCCAGTTTTTCTCCCGAAGTTCCTAATCATTTTTAGAAAGAATGATTTCAGTTTATCCATTATTGAAAGATTTTTGCTTTTTACTTCATCAGTATTTTGCACTGCATTTAAATGCTGGTTACTGCAAAATTATTTCAATGGGAAAATATGTATATTAGCAAAAAAATAAAAAGCAATGTTTAGAAGTTTGAATGAGAAAATAAAGGTGCCCATTTCCATGTTTTAGTACACACCAAATATGCTAGCTTTTAAAATAATTACTTTGCACATGTGACAGAGAAGAAAGCATTCAAAAGTAAACACACAAACCAAGATTATAAATGTGATTTCAGGTACACTGAACGTTGGAGGACTGAAGACAGAGCAAATACACAAACATTGGAAAAAGCTTTCATTCGATTTTAAAACAAGGCCAGCATCACTCGGGGGACATTCCACTGCAGCACACCATTTTTCCTCTATGTTTTAAAAAAAAGTAGCACATTTCTTATCTATCTGCAAACGACACAGTAGTAGCTCACTGTCTTCTGTGTCTACCTTGGCATGGTCAAATGTGTATGCCACAAAGCAACCCGATAGGAATCACATCAATGAGCTGACGAGGCAAAGGGGGAGGCTAGGGAGCTAGCAAACATGTTCTCGGAGAAGAAACAAAGGCCACTGAAAACCGGACTCTGAAAGACCTAGATTTTTAATGGCATTTCATTGGCCAAAAGACAATCTACTATAGTTCAGTCTTTCTTCACTATTAGAAATCTACACATAAAAAGCAAAAATAAAAAAACCAATAATCGCCATATTGTATGCTTAATTATGTGCCAAACACTGCACTTGAAGTACCACAAATTCTCATTAATCCTTACAACAACTCAGTGAAGTATTTGTATTTTACGAATGGGAAACCATAGCTCAAGTCAGTTAAGAAATCTGGCCAAGTATACACAGCCAAAGAGGTGGAGACCCAGAACAGACGAGCGCCGCGATCTGCTGGCTCCAGTGTCCTGGCTCTTTCCTCACGCTGCAATGCCTCCGGCGCCGCTGCTGCACTAGACAGGCGTTACCACGCCCTCCTCTCAGAATACCGATAATGAAACACAGGTAAGATGTTAGCAGTTTTTCAGCAGGTTCACCTCAAGTTTTATGGCTGGCAATGCTGTTAGTGATGTTACCCAACATACAAAGGGCAACGCATGTACCTAATTTTGACAAACTCAGAGGTGCAGGAAAACAACAAGTTGTTACAATTTAATACAAACTTTGAAAATTTTAACTGATATTATAAAACATATTCCCATTTACTGTCAATACTCCCTCAGACTTCAGTAACATTTTAGTTTTGCTCAAGTATTAGCAATCATATTTTCTGTGTATAAAAATTCTCTCTGTGGTAAGAATGTTTAGGATAGGCATTACCTCTAGTTAGAAAGAATATAAAGAATTCAGTTAAATTTGCTATTTGTCGGTATTCGGTAAGAATAGCAGGACTTCAATTTCTTAAAGTACTATTTCTTCCCACATTTATATAAATATATTCATATTTTAACATATTTAATTGTTAAAATTTGAACTTCTCCTCAGCTGAAAAAGAGAGGTTCCAGAAGACTTCAAAAAATATTTGATCTGGATACTGACATTACTTTTAGACTACAAAAATGGCTAGCCCAATCTAAGTAAGAGGAATTACCTTTGATTTTAAATAGTAGGTTGAAAGAATTACTTTTCCTAAAATTAAAATTTAACAAAAACTCAGCTGCATTTTTATTAAAAAGAAAAGGTATAATATTAACATCAATTTTAAAATATTTAGGTGTAAAAATTAATCTGTTTACTTACTTTTTAAAATCTACTCTCCAATAAAATAATTAGTAATGTCCTCCCCCTCCAAAGGCTACACAAAGATTCAGAAATCTAAAGTAAAAGATTTAAAGAATGATTCCTGAGCTGTACTCCAAGGGAGGAGTAATAAAAAGAAAGCCTGATTGTGACCAAGATCTGCTTACGTTGTTTTTCTTCCTCTGGTGTTCAACAGCGTCCTTCAAAGATTTTAACTCGTTCTGGAGCTCAGTTATTTCTTTTTCTCTTTCCGAAATTCTAAGCCAGAACATTAACACATACAGCAAGAGTTTAGGGAAAAAGTAATGCAGTTTATTACCCCTGCTATCAACATTTGTCACCACAAGTAACCAACAGGTAGATGATGCTTTGAAAAAAATGAACTAACTTAACAGCTTAGCTACTAGCTGATTTCCACAGAAAGCCCATCTCATGAATTCTTACTTTCAGAAATTATTTTTAAAATAAGATTTGCTTGACATGTTGAGGTTTGTGCTAATGAGAAATCCCATGCCCTAAGTTCATGAATGAGAATCTGTGTAGCTGTAGTTACTTCTCTTTTCAGCTGGGTCACAGCAGTAGCTGTTTTCATAGCAGTGAAAACTGATGTAGAAAATCACTTAATTACTATGTGTATGCATGTGTGCATACTTTTTCTTCAGAAAAGAACGAAACAAGTTATGACTTCATGTGGCTAACCCAAAGCAAAAGTACAATATTAATCTGATTAGGTGTCCTTTTGCCATTCTCACACATTGTAGGATTGAGTTGTTTTCTGGTCCTGTCTAATGAGTTAGTTATTTCCCAGACACAAACTTCATGGCAAGGATCCATAATGCAATTCTGTTAAAGCTGAGAATACTTTGGGTGGAAAGTTAATCACAAAACAGCTACTTCTTAAGAATAAAGAGTTAGCAAACTATGGCAGTGAGCCCAGCCAAAAGTGTGTCGTGTATGATGCTCAAAGTAAGCACAGTTTTTATGTACTTAAAGGATTATTTTAAATAAAAAGAAACAGATCTAAATGGCCCACAAAACATAAAATATTTACTATTAATCCCTTTACAGAAAATGTTTGCTAACTCTTGCTTCACGTAATCAAATTCAAGACTTAATTTAATACTTACTAATTCTAACATGGTAAACAATCAGCTTTGTAGGTAAGCCCACGGAGAAGAACATTCAGATTACTTTCATTACCTATTAACATTCTTGGTGGACATTTAATATCTTGAAATATACTACAACTTATCTGAAATGATCTTAATCAAATATACTTTCATAAAGAAAACTACAAGCCAGCAAGAAAAATATTTTTCAGTTAAAAAAAAAGTTCTCCTTAAAACAGCAACCATATAGAGTTTGAGTCTTCTTAGAAATGCAGAAGTTAAACCAACATTTGCATCACTCAATTCCACAACGACATCCCCGAGAAAGAAGACTCAGGAGAACAAGCAGCATAACTGAAGGTGAGTGAGGAAAGAGCTCAAAGCAAGGGAGAATTGGATTCAGTGTTTGCTGGCTGACTGAGGAAAAAAAGCAAGACCAAGAATCTTGTTCAACAATACTCAAACTCAACTATTACAACAAGGTGAATTAGTCAGCCAAAGGAATAATTAAGCTCCAGTGACCTGTAGTTCAAGTACTCAAACAAAAGTGTAAAAATTATATTTAACTATTTGCAGTTACATTCACATGTTTATCTGAAATTTGCTGTAGAACATAAAAACAGTTACTTTCCAAACTGAATCAAGCGTATTACTTACACTTTTAATAGTTCTTCATGAGGGGGAAAAGAAGATGTCTATTAAAAAAATTAAACATTATTTCAAAACAAAGCTTTCTAGAAGACTTAAACAATTAAATTATTAGATATAAACTAAAACAACACCGAAAGTAAAAATACCTTACATTCCATATGTACTATCACCTTGTCTTTATTCAAGTGATTTCAGTAAAAATACGTACAAATTTATAAACTGCACTGACTGCTAAATCCAATTTTGTCATTACATAAACTAGTTAATAAGCATTTACCAATTTCTTTGTGCAAAGTACTGAGATATCTTAAGTTTTTATATTCTACAGTTCATATTTGACTACATAAAAAGTTTGAGCTTCCAAAAAATAAAAGCATAAATGAAATCCAAAGAAAAACTAGGAAAGTTAATATCTTCACATCTAACAAAAAGGTTATTTTATATAATATGTTAAAGTACATGGCATTCACATATGGTATTTATTCCTTGCTGACTACAATCTCCCAAACTAATCACTAAGCCTCTTGTCAATAAGGATTTGAATTCTTTTGGCCCTTTAGATACTTTTTTTTGGGGGGGGGGACAGGTAGAGATATAGACAGTGAGATAGAGAGAGACAGAGAGAAAGGTCTTCCTGTCTTCCTTTCGTTGGTTCACCCCACAAAATGGCCGCTACAGCTGGCACTACGCCGACCCAAAGCCAGGAGCTAGGTTCTTTTTCCTGCTCTCCCATGCAGGTACAAGGCCCAAGCACCTAGACCATCCTCCACTGCCCTCCTGGGCCACAGCAGAAAGCTGGACTGAAGAGGAGCAACTGGGACTAGAACCCGGCACCCATATGGGATGCCGGCGCCACCGCAAGCAGAGGATTAAACAAGTGAGCCATGGCGCCGGCCCCATTATTTTCTAGTCTATTGTATACACTCATCAAGTAATTTGAAGGAAATTTTCGGTAATATATCTTAAAACACACATACATTTATTTTGAACACACACACACATTTCTTTTGATTTTTACCTTGTAGAATTACACTGTGAAAAGGTTATTTTAAATAGTGGTAGAGTATTGCCTTTAATACTAAACATTTGTTAGTTCCCCTCCAACTACTGCTGTTTTGTTTAAACAGAAGGAAAATGGGGTATACACATACATCTAAACTGACAACATTACGATTTTAATTGACTTGCTAAGAAAAATATTCTAGATAATCAGAAAACATATACATATAAAACAGAGCTAGAATATGGATAGTAATATTATTCTGTATGTTTTAGAAATTACAGATTTTTTTAGAGAGACAGAAACACAGGGCCGGTGCCGCGGCTCAATAGCTAATCCTCCACCTTGCGGCGCCAGCACACCAGGTTCTAGTCCCGGTCGGGGCGCCGGATTCTGTCCTGGTTGCCCCTCTTCCAAGCCAGCTCTCTGCTATGGCCTGGGAGTGCGGTGGAGGATGGCCCAAGTGCTTGGGCCCTGCACCCCATGGGAGACCAGGAGAAGCACCTGGCTCCTGCCTTCGGATCAGCCATTGGAGGGTGAACCAACAGCAAAGGAAGACCTTTCTCTCTGTCTCTCTCTCTCTCTCACTGTCCACTCTGCCTGTCAAAAAATAAAAAATAAAAAAATAAAAGAGAAAGACAGAAACACTTCCATGTACTGGTTTACTTTCCAAATGTCCATAATAGGCCAAAGCAGTGAGCCACCAATTCAATCCAGGTCTTGGCCAGAAGTCAATACTTGAGCCATCACCACGGCCTCCCAGAGTTGCCTTTAGCAGGAAGCTGCAGTCAAAAGCTGGAGCTGGGTATCAAAATCAAGTACCAGGGTCAGATCTGTGATACAGCAGGTTAAACCACTGACTACAATGTTGGCATTCCACATCAGAGTGCCAGTTCAAGTACCAGCTACTCCAGTGCCGATCCAAATTCCTGCTATTGAACCTGGGAAGGCATCAGTTAATGGCTCAAGTACTTGGGCTTTTGCCACCCATTGGGAGACCAGGATGGAGTTCCAAGATCCCAGATTTAACGTGGCCCAGATCCACTGTTGCAGCTATCTGGGGAATGAACCAGCAGATGGAAGATCTCTCTCTTTCTGTGTCTCTCCCCTTCTCTCTGTGACTCTACCTTTTCAGTAAATAAATCTTTAAAAAAAAAAAAAAAAAAAGGTATATACTCAAATGTGGGACATGGGCAGCACAGCAGGCCTCATAATTACCAGGCCAAATGTCTGCCCAAAATTATAGATCATTTTATCTTGAATATGGCATAGCAAATTGTTCTGTTTTATAGGAAAATTGTGAAATACATGAATAAAATATCACACCTTATTCTCAATGAGAATGCAAAAGTGGCAATAATACCTATTAACAGAAACTGGTTAAATAATTTTGCATTACATAAATAAAAGGCAAGACATCCAGTAGTACCTTACCTGCTGGCAGTTCTGTTGTTTAAGCTGCTCAATTTGGGACTTCAACAATTTGTTTTCATCTTGTACCTCCTATGTAAACAAAAATTGAACATGAATACCTAGACAGATTTTTAGTTTCCATAAAAACTACTGAACATATACAAACAAGGAAAATTTCAAAATACAATTTTAAAAAGTAGATAAGGCAGGGCCAGTGCTGTGGCACAGTAGGTTAATCCTCTGCCTGTGGCACCAGCATTCCATATGGGCTCCAGTTCTAGTCCTGGCTGCTACTTTTCAGATTCAGCACTCTGCTATGGCCTGGAAAAATAGTAGAAGATGGCCCAAGTGCTTGGGCCCCTGCACCTGTGTGAGAGACCTGGAAAAAGCTCCTGGCTCCTGGCTTCAGATTGGCCAGAGTGGCCATCTGGGGAGTGAACCAGCAGAAGGAGGACCTTTCTCTCTGTCTTTTCCTCTCACTGTGTGTAACTCTATCTCTAAAATAAATAAATAAAATCTTAAAAAAAAAAAAAAGTAGATAAGGCCCTACATTAATCGTGCAAATATACTAATTATATTTAGTACTAGCCTGGGAATAGGTGTGTTTCAACAACATAAAATAGAATGCAAACACCTGCAAGAATTTAGTATATGGTAATGTTTCAATTCAGTACAGCAAGGGTTCTCGACTTCAATGTCTGCTGCATTTGGGGCTGGTTGTTTCTTTGTTGTGAGGAGTTGTTCTATCATAGCACTGTAGGACATTAGCAACATCCATGGTCTCCACCTACCAGATGCAGTAGAACCCTCTTCCCCAGCTGGGACCATCAAAGATGTTCCCTAGAGAGAACCACTGCAGCAATGATGGATTGTTTAGTAATATGGCTAGCCCTTTCTTAAAACAGCTTAAAATATTATTTACATAACTCACTGAAATAAATTACATGAATAAAATATCTAAATAAAAAGAAACTGTCAACATGAGAAGAAAGCATGTAAAAAATTTATGATCAGAGTGAGAGATCTTTCTTCACAAGACTTTAAATTCAGTAAATTATATTTACTTGAGTATATAAGTTTAACACTTCCAAAGGAAGAGAAAAAACAAAAATGAAGTTAAAAGTAAAACTGGGGAAAATAAATCACCTCACATAAAAGTTAATTTCTCTTATTATATAAAAAGGATCTTATAAATTAATAAGGAAAAAATAAAAAATTATATAAATGGCTTAAACACAGGAAGAGTTGCATAGGTCCTCTCACGGTAAAATGCAAATTATAACAACCCTCACAGATGGTGATGACTCAAAAAATTGGGTCCCTGCCATCCACATGGGAGACCTAGATGGAGTTCCAGGTTCTCGATTTCTGGTCTAGCCCCGCCTGGCTGTTGTGGGCATCTGGAAAGTTAACCAGTAGAAGGAAGCTCAATCGACAGATCTCTCTCTCTGCCCACTTTGTCTGCTTTGCAAGTATATGAAAATAAACATTTCATATAACAAAATCCCCTACCATCACTTCAGGCATAACATCAAGTGTTTACATCTTTGTCAGCACTGAAGCAGAAGAAGGGAAATGGCTCTCTGTTGGTGAGCGTGTAAATAGTAAGAGCACTTCTGGAGCACAAGTATTATCTAATCGCCTATGGACCTGGACAGGCATTTGGAACAGGCATTAAGATGCCACTTGGGACACTTACACCATCCTGTTTGTCTTCCAAAAAATAAACAACTAATAAATTAACCTGCTTAGGAGTAAGAGAAAATACAACAGAATCCCTGGAGTATGAAAAGTGAGCAGGAACAGCCAATCCATAACAATAAAGGTATCCACAAATCTGCTATCTCAACTCAATATTCTCTAAGTACTTTGAATACCAGCTACATGAAGGGGAGAAGATACTGATTGTCAAAGCTACATTATTCAATTCTTTAAAAAAAATAAAAATACCTATATGTACTCTTTTGACCCAGAATTCACTTTATGAGTTCATTTATAGGATTGTATAATACAGATATTCTAGAAAAAGTAGTCAAAATATATGCACAAAAACATTTACTGTAACATTTTTGTGACAGGAAAATCAATCCTAAATAATCCTAAATAACCATAAACTATATTGTTATATAAATGACTACTGCATAAATGATAGAATGACACAATGCCACAAAGCTAGTAAAAGTTAGAGGCAGATACGTGCTTACAGGGAAAGATCTCAAAACACTGTGAATTTGGGAGGAAACAAAACACAAACGTGTATAATTACAGTATGTTTTTAAAAATAACAAAGTCTAAACATGTGTACACATTTTATCCATGAATTCTTTCTACAAAGATATACCAGCAATTGACAGTAGTTATTTCCCAGGAATGAGATCTAGTATCTGGGTCAGAGGGAGATGCGCTCTGTATTTTACTTCCTTTTGTAGCACTTAAAACTTTTAAAAAAACATGCAAAGGCAATAATTCACATAATACTAATTTTTAGTAAGCATATTCACCTGTAATAGCTTTGTTTTGCTAGAAAGATCACTCTCCCTTTCTTTTAGTGTAGTTTCTACTTTCTTCATTTCATTTTCTTTTTCTTTCAACCTAGAATTTTTCAAAGACTTTATATTTACTAATGTACATAAGAAAAGAAAAACCATAGTCCAACATTACCATTACCCCTAAGCAAAAAGATGGCAGAAACAATGCCTTCAGTTCCTTTTCTCCACATTGCACCAACTTATACTTTGTTTTAAAAGACAGTATATCCAGGATCATTCCACTCAAAGTTAAAGACCTTCTAAATTGCTATGGTTCATTTTAGATAAAACATTTGTTAAACAAATATGGCCTTATCTAAGAAGAAACTCTAATAGAACAAACGCCAAGAGCAAAACTGTTATTTCCTCAACATATTACCTAAAATGAATGAGGGGTGGGCATTTGCCTTAGCTGTTCCCATATAAGACTGACTGGCTGAGTTCCAGTCCCTGCTCCCTCTTAATGTGCACCCTGACCAAGCCAGCAGTTGATAGCTCATGTAGTTGGGTCCTGCCACCCACAATGGAGACCTTGATGGGGTTTCCAGTTTCTACCTTCAGCCTGGTCCGGTTCTAGCTGTAGGCAATTGGGAAGTGAATCAGCAGACAAGGGGAGGGAGGGAAGATCTGTGTGTGTGTGTGTGTGTGTGTGTATACACATCTCACTCTCTGTCCCTAAAATGTATTTTTTTAAAAAATCAGTTTTTGGTCCCAACAATCTTAGCTATAATTCAGTAGCCCTGGAAATTACAATATGTCTAACTTGTGTGCTAAAGTGATGCTACATATAATTTAATCTGGTTCTCCTTTACTCAACCTAAATATAAATCAATCTGTCAAGCCCACATGAGTCTTAAATGCCCTTAAAATCCTAAGCAACAGACTTCTAGTATAAAACTTGACACTATTAAAATGATCTCTTTAACTGTTTTTTCAGGGCAGGAATCTATCTTATCCTTTTCAATATCCCTAATACCAGAGTTCACATCATACACTCTCAAGTATTTGCTAATTTAAACACTATTTTTATTCTACCTTAATCTAGAAAGAATGTTAAGAAGCTTACAGGTGCATATAAAAAAATGACAAAGCACTGTACATGAGAGGGAGACTGCACAATGAAAAGGGACAATCATAAATACATGTCACTAAGTCAAAGAAGCCAATCTGAAAAGGCTACACACTGTATGAGCCCAACTCTGACCCTCTGGACAAGGTGAAACTACAGAGAAGGTGAGATCAATGGTTGCCAGGGACTGGAAGGTATGGGTCAAAGGAAGGAAGGGAGGTATGAATTCTACAGCACAGCTTTTTAGGCAGTGACATTATTTTGTGTGACTCTACAATGACAGATACATCATCATGTATTGCTGCTACTGGTTTATCAATGTTAACAAATGTAGCGCAGTAAGGCAGGATGTCAGTAACAGAGAAAATCAAGGCTGGAGTGGGTAGGAGGGCAGGTACATGGGAGTACTCGGATACATCGCTCAAATTTCTCTGTAAACCTGTAACTGCTCCCTCCAAAATAGTCTACTAATTTAAAAAAGAAAACAAAGGGCAAGGAAAATGTAAGGCAGACACATGAAACTAAAATTATGTAGTTCTATGACCTATAAACATACTAAAAGGAGACCACAAACAAGCCTCTAAGGTTCTTAGTGGCAGATGAGAGAGAAGTACTTTGACAGTTACACAATAGCTAAGCGATAAACACTGCTTACATAAACTAGCAATCCTGGTGCCAAGAATAAAATTGTCTCCTTTGTTTCCGTAAAAATGATTTAGTAACTGTCTTCAATATTTTACTTGAAAAGGCACAGTTTCAAATGGACGCTTCTTGAAAAACAGAAATCACTGTAACTGATGAACTTTACATCAAAGAAAATGTCTTTAAATTTAATTCTTTAGGGGCAAAAAAGATAAGGTCTATATACCCTTCTGACCTCAGAATCAGCCCCTAAAGCATTCGGATATGGCTGAAAAGCCCTTGAGAGTATGTCAGGCACAGGAAGACAAGACATAGTGGCAAAAAATGTTCTGCATGAAGGATCTCTGTGAGTGAGACCCTAACGGAAAGAAGGGGCCATCAAAGAAGGATGTACTTTTCTCTGAAGGGAGGAGAACTTCCACTTTGCATATGGCCCTGTCTAAATACTGATGAAGTTTGTGGACTCAAAAGGCTTCCATAGCCATGGCAGCTCACGTCAAGAGCCTTGGGTGGTCACTGACATAAAAAATAGAGTGTTAATTGTTAAATCAACAACAAGAGTTGCTGTGCTCTTACTCCCCATGTAGGACTTCTGTCCTTAAGGAGTTGTACTATGAGAATTAACTGTAAAACTTGCTCTCAATCTGTACTTTATACCTGATGTTTGTATGTGCAAACTGTTGAAATCTTTACTTAGTATACAGTTTGTCCTCTGTATATAAAGTTAATTAAAAATGAACCTTAATGAAGAATGGGATAGGAGAGGGAGTAGGAGGTAGGATGGGAGTAGGAGGTGGGATGGGAGTGGGGTGGGAGGGCAGAAATGGGGGGGAAGAACCACTATATTTCTAAAAACTGTACATATGAAATTTGTATTCATTAAATAAAAGCCTCCTTAAAAAAAAAGAAAAGAAAAAGAAACCCATCACAACATTTAAGCCATTCTGGAAACCAGTGATAAGTTCTTCAAAATGCCAGCTAAAATACACTTACACAGTCTCAAGCTCTTCTAACTGTGATGCAGAACGTGCCTAGGAAACAAATTGACATTTTAAACAATAATATTGATGAAAAAAAAAATAATACATATATAGTTACCAACAAAGTAAAAACACAATACATGTAAATTTAAGATGGAGCCATTTATAAAATAAAATCAAAAGGTATTCTTTATTAAGTTTAATATTTATTTCTTAAAGGATTACCTTAATACAATAAAACAGTCAAGGATGAGTTTAAGAGATCACTTGAAAAAGTAATGACAAAGAAATACACTTAAGCTTGACAAATCAGTTAAGGAAGTATGTGACTTGACAGGTATACAAGTTAACTTATGTTTACCAGCAATACCAAAACTATGCTACAAGATAGTTTCTCTGGAGAAGAAACTCAAAACATATGAACTTATTGACTTTCTAGTAAATGAGATAAGGATTTCTAATTCTTTTTGTAGTATGTTGGTAATTGTTTCAACTATACCTCTTTCAAGTTATGCTGTGTTACCTTCTGAATATGAGCTTTTAAAGATTCATTTTCTTCTTGAAGATCCTTAAAAAGAGTAGACGTGAATTTAATTGATATTCAAGCATAAAGGAGGGTTTTTTTTTTACTTTTATTTTTACCTCCTCACCTGTAACCATTTTCCTCTATCAGCAAGGTCTTTCTCCTTCTCTTCTAAAATAGCCTTCATGGTATTCATTTGTTCCTCCTTTCCTTTTAATCTGACAAAAATTAAAAACAATAAATGAAAATGCTATACAACCATAAAAAGCAACATTGACCATTAAAAACAAAAATACTGGAGTATTACTCAGAGCCCAAACTAATTAAAATAAACTAAAAAACATTTTATTACAGGGGCGGCGCCATAGCACAGTAGGTTAATCCTCCACCTGTAGCGTCGGCATCCCATATGGGTGCCAGTTCTAGTCCCAGCTGCCCTTCTTCCAATCCAGCTCTCTCCTGTGGCCTGGGAGAGCAGTGGAGGATGGCCCAGGTGTTTGGGCCCCTGCACCCTTGTGGGAAACTGGGAAGAGGGACCTGGCTCCTGGCTTCGGATCGGCACAGCTCCAGCCGTTGCGGCTATCTGGGGAGTGAACCAGTGGAGGGAAGACCTCTCTCTCTCTGTGTCCTTCTCACTATCTGTAACTCTACTTCTCAAATAAATAAAATCTTCAAAAAAATTTTATTATAAAGGTACATAAAATTTTGAAAACATAATCAAACTGGGAAGTATGAATGCTCAAAGAAAATCATTTTAGGGTAACTAACAAAAACTGTTCTATCACTGAGGATCTGGAAATGGAAAACATTAAGATTGTTCTACTGCAACCCTATATCAGCCTGCTGAAGTCAATATCAGCAACTTCAGACAGCTCCTTCTGACTGGATTTGGTAGGAAATATATACCCAGTTTCATATAACTATTAACACAGGTAAAGAGAAACATCTCAGTTTAAGGTCATTTCAGATTATAAATCACGAAAATTAAGATTCCCCAGGGCCGGCACTGTGGCACAGTGAGTTTTATTCTACACCTGCAGAGCCAGCATCCCATATGGGCGCCAGTTCTAGTCCTGGCTGCTCCTCTTCCAATCCAGCGCTCTGCTATGGCCTGGGAAAGTAGTAGAAGACAGCACAAGCACTTGGGTCCCTGCACTCACGTGGGACACCCAGAAGAAACTCCTGGCTTTGGAATGGCTCAGCACTAGTCACCGTGGTGATCTGGAGAGTAAACCAGCAGACAGAAGACCTTTCTCTAACTCTCCCTCTCACTGTCTGTAAATTTATCTCTCAAGTAAATAAATAAAATCTTTAAAAATATTTTTTAATTTAAAAAAGGTATACTGAATTTATATATATATATATTTATATATACACACACACATACATATAAAGATTTCTCAGCCTTTCTCCTTCCCACCAGAAAACTGATAATGTTCAAGCATAATGAAAAACTTAAGCCTTTTGAGACAATTTGGTATTTTCTAAAAATATTACTTAAAATCAAACAGAAACCATGATTTTCATTATAGTACTGTTTAACCTGTGGAAGAGATATTAAAGGGAATGAGAGGTGCCAGAGCTGAGGTTTAATGGGTCAAGCTGCCACCTGAAGTGCTGGTATCCCATATGGGCACTGCTTCGAGTCCTGGCTGGTCCTCTTCCAATCCAGCTCTCTGCTATGGCCTGGGACAGCAGTGGAAGATGGCCCAAGTCCTTGGGCCCCTCCACCCATGTGGGAGACCTGGAAGAAGCTCCAGGCTCCAGGCTCAGAATCGGCCCAGCTCCAGCCACTGTAGCCATTTTGGGGAGTGAACCAGAGGATGAAAGACCGACCTCCCTCCCTCCCTCCCTCTCTCTCTCTCCGCCTCTCTGAAACTCTGCTTTTCAAATCAATAAATAAATAAATCTTTAAAGTTGGGGGGGGGGGGGGACGTATGAGAGAAAGAATACTTACAAGTTCTGAGGCTCCTGAATTTGAGAAGTGAGAGATAACTGAAATACAAAAAATAGAAAAATCAAGCAATTCATAATCCATACAATTTATCTTACTAACCTTTATGATAAAGATGTTCACAACAAATACATTTCAAATTACAAAGACTCTAGGAAAAATTTTTGTGCCAAAATGAGATGTGTTTTGATTTCATCTTCTCTTGACTCCAATGACAGAAGAAGTCACAAACTAAAAATATAAGTGGTGACAAGACAAGGAAGTTGGTAATGAGTAAGTCTAAATAATGTGGTATTTCTACAGCTGTGAAAATCAGAATATTAAGTCACTCCCCTACATGTCACCCTGCCACACCAGAGCTCCTCTCCACTCTGTTCCTATACTACACCATCTATCTTTCATCTCCTTTTTCTTAATCACACACAGTCACTGCCTCTTCTCTCCAACTCTCTTCTCATAGCCCCTGCAGACCTTGACTTCGATTTCAAACTTCTCAGGAGAAGCCTTTCCTAAACTCGCATCTACATTAGAGCAGTGTGATCTTCTCATCAGGCCTCGTTTCATTCACACATCATCTCTAATCACTAGCACAGTGTTTTGTTTTTGTTTTGACAGGCAGAGTGGACAGTGAGAGAGAGAGACAGAGAGAAAGGTCTTCCTTTGCCGTTGGTTCATCCTCCAATGGCCGCCGCGGCCGGCGCACCACACTGATCCAAAGCCAGGAGCCAGGTGCTTCTCCTGGTCTCCCATGGGGTGCAGGGCCCAAGCACTTGGGCCATCCTCCACTGCACTCCCGGGCCATAGCAGAGAGCTGGCCTGGAAGAGGGGCAACTGGGACAGAACCTGGTGTGCCAGTGCCGCTAGGTGGAGGATTAGCCTGTTGAGCCGCGGCGCCGGCCTTAGCACAGTGTTTCGACAAGGAGGAGGAAGTTAAATATTGTTGAATTAATCCGATGGATGAATCATCTCTTACATGTAATCACATCATTTTTTACCATATCAGATTAAATTCACCAAAACGCATCTATTTTTAGTTATTATTTCTACCTCTGAAATCTCTCAACAAAACCTGTTCTTTGTTCAACAGGCAGAGGTTAAGCAATGTAAGAAACATTTGGTTCACAGTTTAAAAAAAAAAAAAATACCAAGTGTTGTGTTTCAAAAGTTGGCAGAGTAATAAAATACAACATTAATAGAGATACTTTTCTGGGGCAGAACCTTCAAAGTTTGCAATGTTTAAAGATAAGTGAATGTAAATATCAAGAACATCAACTCAAATCAGGTAAAAATAAATAAAATAAACAGTACATAACCCAATATGCTTACAGCATACTACTAACAACAATTTTCTGAGTAATTAGAAACACTCGTACATAACACGTAACCAGTAAGTCTGCCATGCTGTGGCTCCGGGATTGTTACCTGCTGAGCCTTTCCAAGCTGGACACTTCCTATTTCTTCCTTCAGAGCCTCTATCTCCTGTGTCAAATCCTTGACAATGACAAAGCAGACAGGATTGGACAATGGAGACACGGAGTTCACGTAAGATGCAATGCACAGACAAACACATGAAATTAAATGAGATTAACTAAAATTGATAGACAAAAAGTGGAATATACAGTTCTTTCTCTCCCAATACCTGAACAATTTTTTCCTTATTAGCCACTTTGAGAAGTTCAGCTTCCAGAAGCTCTTCCACAGACTTGATCTTTCCATCTTTTTCATGAATCCTAAAATGAAGAAATACAGTATTCATTTGAATAGAGATCACCAAGACCCAATAGAGATCACCAAGACCCACCAACTAAGACATAAAAACAGCACACATAATAATAAGCTAAAGGCTCTCCAACCCCTTCCCATTTTAAGTAAAATGGCAACATATCTTTTTTTAAAAAAATTTTTTTTTACTTAATTATCTGAGAGGCAGAGTTACAGACACAGACAGGGAAAAACAGAGAGAAAATGCTTCCATCTGCTGGTTCACTCCCCAAATGGCTTCAATGGCCAGAGCTGAGCCAATCCAAAGCCAGGAGCCAGGAGCTCCTACCAGGTCTCCCATGTGGGTACAGGGGCCCAAGCACTTGGGCCATGTTCCACTGCTTTCCCAGGCCACAGCAGAGAGCTGGACGGGAAGAGAAGCAGCCGGGACATGAACTGGCGCCCATATGGAATGCCAGTACCGCAGGCAGAAGACTAGCCCACTATGCCTTAGCATGGGCCCCTCTTTTTTTTTAAGATTTTATTTCCTTATCTGAAAGTAAGAGTTACAGAGAGAGAGGGAGCGATGGTGAGAAGAGATCTTCTAACCGCTGGTTCACTCTTCAAATGGCTGCAACAGCCAGGGCCACACTAGACCAAAGCCAAGAGCCAAGAGCTGCTTCCAGGTCTCCCCTGTAGGTAGCAGGAGCACAAGCACATGGGCCATCTTCTGTTTTTCCCAGGCCATTAGCAAGGAGCTGGATCAGAAGTGGAGCAGCCAGACATGAACCAGCGCCCATGTGGGATGCTGAATACATTGCAGGAGGCAGCTTTTACCTGCTGCAATACAATGCTATCCCCCACAACCTATCTTTGCACAGAAAGGGGAAAAAAAATACTAAAGTTCCTCCTAAATGAGAATCAACAACTACCAGTAGGCTAAAGCCTACGCACCCAACAAGTTGGTGATGTGCTTCAAAAGCACACAGAGTAAGTAAAATTTGTACCCCAAAGATCACAGGACAGTAAGTTCCATCCAACAATACTGGCTTCCAGGGCTCTGAAAGCTATGACAAAACTTTTAAACAATTATGGCAGCAAACTTTAGAGAAAATTAACTGATTTCATAAAAAATGGAATCAATTACAGAAAAGGATTTTTTTTTAATTTTATTATTTGAGAAGCAGGGAGACAGAGACGGACAGTGCTCCTACTATGAGCTCATTCCTTGAATGTCCTCAATAGCCACGGAGCCACAGCCAGGAGCCAAGAATTCAGTCCAGGGCTCTAACCATGTGAGTCACCACTGTTGCTCCCCAGGGTTTGCACTAGCAGAAAGCAGTGGACAGTCTTTCCTGTGGTGGAAGCCATAATCAGAAGTAGAGCTAGGATTCCCACACAGGAACTCCAAAATAAAATGTGGTGTCCCCCACCAAGCAGCTTAACTGCTACATCAAACAGCTGCCCCCCAAAAATATATTTTTATTTTTTTTTAAATACTTAGGTGATTACAGCCAAGTTTCCTATTCCATCGATGAGAAATTCTAGTGTAATAGTCAAACTAATATACATTGGCTGTCCCAATTACACAATAAAATTAATTCATAATCAGTAAAAAAAAAAAGGAACCAAAAGAAGAGACCAGTTTAATAATATTATTATCACTTACACTTTCTTAAGTTCTTCAACAAGAGTTGCAAAAGAAACCTGGAACGTCAAGATATCCTCATTTAGTCATATGATCAAAATATAAATGAGTCAGAAATAGAAAAGTATAGTATCCTTAAATTTTCCACTGTCAAAATCGAAGTAAGAAAAGTAAACTCAAATTCATTCTTTGTAGATTCCTTTAATGAAGACAATAACCATTGTGAAAATAAGAAACTGTAAGACTACTTATAAATGTAGGCCAAAAGAATTAATAGAATTATCTAGATAAGAGAAAAATGAAAAAACTGCCTGATTTCAGGCAGCCTCTTTAACTATTAGAAACAATTACCACTACCTTTCTAGACTACTCTACACATGCCTGGTGAAGTCTCTATTACTGATAATCAAATCACTAGTCATTGATAGATAAAAGCCCTAATCAACAAATTTTACCTGGAAAAAGGAAGAACAGATGAAAAGACTTGGTTTTTTTTTGTTTGTTTGTTTTTGTTTTGTTTTGGTTTTTTGACAGGTAGACTTACAGACAGTGTGAGAGAAAGAGAAAAAGGTATTCCTTCTGTTAATTCACCCCCCAAATGGCCACCACTGCACCGATCTGGAGCCAGGAGCCAGGTGCTTCTTCCCAGTCTCCCATGTGGGTGCAAGGGCCCAAGCACTTGGGCCACCCTCCACTGCCCTCCCGGGCCACAGCAGAGAGCTGGACTGGAAGAAGAGCAACCGGGACTAGAACCGGCACTCACATGGAATGCCAGCGCCACAGGCAGAGGATTAACCTAGTGAGCCACGGCGCCAACCCTTGGACTTGGTGTGTTTTTATGTAATAGATATGTTCACTGTTTAAAAGAGAACAGTTGTAGGATCTCCCATGTACATTACCTGATCATTTTGCTTAGCCTTTAGGTCTTGCACTTCTTTCGTGAGAGATGAATGCTCTGTTCTTATTGCCTTTTTCAAAGACATAAGCACAACACATTTTATTTTCTGGAAAGCTAGGAAACCTCAAAATAGACCCGCTTCTCACTTCTTCTAAGCTGCTACTTTTCCTTTCTCAAGACCCCAAAGTTCCACTTGTTCTGTAATTCTGTATTTCCTATAGATACCCAAATGAATTACTAATTCAATTATTCCCCACAAGTATTTTTACTTATATTCCAAAATCACAAAAACACATAGTATACTACCTGACTCTCCCTAAATTCAAAAACATCTTACTTCTCCCAGCAAACATATCTTAATCAACTTAGTTACGGCTAATGACAACAATAAAAGAGAATTGCAGGTTCTTTTTTCCTCTGGCTTCCAACATCATTTAATGAATCCATGATATCCACTAGTTATCATTAGGTGGTAATTTGGACATGGATGCAAATGGGAAAACGTACTGCAGACTGTAACAGTAACTACACCTCATCAAACTAGTAAATGCTACAATCAACCACATATTTGTATATGTATATGTATCTTTTTTAAAAATCTTTAAAATAATGAAAAAAGACAGTAAATAAATCTATTAAAATGTGAGTAACTGAGTTCAAAAACTATAGGAAAAACCTCATACAAATCACAATGCAACCCTTTCATGTTCAAAGAAAACAAATCTCAAAAATGCTTTACATTCAGTTCCTCCTCTTTAGTGGCCACCTGAATAAGTCCAGTTTCAAGTAATTCTTCTACAGTCTTTAACTTCTCATCTTTTTCTTGAATGCTGAAAATTGTAAATTTAAAATACATGTGTAAATTATTTTCCAAGGGAAATATTTCTTTGATTTTTATTAATAAAAAGAGAACAGATTTCATGTATTTCGTAAGTATAGTTCTAAGAAGATAACCACATTTCCTTCTCTTCCTCTCTCTCCCTTAATCATTTTTAAGTATCTTCAAGGAAAAATACCTTTGTCTATCACCCCTTGTCAACTTTTATTTCTGGCATGGCTTCTGAGGATCATGGATTTTGATCTGAGGGTACTTCCTTACCACTATTAAAATGTGTTCCAATGATGCTTGTTATACGATAGCCTAAGCAAGCGAAGCACTGCCACATAGCACAATCATAAACCGTACTGTCACCCCAGGTCATTAATAGCACACATTTTCTTCCATTACAAAGTATAAAGAGAATTTTAAGAATACATATTAATGTAGTTAATAATTTTTTATTTCAGATTTGACAAATCAATTATCCAAACAGTAAAAGAAAGTCTAAAACCTTACCATTTTTCCATTTGTTCCACAACATCTTTACTAGGCTAAAATGAAAAACAACATAAAAAAAAGTTTAATTTTATCAAATTTGCATAAAGTAAAACTAGCTTAAGAAAATCTATTTTTAAAGATTTATTTATCTGAAAGAGAGTCACACAGAGGCAAAGAGAGATAGAGGTTTTCCATCTGCTGGTTCACTCCCCAAATGGCCACAACAGCCAGAGCTGTGTTGATCTAAAGCCAGGAGCCAGGAGCTTCTTCTGGGCTTCCCACGCGGGTGCAGGAACCCAAGCACTTGGGCCATATTCTACTGCTTTCCCAAACCATAGCAGAGAGCTAGATCAGAAGTGGAACAGCCAGGACTCAAACTGGTTCCCATATGGGATGCCAGCATTGTAGGCAGGGGTTTAACCACTATGCCAAAGCACCGGCCCCAACATGAATAATGTTTAACAGAAAATTTTTGAATGTTTTATTTTCATTCCACTTGAAAGGCAAAAAAAAAAAAAAAAAGGAAAAGAAAGAAAAGAAAGATCTTTTTATCCACGAAGTCACTCCCCAAAATGCTCCCAACAGCTAAGGCTGGACCAGGCCAAAGTGAGAAGTTCTGATTGCAATCTAGATCTCCAGGAGAGTAGCAGATCCAAGCACCTGAGCCTCCCAGGGTGCATGTTAGGAAATGCTTCATCAGAAGTGGATTCAAAGTACTTAGACACGGAACGTGGGCATCCCAACTACCAACTTCTCTGTGTCTCCTACTCCCCTCTGAATAATTTTTGAATCATTACAATCTATAACTTGTGGTTAAAGAGAATATGTATCAGTTTACATTATAATCCTTCACATACAGTAATTTCAAGGCTTTCCGGTCTCACAAGTAAGAAAAGAGGCAGTTACTTATTTTCTATAAGGTATGACATTTACATAGGCATGTGCCCAAATCCTGTTTGCAGCTCAAGGTATACACAGATGTTACATAACCACCATTCAGACCAAGATAGAGAATGCTTTAAAACTGATCACAAACTGGAAAAAAACGCAAACACATTCTCTTTTTAAAGCATTAAAACATGAAATGGAAGCTGACTCTCCTTTGCCATGTCTCTCAGCCTCCTCCTGTATATCCCAAGTCCACACTGCTAGAACTTACTGTGTCCACAAGCAGTTTACCGCAGCATTCAAGCAGTTGCACACTGACAAAAGGAGTCTGGAGGTTTTTGCCTTAAGGAACATTCTCTTCTGCCAACCCCTTATCCCCTGAACCCACTCTTCTAATCTTGTTCATGTCTTAATTTTTTCCCATTCTTATTATTACAAACATTTTTCACAAATCAGTTCTTCCACTGCAAACAGAAGGCCTAAGATTCTACTTCTTACATAATTCTTTTTTTTTTTTTTTTTGACAGGCAGAGTAGATAGTGAGAGAGAGAGACAGAGAGAAAGGTCTTCCTTTTGCCATTGGTTCACCCTCCAATGGCTGCCACGGCCAGCGTGCTGCGGCAGGCGCACCGCGCTGATCTGAAGGCAGGAGCCAGGTGCTTCTCCTGGTCTCCCACGGGGTGCAGGGCCCAAGCACTTGGGCCATCCTCCACTGCACTCCCAGGCCACAGCGACTTCTTACATAATTCTAAAATCTCTTCTCCTGAATCCCTAAGGTCAGCTCCTCAGTTTCACTCATCTCAAATATCAAAATAGCCTAATTTTTTTTCCTTCCTTCTAGAATTCATAAGGAAGGCAGGGGAGCATAGGAAGAACTTCCAATGGGAAAAAAAAAGTATCTTACCATCAGAAAGGAGACAGAATTGTCAAAAATAAAATCAGATTTATACTATGAAAACAAATCACATAGTGAGTTTAAAATGCTTCATGAACCTGGGTTTTTGTCCATCTTTATTTTTGATGAATGCTATCTCAGAAAAAGAGTTAACACTACTTTTTTACTAACTCAAATGTTTTTGTTTGTTTGATTGATTTACTTGGGAGACAGAACTCCTATTCACTGGTTCATACTCAAATGTTCACAACAGCCGGCGCCACAGCTCAATAGCCTGCGGCGCTAGGACCCTGGGTTCTAGTGCCGGTCAGGGCGCCGGTTCTGTCCCGGTTGCTCCTCTTCCAGTCCAGCTCTCTGCTGTGGCCCTGGAAGGCAGTGGAGGATGGCCCAAGTGCTTGGGCCCTTGCACCCACATGGGAGACCAGGAGAAGCAACTGGCTCCTGGCTTTGGATCAGCTCAGCTCCAGCCGTTGCAGCCATTTGTTAAGTGAACCAATGGATGGAAGACCTCTCCGTCTCTCCCTGTCTGTACCTCTACCTCTTAAATAAATAAAAATCTTTTAAATAAAAAAAAAAAAAATCCTATGAAGCAGGTCCAAGTTGGCTGAAGAGGGTATGGCCACACTAACTTAAGCTTCTCTGGGATATGAAAAGAATAAAAGAAGAGCTATGTTTCCAGGTGTCTGACTGCTGGAAATTTTCGGTGAAGTGAAAAAAAAAAAAACAATGAAGGCTCCATGGGACAAGAGGACTAAGACAGACACTGGTACAACCAGTCACGTGGCACAGCCCACTGCCAGCTGTGAGCCTCCAATATAAAACTATCAAAGTAGGAAGAAACTGCCACGCACCCCAGGCCCGCAGTTTTAGCTGAGAAGGAATTCCAGTCTCCCGCTTATTTGACTCAAGCCTGGAGCGCTGACCGGGGTCTGAGCACCTGCCAGGCTTGTAGCAGGGAGGCTCTCCTGCCTCCTCCCCCTCCCCCACGCCCGCAGGCACCACACGCTCTGCAGAGAAACTCCCACTGCACATCTCTATTCTCCTGCCACATCACAGTCAGAGTCAAGTGACCTATGAGGCAAAGAACAGACCCCCCACATTTTGCAACTGTGGGAGTTTTGGGGCATTAGCCCCAGAACTTTGCTCATGTACCCTATGTGAGCAAGGAGAACTCACCCCAGCTTCTGGGGGCTTACAATAAAAGCAGCCTCTTAAACAATCTGCTCCCACCCTGGGAGGTCTGGGTAATGACCCCACTGTATCATGCGACACCAGGACTGGAACAATTCATCATAAACTTCTCAGCGCCACTAGAATCTACCCGGTGGACATATGGAAGAATCTAACTACATTCCACCTCCCTAAACTCACACCTTCAGAATAAAATCTTCTGTGTATCTTACAGTCACACTGTATGATTGGAACAGGGACCAGTTCACATCAACTAGCCCTACAACTATGGCTGTGGGTATCAGAAGTCACAGCACGTTGGAGTCTCCTAGCAGGAGCTGAGGAAGGGTCCATCTGCATCACACAGTCCTAGAGCCACAGCAATCAATGCCATGAGCCCCAGCACCACTCAGGCTTGCCAGTGGGAAAAGAGAGCAGCACCCTTGTTCCCTCAGCACCAAGAACAAGGTCCTGGCCACCATATTTGCCAGGGAGACTGACATGGGACTCTCTGTGAACAAAGGTGCACGGCCAAAGAAACCCTTATTCCTCTCCTAGCCATACTTCTGTCCCTACGGACGGAAGCAGACCAGACCACTGTGTCACTTATGGACACAGCCGACACCGATCAAGACAAAAGAAATCACTCAGAGACTACACACTCCTGGGCTCACTTAGAACCAAAGCTAAAGCAACAAACCAAGAGAAACTGCATTCCGGGTAAACCATAAACTCTTACAATAAAATCTAGTCCATAAAGAGGAAATGAATTGACCAATACACCAGATGGGCAGACGTCAACATAGGGACACTGGAGACATGAAGAAGCAAGGTAGCAAGACGCCTCCAAAAGAACACAATATTCCTCCAGAATTAGATCCTGAACTGAAGGAAATCTATGAAATGACAGATATAGAATTCAAAACGATTGTAAGGAAACTCAATGAGATGCAAGAAAATACACATAGATTAAGGAAATAAGGAAATCAGAGTGACATGAATGAAAATATTACTAAGGAGACAGAACTCGTTAAGAAGAAAAAATAGGGGCTGGTGCTGTGGCATAGTGGACTAAGCCTCCGCCTGCAGCACCGGCACTTCATATGGGCACTGTCCATGTTCCAGCTGCTCCTCTTTCGATCCAGCTCCCTGCTATGGCCTAAGAAATCAGTGGAAGACGGCCCAAGTGCTTGGGCCCTTGTGCCCGTGTGGGAGACCCAAAGAAAATCCTGGCTCTTGGCTTCTTATCAGCCCAGTTCTGGCCATTATAGCCATTTGGTGGGTAAATCAGCAGATAGAAGACCTTTCTCTCTGTCTGGCCATCTCTCTCTAACTCTACCTCTCAAATAAATAAAATCTTTAAAAAAAAAAAAAAAAAAGAAAAAATAGAAATTTTGGAGATGAAATCATCAATCAATGAAATAAAAAAATACAACTGAGAGCTTCAATGGCAGAAAAAAGCAAGTGGAGGAAAGAATTTTTTACCTCATATGAGTGCTGCTTGAGCCCTGGCTGCTCTGCTCCCAATCCAGCTACCTGCTAATGGCCTGGAAAAGCAGCGCATCTGAGATGGCCCAAGTCTGGGCCCCTGCACCGACATGGGAGAACTGGAAGAAGCTCCTGGCTTCAGCCTGGCCCAGCCCTGGCTGTTGTGGCTCTTGGGGAGTGAACCTGTGGGTGGAATCTCTCTCTCTCTCTCTCTGTTTCTAACTTTTTCAAATGAATAAGTAATTCTTAAAAAAAAAAAAGTATATGCGAAAAATTTAATGTTACTGAAACATGCAAGCATCTATTCTAACGTCAAGAGTATCTAGAATACTTTGTAAAAGTCTAAGTTGAAGAGCTGTGTAACACAGGTGACTCAGAAATAGCCAGAGAACAGACATTGCTGGGCTCCATTTTATGGAGCCAAGCCTGTTTGAAGCTGGTGTAGTTTTGATGACTTCCTATAAATACAGAAGACTGATGATGGTATGGGGTGGAGATAAGACAGAAAAAATAAGTATGAAGGGAAAGAATTAAGGATTAGATGTGCGCTATATACAATAAACCTCCCCATTTAAATCTGACAAATTATGTTAAGTATCATCTCAGTGTGAAAGATCTGGGATGTGCGGTATCAGAAATGTAGACGATTTGATCAACATCACTGCTTTTCAGTGCTCGTAATAGATTTCAAGTCCATTGTCTTTTTTAAGAAACCTTGCTGCCTAAAAGAAGAAACTGAAGTTCTAAAAGGCGAGGGCAGGACTTTTACCCTGAGAGCCGAATGTACCAAAATGGCTTAAAGAGGTCCTCTGTATGCATTCTATTATCTTTTTTTTTTTAAGTGCCTACAAGCAGATTAGCATTAGCTTCATCTCAGATAAGAAAAAGTTTCCTGATTTAGATACTTGATGAACACAAGAGGAATAGAAATGCAATTAAAAGACACAACTAAGCTTGAGTAGAATTTCCTATAAGTGAGCTGATTACTAAGAAGAAATCAAGTTATGTTTTATAGTGGGTATTTCTACTTTTTAATGTCTGAAAAGCCTTACCTGTTCAGAAATAATGGTCTGTAACTTCTGAACCTCCACTTTTAAAGCTTTGTTTTGGTCATTCAGGATCTGGAAGAAAGAATATCAATTTACAGTTTATTAAGAAACAGGAAACAAAGCAAACATTTGAATGGGTTCTTTAACAATCAAACCCTTATTATTGGATCAAGTACTCAAAGTACAGGTAAATTATATACAGTTCTTATATACATAAGAACTCAAATCTCACTGACAGACTGTCAAAATAGCTGGCTATCACTAGAGACCAATACTGCAGCAAAATGGAGAAAGATAAAACAATCACCAACACAAACTATCAACTGAAAACTGCCAAGAAAAAGGACAAATAAATCACACAAGTCTATTAGAACAGGGAACATGATCTGGACAAAATAAAATCATTATAAAGTTCACTGTACAAGCCCCCAAATAAACCATAGAAATGTTATTTCAGAGAAACTTTATATATGAAGGTACTTCAAAGAGTTCATGGAAGGATGAGTCCACATCCCTTATCAGAGTGCCTGGGATCAAGTCTGACCTCTGGTTCCAATCCAGCTTCCTGCTACTGTGCCTGTGAGGCAAAAGTGATGGCCCATGTACTTGAGTTCCAGCCACCCAAATTGTGGAACTTAATGAAGGGTCCAGGCTCCTGGCTTTGCCAGCTGTTGTTGGCATTTGGGTTATGACCTTTTTTTTTTTTTTTTTTGACAGGCAGAGTGGACAGTGAGAGAGAAAGACAGAGAAAGGTCTTCCTTTTCCGTTGGTTCACCCCTCAATGGCCACTGCGGCTGGCACACCGCGCTGATCCAAAGCCAGGAGCCAGGTGCTTCTCCTGGTCTCCCATGCGGGTGCAGGGCCCAAGCACTTGGGCCATCCTCCACTGCACTCCCAGGCCACAGCAGAGAGTTGGACTGGAAGAGGAGCAACCGGGACAGAACCGGCGCCCTGACCAGGACTAGAACACAGGGTGCCGGCACCGCAGGCAGAGGATTAGCCTAGTGAGCCGCGGTGCCGGCCGGCATTTGGGTTATGAACCAGGGGGTGGAAGACCTCTTTCCCTGTGTCTCTCCCTCTTTGTCACTCTTTCAAATAAATAAATGAATCTTTTAAGTTAAGTCTTTTCTACAAAAAAAAAGTCCATGGAAAATGATTAAGACACATTTATTTTGGTACAAAAAAGTTCTGAAATCCAAACACACTTGTAAAAATTACTATTTCTAGATTCTCTTCAACTGAAAATCATAAAAGGTTATTATTATAAGGAAGTTGAGTTCACAAGCTTCATCACATACCTTAAATTCTTCCATTTTGTTTGAAATTTCACATTGTAGCTGCTCTTCAAGCAATCTTATTTTATCATCTTTAACATGAATACTGAGGGAAAAAACCATCAATTAAAATAGTTCATACATTGAGAAAGTGTACATAAACCACGTATATAACTATCTGCTATAAGCAGCAATACTTTCTGCAACAATTAGACTTCAACATAAACATCTGCATGTTTCTATATACAATACTTTCATCACCTTTTCTGCATCTTCTCTAATTCGTGAGCAGCAGCAGCCTGTCAGAAATGAGAAGAGAACTGTATCACTCCCAGAAGGTACTCAAAACCATTCTTTCACTTATTTTTACATACTAAAGTTATCATTCTCATATATTTGAAATAAGTTACAGGAATAACATACATTTCTTTTTGGCCATCTGATTTTTACTACTCACATGTCAACTGCTGCCCTAAAAAAAAAGTGTATCCTTTTTAAATTTAACAGCAAAAGCTAAACCAAACCAGCACATAAACAGTTTTAACTGACGCCTCTCTTAACTTAAAAGTGACTGATTCACTGAATCAAACGTTATTTCAATGTGAAATAGTAATATCGAACAGGTTGGAAGATCATGGTCAACAAAAGCAAGCTTACAAAATGCACCATACAATTACACACAGAAACCACTATATTTATTGTTTACACAAGGAAATTGGCACTTGAAATAGCAATAAAAAAAAGAAGAAATTCAAATTCTAACATAAGTGCTCAAAAGCAATAAATACCCACCTGCTCATTTGCCAGGGTCTGTAATTTCTGCACTTCAGCTTTCAGTAAGAAATTCATATTCTGTATATCCTAGAACAAGGAAAAAGAATACTCTATTACAACATAACTGACTTAAAAGTTGCAAAGCATCTCTGAGAGCTTCCTATGAATTAAGCAAAAGTTTCAAACTATAAATTTCCTAAATCAGAAAGAGAAACTACCAATTCTTATAAGCCTTTTCCTAAAATTAATGTGAATTATATCATGTGAGAAAAGTCCTTTGATTTTTTTTTCCTCTCAAGAGAACTAAAGAGGATGTTGTAGTTTAGCAAAGGGGTACATTTTTCAAGTGAGTTCTGAAGTTTTTCCATTCTTCACATGTATGCATTCATCTTGAATATATGCAAGTGTTACACAGTGTCAAATCCTGTAAACTGCTGCAGCCTTTTCTAAGAATTATTGTACCGGGGCCTGCATGGCAGGAGAGCAGGTAAAGCTGCAGCATCAACGCCAGCATCCCATATGAATGCAGTTTGAGTCCTGGCTGCTCCATTTCCAATTCCAATCCAGCTCCCTGCTGATATGCCTGGGAAAGCAGAAGAACATGGCCCAAGTGCTTCAGCCCCTGCACCCACGTGGGAGACACGGAAGAAGCTCCAGGCTCCTAGCTTCAGCCTGGATCTGCCTCAGCTGTTGCAGCCATTTGGGAAGTGAACAAAATCGATCTCTCTCTCTCTCTCTCTGTCTGTCTGTCTGTCTCCCTCTCACTCTCCCTCTCTGCACAACTCTGCCTTTCAAGTAATTAAATAAACCTGAAAAATAGAAAAAGAAGTACTGTACCTTAAGTTCCTCCTCTTTACTTGCTAAATGATCTTGTTCATTTGCTAAAGAATCTTCAGTCTCTTTTATCTGCTTATCCTTTTCTGCAATCCTTTAAAGGAAATATATTTGCATATTCAATAAACATTTAGAAGTCAAATCACAAATTAAAGATTTAAAAGCCTTAAACAGCACTATCTTACTAAAATAGTCTCTCATAAAATTGTGCCTGCTCTCTATTGATCCTTTCAGTTTACTAAGAACTATCACAATGCATTACTGCAGCTACTTAAAATACAAACTTCTATATTAAGTCTCAAGGTTACAGAAATTAATTCATTTGTTTAGGCTTAGAAGGCTGGCAATATCAAAACCAGATTTCACGTTCCAGATTTCTGAATTCCAGTTATCTGTATCTATACAAAATTACACAATATATACACAGAGATAAGCATAGACCTTTGTTTTGGGTACCTTACCACAAAGCTAAACACAGAATGGCCACAACTACTTATTAGATACAAAAAATGAATTTACTTGCATTACTCAAAAAACAAAATGACCTCTTCCACATAATTACTAACACCCACAATGAAACAAAGTCTTCCACTTTCTATCATGAATACACAAAAACAGAATGTGTAATATGTATGGACCCAACTAACTAAAAGGAAAAAAAGAGAAAAAAGGTAGGTCCAAATCTAGGTCAGAGTATTTCGCAAACAGGACAGAGCATCAAGTTTGTCATTAAGTATCAAATCTAACAAATATCAGTTAGTGGTGACTACACAATCGTAAGAGAAGTTTGGAAAGGTAGGCTTACACTTTATGTAATTCTTCTGCTAGAGCTGAAGCGGAGGTCTAAGAAAGAAAAACAGTGTCAACATAAAATCATTTGAGAGAAAGCTCAAAAGTTGTGTAACAATCACAACACAGCTTCAAAAATTGGAAGACAAATTAATCTACATATAAAGTTGTTAAAGAAGTCTCTGGCCCCTGGTGGGTGTTCAACAAAGAATAGCTACTACTCTCAAAGCCTGTCTAACCACCAACAGCCAGTATCAGCGGTTAAATGTATCACAAGACATTTAGATCAGAACAAGCTGACAGTCCTGGAAACTACCTAAGTGACAAGAAACAAATTTATAGGAAAAACAGCCACAAAGGCCATTTTATTTGATTCCTGGGCTAGTTGCTTCACCTTAGTAACAATTTTCAATAATGAATAATCTACTTCATGAATAAGATAATTCAACAGTTTGGTAATACACATGTTCATCTTTACTTTCTAAAAGGATTTATAAATTCAAACGTTCTTGAATTACTTGGTTTCTGATAAACTTTCTAGAACTATCTCACAGCTGGTTAACTAAAGCTCTCAATCTGAGTTGATAACACATCCATGCAGCCCCACACCCACACTTTTTCCCCCTAGAACATAATTCTCCCAAATCTAGGCAGTAGTTTCTACAAAGAAAGCAATTAGGAAAATTGCTCAAAGCTTTGAGAGTGTGAACTTATCTGAAACTTAACTTTTACAGTTAGTTTTCTAAACTAATACTTTTGCTATAAACAACTGAGAATTCTATAAAGGGGGCCAGCGCTGTGGCATAACAGGTAAAGCCGCCGCCTGCAGCACTGTCATCCTATATGGGAGCCAGTTCGGGTCCCAGCTTCACCAGGCACTCAGAAGGCTGTTTAAGTGGCTGTGAAGCTAATATTATTGATAAGCAATAACAAAGCACCATTACCTGGGCTGCGATCTGGGAATGGAATTGTTGAATTTGAGCTTTCAAAGCTTCATTCTGCTCCAAAATATCCTTTTACAAGTAGCAATTAAAAACAGACGGAAAATGTGCTGTTAATAAGTATCTCATGTATATAAACACAATGAGTTATATCTGTTTATTTTTTAAGATTCATTCTTGGATTCTAAAAGGCATTATTAACAACAGTGACCAGGAATTATATTCTGAGCTAATTGATAATGTAGAAATTAAGGGTATGTTATGCTCTCCCTAATCTAACACATTGAGCATAGACTATATGTGCATACAGCTTCAAACACACCATATAATGTACAGTGCTCAAAGGCTAAGTAATGATTTGCCACCACTCCAGAATTAGGACGAGGTAGCCCTTGCTCTCTTCTGGACACACATGTCCAAATACCGCCCACCTTCATTTTTTTTTAAAGAATGAAAAAGAGATACCTGAACTTGCATTTGTAGAGCCTCTTCTTTGTTCACCCTTTTTTGCTCTGATTCCATTAACTGCATTAGTCTTTGTTCCAACTGTTGCTTTGATACCAAATTATCTGTAAGCTTACTATGCAGACTCTGTACTTCATTTTCTTTGGCCACAAATTTACTCTGCAAATCTGTAACAAAATATTACCTTTTCACAAAAGGTCTCTTCCTTTTTTTAGCTACTCCTATTAGTCTTGATGACAGGCATTATCTCACCTAGAAAACTTTCCTTGAATCTCTCCCACTCCCTCTCCTGCATACTCTTGCTGCAGCCTCTGCTTACTTTCATAAAAGCACCTGCCACACTGTATTAATTCATCTCCTATCCTAGGGAGTGAGCTTTCTGAAATCAGACATTGCCCTTTCCCAATATCCAGAGCTGTGCCCAAGGTTTGGAACACAGTAAACACTGAATAAGCATGTTAACCAAATGGTACACATTAAAAATGAAATGGTTCACATAAAAACCATTACATCATTTCTTGAAAGATTTTCCCAAAGAAACTTTAATAAAGTCATGTAGTACATTTCTTGCAAATTCCCTAAACTCTGCTACCTGGAAATACCCATATTCCACTACATCAAAACATGCTGGAAAAAAAAATCCATTATCTAAAGATGAACAAATGTTCTGATTTAAAATGTTATGACCTTTCTGTTTCTCTCTCTTTAACAAGCCCAAACAAGAAGGAGAAATGGGAAACAAACACAAATTGTCTTTAGGCAATCAGAAAATAAAAGTAACTCAAAAATCACAATAAATGAAGACAAAGTGAATAGTGATAATAACTAAGTTGGCAGAGAAAAAGGGAAAAGTGTTCCAGAAAGAGAAAAATAAAATGGAGTTATCAGATAGCCTAACAGATGCCTTTCTGTTTCATAACATAAATTAAAAATGGAGGCAGTAGAGAAGATGGATAGGTGATGAACACCAAAGACAGAAAGCAGGAAAGAAAATATGTGTGTGTGTGTGTGTGTGTGTGTGTGTGTGTGTCTCAAAAGGAAACACCTCTATAACAAGACACTAATAACAATACAACTCAACACAGAACTCCTGAAAACTAAACACAAATGGTCGTATCTGGGACTAGACCTCAAATGAGTAGACTATTTCTTAACACTAACAGTAAAAGCTAAAACATCACATCAACATCTTCAAAATTCTGTGGCAGAAATTATTTGCAAACTTGAAAGCTCTATATTGGGACCAGCACTGTGGTGTAGCAGGTAAAGCCACCGCCTACAGTGCTGAAATCCCATATAGGTGCCAGTTTGAGTCCTGGCTGCTCCACTTCCGATCCAGCTCTCAGCTATGGCCTGGGAAACCAGTGGGCCCCCGCACCACAATGGGAAGACCTGCAGGAAGCTCCTGGCTTCGGATCAGCAGAAGATGGCCCAAGTCCTTGGGACCATGCGCCCACATGGGAGACCCAAAAGAGGCTCCTGACTCCTGGATTTGGATAGGCACAGCTCCAGACATTGCGGCCAATTGGGGAGTGAACAAGTGAAAGGAGGATCGATCGACTGATTCTCTCTCTCTCTCTCCCTCTCCCTTCCCTCTCTGTGTAACTAAATAAATCTTAAAAAAAAAAAAAAAAAACAACTCTATATCCAGCCAAAAAAGGTAAAGACAATAATAAAAGCATTTTCAGATCCACAAAATTCAATTCAACAAATGTACCTGAAGGCACACTTTCATGCATGCAGCTATTGAAAGACATGCTCTATTAAAATGAAGGAGAAATGTAAGAAAGATGGCAATACCTAGGACCCACGATACAGGGTAGAGAGAGAGAAAAGCAAGGGAGACAGGTATGATGCCAACCTAGAGAGCAACAAGTGCAACAGCGAGGAAGACGGAAGATTTTAGGAGGGAGATCACCAAGAAAAACTGATACACTCTTACTTACTATTTATCATGCTGAGATGGATATATGGGTGCGTGTGTAGGTATTAAGAGGAGTTTAACCATAGGTAAAATTTTAAACATTAAGACAAAAGAACAAATAGGTAAAGAAATAAACCAATGACTAGCTCTAGGAAATACACAGTAGTTCAAAGGATTCAGGGCAGAGGGGACAGGAAGAGGTTCAATATGTGTAAAGTCACAGAGACGGGAGGAATACATTCTGGTTTTCCATTGCACAAAAGAATGATTATAGTCAATAGTACTGTACTGTGTAACTCAAAATAACTAGAAGGGAACATTTTGAACTATCTCATCTCAAAGAAATCATAAATGTCTCAGATCATGACTAACCTAAATATCCTGAGTTAATCATTACACAATGTGTAAATATCACATTATATCACATTATACCCCACAAAGATGTACAATTACTGTTAACAAAACAAACTTTTAAGAAAAAAAATCACTTTTAACATATTTCTTGGCTCAGCATTGAATTATAGTCGTAATTATATAAACAAACAATAATGATATAATCAAAAAGCTTGTATAACCATATTGGAAGAATGAGGGACAGGTAGTACAAATGGGGTAAATGTGTTAAGTCCTCTTTTTTTGTAACAGGAAGGTGGATGCCCATCAAGCAGTATTAAGTATACTGTTCTGAAATACCAAGTAAAACACTAAAGGCAAAATGTAAAAATTCAGAGCAATTGCTTTTGGCAAGAGGGAGGTATTAATGTCCACAGTTATATGTAGTTTATTGTTATAGTCTTTTAGGATAATTTGTGTGCTTTACTGATGAAATATAAACTTCAAAAATAAGCTTTTTTTTTTTTTTTTTTTTTTTTTGACAGGCAGAGTGGACAGTGAGAGAGAGACAGAGAGAAAGGTCTTCCTTTTGCCGTTGGTTCACCCTCCAATGGCCGCCGCGGCCGGCATGCTGTGGCCAGCGCACCGCGCTGATCCAATGGCAGGAGCCAGGTGCTTCTCCTGGTCTCCCATGGGGTGCAGGGCCCAAGCACTTGGGCCATCCTCCACTGCACTCCCGCGCCACAACAGAGAGCTAATGTTCTTAATATAAACTTTACATAAAGAGAAATAGGTCATCAAATATCTTGGGTGCATTTAGACATTGAACCAGAGGTTTATTCCTGAGGAAGAGACAGAGGAAACTAAAGGTTTAACGAGCCAAAATTCCTTACTTTCATCTGAAACTACATTTTGCCAGATCACCCTCCTGCATGGGGAAAAAGGTGGTAGGAGAGACACACAGAAAACACACAGTACAAGTTCCATTATCTCCCAGATGGATCCATCAAATTACGAATAAGTGAGCAGTAAAAGTTATTTATTAAGTGGCACAGTTTTAAGTAAACCACTTGGATTGGTAATGCTCTATTTTTCTCTTCACAACACAGAATTGAATTTTTCTTAAAAAACAAAATGAAGAGCTATCAAGGAACAAAAGGAGTAACTACATGAAAGCACACCACCCATGCTCCCTCCCTTACATTATTATATACTGTAACTCTGGCGAAAACTTACTGCTTCAGCCAAAGTCATAGGTTTTTATTGTAAAATCCCAACAAATGCCAAGAAAATAAATATATTTTCAAAGTATAAAAGCTATTTTTATTGCACTATAACCAAAATGCCCAATTGTACTTTCTTCGCAAATGGACAGGGGAGGAAATTTTACCCCCGATTTTATACACCATTTAAATGAGTATCTCTTCCCCTCACCTTGCTGTGCTGCCTCATGTTCTGCTGTTCTCTTCCTGATGTAGCTCTGAACTTCTTCCCATCTTCTCTCAGCTTCCTGTAGTTGAACCTTGATATTTACAGGGAGAGAGAGACAAGATAACATAAACTTGAGATTTAAAATTTAATAAGGAAAAAGCATTTTCTACTGTTAGTTGTGTCTTAAAATTGCTTATTTTTTGCCATGAGTTTCCTACATTTTAATATGATATGCAGATACGCACAGTTTGAAAGATTTATATAGCAGCCACAGCCATCTTGTCCTCCCAATATACAGGTTTACAGATTGGAGATTAGATCAGAAACTCAGTTTTTTTATTGTTGGATCAGGATAGCTAGCTACTTCTGTGTACATATCTGATCCACTCAGCTATGATATGTTGTCCATTGATTTCCAGCTGATAAGCTCTCAAAATACAGAACAGTTATCTTCACTGCTAAACCTCAGGAAGTTTCTAAATTTCCTATTTTGAGGTCATATACTTTTAGCACAACACTCCAATTTGGACTACAATCTTTACTCTCAGTATCTATTTATCTATATTCACAGACAATAGACTTCCATCCATAAATGCCAGCAGCGGGCCTGGCACTGATGCGTAGCGGGTTAAGCCACTGCCTGCAGTGCTGGCATCCCAACATGAGTGCCGGTTCGAGACCCGGCTGCTCCAATTCCCATCCAGCTCTCTGCTATGGCCTGGGAAAGCAGTGGAAGATGGCCCAAGTCCTTGGGCCCCTGCAACCACACAGGTGACCCAGAAGAAGCTCCTAGCTCCTGGCTTCAGATTGGCACAGCTCTGGCCGCTGAGGTCATCCAGTGAATGGAAGATCAACTCATCGATCGCTCTCGCTCTCTCTCTCTCTCTGCCTCTCCTTCTCTCTGTATCTTTTTCAAATAAATAAATAAATAAAGCTTTAAAAAAAAAAATGCCAGCAGCAAACCTGCCAGCAAGACCAAGATGAAACAAAAGTACACTCAGCTTTTAATGGTCTCATGTGGGACCCAAAAACCTTCAAGAAATACAAATTCACTATTTTCCATTCAATCAGTCTCAAAGCCCTTTTAACCTGTGCTACTCTAGAACTATCAAGGTATGAGGAAATCAGTCATCTAGGTAGGTATCTAGTACATTGAGCTTATACAAACCCAACTACAATTTCAACAAATCCCTTAATAAATGGGGCAATTCTCTATCATTCCACCCAATGTACACATGGTCCACAGTGCATACGACAGGAGAGAAGATAATCCGCTCCTCTCTCAGCTGGCCTGAGCAGCCCCACTTGTCTCCTGACAGTACGAGCAACTCATTGAACCAAGTGCCACTGTGCTGGCTAGAAACACAGTAAGTGATTTTTTTGTATATCACAGCTCAAGTACAAGCCACTGGAACACGACCTGGGTCTTCTATACAAGCAAAAAAAAACATCTATTCCAATGCTGAAAGAAAAATACTCTATTGGACTTACTGTCTAATTTATGGACGACAAAATGGATATTAAATGCAATTTTACACAATTTTTGCCTTATATATATATATAAACCCAAACCTCCATTTATAAGAGGAAATTCTACTACTTATACATGTCAATCAGTTAATTTAAGATGTATCTGAAAGGCAGAGAGAGAGAAAAAGACAGAGAAAGACAGACATCTTCCATCCACTGATCCACTCCCCAAATGGCCAGGGCTGAGGGCTGGTTTGGGCAGAATCCAGGAGCCCAGAGCTTCATCTGGGTCTCTTACAGAAGGCAAATACTTGGGCCATCCTCCTCTGCCTACCCAAGCACATTAGCAGGGAGCTGGATTGGAAGTGGAACATCTGGGACTCTGGCTGGCACTCTGATATGCTGATATGCCAGAACTGCAAGCAATAGCTTAGCGCACTGTGCCACAATACCAGCCCCTAATTTCATACCTACATACCTACAGACAGTCTTCAACTTCAAATTCAAGATTATATGCAATTCTTTCATCAAAGCATACATTTTTCAGTCCCATTAAGGCTCAACCTATGTTTATCAAACCAACACATATACACATGCAAGTCATCAAAACAAATACCAACATTATTCATGAAACGATACATCCATGTGGGAATACACTACCTTCAGCTGAGTAACTGCTTGCTCAGCATTCTTCTTTTGGACCTCTTCTTGCTGGAGCTTTCCTGTTTTCTCAGTCAGCTCATTCACCAATCTAGCATAATCCTGGCGCAGTTTATTTAGTTCCGCAGACTGCCTAAAAACAGTAACTGGATTAGAAACTTTCATTATAACACATATAAGAAATGAATTTTTTTTAGTTTTGCTGAGCTAGTAATTCTATTTATAGCCAAGTGAAAAATAACACAATAACTGCTAGAAATGAAGGTTGAGTGAATAATTATAGTAATTATACAAATTATGTAAAGCAACTGCAAAATATCAAGAGCAACAGATGACCACCAATTCATGAGTATGAGTAAACAGTGCATCAAACGGTCTTCTGAAAACCTATTAAAATTAACCAGAAATCTGACTCTAGGTAAGCATACTGTTGGTCTCTCTAAGGGACTGCTTCTCAAAGAACAGCTCTAGAACTAACCACATCACTGTCACTGGAATGTGCCTTACTATGCGGATTCCCAGACAATGGATCATACTTATTAGAGATGAGACTTATTTTTCAACTATCATGCCAGGTGAATAATGAAGTTTGAAAACTACTGTTGAAGGGGGTAAATGATTTAAAACTTCTAAATTCTGTCTCATAAATTTGTAGACTGTTTGACTCGCTGCACTAGTATTTAAATATAAAATATAAATAAATTTATATAAATATGCAATTTTCATACAATACATAAATACGAATTTTTAAATAGCTGAAGTTCTTCACACAGCCAGAGAACTGTCTTTGAAAATTAATTTATTTTAGAAACAAATGTAAGAAACAAGTGTAGCCCATTACCATCAAATATCACTCCATGAATTCAAGAAAATGACTTTGCTATTCATTGAAAACTAAAGCAATTAGAAACATACTTGCTCTCCAGTTGGTTTGTAGTGTTGCTGACAGCATCTCTCAGTATACCATTTTCCTGCTTCAAGTGAGCTATCTCTGCTTCCATCTGCTCACGAACTTGCTGAAACTAATTGTTTTACATACATAAGATTTAGAAAACAAAGATGGTCAAAGCTACCTTTTAAAAAGAATTTTATTTGATTAGAATGTGAAAAGTATCAACAGAATGAAATTTTAAATCATTCTTGTCAAATAAATATAAACAAATCTAAAGGAAGAATTACATTTTTTTAGTAATGAATGCAAAGTAAATACAAGTTGTCACAGCATTCAAAAATCTGAATACAAGTAGGTGCTAGCTGCTATCACATTAGAAATATAAACACATACAGAGATGACTATTTCAGAACTAAAAGATGAGTTAAGACTCTGCCTGGGGCCAGCGCTGTGGCACAGTGGGTTAAAGCCCTGACCAGAAGCACCGGCATCCCATATGGGCGCCTGCTCTAGTCCCGGCTGCTACTTTTCTGATCCAGCTCTCTTGCTATGGCCTGGGAAAGCAGTGGAAGATGGCCCAAGTCCTTGGGCCCCTGCACCCATGTGGGAGATCTGGAAGAAGCTCCTGGCTCCTGACTTTGGATCAGCGCAGCTCTGGCCATTGCAGCCATCTGGGGAATGAACCAGTAGATGGAAGACCTCTCTGTAACTCTGCCTTTTCAAATAAATAAAATAAATCTTTTAAAAAAAATACTCTCTTTCTACCTGATAGGAAAATAAACCTGTTCTGATCTTGGAAAACATGTCAATTTCATATTGGATATATATGTATGTATCTTTAATGTATATGTATTTTTATGTATATGTATTTTTTTTTTGTTAAGATCGTTTGTTTATCTGTTTGAAAATCAGAGAGAGAGGGAGAGATAGAGATAGAGATCTTCCATCAGCTGGTTTACTCCCCAGATGGCCCTAAAGGCGAGGATTGGGCCAAGACAAAGCCAGGAGCCAAGAGCCTCCTCCAGGTTTCCCAGGTGGGTAGCCGGGGTCCGAGTACTTAGGCTGTCCTCTGCTGCTTGTCCCAGAAAGCTGGATCAGAAGTGGAGCAGCCAGGACACAAACTGGCACCCATATGGGATGCTGGCATTGCAAGTGGCAACTTCATACACTACACCACAATGCCAGCCCCTGGAAACATATTTAAATAAAAGTTTTTAGTATTCTAAAACTACAGAACTTGAAAATATTTTCAATATATTTATATTAGACTACAAATTGAGCTATAATCAAGTGATAACAGAAAAATCTACTTCCTTGCTGAAGATTCTAATCTAATTTGTTTTTTACTACCATAGTGTGCACAATGTAAAATGCACCATTCTTAACCACAGTCAAATGCACAGTTCAGTGGTATCATAATGTTGTGCATCCATAACTACATTCATCTTCATAACTCTTTTCATCTTTTAACACAAAACTCTAGAAGCAGGTGCATAAGTTAGGATATCCGCATTAGAAACTGGAGTGCCTGGATGGCAATTCTGGCTCCAGCGCCTGGCTCCAGCTTTCTGCTAATGAAAACCATGGAAAGCAGTCATGATGGCTCAGGCAACTGCCACCCAAGCAGGAGGCTCAGGCTGCATTGCCAGCTCTGGCCCCAGGCATTGCGAGAACTTGGAAAGGAAATCAGTGGATGGGAGAGTGTGCTCACTCACCCTCTCTCTGCCTCTCAAATTGATAATTAAAAAAAAACAAAAACAAGCAAACAAAAAACTGTACTAAGTAATCACTCCCCATTTTTCCCTCTTCCAATCCTTGGCAACCATCATTCTCATTTTCTCCTGAGGTCTAATTTTTTAATTTCAGAGCTACAGGATCAAAAGGTAAAGAACATTGACTCTTACGAGGACAGGCATTACTTTAATTTTTTTTTAAGATTTATTTATTTATTTTATTATTTTACTTGAAAGTCAGAGTTACACAGAGAGAAGAGAGGCAGAGAGAGAGAGGTCTTCCATCCGATGGTTCACTCCCCAATTTGCCACAAAGGCCGGAACTACGCCAATCTGAAGCCAGGAGCCGGGAGCTTCTTCCAGGTTTCCAAGGACTTGGGCCATCTTCTACTGCTATCCCAGGCCATGGCAGAGAGCTGGATCGGAAGTGGAGCAGCTGGGACTCGAACCAGCGCCCATATGGGATGCCGGCGGCCCAGGCCAGGGTGTTAACCTGCTGTTCCACAGTGTCGGCCCAAAGCATTACTTTATTATATGAAATAATGTTGCTTACTTTAAGAGAAACTAATATGGAGAGCACAAGTTTGAGCCCTCACAGCTCTGCTTCCATTTCCGTTCCCTGCTAATGTTCCCAGGAAAAGCAGTGGAAGAAGGCCCAAGTACCTGGGCCCCTGCCACCCAGGTAGGAGACCTAAAAGGAGTTTCAGGCTCCTGGCTTTAGACTGGCCCAGTCCAGGCTGTTGTAGTCATTTGGGGAGTGAACCAGCAGATGGAAGATTTTTTTTCTCTGTCTCTCCCCCTTTGTCTTTCTGCCTTTCAAATAAATAAATAAATCTTAAAAAAAAAAAAAAAAAAAAAGAGGGAAATTAACAGTTACTGATAATCTTGGGCCAGCACCGTGGCACACTAGGTTAATCCTCTGCCTGCAATGCCGGCATCCCATATGGAGGCCGGTTCTAGTCCTGGCTGCTCCTCTTCCAGTCCAGCTCTCTGCTGTGGCCTGGGAAAGCAATAAAGGATGGCCCAAGTCCTTGGGCCCCTGCACCCATGTGGGAGACCAGGAGGAGCCTCCCAGCTCCTGGCTTCAGATCGGCGCAGATCCAGCAGTTGCATCCATTTGGGGAGTGAACTTACAGAAGGAAGACCTTTCTCTGTCTCTCTCACTGTCTGTAACTCTACTGTCAAATAAAAAAAAATCTAAAAAAAAGTTATTGATAATCTTAATAACAATTAAAAACTACAGTATATATGTTTTTATTTTTCAGAGAACTCATACAGAATGTATAAATTGTCCTCCATATCTTTCACCTTCAATAAAAGATGTTGCTACAATGCATATGACTAACTTTCAAATGGGCAATAAACAGAATCAAGAAGAAAAGAACACTTGAGGCTAGGAAGATCAGTACTTCAATAACCTAGTTGATGGAAGGGAGAATAATTCAAGTGGCTGGGAAATGGGAAGACAGAGGATCAAGTAGGAGCTGTGGATGAGGAAAGACCTGACAACGGCATGACTCACTTCTTTTTCACTGTTAGTGATTATATATATAAAAATTATATATATAATATACATATATTTTTTTTAGACAGGCAGAGTTAGACAGCCTGGCCCAGCCCTGATGGTTGTGCCCATTTGGAAGTGAACCAGCAGATGGACGATGTCTCTCTCTGCCTCTGCCTCTCCTTCTCTGACAACTGTGACTTTCAAATAAATAAATAAATAATCTTTAACAAAAAGAATACCAATCACAAGTTAGAACACTTAGTAAATGAGAAACCTAGTAAGGAGCTATAATTATGCTAGTGTGAAATAACAAACTAAGGAGCTATGAACTGATGGAAAGAATAACTAAAAATAAAGTCTCCTTAAGATTTCAGACCAAATTATAGACTGGTCAAAAAAGAAAGAAGCCAAAGGAGTCAAGCGTAAGGATAAATAATGCTTCATAATACTGGAAAATAAAAATAACCTGATCAACACCAAGACTGTGAGTTCTGACACATGTTAATAAACCTGAGCTAATGGCACACATTCCAAATGGAAGCATTTGCCACCATATGGAAATAATTTTAATAAATCACTAGTCCAGAAAACTCAATTAAGGGCAGCATTATATGTGCACTTGGCAAGCAGACCCAAGCCATGCTCTTCAACAGCCTCCTTATCATTAACAATGATTTTTTATCTGTTTTAAAAAAAAATTCTGGTAACAAAGAAAAGATATACTAACTAGCCCAGACCTAACTAGAATCACAGAAAAGACAGATGGTAAGAACTGAACCTCCCGAAATAGTGACAGAAGAAACAGGTCATTTAAGCCAAAACCCTGGAGTCCTTCACGGTCACCTCCCTGCTCTAACACTAAGCCCTATCTAGTTCTCTTGCCCTACTCAAAGTCATCCTCCCACTGACAATATCTAATATCTGAACCCAGGGCCTTGGTCTCTGACTAAATTCCTGCAAAAGCCTTCAACGTTCCCTCGTTCTAATCTCTGCTCTGATGCCAGAGTAGTAATTTAAAATACTAATATAATTACACTGCTGGGTTGCTTAAGTTCCTTTACTGCCTTCCTGGTCTTCCAGTACATGCAATTTTATTTGTAAATGTTTTTGACCTATTATCAACTGGATCCAAATATGTGAAATTCAAGGATATGGAGGTATGACTTATATACTCATGCCACATTTCCAATAAATATAATACAAATCTCTGTTTTACATAAAGACTTAGAGGCTTAGAACTACCATAAAGATTGAGAGAATGCTCTGTCTCCACACGCAGTTGCTTATAAACTATACAAAAAAAATGTTTAACTTTGGGAGATGGAGATGTGTCTGGAATGGAGCCAAAGTGCAAAGAGAGGAGGCAGACATGAGAGCTGATTCTAGCTTCCTTACTGGCTAGCTCAACACATTATTTAACATATTAAATCCCTTCCTCTTTTAAAATCTTAGTAACTTTATATATAAACCTCTTTCAAAAGAAAATAATGTGTAGAAAATACCTAATTATACTTATTTTTAATAAAAAATTTTTATTTAATAAATATAAATTTTGAAAGTATAACTTTTGGATTATAGTGGTTCTTCCCCCCATAACCATCCTCCTACCCACAAACCATCCCACCTTCTACTCCCTCTCCCATCCCATCCTTTATTAAGATTCATTTTTAATTATCTTTATACACAGAAGATCAACTCTATACTAAGTAAAGATTTCAACAGTTTGCACCCACACAGATACACAAATTATAAAGTACTGTTTGAAGACTAGTTTTGCAATTAATTCTCATAGTACAACGCATTAAAGACAGAGGTTCTACATGGGGAGTAAGTGCACAGTGACTCCTGTTGTTGACTTAACAACTGACACTCTTATTTATGATGTCAGTAATCACCCGAGGCTCTTGTCATGAGCTGCCAAGGCTATGGAAGCCTCTGGAGTTCACAAACTCTGACCTTATTTAGACAAGGCCATAATCAAAGTGGAAGTTCTCTCCTCCCTTCAGAGAAAGGTACCTCCTTCTTTGATGGCCCTTTCTTTCCACTGGGATCTCACTCACAGACAGATCTTTATTCTTGATGCCAGTCCTGATCCCCAGGTACCACAACTCTCCTTTTGTTGCTGCTGTTTTCAAGATTTGTTTATTTATTTGAAAGGCAGAGTTAAAGAGAGGGAAGGGGGGGGACATCTTTCTTTCTTTCTTTCTTTCTTTCTTTCTTTCTTTATTTGACAGAGAGTTAGTGAGAGAGAGAGAGAAACAGAGAGAAAGGTCTTCTTCCATTGGTTCACTCTCCAAATGGCCACTACGGCCAGAGCTATGCTGATCCAAAACCAGGACCCAGGTGCTTTCTCCTGGTCTCCCATGCGGGTACAGGAGCCCAAGCACTTGGGCCATCTTCCACTGCCTTCCCGGGCCACAGCAGAGAGCTGGACTGGAAGAGGAGCAACCAGGACTAGAACCCGGCGCCCATATGGAATACCGGCACCACAGGCGGAGGATTAACCAAGTGAGCCATGGCACCAGCCCCAAGAAGTATCTTTCATCTACTGGTTCACTCCCCAAATGGCTCCAACAGCCAGGGCTAGGCCAGGCTGAAACCAGGAGTCTGGAGCTTCACTGAGTCTCCTACTTAGGTGCAGGGGCCCAAGCACCTGGGCCATCTTCCACTGCTTTCCCAGGTGCACTAGCAGGCAGCTAGACAGAAGTGGAGCAGCCAGGAATCGAATCCACACCCATATGGCTTGCCAGCATCACAAGCAGTGGCTTAACCCACTACATCAAAATGCTATAACCACAACTCTAACTGTATTTCTCACAAACTGTTAATATCAGACAACTTGTATCAGAATGCCTGGAGGACACTCATTGACCCACTGAGCCATCAGCTCTAGGGACGGAACTAAGAAGCCACCCTGAGTAACTTGTACTCAGTGTCCATTTCTTCACTATCTTACTTGACCATATCTAATTGTTTCAGAAGATTCAACACAGCCTGGATATTGTCTTCCCTACCTCCCATCTCCATTGCTCCTAAGTACCCAATGCTAAATACCTCTTATGTGCAAAGCCCTGTGTTCTGTCATCAACATGTAGTGACTGTTAAACTCACTCCTTTTCATTAAGTTAGCTTATCTGCTTCTAGTCTCCCTAACTCATCCCCACCTATAAAAGTAGCTAACTTAATGAAAAGGAGTGAGTTTAACAGTCACTACATGTTGATGACAGAACACAGGGCTTTGCACATCAGAGGTATTTAAAAGTTTGCTAATTAAATAAACATATTTCATCTTGCTTTCAAAGAATGAAATTATACCTTTATCTGCATCTTTTGAGTCTCTTGAAAACTGACATGCATTTTGTTTTGAAATACATTATGTTCCTTTTCTAAGGTTCCAATCCGATCTTTCATCCTTGCAATAACCACGTTGCTTCGTTCCTTCTCTGTCATTATCTCCTAGGAGAGAAAATCAGAAAAAAAATTATAAAAAAACCAGTTATCAAAATAAGCCTATAAATGTAAGAAAACATTTTTTAACGTCAGTAAAATGATCATGGATGCTGAACCAGGAAGTGCTTGTTTGAATAATCAAGTTTAAAAAACAATCTTATACATGTCACCAGCTCTTCATACCAGTTCCCTTCACAAACACTTGGCCACTCTGTTCACTCTTATTTCAAATGCAGTTTCTGGTTTCAGAGTTAAAGACGATGCACCTAGAATAAGTCCTACATTCTAACTTGATTATAAGACAGAACAATTTAAAACATAACACTTAACTCTCTATTATTCCAGGTACCATTCCTCCTTTAGGGTACTGAAGAGGCCTAGGAAAAAAGCCTAAAAAGGCAAAATAGACTATTTCTCCCAGAGGAAGAGACTGGAACAAATCTATTGTAGAAAAGAAGCTTGCAACAAAGGTACATAAAAACAAAAAAAGAAAAGTTTTATCCTCTTCTCAAATCAAATCTCAAAAGGTAATTTCATTGACTTTTGCAAGTACTATATATTCCTAAAACAAATATTAATCACCAAAGTACATGAAAACCTAGAGGTTCTAAAGTTATCTGCAGGTACAGTTAGTCCATGTCCTTGCTCTAAAAACATTTTTGAGGGGCTGGTGCTGTGGCGTAGCAGTAAAGACGCTGCCTGCAGTGCCAGCATCCCATGTGGGCACCAGTTCGAGTCCTGGCTGCTCCACTTCCAATCCAGCTCTCTGCTATGGCCTGGGAAAGCAGTGCAAGATGGTTCAAGTTCTTGGGCCCCTGCAACCATATGGGAGACCTAGAAGAACCTCCTGGCTCCCAGATCGGTGCAGCTCTGGCCGTTGTGGCCAACTGGGGAGTGAACCAGTGGATGGATGACCGACCTCTCTCTGTTTCTCCTTCTCTGTGTAACTCTTTCAAATAAATAAATAAATTTTTAAAAAAGCTTGAGAAAACTTAAAATTTTAAAGACATTTATAGTTGTCCCTGTTAATTTATATATTTATATAATAATTCTGTTAATACATTTATATTTGCAAATTGTTATACTGATGTAAGAAGTATACACATCCGGGGCCAGCGCTGTGGCGTAGCAGGTAAAGCCACTGTCTGCAGTGCAGGCATCCCATATGGGCACTAGTTCGGGTCCCAACTGCTCCACTTCCAGTCCAGCTCTCTGCTCTGGCCTAGGAAAGTAGTAGAAGATGGCTGAAGTGCTTGGGCTTCTGCACCTGCGTGGGAGGCCCGGAGGAAGCTCCTGGCTTCGGATCAGTGCAGCTCCGGCCACTGTAGCCAACTGGGGAGTGAACCAGGAAACGGAGGACCTCTCCCTCTCTCTCTCTGCCTCTCTTCTCTGTGTAACTCTGACTTTCAAATAAAAATAAATCTTAAAACAAAAAAAGAAGTATACACATCCAAAATATAGAATTCAGTGAGTTACCTTAAAAAAATCAATTCATTTATTTCTTGTTCTTGGTAGTTTGTTTATTTTCGTTTACTCACAAGGCAGAATGACAGAAAGAGTACGCAACAGAGAGCTGAGAGGGATCTTCCATCTACAGGTTCACTCCCCAGACACCTACAAGAGCCAGGGCTAGAAGAGGATGAAGCCAGGAGTCTGGAACTCCATCCAGGTCCCCTGTATGGGTGGCATTTGAGCCATCTTCTGAGACCTCCCAAGAAGCATTGGCAGGAAGCTGGATTAGAGCAGAATAGCGAGGACTCAAACAGGCACTACGATGTGGGATACAAGCATCCCAAGCAGTGGCTTACCCCTCCATGCCATAGGCCCACCTCATGTTCACCTATTCCTAATTTTTTTCATTGCAGGCAAAAAATAATAGTCACATAAAGCTGTACTAAGGTTTCTAATTGTAAGAGACACCTATTTTTATTAACAGCTTTGATTTTAATCTAACCAGGCATTTCCATTGAGTTTTATTTAACTTTGAAATCACACAAATGATTTACCTTCAAATAAGGCCATGCTCTTGATGATATTACTTAGCTAAGTGAATGATTCATAAGTAAACCTCCTTTACTCTACTACACTTAATCTCTGAAGGAGAAAGAGCACTTCAAGAGGAGTGTGATCACGTTTTCTATAGTTCTCAGACCACATGATATTAAAAAGTTCTTTTAAAAAAAGAAAACAAAGTAAGACAATCTCTTGGACTAAAACTGCTCAGGTTAAAAGTAATAAAGAGCCATCACAAGAATCTCTGTACTGAGGTAACTATGTAAAAGCTTAACATTGATCCTATAACACAGACTTAAACACGATCACACCACAGAGAATAGAGCGAGGTCAGATCCAATTAAACTCCCATGCACCTGAATAGAATGCATCTGCTATTCTGAAACTAGCATATCTATAAGTACCATTATTTGAAATTCATAATTCAACTCTAGCACATAGTAACATGGAAGAATGCGACACACCCCTTCCCTCCCAAATTTCTACAAGTACTTTTGTTGGCTATAAACTTATCGTGTAAGTGACTGAATCAGGGACGGTGGACAATTTCTGGACTGCTTCGCAGCCCCTGCTTCAGCAGGTGTCTGGAGGTCCTCACCTGTGCTAGCTGCTTACACCGATCCTTTGAGGCAGCAGCATCCTCCTTCACAGCTGCCAGCAACTTGTCCTTTTCCTGGAGCTGATGCACAAGTGCGGTCAATTCTCCTTTACTGGACTGCAGTTTAAGAACAAATGCATAATTAGTGAACAAGAGCTAAAGAAATGAAAATTATCAAAATGAAGTATCAATTTTAGTTGTGGGCAAATAAAATGACTGAAATACTGATCAGTGAACTATAATTCAGAAATCATTGTAACATTATATATTCTGTTTAAAAAAATATATTATAAAATTATCAGTAAGATATTTATCAAACAAGAAATAAATTTTAAAAAAGAATTACAAAACCTGAAGTTTTAAACCCAGAGTCAAGATAGTGATTTCACCCCTTTTCATAGAAGGACACCAAAAGACACAATATGAAACAAATGCAAACTATCATCAATGAAACAGTCATCTATTACCTCAAAGCGTAATTTCAGGAAAGGGTGCAAAAGTAGTGAAAATTGAACTCACGTACTCAACAACCCTGTCAGATTACGCCCAAGGTGACAGAAGTACCACACTGGTGCAGCGTCCTCTGAAGTTAACAGGTAAGGTAAAACCAACCAGCTTTCATTTGATATGAAGAACAAATACAAAGACGGAAAGCAGAAACGTTCTTGGAAGGAGGTCCCAAACAGAAGAAAGGAAGAAAACAACACAAAAACACACAAACTCCTAAAAAGAACAGCCAGCTAGTGAGACAGAGTAGAAGGTGACACTGTAGTAAGTCCCTGAGCATTTTACTTGGGAAAAAGCAAAATGGTCAAAGAATTCAATTGCACACCCTGCCCAAAAGGAGAACACCCACCAGCCTTAGCCCTTCACCAGTATCACCTTCCTGCACACAGATGATCCAGAGGGAGCACCGCTCATCGGAAGAGAAATATTAGTCAAAGAGAAAGAAAACAAGGTTCATACAGGACACCAAAAATAGAAAAAGGTGCCAGCACTACGGCGCAGCAGGTTAAGCCAACACCTGCAATGCCAGCATTCCAGGCCAGACCACCAGGTTCAGTCCTGGCTGCTCCACTACACGTGAGAGAAAACAGCAAATGACGGCCAAGGATATGGGCCCTTACCACACACAGGGGAGACCCAGATGGGAGTTCCAAGCTCTTGACTTCACCCTGGCCCAGCCCTGGCTGCTGCAGCCATTTAAGGAGTGAACTAGCAATGGAAGATCTCTTTTTCTCTGTCTTTCCCTCTCTGTCACCCTGCCCTTCAAATAAATAAATCTTTTTAAAAGGAAAATAAAGAGGTCAGCACTGTGGCATAGTGGGCTAAGCTTCTGCCTGCGGTGCAGGCATCCCATATGGGCACTGGTTTCAGTCCCAGTTGCTCAACTTCCCATCTAGCTCTCTGCTATGGCCTAGGAAAGCAGAAGATGGCCCAAGTGCTTGGGCCCCATGTGGGAGACCCGGAAGCTCCTGGCTCCTGGCTTTGGATCAGCTCAGCTCTGGCTTTTACAGCTATTTGGGGAGTAAACTAGGGGATGGAAGACCTTTAAAAAAAAAAAAAAAAAGATTTATTTATTTATTTCAAAGAGTTAGAGGCAGAGGCAGAGAATGAGAGGGAGGGACAGAGAGAGAGGTCTTTCATCCGCTGGTTCACTCCCCAAATGGCCGCAATGGCTGGAGCTGGGCCAATCCAAAGCCAGGAGTCAGGAGATTCCTCCAGGTCTCCCATGTGGGTGTAGGGGCCCAAGCACTTGGGCCATCTTCTACTGCTTTCCCAGGCCATAGCAGAGAGCTGGATAGGAAGTGGTGCAGCCAGGTCTCGAACCGGCACCCATATGGGGTGCCAACATCCCAGGCAGCAGCTTTATCTGCTAAGCCACAGCACCAGCCCTGGATGGAAGACCTTTCTCTCTGTCTCTCCTTGACTGTAACTCTACCTCGAGGAGAGGGGAGGGGAGGGGAGAGAAAGGGAGGGGAGGGGAAGGGAGGAAAACACAAATGTACAAAAGCCACAAGAAAAAGATAGCCAAAGAGCAACCACAAAGTACGATTAAAAACATCAACATGATTTTTAAAAATCTAATATACAAATACAGTTTTCACCTCTACAAAAATAAAAGAACAGAGTTTATAAGAGAGAGCTCAGAGAAAATAACATAAAATAAGCTATCAAAAATAGAAGTGGAGAAAGCAACAGAGGATGGCCCACGTGCTTAGGCCCCTGCACCCACATGAGACTCAGATAAAGCTCCGGCTCCTGGCTTTGGCCTGGCCCAGCCCTCTGGCCACCATGATCATTTGAGGGATGAACCAGCAGATGGAAGATCTCTCTTTTTCCCTCTCTCTCGCTGTAACTCTTTCAAATAAATAAATCTAAAGAAAAAAATCAAAGTGGAATAAAATTAATAGTCTCAGAAATAAAATCTAAGCTGAAGCAGGAAACAGAAAAGGACACGGTCCTAAAAGCACAGTACTGGCCAGAGAGTTGCAGGATGCAAACAAATAAAAAAAAAGTAAAAACGATTTTCTCTGTTTAGGTACTGTTCTGTTTTTACAAAGACTGAGAAATAGAAGTTAAGAAGAGACACGTTAGCTCTCTTATCACTGACCTGATACTCATCATTTCTGTTATTTCAAGAACATAACACAGAACCCACCAGTAATAAAAAGTTGACTTTTAATCTAATCACTGAAAAGACATGCTACATCTAAGGGAAAATTAATAGAGGAATCAATGTCAAGACATATTTTAGTAAATTTACTGCTGTACTTCTAACTCAGTCTCTTGAAGTATGCAGTCAAGCAGAGAGCAGAAATGGCCAATAAAAAATAAACACTTGATTAATCACTCAAAGTTTCATTGTGAGAGTATAATCTGGTAAAAATGCAGGAAAAGATTACAAAATTCAGGCTGGCTTCAGACCTCTAGCCAGCAATATGAATGTACACAAAGTGAACAACAAATTCAAGAAAATTCTTCAAGGAAAGAGGGTGAAACACAGGAATAGTATACCTCACCAAACTGTCATTCAAGTATAAAAACAACAAGGAAGCATCTTTACTTGCCCAACTTGGACAAAATAGTGTCCATGATCCCTTCTTGAAAAAATTCCAGAAAAAAAACAACCTGAGTCAATCAACAGAATAAAGAAGCTATAACAAAAGAAATGGTGTTGAGATTTGAACCCACCATGAAACGGAAGACTGAAACAAACATGTGAATTGTAGTCAAGGGACAGGTATTAAGTATCACAATTATCTAGCAAACTGAAATGCCATAATTAATAAAAGTGAAAGGAAAGGAGAACAAAAAAAAAAATCAGCAGTGCAGCAAAATAATAGTTTCTCCTGTTTATACAGCATAATTTAAAGGGTAAATGATCTAATTGAGAGAAGTATATTTAAAGGTCAATCCTAAAAATAATAAATAAAATCAGTCATTCTCTCACTGGTAAATGCATTATCAGTTAACAGTTTCCAGCAATTACTATAAGTACAAGCAGTTACTCTAGGTACTCTAAGTACCTAACATGTATGCATATATTTCATTTAACTCTCACAGATGTATTATCATTCCCATTTCAGAGAAGAACAAACTGATACAGTGAAGTTCAGTAATTTATTTAGAGCCATAAAGCTTAAAGTGCTGGACCCTGGATTAGAATGCAGGAAATCTGAGTTCGGAGCCTGGGATCTTAAGATACACTCTGCACTAAAACGCATGGGCATGTGCACACACAACGCAGCACCTCCTCTCCATCCGTGCAGCCCTCCAGCTTTCACTCTACTCTACCCTTCCTACCTAAAGCTCAGTTATGGTGGATACTCACTGTCACCTTTCCCATTCATTTGTCATTTATTTATAGTCTAATTCTGAAATGAAACCACAGCTGCTGTCACTAAGGACACGAACCCAGTTTTTCATTCTTCTCCACCCTGACCTCTCTGCCCACCCCTCGTCGCCCTGAACTCTCTATCTTCCTAGGCGTCTGTGTTTCCACCACCTCGTGGTGTTTCGCTCCTCTTCAGTGCCCTCTTGCTGAGCTTATCGCCCTCTGGCTGCCGGTGCTGTGAGGATTCATTCTCGAGCTGCCTTCCCACTCTGCACATGTTGCTTCATCGGACACACATCCACCAAGCACGCAGTGGTGATGGTGCACTGCTTTCCTCACGCACTCCCCCCGCAGCCTTTCTTCAGTTCGAGAAGTAGATGCTCCAGGGTGAAATGATTATATCCACAAAAATGGCGCAGGGGAGGCCTAAAACACCTTTCAGCATCCCCTACTCTCTATAAATGTTCACAACATCTTTATCACACATGCTCTCTGGTTACTCAGGAGAGGGAACAGTCACCCTAGACTCTTTGTTAGCCACTATATGTAACTGGTCAGTAAGCCCTCTAACTCTCTCTGCTCTCTGCCACTGCCCCTGTACTGACCCTCCTTCTGCCTCTGAATGGCCTTTAGTTAGGTATGAGAATCCACTGACATCTGGGACTTTGAAATCTATTAAAAGGTCTGAACAAGACTCAATTTCTACGGCAGGAAGAGGGTGAAATTATATTCCACTAGGCTTTCTAAGATACAGGAGACCAGGCCGGCGCTGCAGCTTACTAGGCTAATCCTCCGCCTTGCGGCACCGGCACACCGGCTTCTAGTCCCGGTCGGGGCGCCGGATTCTGTCCTGGTTGCCCCTCTTCCAGGCCAGCTCTCTGCTGTGGCCCGGGAGTGCAGTGGAGGATGGCCCAAGTGCTTGGGCCCTGCACCCCATGGGAGACCAGGAGAAGCACCTGGCTCCTGCCATCGGATCAGCGCGGTGCGCCGGGCTGCAGCGCGCCGGCTGCGGCAGCCATTGGAGGGTGAACCAATGGCAAAAGGAAGACCTTTCTCTCTGTCTCTCTCTCACTGTCCACTCTGCCTGTCAAAAAAAATAAAAAAATAAAAAATAAAAAAAAAGATACAGGAGACCTACAAGGGCAGAGTTCCTTCAGTAGAGCACAGAATCACCCCGTGAGAAATCAAGAACAAGACTTTCACCCAAAGCCAAACATCTCCAAGGAAAGGGGTAAATGTGAGCAGTTTCAAAACACTTGCTCTGTTTCAAATCCTGCCTTTTCACAGGCCTGACCTACTCCCTAGACCTGCTAAAATAAACAGTAGTCCCATTTACCACTCAGCCTCAAGAATTCAAAGCTGCCTCAAACAATAAAATGACTACTGCTGCCCACTAAGCCACCAGCAATATCCTTAGTCAGCACACACTTAAAGAATAATTTTGGGGCCAGCGCTGTGGCATAGTGGGTAAAGCCACAGCCTGCAGTGTCGGCATCCCATATGGGCACTGGTTTGAGTCCCGGCTGCTCCACTTCTGATCCAGATCTCTGCTATGGCCTGGGAAAGCAGAAGATGGCTCAAGTCCTTGGACCGTTGCTCCCTGCACTCGCGTGGGAGACCCGGAAGAAGCTTCTGGCTCCTGGCTTCAGATCAGCGCAGCTCTGGCCATTGCAGCCAACTGGGGAGTGAACCATCAGATGGAAGACCAGAGTCTGTCTGTCTGTCTCTCTCTCTCTCTGCCTCTCCTTCTCCCTTCTCTGCGTGTAACTCTTTCAAATAAATAAATGAATCTTTAAAAAAAACCAACTTTTTTAATTTTAAAAAAGAATGTTTTATTTATTTACTTATTTGGCTTAAAGATTTTACTTATTTGCAAGGCAGAGTTAAAGAGAGAGAGGGAGAGAGGATCTTCCATCCACTGGTTCACTCCCCAAATGGTTGCAACAGCCAGGGCTGGGCCACGCCAAAGCCAGGAGCTTCATCTGGGTCTCCCATGTGGGTGCAGGGGCCCAAGGACTTGGGCCATCTTCCTCTGCTTTTCCAAGCACATTAGCATGGAACTGGATTGCAGTGGAAGCAGCACCAATGTGGGATGCCAGCATTGCAGCCACAACGCCAGCCAACAGCTAGGCAGAGGTTTCTTCCTGCTGGGAGCTTTTCCCAATTTCCAAAAAAAAAGCCAACAATTTTTTTTAGGTATGTACTCATCCAATTAAAATAAAATGAACCAAAGGAAAATTCTTCATTCAAGAAAAGTTCTCTGCAACAGAACAATCGAACAGTGTATTCAAAGTCATTTAGAGTTTATCACTTTATATTCTGATTACCCCCAAATACCTTGTTTACTCTAAGCCACCACTGGCAGGTACCACATGGAGATGATCTAACAAGCACAGAACCTTACAAAACGTCACAATTTCTAAAATGCACTGTTAACAGACACTTGGAAGTCAGGGCAGACTTACAATGCTATGATAAAAACTCCAGTTATGAGACAGAACATCAGGAAAAACAATTTAGACTATGAACTCAGGTCTGCCTTATACCAGAAGATGGTATTAATGCAGAGACCTAAAGGAGGCATTAGGCATGGACAGAAATGGGGCAGGGCAGGAGACAGAAGGAAAGCAGTCCAGTATGCTAGAGGAACTGGAGAAGACTGCGTATGGGTGCAACATAACAAGGGAATCCAATGAGACCAGATGAGGTTTAAGAGAGACACACATATAGGACTCTTAAAGAGCTTGGAAGACTGTGTCTTAAGTAGAGAGAGAAAGGCACTGAAAGATTTTTAAAGCAGTGCATAACAAAATAAAATCACTTCAGAGTTATATGGAAAAATGGCTGAGATAGCTAAAATGAAAAGCAGAAACATGAATTGAGACTACATCAGGAAATCAGGTGAGAAGTAACAGATTGGACTACAGAACAAAAGGGGGTCTGTGCTGTGTCATAGCAGGTAAAGTCGCCATCTGTAGTGTCAGCATCCCATATGGGCACTGGTTTGAGTCCCGGCTGCTCCACTTCCAATCTAGCTCTCTGCTATGGCGTGGAAAGGTAGTAGAAGATGGCCCAAGTCCTTGGGCCCCTGCACTCAGGTGGAAGACCCAGGGGAATCTCCTGGCTCCTGGCTTCAGACCATCGTGACTCCCGACCATTGTGGCCAACTGGGGAGTGAACCTGCAGATGGAAGACCTCTCTCTCTCTCTCTCCCTCTCCTTCTCTCTCTGTGTAACTCTTTCAAATAAATAAATAAATCTTTAAAAACAAAAAGAGAAAAAGAACACTTAAGCTTTTAAAGCAGGTAAGTGGTTACAGGGTGGAATGGGGCATAAATAAGTGTTAACTACATTTTCAGAGTAAATGCTGAAGTGAAATTTAAAGATTTTCTTCTGTCCTTGAAGACTATGATGTTTTCTGAAGATGAGGTCCTGTGTGTTGTGGACAGTTAAGTCAATCATCTAATCTTAGACACTAGATACCACGTCATCTTATCTTACATAAGTAATGCTTGAAAACTTAATACCTTTCCCAGTATTTAGAGTGTAAGTGGCATTAGAAGTGAGCCTGGCGCATAAGAATACAAAAGTTAACTCAACAGGATTTTTGAGATTTTACAATTTTTTTATCAGCCATAGTAGTGATTCTGCCATACAAAAATTACTTATTTTAGAAGGGTAATATTAGACACACACACACATCAAGCAACAATAGTCCCTAGGCTCTTTGAATATGCTATCCTCAGTTACAAAAACATTCTACATACATTATCCAGAAATCATCTGATCTAGAGTTCAGTACTTCAGTCAGAGCAACGCAGGGTACACCTTGTCCAAATGGCAAAGGGCTTTAAAGCCACAGAAATCTCAGTTTAAAGCAACTGGCCACTGTCAAGCATCAGATGACTCAAAAGTTGCATGATTAAACTACGCAAGTACCCTGATTAGTATCGGTATATGAAATAATTTCTGAAGTCCTACAGAACTTCTAGATGTGATTCCATGTTTTGAGGTATTAGGGATGAGAGTAGATAATGATCATTCTGGCAGAAGTGCTGTATGGTGTACTTCTAATTACTGCTCACAAATATCATCAACAAATATGCTTACCTTCTTTAAAGCATCTTGTATCACACCAGACTTCTCCTTTAGCAGGTTCACAACACACAGGGCCTCATCTTCAGAAAACATCATAGTCTTCAAGGACAGAAGAAAATCTTTAAATTTCACTTCAGCATTTTCTTAATTAAGAAAAAAAACAGGGAGTTGACATTTTAAAAGACGTAAGCAATAACCTCAGCAAAGGTAAGCACCTAGAATTTCTGGCCCAGAAAGTCAATAACCAAAAGAAAACAGATTTATACTTCTTGTCAAATAATAAATGTTCCAATCAAGAGCAAGGGGAAGGTGTTTACCATCCATAATACAGAATAATCACATTAACTGAAAGCTTTCTCAAACTCAAAAGTACTAAAATGCCAGTATGCCTTCACTTTAAAAATCAGTTAAGCATCTAATATATGCTAGTTATGTGCACGAAATATGTTTATGATATTTCCATTCAATTTAAATAATCCTCAGAGATATAAGCCAAATTCCATAGATGAAAAAATAAACTCTAAGATAATGATAATACACAACAAAATCCTTGGGGTGGGCACTGTGGTGCAGCAGGCTAAACTTCTACTTGAGCAGCCACTTCTGATATCAGAGCGTCTTCCAATCCAGCTCCCTGTGATGCAATCCTGGGAAGCAACAGGTGACAGCTCAAGGGGCTGAGTCCCTGCCACCCACGTGGGTGGAGTACTGGGCTCCTTGCTTCAGCATGGCCCAGCCCTGGCTGCTGCAGTCATGTAGGAAGTGAACCAGCAGATGGAAGGCATCTCTCTCTCTGGCCATATGAGAGGAATGAATGGAAGGTCTGTCTGTATCTATCTCTGGCCATATGGGGAGTGAACTAGCAGATAGAAGCTATGTCTGTCTGTCTCTGCCTATCAAATCAATAAATGAACAACAAAAATCTATGCATCACAAAGCTCCTGGACTCACCCACCCCAATTCTCACAGGGCCGGCCCTCAGACACCAACTTCCATATAAAGAATCTCTACCTGTTAAACCAAAACCCTTCGCCTATATTCCAAGTTTTTAAAGCCTGCTGTGTGCATTTGTGGAAACAGGCAGTATATAGGAACTCTATGTTTCCACATAATTTTGCTCTGACCTGAAAACAGCTCTGAAAAATAATAATAATTAAAAAAAAAAAGGTAATTGTCAATGACCCTGAAATCTGATAGAAGACAGGTAGGGAAAAGATCCCCAGATAGCAAAATATCTGTGGGACCCTTGTGCCAGTCAAATGCCAGCGTCCAGGTCTGCAAAATCAAGGTTGGACTAGCAGATGACCATGGAGACTTTCACTACACAGATTCTATCAGTGTTTGCAATGCACTGCTTGAAAGGGAAGATGTATTTGTCACTCTCAGAACTCAAAAGTGTGTTTTTATATCTTAACATTCTGCAATTACCTTTGTCAGTTTCAGTCTTCAGTTTTTTAGCCCCAGATTTCTGGATCCCTTCTACTTGGTCAGGTTTAATCAGATCAATAACCTCTCTCTTATCCATCACAGGATTTGAGTTAGCATTATCCATCAAAGGAATATAAGTAGTTGCGTGAATAAGGGGTTCATCTACCAAGACTGCAATTTAAGTTCAACAAAATCATAATAAGAATTTTTAAAAACAAACTAAACATGCAAGCACACTTAAATTTAATGAAAAATGCATTTATTTTCAAAGCTCCAATATTAGCTGTTTAAATTCCTACTTCATCATTTAACAAGTCAAAACCACATTTCTAATTGAGCACCATCAGCTCACTACTTTATAGTAAACAATGTAAAAAATTTAAATAATCTAAAAATGTGTAGCATATCTCCTTTAACAGTATTTAAAATCCAAACTTTCCTTTTCATTTGTTTTGTTTTAATATAAAAATCAATTCACATTAATCAGTGCTCAAAGAAAACTACTAAGTTTTATTTATGTTGGTACTTTGCTCAATTCTTCTTGCAATTAATTTTAATTAACTTCCTTTCACTTATTAAATACAAAAATCATAGTCATTGTTCCTTGCAAGTATCTTCTAATTTCTAACAATTATGCTTCTAATTCCCATGGCACATCTGACTACATTTCCCAAAACTTCCAGAATAACATTAAAATAGAGAAGGAAGCCTCCATATTTTATTCCTAAAGACCTCCAAAATTGATGTCTCTTGGTTAGAGATTCAAATTTCCAGACCCAGATGGAAATTTCTACATCCTATCTTTTCAAAAAGAGCTTTTTTGCAGATACAATTCTCTTATATAAAATTAAATATGTGAAACTGGTTTGTGGCACAGTGGGTTAAGCCACTGCTTGCAATGCAGGCATCTCATATTCAAGCCAGGTTGAAGCCCTGGCTGCTTCTGATCTAGTTTCCTACAAGTGCACCTGGGAAAGGAGTGAAAAGTGGCCCAAGCACTTGGGCCCTGCTACCCATGTGAGAGATCAGGATGAGGGAGTTCTGGGTCCCTGACTTCTACCCAGGCTGTTTCAGCTATTTGGGGAGTGAACTAATGGATAGACGATCTCTCTTCTCTTCTCTGTTACTCTGCCTTTCAAATAAATAAATTTTTTAAAATTTAAATATTAGGGGCAGGCATTCAGCACAACAGCTAAGATGTCCCTTGGGACCCCCCTACCCCATACTGGCAGAGTGCCTGGTTCTGTGTCCCACCTCCACTTCCTATGACAGCTTCCCGCTAATGCACACTCTGGAGGCAGCAGGTAGCAACTCAAATAGTTGGGTTCCTGCCACTCAGGTAGGAGCCCTACATTGAGTTCCCAACTCCAGGCTTCAGTCTGGCCCAGCCCTGGCTGTTGGAGGCATTTAGGGAGTAAACCAGTGGATGAGAGATCTCTGTTTCTGTTTTTAAATTAATTTTTAAATGTTAAATATTAACAATTTTATTAAATATATTCGGTAATTTCTCTCATATACTTAATGTTTTATAACTCATACTTTTAATTCAAGTAATAAAATTTCATTTTTTTCCTTTCCAATTTTACTGTTTTCTAGCATTGGTTGATACTATAGCCCAATATTATCTAGAAATTACTTGTTGTTTAATCTACACAAATTTCAAAGACAAGCTCTTTTGGAAAATTCCTAACAAAAAAAACTGTTCTGTCTATATGCTTACTATATATGCTTACTATATACCCAGGCACATCTTGTTTAGGTAATAGCAGAGAATGGAGAGTAATCTAGCTAACGTCCGTAAGCATAATCTCTGGTATTTAAAGGTACAAATATTTAGGAATTTTTTTCTATATACTTTGTATGCTATTTACTTTTTTAAAAAAAATATTTATATATTTACTTGAAAGGCAGAGTTACAGAGAGAAAGAGAGACAGAGACAGAGAGAGAGAGAGAGAGAAAGCGAGCGAGCGCACACTTTCATCTACTGGTTCATTTCCCAAGAGTCTGCAGCAGTCAGAGCTGGACCAGGCCAAAGTCAGGAGCTTGGAACTCCATCCAAGTCTCCTACATGAGCAGCAGGGGCCCAAGTACTTAGGCCATCTTCTGCTGCTTTCCCAGGCACATTACCAGAGAGCTGGACTGGGAAATGGAGTAGTCAGGACTCAAACCAGCACACAAATGGGATGCCAGCATTGCAGTCAGCAGCTTAATGTGTTGTGCAATGCCAGCCCCACATTATGATTTCTTCCAAACCTGAGCCCTTCTTAACTTTCAAATAACTTTTTTCATCACAAATTTATACTCTGCCCTTCTGTTAAGGCATGACAAAACCACGATGCTAAAGAGAATGTTAGACCTGTACTAGAATTAGTTGCTACAGTACACATTAAACTACTGACGCAGGGTGGCCTAGCAGTGAAGACACCCATGCCTAAGTTTGATTCCAGGTTCCTCCAAATGCAGACCCTGAGACACAGGAGGCGATGGTTCACGCAGTTGAGTCCCAGAGCTCGGATGGTACTGAACTCCAAGCTCTTGGCTGTAGCCTGGCCCAGCCCTGGATATTGCAGGCACTGAGGGAGTATACCAGCAGACAGAGGATCTCTCTCAATGTTCTCTTTGTGCTTCTCAAATAAATAAATAAGTACTACCAGCAATTTCAGAGCATATGAGGTCTCCACAGTCCCTGTCCTCGTGTACTCTTCTAGAATTAGCATTTATAAAATACTTATCTACACATTTCACCATTTTCTGTCTTCTGCTTCTTTGATGACACTTTCTTCTTTGCCGTTCCACTTTCTTGTTTAGTCTCTGGATGGGAGGGTAATACTTCTTGCTTTTTTGAGTTTGCCATGAGAGTTTCCACCTTTTTATCCTGGTCATCTTTATTAAACATAAGTGAAAAACAATCATCATAGCAAACTATGAACACAACAGAAAACGCACAATTATCAGTAAGTCTCAAGTGCTGTAACACTACAATTTTAAAGTCTGATTTTTTAACTCTCACCAATAACTTATCATTCTAGTTTGCTTACTTTACCACACCAAAACACTTTCAGGTTCTTGCCTCTTCATTTAGAACTCATTCCAAAGCCACTTCCAGCCCAATTTGGCTTATAAGCCTCCCACATCTTACATCCTAGGAAATAAAGATTCCTTCCATCCTGTTATCTCTAGCTTCCAACACCCTTGTCTGTACTGCCTTTTCTATAGATCACTTCTCAACTACTGCAACCTGATTTTTACCTCTTCCAGTAAACAAAAGGATGAACTCAGGTCCCTCATGTCCCAAATGTCATACCCTACAAATAACTCCCATCAATCCTTGCCTGACTACACATTAACATTCATACGGTTCACTATTCACACTGTTGAGTCACTATCTCTTTCTAAAGAAGTCTTCCCTCTTCATTATGTTACGTGAAATAAGCCAGCAACTAAAGAGCACATAACGGGGGCCAGCGCAGTGGCAGGTAAAGCTGCTACCTGCTGCAGTGTCAGCATCCCATAGGGGTGCTGATTCGAGTCCTGACTGCTCCACTTCCGATCCAGCTCTCTGCTATAGCCTGGGAAAGCAGAAGATGGCCCAAGTCCTTGAGCCCCTGCACCTGCGTGGGAGACCCTGAAGAAGCTCCTGGCTCCCTGCTTCAGATCGGCTCAGCTCCGGCCGTCGCGGCCAATCGGGGAGTGAACCAGCGGATGGAAGACCCCTCTCTCTTTGCCTCTCCTTCTCCTTCAAATAAATAAATAAATCTTAAAATAAATTTTTAAAAAAGAGCACATAACGTGATTTTATCTGAAGCTCCTACAGGATGGGAGTCCTAAAACCAGAAATAAAATGGTGATTGACAGGGGCTGGAGAAGGAAGAATGTGAAACTAGTGTTATTAATGAGTATAAAGTTTCAGTTAGGGAAGATGAACATAAGTTCTAGAGATAGCAGGTGGTGGTAACTACACAAGTATGTGAATGAACAGGACCTTTAAAAATGGTTAAAATGAGAGCCAGCCTTGAGGTGTAGAGTGTAAAGCCGCTACCTACACATCAGCATCCCATGTGGGCTCTGGTTCATGTCCCAGCTGCTCCATTTATGATCCAGCTCCTTAAAATTGGCCTGGGAAAAGCAGCAGAACATGACCCAAATGCCTGGGCCCCTGCCACCCACATGGGAGACTTGGAAGAAGCTCCTGGCTCCTAGCTTCAGGGCGGCCCAGCCCTGGCCATTGTGGCCATATGGGGAGTGAATCAGCAGATAGAAGATCCTCTCTCCCTCTCTCTCTCCCTCTGTCTCTCCCCCTATCCCGTGAAACAGTTAGAGAGGGAGACACACAAATAAATACATAAGCAGGTATTTGGTGCCATGGTTAAGATACCTAATGATAAACCCACATACCCATAAAATAATGCCTGGGTTCAAGTTTGGCCTTGACTCCCTATTTCAATTTCTTGTTCATGCACAGCCTAGAAGGCAGCTGGTGTGGCTCAAGCAGTTGAGGCCCTGCAGCCAATGTGGGAGACCTAGGTTGAGTTCCCAGATCCAGGCTTCAGCTTGGCACAGACCCAGCTGTTGTGGTCATTTCGGGAGTAAACAAGTAGATGACAAACCTCTGTCCTCTTTGCCTTTCAATTAAATATTATTTAATGGTTAAAAAGGTAAGGCCCCATGTTCTATGTATCTTACCACAATAAAAATAAACAAAATACAAAATTCTTTATCACCTCCCATGAGAATCCTTTTTTTTGTTTTAAGATTTATTTATTTGAGAGGAAGAATTAGAGAGGAAGGGAGGGAGGGAGGGAGGGAGGAGGAGATCTTCTATACACTGCTTCACTCCCCAAATGGCCGCAATGGCCAGGGCTGAGCCAGGCAAAAGCCAGAAGCTTTATTCAGGTCTTCCATATGGTGGAGAGGCCCAAGTACTTGGGCCATCCTCTGCTGCTTTCCTAGGCACATTAGCAGGGCGCTGGATCCAAAGCGGAGCTGCCGGCACATGAACCCATGTAGGATGCCTGCATTATAGGTGGAGGCTTTACCAGCTATGCCATTCTGGTCCCAAGTCTCCCTTGTGAACTGCTTCCACTGAACACTTCAGATAACAGTATTCTTCAGAGTCATCTTCAAGTTAGGTATTTCCCTTGGATGACCTTATGAACACTCAATGACTTCAACTACCTTCATGCTATGGCTCCTGAATATACACCGTAGCCTTAGGCTCTGCACTGACATTCCCTACTGCACTCTGTTGCTCTCCATGCAGACGGCCAAACAGGCATCTGGAAGACAAACTGCAAGTGTTGGAACCAAACACATTTAACCTCTAATAGTCTCTATCTTAGGGCTTATAACAACCAAGGATTTGCCAAGCTTTTTCTGTAAAAGGGCAGAGTGTGAAAATGTTAGGTTTTACAGGCCACACAGCCTCTGTCACAACTAGTCAAGTCACCACTCCAGTGTAAAAGCTGGGCATGTCTGGATGAACATGAATGACTTAGCTACATTCAACAAAAGTTACGGGAGCAGACATCTTGCCACCCAGTTAAGACACCAGTTAGGATGCCCTCGCTCCACATCAAAGTGCCCATCTTCAATTCCCAGCTCTTGATTCCAGCTTGTAGCTAATGAGGACCTTGGGGGCAGTGGTGACAGCTCAAGTAGCTGGGTTCCTGCCATCCCCCTGGAGATCTGAAATGAGTTCCCAGCTCCCAGTTTCACCTCCCACTCTCCAGATGTTGTAGGCATCTGAGGAGTCAATCAGATGGGAACGCTTTCTGTTTGGCTCTGTCTCTGCCTCTTAAATTTTAAAAATTAAAAAAAAAAAACTTACAGATACTAAGGTTTGACTCATAATTCCCACATTTCTCAAAATATTATTCTTTCGATTTTTTAACCAGCCATTTAAAATGTAAAAACTATTCTCAGTTCTTGGGTCATAAAAATTAGGAGGCAGGCCAGACTTGACTCACAGGTTACAATTTGCTGACCTTGACTTTAGAACTTGGGAGATCAGCACTGATCCTGTCTTTTCCTTCATCTGCCATAGCCCTACATAAAGAGGTCAGTCTTGTCATTTGTATGTCTATTTTGTATTTTTGTTATTACCATGTTAGTTTTATATCTTAACTTTGGAAAAACTATAATGACCTATTAACTGGCTGACCTATATCCCATGAAAATTGTCTTCACAAGGTTTTCTGACAACGAAATCTAAGATGTAAATGTAACCACGTAATTAATCTGCTTGAAAATCTAAACAGTGGCTGCAACTTACAAAGTCCCAGCTACTTAACACTGTATACAAAAATCTTCATTATCTAGCACCGCGATCTTTTCAGTGTTGTTCCCTACCACTCTCATTTTAAACAGCTCAATGATAATACTGTATTTTTTTATCTCTGCCTTCACACATGCTGTTCTGTCACTGTGGAGTAAGACTCCCCTATTCGCTTGTTGAAGAGATTCAGTCATAAAGACCCAATTTATATGTTGTCCTCCTAAGAAATAGCTGCTTTGGCTTCTGTGTTTCTCCTATGCTGTGTACATCTATATAAATCACATTGTAGTAATGGCTTACATGTCCTCCTACTCTGCTAAAACATGTGGTACTTACTTTTCTTTCTCTAGTACCATGCCTTGATTACAGTTGGCAAGCAAATACTTAAAATTCAATACAACTAATTTTAACACACCACAAGTTCTGTTAACAAACATGTCAATTCCTTTCATACAAGCAAACTATCTGCAGTTCCACACATCACTGCACCATTTCTCAAGCCCTTTCCACTGTATAGTTGTCCCTTGATATCCACAGGGCATTAGCCCCAGGATAGCCCTTTCCCCTAGGATACCCAAATCCACAGGTGCTCAAGTCCCTTATATAAAATAGTATAGTATTTGCATAGAACTTAACACACCTAATATAATGTAAATGCCACATAGTTGTTTTACTATATTGCTTAGGAACGAATGACAACCAAATAAATTTTGTATACATTCACTACAACTTTCTTCTTTTTTTGATCTGTGGTTGGTTGAATCCAAATATGCAGAACCCATGGACCCAGAGGGATGACTGTCCCCATCCACCAAAAAAAAAAAAAAAGAAAAAAAAATCTAGCTCAAACTTACACAAACTTTAAAATTACTTTTAGGCATTCCATGCTCTGAGTGCCTACCTCAGAATTCCTACAATGGTTTAGATAAACCTTGATCATTAGACTAAACATTTTCTATTCTAATGACTGTTTATGTGTCTATAGCTAGCAAGTGACATTGAAAATGCACCATTCACCTCCTAACCTAATATCTAGCACAATGCCCACCATAAAACAATTATGTGATAAATGTTTGCAAAATGCAGTCAAAGACACTATAATTTATCTTCTCATCTTTAACTCTTATTACATTGATTATAAAGTGTTGTTGAAATAAATGTAGAAATTTCTAACTGCTGATAGTTACAGGTCCTTGGTTGTATTGGTAAAACCACCAAAGTTGTATTTTATAATATCCCACTAAGGGTTTTTCCCATATTTATAATATAAAGTTCAGTTTTAAGTGCTGTTTTGTGATCACCATTACAGCAACTAATATTAACAAAAGTAAATCCATCAGTGAAAAATAATCATCCCCGTTTCAGAATCAGTATTTAAGCTCCAGTGTGAATATTTCATGACGTGTCTAAACTGCAAAGACCTAAAGTTATTAGGAGAAACAGAATCATGCAGTAAAGTCAAATAGATTATAATACCGCTTCCATTTTTAGACTTCTTCTGCCCTGGTTTCTTCTTTAAGGCAGGAGCTTCGGAGGGTGGAGTGGGCTGTTTAGTAACTGGGACGGGCTCTACTTTTTTGCCAGGAATCTTCGATCCATCACTTTCTTTGATGACCTGCTCTTCAAGGACAGGTTTTTGTTTCTTTTCCTTCTTTTTTCTTTCCCTAACACTAGAAGTTTCAACCACATTCAATGGAACAGGCACAACTTGCTCATCTTCTACAGCCAAGGCATCAGATAATTTAAAGTCTCGAGGTACGCTCTCAGAATCAGACTCATGGAAGTTTCCATTCTGTATTTCTTTCTTTTTATTTTTTTTCTTTTCTGCCTTCTTTTTATCCGTTTTGGCAGGAATAAGCTTTTGTTCTCTCTTCTGTTTTGCAAGAACTTCATCATACAATGTTTCTTTCATGAAAAGCCAGAAGAAGAGGAAAATTACTGTAATAACGACGGAAGGGATAAGGACGATAAAATATGTTGACTCATAAAACTCCATGGTGCTTTTGTTAATGTGATCCTATAAAACCTAAATGAAGGAGAAACAAAAAAAATTACTTCAGTTTTATAAAAAGTAAGTTTACAAATCATCTGCTCGTTTAAAGTAGCATTTCAGACCTAACCTACCTAATCTACAAATTTAAATAGGTTAGTTGTTTAAATCACATACTTGATCACTTTGCCAGCTACAATTCAAATAAACTATGAAAGAAAAATGAGTGGTAATTAGAGTAACTGTAACAAGTCCTTCCATTTTTAAGTTATGTGAAAAGATCCTAATGGGAGGGAAAATAAACTTTATTGTTCATTATTCCTATCAAATATTCACTTCTGGTCTGAGTATTTACCTTTTATCTTTTAACTGTACAATTTTTTTTTTTTTTTTTAAAGGCAGAGTGGACAGAGAGAGACAGAGAGAGACAGAGAGAAAGGTCTTCCTTTGCCGTTGGTTCACCCTCCAATGGCCGCCACGGCTGGCGCACCGCGCTAATCCGAAGCCAGGAGCTTCTCCTGGTCTCCCATGGGGTGCAGGGCACAAGCACTTGGGCCATCCTCCACTGTGCTCCCTGGCCACAGCAGAGAGCTGGCCTGGAAGAGGGGCAACCGGGACAGAATCCGGCACCCCGACCGGGACTAGAACTCAGTGTGCTGGCGCCGCAGGCAGAGGATTAGCCTATTGAGCTGCGGCGCCGGCCATAATTGCACAATGTTTATGAATACTACAATATGTGAAAGCAAAGAAGTATTAACTATTACCAACATTTGGATAGTCATCAGAAATCCTTACTCTTAAGGCAAAAAAAAAAAAAAAAAAGGATAGTTCATTTCTTCATTTAGAGGTTTAAGACCATACACAAACTGCTGGCATCTTCATTCCAGTGACTAACAGCTTCATGACATGCTGAGATACATCAAGGATATAGAAGAAAAAAATAAATGTTAGGATTTGGCTTTGTAATAAGCCACAAATTAGATGCTTTTCTCAATTCTTTTGAAGGTACAACTTACTAATGAAACAAGTTATATGGCAAAGGCAAGGCTGGTTGGTTATCACCATCCTACCCAAATGGTGGAACAGAGGGAAGAGAGAATAAAGGAAAGAGGGAAAGAAGGAAGGAGTGAGCAAGCAATTTGATCACCGAGATCAGACTTAAAGATAGATGCCTTAACCCTCACCTGATGGTCTCTACTTTTAGATTCTAGACATCAATGTTCCTATGAATATGTATGAGCCAAATGAAAGTGGCTTGTGTTTTGTTGTGGAGAAGATTGAGCTGTGTAAGGTAGATACAAGGAAGCCCCAGAGGGTATGCTTGGGATAAAGAATCAGTCAACTTCTGCACTTTCAATATACAAATAAAATCTAAGGATTTTTTAATTCTTTAAATGATCAGTTTGAAGGGTTTCTGAACAGATAATGACTGGATAAAGAATCCAAATTCCACCTGAACAGAGAAATCACTACTCAAAGGATTACCTTAGACCTTAGAAAACACCTGCTTTTAAGTTGGATAAATCTGCATTTATACATTATCAACTTTACCAGAACCATGTTAACAGAAATCATGAATTTTACAAGACAAAATAAAGCTATTCACACTTGTCTATTAACTGCCAAGACAGATAAGAATCTTCTACTGTTAACACAATCAACTTGAACTTATTAAACTCTCTCAATTTATATCCCATTAAAAAATGCACAGCATATTTAAGTTACAGCAGCAATTATCTAAGTCTGAAATCAGTCATCAATGGAATTTGAGAACAAAATAGTTTGTTCAACAGGCATATTATTAAACTTTGTGTATGACCTATAATTTAACAGTCCACACTTCCCTAAGCAATTTTTTAAATCTCATTACTCACAAAGACAAGCTGAAGGGGAGAAAGAATCATGTGCTTAAAAAAAAAAAAAAAACTAAAAGAAAGAAACTCTATATAATACTGTTCTTCCCTGAGGGTTTATGTTAATTAACATGAACTATCCAGGTTTTACACTGATTAGACATATCTATGTGTTTAACTCAGTACTACTGGTCAACCAGGAATGCTTTTAAAGAGAATTACTGGATTTTGTTTTGGATTTATTTTTCTTTACAAAGACTACTCTAACTTGGCTAGGAAGGAAAAGGATAAAACAAGAATAGTTCAAATTTTGGGATCTGGCGCTCTGGTGTGGTAGGTTAAATCTCCGCCTGTGGCACCAGCATCCCACATGGGCTCTGGTTCACATCCCAGCTGCTCCTCATCCAATTCAGCTCTCTGCTTATGGCCTGGGAAGGCCGTAGAAGATGGCCCAAGTGCTTGGGCCACTGTACCCACATGGGAGACCCGGAACTGGCTCTTGGCTCCAGACTGACTCGGCTCCGGCCGCTGCAGCCATTTTGGGAGTGAACCAGAGATATCTCTCTCTCTCTCTGCCTCTCAAATAAATAAATAAATCTTTTTAAAAATTAGTTCAAATTTTTGCTTTAGGGAAAAAATAAATAAAATAAAAATACTTGAAAAGTTCATTAAAAGTAGGGGGGGGGGGGACTGTAATTTAATCACCTGAATCCAAGCGTCAACACTCACACCTTATTTCCCTTTCTTTAAATCCACAATATCTTATGTAGCTTCTTTTTCTGTTTTTAAACAGACAAGTTGGTCTTTTCTTAAGAAAACTGGTTTAACAGGAAGAAGTCTATGGCAATAAGGTCTATAATTAGTGGCCAAGTATCATTTAATCAGATTGTCATTCTACAACAGAATTCAGTACAGTATTTTATGAGCTCCTCTTGCTAAAATTAAATATTAGGCATTGTATAGTTGCTAACCTTCAAATAATGTGTGCATGCTCTGTTCCAGATACATCCTGAGCAAAAGTAAACTATTTTAAGATTGCTCAACAGTAATATAATAAAGCACTAAAAATGAAAGCCAGGACTCTTGGGCTTTTGGTCCAAATTCTGCCTTCACTCAGGGTCTTCTCTAAAATTTAGCACCCAAGAATTTCTTTTTACATGATGTTAGGGTGCAAACTATTTACAGGGTTTCAGAAATGTTAACCCAAAAAATTTATACTGGTCTCAAGCTAGTGATGCTCAGAGTGCACGTGGAAGACCCAAAAACACCCTCTGTGCTAGAATCCTCCCCCAAGCTCTGAGCCTCCAGATTTTCAAAGGCTGTTATCCAGATAGGGGCATCCAAGGTTGGCGCTGCAGCTCACTAGGCTAATCTTCTGCCTGCGGCGCTGGCACCCCGGGTTCTAGTCCCGGTTAGGGTGCGGGATTCTGTCCCGGTTGCTCCTCTTCCGGTCCAGTTCTTTGCTGTGGCCCAGGAAGGCAGTGGAGGATGGCCCAAGTGCTTGGGCCCTGCACCCCATGGGAGACCAGGAGAAGCACCTGGCTCCTGGCTTTGGATCAGTGTGGTGCGCTGGCTGCAGCGCGCTGGCCGTGGCGGCCATTGGAGGGTGAACCAACAGCAAAAGGAAGACCTTTCTCTCTCTCTCTCCCTGTCCACTCTGCCTGTAAAAAAAAAAAAAAAAGCACCAGATAGGAGCACCCAGCCATATGAGAGAACATATACCTCACCATGACTAAGAGGCAGCAGAGCAATCTGAAGAATTAGATCCCTAAAGATTCAAGGTTCTGGAATTAACAGTTACAGGTTATAAAATACACACATAACAAGAAGGCATTGGGGGATGGGCACTCAGTGCAGCAGTTAACAAGACACTTTAGATGTCCACACATTGGCACGCCTGGGTTCCAGCTCTGGCTCTGCTCTCCATTCCAGCTTCTTGTTAAAGCACACCCTTAGAGGTAGCAAGTGATGGTCCAAGTACTTGCCACCCATGTGAGATGTGACTGAATTCCTGGTTCTAGTTTTGGCCTGGCCCAATCCTGGAGGTTATGGACACTTAGGGAATGAACCAGCAGACAGGAAATCAATCTCTGGCTCTCTCAGTCTGTCTCTTTCAAATTTATATTTAGATAAATAGATAGATATTTTATTTATTTATTTATTTATTTATGAATGAAGGAATTGGGAAGGTGGGCAGAGAACAGAAAGTACCAAAAGTTACTGGGCAGACCTGAATTAGGATGTTCACAAATAAAAAATAATCAACTTAAAACCCAACGGACAGGTTAAAAAGAAGTGCAAGGAAACCAAACTGCTTTCCATGATTCAACCATATCTGATAAAATAGAAATACTTGCGTGGAACAACTAATAATAAAGGCAACAACCTGGAAGTGAAGAATCTAAAATAACTCCCGCATTTCTAGTTTAGAAGACTTCCATAATCAATGTAACCACTTGATAGGATTAAGAATATAAGAATAGATTCATGTCTGGTAGTTCTAGATATAATTTTGAAAAATTTTAAAGCAAAATCAGCTAGCGGCCAGCAATCAACTAAGTTGACAAAATCAGCAGTGAAGATAACTGTGGCTTCTACATCAAGCAACCAAAGGAGCCACTTTCTTTTAAGATTTATTTATTTATTTATTTAAGAGAGTTACAGACAGTGAAAGGGAGAGACAGAGAAAGGTCTTCCCCAAATGGCTGCAACAGCCAGAGCTCCGCTAATTCAAAGCCAGGAGCCAGGAGCTTCTTCTGTGTCTCCCACATGGGTGCAGGGGCCCAAGCGCCTGGGCCATCTTCTACTGCTTTCCCAGGCCATAAGCAAAGAGCTGGATTGGAAAAGGAGCAGCCAGGACTAGAACCGGCGTCCATATGGGATGCCAGCACCACAGACAGTCTTAACACACTGCGCCACAGCACCGCCCCTAGGAGCCACTTTCTACAATTTAGCAGTTGCCATTGTGGCACAGCACGTTAAGCTGCAGCCTACAGCACAGGCATCCTACAAGAGCACTGGTTCAAGTCCCAGCTGCTCTGCTTCCCATCCAACTCCCTTCTAATCTACCCAGGAAAGCAGTGGAAGATGGCCCAAGTTCTTCGGTCCCTGCTACCCAGATGAAATTGCTGGCTCCTGACTTCAGCCCAGCCCTGGCCCAGCCCCAGCCTATACAGCCATTTGGGAAATGAACCAGCAGATGGAAGACTCTCTGTCTTTCCTTCTAACTCTTAAAAAATAAAATAATGAAGCTCAATTTAAAGTACTTCTCGTTCTCCCTACAATCTAACCTAAAAATCTTTACCTTGTGTTTTATATCAAATCTTCAACTATGCTTCAAAGCTCAGTTCAAATCATACCTCTGAATATCATTTCAAATACTATCTTCCTCATGTCTTCATTATTCATTCCCTCATTTATTTAGCAAAATATATGTACATGTCAGTACTGTTCTAGGATATTCTAAATAAACAGCAATAGAAAAGTCACAGACCTTGCACTGACAAAGGTAACATTCCACTAAGTGACAAACCAACAATTACTATACAGTATATGAAAAGATCACTAAGCAGTAAAAATGATAAGCAGGGAAGAATGATGGGGGGAAGTGAGAAGTAGATAGTGGTTACTACTTTAAAAAGAATTTCAAGGCCGGCGCCCCGACTCAATAGGCTAATCTTCCGCCTGCGGCGCCGGCACACCAGGTTGTAGTCCCGGTTGGGGCACCAGATTCTGTCCCGGTTGCCCCTCTTCCAGGCCAGCTCTCTGCTATGGCCCGGGAGTGCAGTGGAGGATGGCCCAAGTGCTTGGGCCCTGCACCCGCATGGGAGACCAGGAGAAGCACCTGGCTCCTGGCTTCGGATCAGTGCAGTGCGCCGGCCACGGCGGCCATTGGAGGGTGAACCAACGGCAAAGGAAGACCTTTCTCTCTGTCTCTCTCTCACTGTCCACTCTGCCTGTAAAAAAAAAAAAAAAAATTTCCAGGGAGGATTCATTAGAAGAACAAAAAAAGAAGAGATACTTGAATAAAGTCCTAACCTAAATAACAGAGCCACATTATTGTTTATATCTAAGTGAACAACAGAGCAGAGCAAATGGGGGAAGAGGAAGTACAAAGATTGCACCGAAAGTAACATACCTGGCATAGGTGAACAAGACCAAGATGGACAACCTGGTTCAGTAGAACAAATAAAGAGAGGAAAACAGAAGATGATGTCAATGAATAATGTGAATCAGGAGAACAGTTAACAAACCATGTAGTTTCCTACAGGCTACTGAAGGCCTGTGGCTAGTACTCCTCGTAACACGGGAAGACAGTGAAGAATTCTGAGTAGGGGCTGGTTTAGGAAAAAAGTGAAAGCGGAGAAAACTGAATTAATCTAGAGGTGATGTGACAGCAAAAGTTGGAGCAAGTGAGACAGTAAAAAAAGTGGCCAAATGGTAGACAGATTATGAAAGTAGGGCTAAGAAGAACTGCTCACAGGTTAGAAAGATATAAAGGTGCAAGAAAACAAGCAAAATCAGGATGACTCTAAAGTTTTCAGACTAAGCCAAATGCAATGGAGTTGCCCTTATACTGAGATGGAGAAGATGCAGATTGGTGACAGCTGGGGTTGAAGAGCAGGCGTGAAGTTTTAGACAGCTGTTTGCTAGACATCCTCACCTAACAGAGTGCTTGGCCAGGCTGAGAAATGCAGAATGGAGAAATAAATCAGGAGATATTCAGTATATGAATTATATTTAAAGCCATATGCTTGGATAAAGTGATCAGGTCCCTTCCTCCCATTTATGAGACCTCCACTGAGTTACAGCTCCTCGCTCAGGCCACAGCCAGTGAGGGGTAAACCAGTGGATACCAGTTCTCTTGGGCTCCCCAATAATTTTCAATTTTCTTGTTCTGTTAAAGGCTTTTCTATGTCCCATGTAAAACCTAGAGTCATTCCCCATCACCTCAAAAAACACTAGTAAATCTGAAAAGATGTGATACAGATTTTACAGCAAAAACAGATAACTACCCTCAAAAGACCTAAGACAAAGTAAACAAAAAAAAGAAAATTGTTTTTTTAATTACGAAGATCTAGTTGCCTCAACTTACAGAAATCCTTTAAAACTGAGAAAGAGATGAACCAGGGAAGAGGATATGCTGACAAGTTATCCAGAAGAGAAAAAGATACCCAATTTAAGTGTATTTTTTAAAATGCAACCTCAGTCACATAAAAGAAATAGAAATAAAACAGTATGTGACCTCTTTATACTTGGGTTAGGAGGCAGAAAGAAGTGCAAAAGGAGGAACTACAAGGGAGATCAGGAAATTTTGGACGTATACATTTTCACAAGTGTATATAGGACAACACTTAGGTTGTGCACTTTAAATATATACTGTTACTGTAAGCAGTTATACTTCAATGAAGCCGTCTAAGAAAATTGCATGCATGCATTCTCGCATGCACAAGTGCACATACACACACACACATACATACACACACACACACACACACTTCTTTATGATTGGTAATCAAAGGCATGATACTCTCACAATGTTAGTTTGAGGGTAACTAGCACAACTCAGAAATCTGAAAAGGTTTTTATCAAAGTATAAAAATAGTGCCTACCCTTCAAGAGATCATTTATTCTACAATCATACAAATAGGAAGATATACTCAAGTGTATTCACTGTTAACAATGTAACCTTACAGAACTTGAAAGAAGGGGTTGGCCTATGATTCAGCAGGTTAACAGCTGCCACTTGGTAAACACACATCCCATATCAGAGGACCAGTTCAAGTCTTGGCTACTCCACTTCAACCTAACTCCCAGTTAATGCGCATGGGAAGGCAAGGGATGATGGCCAAGTACTTGGGTTCCTGCCATCCATATGGGAGTCTGAAGGGAATTCCTGGTGCCTGGCTTTCTGCCTGGCCCAGCCCTGGCTGTTGGGCAGGTGTGTAGGTAGAGAACCAGCAGATGGAGAATCTCTCCATCCGTTTCCCTCTCTCCCTGTCATTCTTTCAAATAAATAAAAAGAACCTTGTGCCCAGCATTAAAGAAATGGCTCAATAAGCATGCATTAGAGCTTCATATGTGATAAGGCAGACACTTAAAATATATTTTAAGTAAACCAGAACATACATAAAAAGCAAGCAGCGGAGCTGGCACTGTGGTGTAAAAGCCACTGCCTGCAGTGCCAGTATCCCATATGGGCGTTGGCTCGAGTCCCACCTGCTCTACTTCCGACCTAGCTCTCTGCTATGGCCTGGGAAAGCAGTAGAAGATGGTCCAAGTCCTTGGGCCCCTGCACCCACATGGGAGACCCAGAACGCCTGGGTCCTGGCTCCAGATCAGCACAGCTCCAGCCACTGCAACAACTGGGGAATGAACCAGTGGATGGAAGACCCCTCTTTTTCTCTGCCTTATTCTAACTTTCAAATAAATAAATAAATCTTCAAAAAAAAAAAAAAGGAAACAGCAAAACAGTATACAGTTATGACAATACATGTATAGAAAACTCCTGGAAGGACACATCAGGAAACCACTAACTCTGTGATGACTTGTAACTACTTTTCCTGTTAACTTTTCACTTCATAATCTTCAGAATGTTGATATTTTCCCACAATGAACTCACTATTACTTTTATAATTTGTTAAATAATACTTTAAAAAAACTAATGAGGGGGGTGGTGCTATGGTATAGTAGGTTAAGCCTCCGCATGTGGTGTCAGTATTCCATATGGGCACCAGTTTGAGTCCCAGCTGCTCATCTTCCAATCCAGCTCTTTGCTAATGGCCTGGGAAAGCAGCGCAAGATAGCCCAAGTGCTTGGGCCCCTGCACCCATGTGTGAGAGCTGGAAGAAGCTCCTGGCTTTGGTCCAGCTCTGGCTGTTGCAGCCACTTGGGGAGTGAACCAGCAGATAGAAGAACTTTCTCTCTGTCTCTCCCTCTATCTGTAAATCTACCTCTCAAACAGAAAAAATAAATCTTAAATGCGGGAGAGGGGCAGATTGGCAATTAGACCCCAGGCAATTATCCAAAAAAAAAAAAGATTTGGAGAATCCATTTCTAAAAATATTGAGTTAAAGGGGCCAGTACTGTGCATAGTGGGTAAAGCTGCTGCCTGCAGTGCTGGCATCCCACATGGGTGCCAGTTTGAGTCCCGGCTGCTCCTCTTCCGATCCAGCTCTCTGCTATGGCCTGGGAAAGCAGCAGGAGACAGCCCAACTTCTTGGGCCCCTGCACCCACATGGGAGACCCGGAAGAAGCTCCTGGCCTCGGATCAGCAAAGCTCCAGCCGTTGCGGCCAATTTGGGAGTGAACCAGAGGATGGAAAATCTTTCTCTCTCTGTGTAACTCATACATACGAGCTGTAATTCTTTCAACTAAAAAGGAGAAACTGTTTTTGCTTTAAATAGGCAAGTTTTCTGGAAATTAAGGGAAATTCTGGCTGGTGGGGGAGGGTGGGAGAAGAGATCAAGTAAGAATTTAAAGTGTTGGGCGGGCCGGCGCCATGGCTCACTTGGTTAATCCTCTACCTGCAGCGTCGGCGCCCCTATGGGTGCTGGGTTCTAGTCCCGGTTGCTCCTCTTCCAGTCTAGCTCTCTGCTGTGGCCCAAGTGCTTGGGGCCCTGCACCCGCATGGGAGACCAGGAAGAAGTACCTGGCTCCTGGCTTCAGATAGGTACAGCTCCGGCCGTGGCGGCCATTTGGGGGGTGAATCAACAGAAGGAAGACCTTTCTCTCTGTTTCTCTCTCTCACTAACTCTGTCAAATAAATTAAAAAAAAAAAAAAAAAGAATGTAAAGTGTTAATGGCAATTTAAGGCTAAGTGCCCTTGAGCTGCAAACTGGGGAAGTGGAAATAATAAAAAGCACATACAGTAGGGCTTTCGGAGGGATCCACCTTCAGAGAACAAAAAGGGAAAAGGGGGGCGGGGGAACCACCATATTAACACAGTAAGAAAAATACATAGAAACCTCATCTGCTTTTCCAAAAGTCAGAGAAAACAAAATCGCCATTAACAATTTGTAACTCTGAACTGGGATTTCCATCTACAATCTCTGCCAATCCAGAACACGCTCACCCCCTCTTACCAAAAATACATTAATGGAAAGATGGCTCAAAGGTTATAGAAGCCCTGATGAAATTCTCAGTCTTAGGAAGAAAACAAAACCCCTCTCGAGAAAAATTCCTTGTATCCCAGCCATGTCCTCACAGTATAGTATTTGGAGATATACTCCTGCTTAAGATAAATTTGCAATCAGAAATGAACAAGAGAAGCTGCTGTAACACAACAGGTTAAGCCACCACTTGGGATGCCATTTGAGTTCCATTTGAATCCCCTACTCCCCTGGGATCCAAATTCTTGCTAATGCACAGCCTAAGAGGCAACAGAGGTTAACTACAGTAGTTAGTGCCCTGCCACCCACATGGAAGGCCAGGCTTCAGCCCTGGCTGTTGTAGGCATTGGAGAAGAGAAACTGCAAACGGGAAGATCTCTGTCAAAATTTCCCTCCCTCTCTCTCTCCCCTCCCACCCCCCCTTTCTCTCTCTCTTTCTATCTCTGTCACTCACCTTTCAAGTAGATGAAAATACATACACATTTAAAACAAAAAATGAACAAGAGCTAGTAGATGTGAACAGGCAGTACATCCAAAAGAACTCCAGATAACAAAATATAAGAGACCATAAAAAATTCTTTCAGCTATAAAAGAAATCAAGCTCTCAGAAAACATACACACAGAGAGAAATTAGAAAGACTGCAAAAATACAAATACATGCACACACATAGACAAACATACCCAGAATTAAAAACTGGACTCATAAGTATACAAAGTTAAAGAATTATCAAACGGATCTGATAACAGCTGACAATATAGCATAGAGGGATACATAAGGGAAAATATGAAGAAAAATTAATGCAAATGAAGGCTAAAAATGAAAAGATCAAGTAAAATGGGAATTCAAGGTGAAAAAGAATAAAGGTGGGGCAGCACTGTGGTGTAGAGGGTAAAGGGATGCAGTGCCAGCATACCATATGGGTGCCGGTTTGAGTCCCAGCTGCTCCACTTCCAATCCAGCTCTCTGCTATGGCCTGGGAAAGCAGTAGAAGATGGCCCAAGACCTTGGGCCCCTGCACCATGTGGGAGACCTGGAAGAAACTCCTGGCTCCCAGCTTTTCTTTCTTTCTTTCTCTCTCTCTCTCTCTCTCTCTCTCTCTCTCTCTCTGCCTCCCTCCCCCCCCTCCTCCCCCCTCTCTGAATGGAAGCCTCCCTCTCTCTCTGCCTCTCTGTAACCCTGGCTTTCAAAGAAAAAAATAAGTCTTAAAATAAAAAAATAAATAAAGTGATATAGGCAGACAGAACAAAACCTACTAGGTCTGTAAGCTGGAGACCACACCCTCCACCATGGCCCCCATGTGACCTCACGTCCCTACCTGACCACACCTGGGCACCCACCTGCCCAACAGACCATGAAACCACTCCCCTTTGTAAAGCATGTAAAAGGTGAGGAACACCCCAAAATCACTCTCTGCCTTCACTCTGCTCCCTGTGATAAGCTGTTAATAACTGCTCAAAACCAAACACTTGCTGCAAGTGGCTTTTGGCCTGCTTTCTGCTTGGTATGGATTCCAACTTAATTTCTAGACTTTCCCTTCTCCCTTAGATTAGACTAACGGCTTCCCTCTCCTATGCATTTATCTCACTAAATAAAAAGCTTAAAAACTTATCATGCTGCCTGGTTTATTGGTGCCAGTATTCAGAATTATTTTATGAATTTGTGGCAAGAACCCACAAGGCTTATTAATATTTCAGATTAATAAGCAAATTGGTAACAAAGGTAGTATCTGATGAGGGAATGGTTGAGAATTTTCAAAAACTGTTGAAAACATCAATCTTCCAATTCAGGAAGGGCAACAAAATCTGAACAGAATTTTAAAAAATATATATATATTTAAGCATATTATAGTAACACTATCATTCTAAAGATGCAAAGCAAGTCTTAAAAGCAACACAGAAAAGACCATCTATGAAGAAGTAAACTTAGAATTACCTATTAGTCAGCAAGAAGACGGAAGATAATGAAATAAAATCTCCAAAGAAACAATAACTATTAACAAAGACTCCTAGACCCAGTTAAACAGTGGAATATTAGTTTTCAGAGGTAATGTATAAGTTATTAATGTCAGCAATCAATACTGCACATGAAATTTACTAATTCAGAAGTTTTTGTGTGTGTGACTAAGTCTTCCAACCAGAATATGACTGCAATTAAGCCAATACCCTTTCATATAACATTTCAGATGACCTTTTTACCTAAAAAATTTTTCTAAGAGCCAGAAAAATAAATGCTAGCAAAAAAAAAAAAAAATCCTCTCTGCCTCCTAAGTTATAAGCTTCCAACTACAAAGTCATACAAAATTCACAGCATTTTCTAATAAAGTATACCAATGAGTACTGAAAGTCTGGTTAACTTTTCTAAAAATTACATAATCTATTTTATAGTATACATTCCAACTTCTATATGTAATTATTACATACCTACTTTTTTTTTTTTTTTGCAAGGCAGAGTTACAGAGAGAGGAGAGAGATCTTCCATCTACCAGTCCACTCCCCAAAAGGCCATAACAGCTGAGCTTCTTTCAGGTCTCTTTTGTTGGCACAGGGGCCCAAGGACTTGGATCATCTTCCACTGCTTTCCCCGGTGCTTTAGCAGGGAGCTAAATGGAGAGTGGAGCAGCCAGGTCTTGAACTGGTGCCCACATAGGATGGTGGCATCGCAGATGGAGGCTTAACCTGCTACACCACAAACCTACATATCTACTTTTTAATTTCAACTTTAAATGTTATTCTGCAAATTCCCAGTTTCTTTTTTTCCCTTGTTTTTAATTTGATAAGACAGAGAGCTCTCTGTCTCTCCTTTCCTCTGTAGCTCTTTCCAATAAATATTTTTTTAAAAAATTCACTACAGATATTTTACTCCCTATACAAGGTTTACTTTTTCCTACTCAAAGTTTAGCATGCCAAATGAATAACTCTTCCTCATCTATACTTTTTCCTGTACCCACTATCAAAGAGCCCACACAGTACTCCATGCATAGCACTTCCAAAACCTGGTTGACTACAGCGCATCCAGAATAAACCTGGGAAGCAGAAAAAAAAAAGGGGGGGGGGGGGCCTACTTCCTTGACTATAAATCAACTCAACTTTACACAGCTAGTCCTTTTGAGTCCTTCCTTTTGCATTTTCCTTCAAAATAAACCATACTTAATACAATATATACCAATCCTATTTGGATTAACTAGTACTCTGAAACACAAAATAAGACATTTTATCATGATATGAACTTTATAATATTATTGAAGCTGCAAAAGGAATATGTGACTGAAAAATGAAACACTGAAAGCACAGATGGAATTACTATGAGCGGAAAGTAAGTATAACTTATATATTTTAACAAATGTTTAATTCTACAACAGCAAAAAAACTACAGTTTATCCAAAAAAAGCTCCTTTCTTCTGACTTCACTCCCAGTAAGAAACTTAAGCAAAAGAGGATGAAAGAAATTAGCTAATTAAGAATCTTAGGCCGGCGCCGCGGCTCACTAGGTTAATCCTCCACCTAGCGGCGCCGGCACACCAGGTTCTAGTCCCGGTTGGGGCGCCGGATTCTGTCCCAGTTGCCCCTCTTCCAGGCCAGCTCTCTGCTGTGGCCAGGGAGTGCAGTGGAGGATGGCCCAGGTGCTTGGGCCCTGCACCCCATGGGAGACCAGGAAAAGCACCTGGCTCCTGGCTCCTGCCATCGGATCAGCGCGGTGCGCCGGCCGCAGCGCGCCAGCCGCGGCAGCCATTGGAGGGTGAACCAACGGTAAAGGAAGACCTTTCTCTCTGTCTCTCTCACTGTCCACTCTGCCTGTCAAAAAAAAAATAAATAAAAATTAAAAAAAAAAAAAAAAAGAATCTTAAGAGGCAGTCATTTGATGCAACAGTTAAAATACTACATGGGGGGGGGGGGTGCAGCACTGCGGCATAGTGGGTAAAGCTGCCTGCCACCTGCAGTGCCAGCATCCCATATGGGCGCCGGTTCAAGTCCCGGTTGCTCCTCTTCCAATCCAGCTACCTGCTACGGCCCGGGAAAGCAGTGGAGGATGGCCCAAGTCCTTGGGCCCCTGAACCCATGGGGGAGACCCAGAAGAAGCTCCTGTCTCCTGGCTTTGGACTGGTGTAGCTCTGGACATTGCAGCCATCTGGGGAGTGAACCAGCGGATGGAAGACCCCTCTCTCTCTTTCTCTCTGTGCCTTTTCCTCTCTGTAACTCTGAGTTTCAAATAAATAAATAAAATTTTTAAAAGGGGAAAAAAAAAAGGCACTATGTGGGACAAGAGCCTGGATGGATTCCCAGCTTCTCTGCTGCCCAACAAGCTTCCTACTAATGTGTACTCTGGGAAACAGATGATGGCTCAAGTATTTAGCTGCTTGCCATACACATGGGAGACCCAGGCTTCTGGTTTTGCCCTGGGATCAGCCTGGCTGTTTACAGGCATTTGAGGGAATGAAAGCAGCACATGGAAGACATCTCTCTAACTCTGCTTTTCAAATAAATAAATCTTAAAAAAAAAAAAAAAGATATAAATTATTTGGGGTTGGCATTGTGGTATAATGGGTTAAGCCTCCGCTTGCTGTGCCAGCATCCCAGAGACCTGGATCCAGCTCCCAGGTAAGTATCCAGCTCCCTGCTAATGTGCCCGAGAAAGCAGTGGAAGACGGCCCAAGTCTTTGGGTCTCTGCACCCATACAGGAGACCCAGAAGAAACTCCTGGCTCCTGACTTCGGCCTGGCCCAGCCCCAGGCATTGCAGCCATTTGGGGAGTGAACCAGCAAATGAAAGATCTCTCTTCTCTCCTTCTCTCTCTATCTCTGCCTTTCAAACAAATATAACTTTGGGGGTGGAGAGGGAAGATTTCCAAGTTAAGAGAAGTTGAAGGGCCGTCGCTGTGGGGTAGTGGGTAAAGCTACCGCCTGCAGTGCTGGCATCCCACATGGGTGCCGGTTCAAGTCCCAGCTGCTCCACTTCCAATCCAGCTCTATGCTATGGCCTGGGAAAGCAGCAGAGGATGGCCCAAGTCCTTGGGCCCCTGCACCCACATGGGAGACCAAGAAGAAGCTCCCGGCTCCTGGCTTCAGATCAGCACAGCTCAAGACGTTGCAGCCAACTGGGGAGTGAACCAGCGAATGGAAGACTTCTCTCTCTCTCTGCCTCTCCTTCTCTCTCTGTGTAACTCTTTCAAATTAATAAATAAATCTTTAAAAAAAAAAAAAAAAAGAATTTGAAAGGCAATCAGTTATCAGAAAACTAAAATAGAGCCACAAATAGAAGGCCCTATCCTATGCCTCCCTGTTCTGGGGACTGTCCTTGGAAGCCATGGTTACACCATAGTCATAACAAAGATAAACATCACCTCTGGATAGATAGGATGTAGCCGCCCAAATCCTACATTTCAAGTTCTAGGAAAGACTCCTGCTTTCCCTACTATCAGAAGATGCCAGGGCAGTGCTGTGGCATAACGGGTAAAGCCACCACCTGCAGTGCTGGCATCCCATGTGGGCACCGGTTCGAATCCTGGCTGCTCCACTTCCAATCCAGCTCTCTGCTCAGGCCTGGAAAAGCAGTGGAAGACAGCCCCAAGTCCTTGGGCCCCTGTACCTGTACCCACATGGGAGACCTCAAGAAAGCTTCTGGCTCCTGGCTTTGGATAAGCCCAGATCCAGCTACTGCAGCCATTTGGGGAGTGAACCAGTGGATGGAAGACTGCTCTCCCTCTCTCTCTGCCTCTGCCTCTCTGTAACTCTGCCTTTCAAATAATAAATAAATAAAATCTTTTTAAAAAAATGCCAGAAGAGTTAAGTTAAAACTAAAAATAGAAAATAGCCACACTAAAACTGGTAAATTCACTTTAGGTAAAAGAAAATGCTGTCACTAAAAAATGCAGGAGTGTCAGCCAGCGCCTCAGTTCAATAGGCTAATCCTCTGCCTAGCGGCGCCAGCACACCAGGTTCTAGTCCCGGTCGGGGCACCGGATTCTGTCCCAGTTGCTCCTCTTCCAGGCCAGCTCTCTGCTGTGGCCCGGGAATGCAGTAAAGCATGGCCCAAGTGCTTGGGCCCTGCACCCCAAGGGAGACCAGGAGAAGCACCTGGCTCCTGGCTTTGAATCAGCGCGGTGTGCCGGCCGCGGCGGCCATTGGAGGGTGAACCAACGGCAAAAGGAAGACCTCTCTGTCTCTCTCTCACTGTCCACTTTGTCAAAAAAAAAAAAAAAAACCAATGCAGGGGTGTCAAGAAGTAATACACTATAAATCAGTGACTGTGAAGAAGTCATTCTAGTGCCTGTTTAAAAAAACAAAAGGATTATTAAATCAGAAAAACCCAAAACATTTTATATAATGTCTAATTTTGGCAAAACATTTAGAGACAAGATAGCTAAGTCCTGAACATAGCTGAATAGTAGCATAAATTGGGAAAAATTTTAAAGGTTAGACAACCATGACCCAAAGTTGTCACTTAATGGTTTAGAAAATATCTTAATCATGCATCAAAGGACTTCCTTTCCTGACCTTACTAACATTTTAAACAATTACTCATGATAAACTTGCCAGTTTGTAAATGATGTGTTAAACACAAGCATGAAAACAAAAGGCAAACCAACTAAATCTTTCATAAAATAATTTTTTTCCCTTTGTTACTCCTTGCTACTCTTTTATTTACCTAGTTGGAGCAGCAGCAATTTCAATAGCTCATTAAGAAAAGCAAGGATATGATGGTATTAAACTTTACAGACTACCTCTCATAATGAATTGTTCAGTTAACTGATTTTCATCAAAATGATTCTTGAAAATACTACTTTTCAAGCAAGGACCTCTTTTATTATTATTATTAACGATTCTTTGCCTAAACATATACAAAATATCATATAAAGAGTAAAATTTCCACATTATGACCTCATGCACTCTAATTTTTATTCAACATAATGCTTTCCAGTCAGAGCACATCCCGGGTACAAAGCTGTACTGTACACAACCATTAGATAGACACAGAATGTTCTGCTTCACATGCATGGGTGTGAAACACTATCACCTCCTGTAACCCTTCCCTTTGTATTTGATTTCCACACTGTTTAAAGTGCTTGTAGGGCCGGCAACACAACTCACTAGGCTAATCCTCCACCTGCAGCACTGGCACCCCGGGTTCTAGTCCCAGTTGGGGCACGGGTTATGTCCCGGTTGCTCCTCTTCCAGTCCAGCTCTCTGCTGTGGCCCGGGAGTGCAGTGGAGGATGGCCCAAGTGCTTGGGCCTTGCACCCCATGGGAGACCAAGAGAAGCACCTGGCTCCTGGCTTCAGATCAGCACAGCGCAGCCACTTTGGGGGGTGAACCAACGGAAAAAGGAAGACCTTTCTCTCCGTCTCTCTCTCACTGTCTAACTCTGCCTGTCAAAAAAAATAAATACATAAAGCAGGCGCCACAGATCACTAGGCTAATCCTCCACCTGCAGCGCCTGCACCCCGGGTTCTAGTCCCGATTGGGGCACCAATTCTGTCCTGATTGTTCCTCTTCCAGTCCAGCTCTCTGCTGTGGCCCAGGAAGGCAGTGGAGGATGGCTCAAGTGCTTGGGTCTTGCACCTGCATGGGAGACCAGGAGGAAGCACCTGGCTCCTGACTGGCACAACGCCGGCTGTGGTGGCCATTTCAGGTGTGAACCAATGGAAGGAAGACCTTTCTCTCTCTCTCTCTCTCACTGTCTAACTCTGCCTGTCAAAAAAAAATAAAAATAAAAAATTTAAAAAATAAAGTGCTTGTAAAGTTAGGCCTTCATGGTGCATTCTGTGCCACAAATTAATTTTTAAGTGTAGGCTAAATGCAAGAGAATTCTAAGTTCCAAAAAGGGCTGAAATTGATGAAGAAAATGACATCAAAGAACAGACTATTCTAAGAACGGCACCTCACCAAATTCTCTTTCTGCCTCAGCAAATACAACTGGCCTTCATTATATTACTTACTTTCAAATGACTTTCTTATACAAACTCATCCTCTCTGTAGATTAATATTTACCTATGTGGAAAAACTGGTTGAGATGGTATTAGAGCATAATTTCCCACTAAAATTAAGGGAAGCATGTTTCCATTTTATGGCTTTTCCTTTAGCAGCAGAATTATCAAGAATTAAGAATCCTAGTTATTAAACAAATAATTTTCGAGTTTGAGGGGAAAAAAAAATAAGAGTTCAGATGGCAAAGGACAGAAGTTCTTTTTTTTTTTTTCTTTTTTTTACAGGCAGAGTGGACAGAGAGAGAGAGAGAGGAAGGTCTTCCTTTGCCGTTGGTTCACCCTCCAATGGCCGCTGCGGCCGGCGCACCGCGCTGATCCAAAGGCAGGAGCCAGGTGCTTTTCCTGGTCTCCCATGGGGTGCAGAGCCCAAGGACTTGGGCCATCCTCCACTGCACTCCCTGGCCACAGCAGAGAGCTGGCCTGAAAGAGGGGCAACCGGGACAGAATCCGGCGCCCCAACTGGGACTAGAAGCCGGTGTGCCGGCGCCGCTAGGCAGAGGATTAGCCTATTGAGCCACAGCGGTTCTAACCTTCAAAATAAATTTATTTATCTTTAGTTGGACTAGTGATTTCAAAACATACTGAAAAAACATGAGACCAACCTGCACAGCCAAGCAGCATACTTGTAGGCTAAAGGATACTAATTATAACCATCAATAGGCATGATACTAAAATCAGATTTTTTTCAATGGCGTTGAATAATTTCTAACAAGATTAAAAGAGGACATATTTGAGCAAAAGAAGAAAATAATATTGTTATCCAGGATATATCAAGCTGAGTTTCAAGAACAAAACAGATAAAGAGTTAGATTTCCTGTAAGGATCCTTCTAACACTTAGTAATGGCATGAAACAATTATTTAAAAGATGGCTGAATTCAAAACTAAAATAAATATCTTCCTGGGTCAGAAATGCACTAAAAATTTAAAACAGTACCCCAGGCCCAACTGGAATATAAAGAAGGAATAGGGAAGAGGACTGAATGAATACTGTCAAGTCAGAAGTACAGCTCCTGAAGAGAATGAGGTTCTCTGCATGATACTAGGGGTAAAGACAGAGGGCGTGATTTGCAAAACTTGTAAAAAGCAAGGCTGGCATTGTGGCATACCATATGAGCACCAGTTTGAGTCCTGGTTGCTCTACTTCTGATCCAGCTCCCTGCTAATGCGCCTGGTAAAAAAGAAGATGGCCCAAGTGCTAGGGCCCCTGCACCTACATGAAAGACCTGGAGTTCCAGACTCCTGCCTTCCTCCTGGCCCAGCCCTGGCCACTGTAACCATTTGGGGAGTGAACCAGCAGACAGGAGGTCTGTCTCTGCCCCTACTGTATTTCCAGTAAATAAATCTTTTTCTAAGATTTATTTATTTACTTGAAAGGAAAAGGTAAAGAGAGGCAGAGGCATACAGAGGAGAGGTCTTCCATCCACTGGCGCATTACCCAAATGAGCTGAGGAGATTCGAAGCCAGGAGCCAGGAGCTTCTTCTGGGTCTCCCGTGTGGGTTCAGGGAGCTAGATCTGAAATGCAGCAGCCAGGACTCAAACCGGCACCCATATGGGATGCCCGCATTGTAGGGACGGCTTTACCCACCATGCCACAGCACTAGCCACTCCAGTAAATAAATCTTAAAAAAAAAATAATAATAATACTTGTAAAACACAGTGGTAGGGGGCTGGCACTGTGGTGTAGTAAGCTAAGCCTCCACCTATGGTGCCAGCATCCCATATGGGTGCTGGTTCATGTCTCGGATGCTCCTCTTCTGATCCAGCTCTCTGCCTATGGCCTGGGAAACCAGTGGAAGATGGCCCAAGTGCTTGGGCTCCTGGCTCCCACCTTCAGATAGGCCCAGCTCCAGCCATTGAAGCTATTTGGGGAGTGAACCAGCAGATGTAAGACATTTCTGTTTCTCTCTCTCTCTGGAGCTCACCTCTCAAATAAGTAAAATCTTTAAAAAAAAAAAAAGTGTTAATCTTAAAAGAAGTGGGAAGATGGAAGGAGGAAATGAGGGGATAAAATATCTAGTCTCACAGCAAATCAAAAACAATTCCTTAATACCAATTATCAAGAGTGTTCACGTTTGCTTGCCAACTTTGTAAATATTCTTTATTATTATTTGATTATTTCTTGTGTCTCATCTACCATGCCTCTATCTCTTTCTTAGAACTCTGGATGGGGGGGGGGGGGCAGGAATGTGGTTAGACTGTAGGTTTCCAGTCTGAATTTGTTTGTACTTTTTAAGTATTATGTATTTGTTGTATTCACTTAACAGACACAAAGAGCTTCCATCTGCTACTTCATTGCCAAATGCCCACAACAGACAGAGCTGGGCCAAGTCAAAGCAAGGAGCTCATTTTTTAATCCACGTCTCCCACACAGCTGTGTAGGTGGCAAGAAACCAGCTACTTGGGCCATCACCTGTTCCTTCCCAGGAAGTGCATTAGCAGAAAGCTGGAGTGAGAAGGGAGCAAGGACTTAAAACCAGGCACTGTAATACGGAATGCAGGCATCCTAAGTGGCTTCTCAACTGCTAGGCCAAATGTCATCCCAGAATCTGAATTTTGTTGATGACATCCCAGTAGTCCCAACAGGTATTTTTAGTGTTTCTATTTCCTTTCAATGAGTAAAGTTGGGAGACTAGATCAAATGTCTGGACTTTGATTTGAGAGCAAGCCTAAAGCAGAACTGGTATGTTCTACTTCCACTGGCGAATGCCCCGTGTCTGGATGTTTCTGTGGAATTAGCAGCTAACAGTGATCTTTGTCTAGACATTATTCCTTAGAAAACTGAAATGGTGACTTTTTTTTTAATTTTATTTATTTGAGAGGTAGAGTTACAGATAGTGAGAGGGAGACAGAGAGAAAGATCTTCCTTCCTCTGGTTCACTCCCCAAATGGCCGCAACAGCCCAAACTGTGTCCGATCTGAAGCCAGGTGCCGGGTGCTTCCTCCTGGTCTCCTATGCGGGTGCAGGGGCCCAAGCACTTGGGCCTTCCTCCACTGCTTTCCCAGGCCATAGCAGAGAGCGGGATTGGAAGAGGAGCAGCTGCAACTAGAACCCGCACCCATATGGGATGCCAGTGTCGCAGGCGGAGGATTAACCTACTGTGCCACAGCACCGGCCCCAAAAAATTATGTTATTTTAAATGCTGTTGGGATTTTTTTTTTGTCTTTAACAAAAATTACATTAACACTAAAAGGATGGGAAATACCTATTTCTGCCAGATAATCAGTGTTAGAAGAGTAGTCAGGGGATTAAGCCTGTGAAACAGCACCCCATATGGAAGTGGTCTGAATTCTACTGCTCCATTTCCACTTCAGCTCCACGCTAACATGCCTAGGAAAGCAGCAGATGGCCCAAGTGCTTGGGCCCCAGCCACCAACAAGGGAGACCCAGATGGAGTTCCAGGCTCCTGGCTTAGCTTGGCCTAGTCCTGGCCATTGTCGCCATTTGGGAAGTGAACCAACAGATGGAAGATCTCTGTCTCTCTCTGTTAACTCCACCTTTCAAATAAAAAAAATAAAACCTTAAAAAACAGAGCAAAGCTGAATCTTTGCTCATTTTGCAACTAATTTATATTTATGAATTATTTTTCTCCAGTTTCAGACAATGTAAATGCATGAACTGTATTTTACACATAATTCCAATGTGTAAACGTGTACTTTACTTGAAAATTGTTCCAAAAATTTTGAGCTCTGAAACACTTATACTTCAAGTTATAGCCCTCCCCCCCAAAAAGACAAAAGAACTAAGCAACATTTACAAAGGGTCAAACTTAAACATACAATTACTATTAATATGGCACAGATTAAGCCACCACCTGTGACAGCGGCATCCTGTATGGGCGCTGGTTCAAGACACAAATGCTCCACTTCCAACACAGCGCCCTTGCTAATGTGCCTGGGAAAACAACAGAAGATGGCCCAAGTGCTTGGACTCCTGGCTTAAGCCTAGCACAATCCCAGCTATTGCAGCCATTTGGGAAGTGAACCAGTGGATGGAAGATTTTGCTGTCTCTCCCTCTCAGAAGGAATATCTCTCTGTCTCTCTCTTTAATATGCCTTTCAAATATACAACAATAAATGTTTAAAAAAATTATTTCTGGGGGCCAGCACTGTGGGGTAGAGGGCTAAGCCTCTACCTGCAGCACCGCCATCCCATATAGGTGCCGGTTTGAGTCCCAGGTACTCTTCTTCTGATCCAGCTCGCTGCTATGGCCTGAAAAAGCAGAAAATGGCCCAAGTGCTTGGGCCCCTTCCCCCTCGTGGGAGGCCCACAAGAAGCTCTCAGCTCCTGACTTCGGATCAGCCCCAGCTCCAGCCACTGCAGCTATCTGGGGAGTGCACCAGCGGATGGAAGACCTTCTCCCTGTCTCTCCCTCTGTCTCTGCCTCTCAAATAAATAAATAAAATCTTTAAGAAAATAAAAATTAATTACTGTTAACATCCGAATCAAACTGGAAGTTATTTAAGAAATGAATCCCATTCATCAGCACTGGTGTACCAGTCACAAAGACCATACAGCACAGTACCTGAAGTTGTACCTAGAAATAAGACCACTAAGTAATGACAACCTTGAGAAGCACACTTCACAGATGACGACATTCAGTGAACCTCAGACGTCCAGGGCATAAGGACAAAGTAAAGTAACCACAGAACACATTTCAAATGAACATGACTTACCCAAAGGTCAGCAACACATAAAGGAATCAACTTATACATGGAAATTAAAGATTTAAGGAAACATCTTACATGTTCAGCAACAGCCACTTGGAACCTTTCAATGTAGCTTAGCTTGTCAAAATTTCCAAGACAACACTTGTAATCACTAAGTTATTTATGTAGAGATGCCACTCAGAACACATATGTAACTGATCAACAAGATTAATTGGTCCTATAAGGAAGCATTTTGCTGAAACTCTTTGGAATGTTTTCCATTCCACTCTCCCAAGAGTCAACCTGAAACCCTTGTTCTTGCAGCTTCACTTTACGTGGCATTCCAAATACCACTCGACGACAAGTAAAGCAGAGGACTCACGAGTCACGGTAACTTTCATATAAGGCCTTGCACTCATTCAAACTGAGCACCAGCACCGAAGGGCCAGAAATACAGTCACAGCGATGAGGAGGACAGTCCCCACCTCACACAGCTTATCTTCTGTGGGCATAGTAAGTAGTTTAAGGTCAGATGGTGACTGATAATGCAATGAAGAAAAACAAAACTGGGACACAGAGGAGAGAGGATGTGTAATTAGAGAATTCAAGGTCAGCCTTTCTGAGATAAGCTGAGAAGAAAAAATCTCAAAAAAATCTAAGATTTTTATCTATAAAATCATGACAGTGATTCATAATGCACAAAACACAAAAATCTAGACAGAAAAAAAATTCTTGGAAATTCAAAAGGATCACAGTCTACCCACTGCTTTCCATCTAACTAAACCATTTTATATGGAGTAAGTGCATGGCACAGCGGATAAGATGCTACTTGGGGTGCCCACATCTCATATCAAAATGCCTGGGTTTGAGTCCCAGAGCCACTTCCACTTCCAGCTTCCTGCTAATGCCCCCTTTGTAAGCCTCAGGTAACAGATTAGGTAGTTCGGTCCTGCCACCCATGTGAGACAGACCCAGACTGAGTCCTGGGCTCCTGGCTTTGCACTAGCCCAGCCCTGACTGTTGTGGACACTTAAGAAGTGAACCAACAGATGGAAGATCTCTCTTTTGCCCCATACCCCTTCAAATTAATAAATAAAAGAATTTAAAACATGTCATAGCATTTGGTTTTAAGTAGCTCTTACTATTTTCCCCATTTGGAATTCACATATTCAAATTTAAGTCATTGTTAGGAGTTAATCCTCTACCTTCAGGAGGAAAATCTTTATAAACTTAATTTAGTTTTCTCACATCATACACAAGTGCATCTTTCTCCTGTTAGAAAACAGACAGTTCAGTGAGTTAAGAATGAGCTCTAAAGTCAGAATATCTCAGTTTAAATTCAAGTTCTTATGTGCTGTCTGTGGACAAACTATATAACTTATCTCTTTAGTTTCCAAACAGTTATCTACTCTCTAAGACTGTGGGGTGGCTGGCGCCGTGGCTCACTTGGCTAATCCTCCGCCTGCGGCGCCAGCACCCCAGGGTTCTAGTCCTGGTTGGGGAGCCCGATTCTGTCCTGGTTGCTCCTCTTCCAGTCCAGCTCTCTGCTGTGGCCAGGGAAGGCAGTGGAGGATGGCCCAAGTGCTTGGGCCCTGCACCCACATAGGAGACCAGGAAGAGAGGACACACCTGGCTCCTGGCTTTGGATCGGCGCATGCCAGGACGTAGCAGCCATTTGGGGGGTGAACCAAAGGAAGGAAGACCTTTCTGTCTCTCCTTCTCTAACTCTGCCTATCCAAAAAAAAAAAAAAAAAAAAAAGAATGTGGGGAGGATACAATGCTATACTTTATTGTATACTGTATATAATACAATACTGTATTAACAGTGCATGACAACAAATGAGCACTCTAATGTTAGCTATCATTTATAGAGCAATTAAGATAATTTCTTAATGAACCTCACTTAAGAGATAGGATCACACATTCAGTATGTGCTACTAAATATGAAAGCCAAATTCAAATCCCTAGCTCACATAGACGTTATATAACTAAAGAACTGAGTAATAAAGAACTTGAATAAAATCTTAAGAGTTAAAAAGTTCTACGATCTGTAGGTCACCTAACTACACTTATTACACCAAAGCTGACTGTTTCGGCAATTCAAATGACTCTTTGCAAGAAAAACAACTGTCCCACATTTTCCTGTGAAAATGTAGTCTAACAGCACATCTTTCGATAGACAACATACTTACTAAAGCTCAACTGAGTTCTGATTAACTAACTGCACTTTAAAATATTACTCACTCAAATAAATATGAGGGGCCGGCACTGTGGCACAGTGCCCTGGCCTGAAGCGCCAGCATCGAATATGGGCGCCGGTTCGAGACCTGGCTGCTCCACTTCTGATCCAGCTCTCTGCTATGGCCTGGGAAAGCAGAGATGGCCCAAGTCCTTGGGCCCCTGCACCCAAGTGGGAGACATGGAAGAAGCTCCTGGCTTCAGATCGGCACAGCTCCAGCTGTTGCGGCCATCTGGGGAGTGAACCATTGGACGGAAACCTCTCTCTGCCTCTCTCTGTGTAACTCTGACTTTCAAATAAATATATAAATCTTTAAAAAATAAAGAAATATGAGTAAATAACATACTCCTCCAGTAATGGTAAACTGCTAAACTGCTACAGCCCCTACAAAGCCTACTGAAAGGGGAAGCTATCTTAAAGGACCTCTCTGAATTAACGAACACGCTCCAATTTTGTAAAAATAGGCTGGTGTCCACTGAAAGCTGCTTCTGGCTAACAGTGTACTGACCTACACAGGTACTTGCGTAAATAAATTAAATATGATAATAAAGCCAAAAGATGTTATTTCTAGGGAAACTAAGTTAAATCCTAGGAAGGGAATAGTGAAGACTAGAAAAGTCTAGAAGGGTTCTATACCTGGACTTTGCCAGGGCCTACACTTTCATTCCACTTTAAAGTAACCAATACTAGAAACCACAGATAATGTTTTAAATTAGGGTACAATTCATGGAAGGATGATCAAGAAACTCCCTAGTCTAAGAAACAGATTGGGGACCAGCATCATGGCACAGCAGGTTAAGTCACCATCCCATATCCAAGGGCCAGTTTGAATCCTGGCTACTCCATTTCCAATAATCCAGCTTCCTGCTAATATGCCTGGGAAAGCAGCAGATGATGGCCCAAGCATTTGAGTCCCTGCCACCTGTGTGGCAGACATGGTTGAAGATTCTGGCTTTGACATGGCCTAGTACAAGCCATTACAGCCATTTGGGAAGTGAACCAGCAACTGGAAGATCTCTGTCTCTCCTTCTCTGTTAACTCTGCCTTTTAAATACATACCTTTAAGAGAAAGAAAGAGAGGGAAGGAGGAAGCTTGGTCCAAATAAAAATACAGGCAAATAAAAATAAAAGTAAAATTAAGTTTGTACTATGTAAAACACTTAAGGTACAAGTGTATTCTGAGCCCTTATTTTTTCAATCTACTTTTTGAATTAAGGTCTAATCACACTGGACAGGAACTAGGATCTCAATCACACTCTAACATCACTCCTGCTAGCATCGGGTTCCCAAAGGCTCCCAGCCACTCGTTTCAACCCTCTGCTGGTTCCTAGGAGAGGAAAGGAGCCAACTGAAAACTGCACACATCCATGAATGAGGTATCCGTCAAAGAACTGCAGAATAGGTTTAATTCATTCATTCAACAAATCCTTACTGACCATCCACCTGCCAGACAATCCTCTAAACCCTTGACCCATCAATAAACAAACAAAATTCCTGCCCTCACAGAGCTTGCATTATGGTGTTTGAGGGCAGGGGAAAACAAGAGATATAATCAATAAGGAAACTACATAGTATAACAAAAGGTTCCAAGTGTTATGGAGAAACAGCAGTATACAAGGACCAACAAAAGTAGGGGAGTGCAGTTTTAACTAAAAGAGTCAGGTAGAAATTTGAGAGTGACATTTAAAGAGTCAAGAACAAAAGCGGACAAGAGACTCACCTAAGCCAGTATCTTAGGGAGAAAGTGATCCAAAGAGGGGCAAAAGCCTCTGGGGCTGCAGGGAAGCAAGCCTGGGGAGAGCAGCAGTAACTTGAGCCTTAAGGGGAAGACGGGGAGAGTGGGAGTGCCCAGATTCTGCAAGGCTGTATAGGCCATAAGGACTTCAGCCTTTATTCTACAACGGGAAGTGACTACAGGATTTTAAGCAGAGAAGTGATTTGATCCGGCTGCTTTAATAAGATGCCTGTAGATTGCCACTACAAAAGCAGGGAGGTCAGTTAATAAGCTAACGAAGGGGTGCACATCAGGCCCAGCAGTAAAGACATCAGGTAGGAAATCCATAATCCCTATGGAGTGCCTGGTTTGAGCCTCTGCTGAGGTTCCTGACTCGAACTTCCTGCTAATGCAGCACCTGGGAGGCAACGTTGATGGCTCAGGTAATTGGGATCCTGACACACACCATGAGAGACATGGACTGAGCTCCCAGTTCCCAACTTTGGCCTTGGCCCAGGCCTGGACATCGCAGGCATTTAGGAAGTGAAACAGCAAATGGCAGTTAGCACTAGCACTAGCACAGGTGTTAACAGTGTTTTTAAAAAGTGGCTAACTGGGGCCAGTGCTGTGGGGCAGTGGGTTAACACCCTGGCCTGAAGCGCCAGCATCGAATATAGGCGCCCACTTCCGATCCAACTCTCTGCTGTGGCCTGGGAAAGCAGAAGAAGATGGTTCAAGTCCTTGGACCCCTGCACCTATGTGGGAGACCCAGAAGAAGCTCCTGGCTCCTGGCTTTGGATCAGCCCAGCTCCAGCTGTTGCGGCCAACTGGGGAGTGAACCATCAGATGGAAGCTCGCTCTCTCTGTGTAACTCTGACTTTCAAATAAATAAATAAATAAATAAATAAAAAGTGGCTAACTGGAAAAATCTAAGCAAGACACAAAGAATGGCTTGGACAAGGCTGGTAAATAATGTAGGCAATAAGACATGACTGGATTCTGGACCCGCTTTCAAGATAAGAAAAAGCACAGAATGTCAAGGGTAAGAAAGGGATGACTCGAGTGTTGGACAGAGCTGCCATCAGATACAAATAAGTCAGACCACATTTCAGGTAGGTTTACAGAAGAATCGGGAAGTCTGGGTTGATAACTACACGTTCAGGTGGATAGACCTAATAAGTTGTCTAGAGCGTAGGAGGAAAGTCTGGACCAGAGACAGAAATATGGCAGCCGTCAGCATACAGGTATTTAAAGCAACAACACTCGAGAAGATGGCCAGAGGAATATAAAAAGAAAAAACAAACCAAAGACTGAGCATGTCAACTTTAAGAGAGGATAAGCTATAAGGATGGAATGGACAACACAATCATTAAGGAGAGAACCCAAATATCTAGGGTGTCATGGAAGAAACACTATAAACAATTTCAATTGTATTTAGTACACAAATCATTTTGCTGAAACCAGACTGAAGATTTTAAGGAGTTGAGGAGCAAGCATTTAGCCTTCAGCTAAGACACAAGTTAAGACGCTCAGGCACCATACTGGAATACCTGGGTTCTGATTTCAGCTTCCTGTTAATGCAGATTCAAAAAGGCAGCTCTGGCTCCTGACTCCAGCTTCCTGCTTATACAGACATTGGGAGGCAGTAGAGATAGCTCAAGTGATTGAGTTCCTGCCACCCACAAGGAAAACAAAAAATGGAATTCCCTTCCAGCCCCACCCAGCCCCAGCCAGTAGGCATCTGGGGACTGAATCAGTAGACGGGAAAGCTCTGTCTCTTGGGGGGAAAAATGCTTTTAAAAAAGGAGTTGAAGAGGCCAGCGCTGCGGTGCAGGTTAATCCACCTTCAGCACTGGCATTCCATATGAGGCTGGTTCTAGTCCCAGTTGCTCCTCTTCCAATCCAACTCTCGGCTATGGCCTGGGAAAACACTGGAAGATGGCCCAAGCACTTGAGCCCCTGAATCCAAATGGGAGACCCGGAAGAAGCTCCTAGCTCCTGGCTTCGGATCGGCTCAGCTCCAGCCATTGCAGCTATCTGGAAAGTTAAACCAGTGGATGGAAGACCTTTCTCTCTCTCTCCCTCTCATTGTCTGTAACTCTACCTCTCATATAAATAAATAAAATCTCAAAAAAAAAGGGGGGGGGATTCAGGGGCCAGCATTGTGGCACAGCAGGTAAAGCTGCTATCTGGGATGCTGGCATCCCATATGGGCCCAGTTTCAAGTCCCAGCTGCTCCACTTCCAATCCAGTTCCTAGCCAATGGCCTCAGAAAGCAGCAGCAGATGACGTCAGTACTTAGGCCCCTGCCACCCATGTGAGAGACATCTAAGGAACCACAGGATGGAATATCTCCCACTGCGTCTCCCTCCCTCTGTAACTCTGACTTTCAAATAAATAAATAAATCTAAAAAAAGGAGTTGAGCATTTTCTATACATGTCCTAGGGATAGTGTTATTTCCTACTGGAGTCTTTAGTAAAATTACTCTTAATATTTAAAGTATATCTTGCCCATTTTCCTTTTAACACTCATTTTTAAAAAAGAAAGAGAAATAACCGAAACCCACCTCTCAAAGAACAGAAATACATTTAAGTACCAATTCAACAACCTGGCATACACCATACAGTTTTGTCATTTCTTTCCTTCTTCTAGACTTCAGATTAACTTAAATTCCTTAGTTCATAAGGTTTTTTTCCTTATTATTCAACTCTGTCATTAAAAAAAAAAAAAAAAAAACCTTATATTCTTATCTAAGCCAGTGCTTTCCCAGTGATCTGCACATCAATTACATTTTGCAGATCAGAACACCCAAAATCACATTGCCAAGAACTGAAAGCAGGGGCTGGCGCTGTGGCATAGTGGGTAAAGCTGTTGCCGCAGCTCCGGCATTCCACATGAGCACCGGTTTGAGTCCCAGCTGCTCCACTTTCTATCCAACTCCCTGCTAATGTACCTGGGAAAGCAGGGGAAGATGGCTCAATTCCTTGGGCCCCTGCACCCACATGGGAGACCCCGATGTAGATCCTGGCTTTGAATTGGCTCAGCTCCAGACATTGTGGCTATCTGGGGTGTGAACCAGCGGATGGAAGATCTCTCTCTAACTCTGCCTTTCAAATAAATCTTTAAAAAAAAAAAAAAAAGATAACTGAAAGCAACGAAATGCAACTCTGTGCACAGGTAAATACCAATGTCACATCTAGAAAAAGTTTCTTACTTCTAGAAGAGTTCTGCTATACCTTCAAAACAAACAGTATACCTAACTAGCAGTTCTCCTTTTAATGCAGTTTCTCTGAATTTCCAGATTGTACACTAACATTTATGTCAGATTCCTAAGAAACCTAAAGCTTTCTATCAAGTTTATTAACAATTTAAAATGTTTAAAGTATTAGAAGTCTTTTATACTTGGCCGGTGCTGCAGCTCAATAGGCTAATCCTCCACCTGCAGCGCCAGTACACTGGGTTCTAGTCCCAATCGGGGCACCAGATTCTGTCCCGGTCGCTCCTCTTCCTGTCCAGCTCTCTGCTGTGGCCCAGGAAGGCAGTGGAGGATGGTCCAGGTCGTTGGGCCCTGCACCCCATGGAAGACCAGGAGAAGCACCTGACTCCTGGCTTCGGATCAGCGCAGTGCGGCGGCCACTGGAGGGTGAACCAACAGTAAAAAGGAAGACCTTTCTCTCTGTCTCTCTCTCTCTCTCTCACTGTCCACTCTGCCTGTCCAAAAAAAAAAAAGTCTTTTATACTTAAACTTTCTTAGCTATAAAAAACTAATAAATCCACAATTAAAAATACATATTCAATATATTTAAGTAAAACGCAAAACAAGAACAAATGAACATACAGTCTTCAATTCTTGTACCCTTTAGAAAAACCACACTGACGTGATTCTTAGAATGATCGCCTTACTAAAAGTAGACTAAAATCTTCAATTTTAGGGCAGCTTGGAATAAGAGATTTTTGGGAAAAAAAAACACTACCTTAAGCAGAAGAAACTACTACTATTAAGGCAGGATATCAAAATATGTAAATTAGGGGACCATGGTGGCACAGCAGGTTCAGTCAACACCTGGAATTCCAGCATCCATATAGGATAAACCGGTTAGAGTCCTGGCCATCCCTAACCAACTCCCTGCTAATGCACAAGGGAAAGCAGTGGATGATGGTCCAAGTACTTGGGTCCCTGCGGGATGCAGGTCCAAGGCTCCTAGCTTGGGCGTGAGCCGACTCCAGCCACTGTGGCCATTTGGGCAGTGAACCACCACATGGAAGGAATGGTGTCTCTATATCTGTCTCTCTCTCCCCACCCCCACCCTCCCTCTCTCAGCCTTTCAAATAAAGTAATTTAAAAAACTACTGAAAGCCAACATGGTGATATCTCAGTAGTGGGGCTCTTTTATATATTAATATATACATATATATGGAACAAATGGTAAAGTAACAGGTCTCCATTAATGCTAGCACCAAATCAGGAAAGGGTTAAACAGTTGGTATCCTTTACAACTTTGAACTGTTTAATACACTAAAGAAAAATGTTCAGTAGTCTCGCTGTATTTTAAGTTTCAGTATGAGCCTCAGAAAGGTAAAGTAAATACAACATTATATTCTGCACGCACACCTGACAGCTAAGAAACTGTCGGCTATGTCACCAGCTACACAATCAGAACATTTGTAAGCCAGCGTTGGGGTGGGGTTATAACAAACTCAGAACCTACAACCGTAAGCCCAGGTAGATCTTTCAACTAAAAAGGGAAGAAACAGAAAAGCTCTGTTTACCAAAGAACATCAAATACTGAAGTCAGTGCAAGACACCTCTACCCAAAATACAGATCAGCACGAAAGAATACCCATGCATTAATTGTTCTTGGAAAGTCTTTCTCAAGTCCTACCGGCAACTGCCTTGGGCCAAACTGCAGCCGCGGGTGCCGGTGCGGTGAACCTGCTAGGTGAGGCTGTGGGAACAAGTGCCGCCTAATTTGGCCAAATTCAAGCTTGGAAGACAACGCCCACACCATCTCCAGGGTGGAGTCAACCCCAGGCCGTTCTCTTTGGGCCGGCTATGGGCATCTACATTCCTCAAGACGTCCCACCGAAGCAGCTCAAAAAAGACACCCACAACTTTGAACAGTTAACGCCGGCCGTAGCTCTGCACGCAGCGCTCAGTCATACAGCCGCTGCTCAGGAATCCGTCCCGGGTAGGGACCCCACAGTGGGGGACCCGGCTTCCTCCTTCCTCCCGGAAGGGATGGTTCACGCTGGCTCGCCCGCTCCCAGCCCCTTCCAGGTGCAGCGGGGCGCGCTTAGGGCGCCGCGCTCCCGCGTCCCTCCGCCACCCACGAGCGGGGCCGCGCATTCCACACCGGCTCCGACGGCGGGGGAGACGGCTCTGGGCCGCCAGTTTGGTTTTCGGCCCAGGTTCCCCGACGCCAAACAGCTCATTGTTGGGCGCGGAGGGGGAGGGGACGCCCGAGCAAGACACACCCCTCGGGGAGCAGAAGGCTAACTTCGCCCGTCTCGCGGGCCGTCCACTCGTTTTTCCAAACTCCAGTCCCCATCCGCCGCCCCACAGCGAGCCCTGCCGGGCACCAGGCGAGAAGGGGGGCGCTGGGGGAGGCCGGTGCCCCCCAAGGACCCGGAGGGCGCGGCGAGAGCGACATTCCAGCATGGCGTAAGCGTGGCCCAGCTCTGGCCACCGACGCCACGGGACACGCACGCCCTCCGGGCCCCCGGCGGAGCAGGCGGTAATCCGCCTTCCCTCCCGGGGGCCCTCGGGGTTGGCTAAAAATAGACGCCTCGGTCACCCCAGGGCCCTCTCGGGCCGACCTCGCCCTCAGGAGACGTCCCCGCGGGAGAGTCCCCAGCCACGCTCCCGGCCGCCGCGGCAGAACAGGGGTCAGGCCCTGCGCGGCCCGGCGAGGCCCACTCGGCCCCGCCAAGCCCGCCCGCTGCGGCGGCCCGGCGTGGGCAGGAGCCAGGTGGCGGCCCCCGGGCGCCCGAGGCCTAGCGGACGAGCGGCGCCGCGGGTGATGTTCCGGCCGTGCGGCCGTGCGGCCGCGCCCCCCGCCCGGCGCGGCCCGCCCGCCCCGGGCCCCGCGGCCGGAGCTGCCCTCCCTCTGGGACCCCGCGCCCGGGCCCAGCGCGGCCCGCTTGCCCTCACCCTGAGCGGCTGGGAGGGGAGATCGAGAAGACGCGGCGGCGCCGGCACTCCAGCCCGAGATGCCTGCTCGAGGAGGCGCCGCCGCCGCCGCCGCCGCAGTCGCTCAGGTGCCGCCGCGCCGCCAGAAAGGAAACGGGCGGCTTCGGGGCGGGGCGGCTCCGGCACGTCCCGGCGTCTGGGCCGGCGGTGCCCGGAGACCGGCCCCTTAAAGGGACAGGCTCCGCTCGGCCTCGGGCCCCGCGCGCTCGGGCACCCGGGGCGTGGGCCGGCTCGTGCTCTCGCCTTCTGCTCCCGAGCCCAGGGCGCGCAGCCCGGCGGAGGGCGCGGCTCAGCAGCCGGATGGTCGCTCCCGGCCCCTGAGGCTGGGTTGGTCTCACACCGCCCTGGCCCGGGAAGCAGCACCTGGCCCCTACCTTCAGCAGATGGCCCTAGACTTTCCCGGCCCTGCCTGGATTTCTCCACAGAAATGTCTGGAAACCGAAAAACCCTCCGTCTCCAGACTTTCTCTTTTTAAATCCTCCTTCGGGTGGAGAGACACGAGAAACCGACCCAGATAAATTGTGCGCAAATATTAGGGAGCTGTTTGTGCCTGCCAGCTGGTTCGAGCGGGGGTGGGGGGGTGGGGGGGGGGCGATAACTGGAAACGAAGGAAAAGAAAAGGCTTGGCCGGAACCCCCGCTAGCGTTTGCTGTGTGCGAAAGGACGGCCGCGGTCTCCCCGGTTGCGCGTTCAGGGCCCCGCGCGGGCCGGGTGCCAGACCTCGCAGCCCTGTCCCCAAGCTGCGAGGGCACGCGAGGACCCGCATGCTCCCCGAGCGAGCAGCCTAGCCGCGCTGAGGAAGCGGGGACCGGCCCGAGCGCTCTCCACGGACCGGACGGCACAGCAGTGTCTACACCGACGGAGAAGTCCCTCGGACGTGTGCCTGAGTTTCCCCGGGGCACCTGCAGAGTGCCCATGAAAACCGAGCGGTGTGTAGTAGCAGCCCGAGACGCTGAGAAGACTGCCCGTCTTTCGCAGAGTTCTCTAAAGACCTGGTCATTTCCACGCCACTTGCGGCCACCTCTTCCCTTCTTGTCAGGGTCACTCGGCTCCCGCCCTCCGTGCCAGGGATCCCCTGGCTGCCTGCCCTCCAGCGGGTGCCCCAAGACCCGGCTGGGTTGGAGGGGAAGCCATCAGTCTCTGAATTCAAAGGGAAAATGAATCATTTCTGCTGTGCAGTTTAGGGCTCTTGCTTAGTTTACGACCAACCCGTGTCGTGTCCTCGGGTTAGTACTTAAAGCACCTTGTCGGTTAGAATCAAAAAACTTTACTCCTGACAAGTAAATACACAAAGTCATTTTAGAGACTGTTAATATTTATGTACATTTACAAATAGATCAATAAGTAGAATTTATGTATATATCTACAATACAGTCAAGGATCATTTATTTCTGTTACGTAGGTTGAAACAATGGCCGCAAATGTGTCAACTACAAGAATGTTTTAAAAATTTCCTACAAAAATGGACTTCAAAGAAAAAGTTATTTTGGTGAAAAATGTTTTAATCCATGCATAATTATTTCATAATACACATTTTCCATGAAATTTTTTTAAAGATTTATTTATTTTGAAAGGCAGAGTTACAGAGAGAGGGACAGAGAGTTCCTCCATGGGCTGGTACACTTCCCAAATGGCCACAATGGCCAGGGCTGGGCTGGTCCAGGCGGCAGCCAGGAGCCAGGAGCTTCCTCCAGGTCTCCACATGGGTGCCTTCCCAGGCCCATTAGCAGAGAGCAGCCTGGACACAAACCAACGCCCATATGGGATGCCCGAGTCACAGGCGGTGGCTTTACCCACAATGCCACAATGCAGACCCTTCCATGAGCTTTTTAAAGACCTGTCTGCTATGGTTTGGATAGGGTATGGTCTCCAGACTAAGGCAAACTCCTAAAGTTTGAATCCCAGAGTGTTGGTTGATAGTGCTGGGAAGGTGGAAGCCCTCCAATTGAGAGGTTTAGGCAATGGGCCCTGGGGCCCTGGGAGCATGCCCCAGGCAGGTGGGTCTCCCTGGAGCGTTGGTTCTAAGGGCCTGACAAGATCCAGTTGCTCTCTGATTGCTGGCTGGCTATATGACCCTTCCTTCCTCTGCACAAGTCTGACATTGCCACCCGGGCCTTCGCCAGACAGACCACAGAGCCAATGGAGGCTGCCCATTCTTGGACTGTGAACCTTCAAAATCGTGAGCCAAAATCAACCTCCTTCTTCCGTTAGTAGCTTATCTTAGGTGTTTATGGTGATGAAAAGCTAACTACTTTGTCATGCAGCTTTTCTGGGTGATTGACTTTGAAAGGGAAGTGGTTGGATGCCTCAGTGTTTATAAGCTTTCTATTTCACATCAAAACAAAGATTTGCTAGAAATGTTATGCATGGCAAGCCTCATTAGGAATTCCAACCCTCTAAGTTTTGCAGCGTAGTATAATGTATTGCAATTAACTATAATTAATATGTAATGAACCTAAGATATAATTAACTCTGGCTGCTGCTTATTACCCTCCAATGTTACTGAAACCAGTAACTAACTTGTTAAAAGGATTAGCACACCTGGCATCTGAGTTATCTCTTGTTGAAATAGCTATGACATTGGATTTTATGGAAAGCTGTGAAGTAGAACACTGTTACTTAAAAAGTACTCCTCTCTTTTTTTATAATTTAACTAAAGTGGACTTCATTCTGAGTTTTGGAAAAGTTTAAAGAGAGAGTGAACATCTGTCCAGCAGAGGAAGAGAAAGCTGCCTATTCCCGTTTTGTCAGCGGTAGATTTCCCAGAAGTGCTGGGTTGTGTAGAGATTTCAGTAATGGGCGAGTAACAGATTGTTATCTGCTGACTCTACGGGATCAGGGATGGCAGACATGAGCGTATAGTAGAAGTGATTTACAGAACCGGAAGTGTAAGGAAGATTCCAGGTGTACTTTTACTCAGACCACGGAGTGGGGAGGCTCCTGGACCTCTCCAGCTGCAGATCTGGAAGTCATGAGCTGTTCTAACAGAGTATCTGGCTCGCGAGAGAGGTCCACATTGTGCCCCTTTGACTTGTGACCTCTTCAAGCATGTGGCATTCAAGTGCTTTTGTGACAGATTAAAGGTGACCAGAAATCATTTGCCACTCTTTTCATGAATTCCACTTTTCATCAATTCCACTTTTCATCAATTCCACTTGAATTGGGAAGTGCTCTGTGATTGTTATACCCATGGAATGTGGCAGAAGTTGTGGGCCCAGGCTATGAGACCCAGCAGTTCCACTCCCTCTTAAAACCATTGATCTTAGAGCCCTGAGCTAGCGTGAAAAAGTCCGGATACCTCGCTGTAGAGACCACGTAGGAGATGCACTGAGACTACATGCAGAGGGAGGGCGGACAGCTGAACCCAGCCTTCCAACTGTCTCCTTGTCTGCCTTCTTGGCCCTCAGATCAACCACACCACAAGCTACGTAGCACCAAGTGACCTTACTTGATATCACACAGAGTAGAAGAATCACTAGCCAAGCCCTGTTGGAATCTCTGACTGAAAAGAAATAAAACCATTTTTGTGATTTTTGGATAGTTTGTCCTGCAGTAATGGATACATAGGACAGCTTTCTTCCATTTCTCTAAAGAGCTGAAAGAAATCTCCGATAAGCAGAAAAGAATCTCTGCTCTCTTCATATAAGTGCAAGACATCACTGGGATGTTTCCTGGGAAATTTGGGCAGGAGTGGCTGGTTAGACTTAGAATGCGACATAATTTAGCATGATTGAGATCGCCTTTATGTCTTCTAGCCTCAAAGGCTGCCCGATGAGTCAGAAATTGGTGGGTTAAATAGGGAGAAAGAACCAGTCTACATTTCCTGTGCAGAAGCACTGTGCCCATATTTAACGTACACTAGCTCACCCAGTATATTGTAGTAGAAGGAACATACAGAATAAATTAGTAGCACAAGGACACAGGGCTGGCAAATACCACTTGGATGCAGATCTACTTGACACCATTTGTTGAGTCTAAATGCTGAGTGTGCAGGTGTACATTACACTGTTACTCAACCTTTCTATATGTTTGACAATTTTTTGCAATAATATACTGAGAGGAAAAAAATCTGGAAAAAACATAATTATTGTGGAAAATTTGCAGAAAACAAAAAACTGTAAAGACAAAAATGAGTCTGGTCTTTCACTTTTTATCTTGTGTGATGGTCACATTTCTCTGTAAATACTTAGAGGTTCTGAAAGCAAACCTAGGAGTCTTCTGCGTTCTCTAATACAGCTTCTCACAGGTCTTCCTTCTCCAGGTCTCTTCTTTGGGGTCCTGTCATAAACTTGCTTTATGGCTCTCATTAAATAGTAGAAGCTACCCTTTTGCTATTAAGATTCATGAGTGATGCTCAGGTTCATGGAAGATTACTCCATAATTCTTTTATCCTCACATTACAAGTTGGCTTTGGTAGGTTTTATCAGTTTTAATTGTTTACTATTAGGTCTTTAGAAAAGCCTAAATAAAAAATGTGGTCAATGCAGGCTACTCAGTTGTGGGGATTGTGGGATTAGGGGAGACCCTCTCTTCCACCTGCACTTCCAACACAGAGGGTGAAGGCAAGAGGATGGTGTGGATATGTCAGCATTAACCGTCACCACTGCTGCCCAAATAACTCTTTTAAGAATATGACATTGCTGCAGCACGGGGACCATGGCAGGACATTTAGGAAGTCTCTTCTGCTCTGTGAGTATTGGTTGAAAGGGGTGTCATGGAAACAATAACTAGAGGCACTGTGCTCCCAGAAAAAAATCTCGAAGAAAAGTACTGCAAGCAACAGCTGTAGCTGTGGGATCAGGCTCTAAAGGAAAGATTCACCCGATGAGTGTGAAAGTTGGAGATAAAGTTCGTCTTCCAGAATGTGGAAGCATGAAAGTAGTTCTAGATGAAAAAGATTGTTTTTTACTTAGAGATGATGACATTCTTGAGAAATATGTAGACTGAAATCTCTACTGAAATGGCATCACATAAAGCTGCCCATTCCACTGAAGGGCTGCAATCTTTCATCATGTAAATCGTTTCCATGTCTCCTTTATAATAAAACCAAGGCTGTCTAAAATTTAAAAGAAAAAAAAGAAGAATATAACCTGAGGACAGGTCAGTAGCAACAAACGAAGTCAAGTCAGCAAATATGCCATCACATTAGGTGTTGGAATAGGAAACGTGCACTCAAAAAGTACATTCTCTAGAATGGTGTTCTCCTCTGAAGTTATTTTTTCACTTTATTTGGAAGGCTGAGACACAGAGGGTGACAGAATGCTGGCATCCTAAGCAGCATCCTAACTGCTGCACCCGACGCCCACCTCTGGTGCTCACTTTATAAACCATTCTTTGGTTTGTTGACTGATATTCAGCACCTTCAAGACGACTCCTGGGTCCCAGGCAGTCCTTGCCCAGTGTTTTTCCTCCCTGTAGTCCAACAACCCCATGATTCACCTTTGTAAGCTTTGTTCCCTTGACATCTGACTACAGCTCCAGTGTAAGTGTCTTTTGATCCTGTCAACAATTTTTAAAAGCCACCTTTTGGTACTTCTACATATTGTTTGGTACATTTCATATTTATGAAAAGAAGTAAACAGATTCCAAGCTCCATAACAAACCATTATTCTATGAAAACTGTAGGATAATTTCTCTATATGCCAAATCTCATGACTCAGAGCTCTGGATGTCAGCCCTCTCGGCCTCCCCAGGGATCTCCCTGCTTCATCAGTAATGCCCTTCCTGTCTGCATCATTAACCTCTCCTTCTCTGTCAGCTCTTAGTGCATCAGGGCTCTCTTTACTTAAATGGAAAAAAAAAAAGGTTCCTTCAAACTCCAGACCATCGTCTCTACCTCAGCTCCTACAAAGACAGGTGTTTTCTTGGTTGATTTGTTGGGTAAGAGGCACTCACTTGACTGTGTATTTTCACTGTTCCTTCCCTCTTTATATCACAGTAATCTGCTTCTGCATCTACAACTAGATTCAGAGACGCTTTTTACCAGATTTACCCATGATATTCCTGCTGCTGACTCCAGCGAAACGTCTCAATGTTTCTCTGGTAGAATCTCTCGGTTGTATATGACACCACTGATTACTTCTCGAGAAACTTCTCTTTCCTAGACTTCGGTCATGTCACCCACGGGGTTCTTCTGAGATGCCAGTTAAAATTGCTTCTGACAAAGAAACTCATTCCACAGCTGAGAGATTGGGGCGATGGGCTAAGTAAGGCCCAAAGGATGTACAGAAGTAGCTGACACCACAGAATGATTAGAATGGCTGTCAAAGACTGAATTTGAATGACAAAAGAGAGACAATGCCTACAAATATGAGAGGGCTGTTCTACAAGAAGCAATATATGCCATAAATCAGCTATCCATATGTATGTATGTATGCATTTATAACTCCATAGACAGAATATATAGGTGCAGAAACCAAGAGGGAAAAGTGAGGTGCTTATTCCCATCATTATACCTGATGATCTACTCAAGTTTTTTTTTTTTCGCTCTGATAACTGCAGATTGAGAGGTCTTCCCAAGGGAAGAATGCTTCTATCAGGAGACATAGTCCTATTTGAACTGAAAATTGAGGCTTCCATCTGGCTGTTTTGTGTTTCTATTTCTCATATGACTGAACAGCAAGACAGAGGGATGTGCTCCTCTGAGCTCATGAGGCCTATACCATCAAGGGGATGTGACCATTGCCTACTTGTGCCAGTTTGCTGGAGATTTTTCCCAGTTTTATCACTCAAAATCTCACATCCCAGGAAACCCCACCCCAGGCCTTGGCAAATGGGGATAGTTGGTCAGGCAGCCAACTTCACTGACACCTTGAAGACACTCAATTAATTTGCTTTCAGTGGATCTTGCTTATGTAGGACAGAATCTGCCCCTACCCTCCCAAAACACATCCTTCAGGACACTGCAGCTTACTTTGCATCCCAAGGAAGATTTTGGTTAGTAACATTGGCTCCCCTCTTTTTTACTTTACTTCTGTTCACAGACATTATCTTCATTGGCTTGGGTGCCTCTGAGGACAGTGACACCCCCTGATGAGTTGCAGGAAAAGACAGAAAGTGTTGGATGTCATACACTTCAGTTCATTTTTTGCAATATACTCTAGAATTTTCTAGAAATGATACACTACCTTATTCTTTACCTTTCAATTAATTCTCTTATTAGGCTAATTTTTCCAGTAGTATAGAAGATTTTTTGCTCTAGAAGGGACCACAGAAATCTTCTTATCTAACTCAAATACTTCTACTTGTAATTGTTCTATTATTTATTTTTACTTTTTATGATTTTTCTAATCTACTTTTTAAGTTTTTAATGGATACATAAAATCATATACATTTAAGGACTACCATGTGGTGACTTGATACACGTATAATGTTCAAATCAGAATAAACGTATCTACTCAAGCATTTATCATTTCTTTATGATAAGAACATTCAAACTCCTTCTAGCATTTTTAAATATATACAGTACATTATCATTATAATCACTCCAGTTTTTTTTTTTTTTTTTTTTTTGAACAGCAGAGTTGAGGGAGAGACAGAGAGAGAGAGAGAGAGAATCTTTATGTACTGGTTTACCCTACTGTGCAATAGAACACCAAAGCTTTTTCTCTAGTCTATCACTTAGTATCCATTAGTCAAACTTCTTCCCTCTACTCGATTATGCCCTATCATTTAAACTTTATGATTTTGGTTTTAGTGTGCAATTTGTCATGTTCCCCAGGCATTTATTTCCTCATCTGACCAAGACTTACACTTGGACATTTAACCCACTGAGTATGTCGCATCTATAACGGTTCTGAGCTTGAACTTTCAAAACCGCAGTGTTCTCTAGCATCTCATCAAAAATCACCACTCAATGAGAGCTTGTTGAGGAGGGACCTTGGTCTTGTAAGTATTGTACATCAGTCTCATTTTCTATTGTGTCTTGGTAATGAGATCTGTGATTGTCAAAAGATTTGCTTCCATATGGACTTGGCTTATGGCACCAATCACAGGGTAGAACTCAAAAACCAAGATTAAGATTTGTTTCATTTCAGAAGAGAAACAAATGTGATAAACAATACCCTCCCACAAAACCTCCGCTGGTGCTACTGTCCACCAAATAATGGGGGAAATAGACAACTGGTCTGGCATTATGTTCTAATGAATCAAGGGCAACAATGAAGAGAAGAATTTACAGAACAATCAGCTGTGATTTTAAATACTAAGAACAAGAAATACTCATTATGCTTGGAATCTCATGTCAGTTTGTTAGAATCTGCCTCCCACGAAGTTGACAGGAAAGAAAGGGGCTTTTTAAAGAAAGATTTTTTAAACCACGTTTTCCCTTTTTTGACTTTAAAAGTCGTTATTTTAAAACTTTACTTCTTCTATTGCATGCATTAGAATTGCTATATGAGATCTCAATTCACATTGGCTCAGGAGTTTGTAAAGAAAACCACTGCGGGGGCACAAATGTGAGCAGCAACTAACTCCTTTCCGCTTCTAGCCCAAGAGCAGAACATACAATGTGAAGCAAAGCCTCCATCCCGGCATCAATGCTCTACCAAGAAGTTCCATAAATACTTTTGTCCAAAGGCATTTAGCACTGAGAAAAGGAAAGATAACCCTGAAAGGAAAGAAAAATGTTTGGATTAAGAAGAGTTTCAACAGCTAGAGCATTACACAAAGCTTCAGGCCTGAATGGCCCCTTAGCGTTTTTCCAACATCTTTCATATGTCTAATCCATTCTACGAGTCCATTATAGGTGGTAAACAATTCTCCAGTGATTTCAGAGCAAAAATCAGATTTATGATAGAGCTGTAGGATCTTTATTGAGAGACCAGGGAAATTTGAGGTGGTGCCTCATAGACTCTTAGAGACAGTCCGAGGATGCTAGGAGTGCATCCTGCAGACTCCCTCTGTTTAAACAGCAGGGCTTCTGAGAATCTAAGGCTTTTGTCCCACAGCAACCTCAGAGAGAGGGTCCAAGTTAAATAGAAGTTATTTGAAAGAGATTTGTGGGCTTGGCTTTTTTTTTTTTTTTTTAATACTGGAGTGGACTATAAACTGACACTTAGGAAATCTACAAAGTTATTGAAGTAATTCTATGGGCTGGCGCTGCAGCTCACTAGGCTAATCCTCCGCCTGCGGCGCTGGCACACCGGGTTCTAGTCCCGGTCAGGGCGCCAGATTCTGTCCCGGTTGCTCCTCTTCCAGGCCAGCTCTCTGCTGTGGCCCGGTAGGGCAGTGGAGGATGGCCCAAGTGCTTGTGCCCTGCACCCGCATGGGAGACCAGGAGGAAGCACCTGGCTCCTGGCTTCGGATCAGCGAAGTGCACCGGCCGCAGCGTGGCGGCCACAGCAGCCATTGGGGGGGTGAACCAACGGCAAAAGGAAGACCTTTCTCTCTGTCTCTCTCTCTCACTGTCCACTCTGCCTGTCAAAAAATAAATAAATAAAAATTAAAAAATAAAGTCATTCTATCACTTTTATCTCAGAAAGATAGAAACAGTGTAGTACTCACACTAACTGTACGAGTGTTTCTCAGAGTGTAATTTGCAAATTACTTGTGATCCACAGCAGACCTCCTGGTCTGAATTTCTTTTTCCCCCAAAGAAACCTTTTATTTAAGGAATGCAAACTTAATGCATTCCATAAGTACAACTGCAGGAATAAAGTGATTCTCCCTACACACTATACCCACCCTCCCACCCACACTTCTACCCCTCCTCCTCCTTCCTCTCCCATTACCAGTCCCATTCTCCACCAAGATCTATTTTCAATTAACTGTATTCACAGAAGACCATCTTTATACTAAGTAAAGAATACAACAATTTGCATGAAAAAAAAAAAACTGTTCCTCAACAGTGGAGACAAGGGCTGTTCAAAGTCATTGCATCTCAAAGTTAATTTCATTTCTTTTTTTTTTAGAAATTTAATTAACTTTAAAGAAACACCCAAGAATGATACATCTTTTGTGAGCACTTAGACATAACTATAACTTATGAGACATGATATCCTACATTTAACACATTAAAAGAAAGTAAGTCCTTAGGGCCGGCGCTGTGAAAGAGTGAGTGAAAGCCCCAGTCTGCAGTACCATCATCCCATATGGGTGCCCGTTCCACTTCCAATCCAGCTCTCTGCTATAGCCTGGGAAAGCAGTAGAAGATGGCCCAAGTCCTGAGGCCCCTGAACCCATGTGGGAGACACAGGAGAAGCTCCTGGCTCCTGGTTTTGGATCAGCACAGCTCTGGCGGTTGCAGCCATTCAGAGAGTGAATCCAGATGGAGGACTGACCTCTCTGTCTCTACCTCTCTCTGTAACTCTGTCTTTCAAATAAATAAAATAAATATTTTTTTTTAAAAAGTAAGTACTTGGGAATGAGTTTTATCATTAATTAAGGATGCACCTAAGAAATCATGCAATGGAGTTGGACACTTAGGATAACTAAAACCTACGAGACATAAGAGACATAAGAATATCCTCCACTTAATACACTAAAACAAAATAAATCTTTGAGAACAAGTTTTATTGTTAACTCTCATAATACAACTCTTTGAGGAAAGAGGTCCTGCATGGGGAGTTAGTACATTGACTCCTGTTGTTAATTTAACAATTAACACTCTTATGTATGATGTCAGTGATCACCCAAGGCTCTTGACATGAGCTGCCTAGGCTATGGAAGCCTTTTGAATTCACAAACTCCTTCAGTATTTAGATAAGACTATAAGCAAAGTGGAAGTACCTCCTTCTTTGATAATCACTTTTTTCCACTGGGGTCTCACCCACCGAGGTCTTTCATGTACGACATTTTTTGCCATAGTCTCTTGGCTTTCCATGCCTGAAATGCTCTTGTGGATGTTAAAAATTTGAGGGGATCTGGATCTGCAGTGCAGTGGGCAAAGCCACCACCTGCTGTGCTGGCATCTCAAGTGGGCACCGGGGTTTGAGTCCCAACTGCTCCTCTTCTGATCCAGCTCCCTGCTATGGCCTGAGAAAGCAGTAAAAGATGGCCTAAGTCCTTGGGTCCCTGTACCCATTTGGGAGACCCAGAAGAAGCTCCTGGCTCCTGGCTTCATATTGGCCCAGCTCTGGCCATTGTGGCCATTTGGGGAATGAACCAGCAGATGGAAGACCTCTCTCTCTCTCTCTCTCTCTCACCCCTGTGTGTGTGTGTGTGTGTGTGTGTATGCCTCTGGCTCTCTGTGACTCTGCCTTTCAAATAAATAAATAAACCATTAAAAAAAAGAAATCCACCTCAAACAGGCCTATTTACCCCTTCCTAAATGTCATTCCATTGCTACTGGCATGCATGCCCTCATTTTAGAGTATCACTGCCTTCCATTCCTCACATACCATTCATAGTTTAAATTTTATGCATCCTCTCCTTCAGTAAATAGTTGTGCATCAACTGGGCAAAAGGAATATGATTCCTACCTTGCAATAAATACACACAAAACACTAATTTGGAAAGGATTGAAGACCATATGAAAATAAGAAGAGTAAAGTAATACTTTTAGAAGAAAATACAACAGAATATGATCAAAATATTGCGGTGGACAAAAAATTATCAAATCTGAGATAAAAAATATAAACATAACACAGAACATTAAAATCATACTTCATTAGAATTAAGAACTTTGGGCCAGCGCTATGGCGCAGCAGGTTAAGCAGTTGCCTACAGTGCAGCATCCCAAATGGGCAGTTTGAGTCCCAGCTGCTCCACTTCCCATCTAGTTTCTTGCTAATGTGCCCAAATCCTTGGGCCCCTGCTAACCACATGGGAGACCTTAAGGAGGCTCCTGGCTCCTGGCTTTGGCCTGGTCCAGCCCTGGCTGTTGCAGCCATTTGGGAGTGAACTAGAAGATGGAAGATTCTCTCTCTCTCTCTATATATATGTGTGTGTGTGTGTGTGTGTGTGTGTGTGTATGTGTATATATATATGTGTATATATGTGTGTGTGTGTGTATATATATATAGATATAGATATATAGATATATATATCTTCTCTTCCTTTTAAATAAATAAATACAAAAAAAGAAAAGAAATACAAACTGGAGCCTGGAAGAAGACAAAGACATCTGCAATACAGATATCCAGAAAAGTACTTGTATTCAGAATATGTAAAGAAGATAGACATCCTATTTAGTTCATTCATTTGTTTGTTTATAATTTATTTTATTTGAGGGAGACAGAGCTCCCACCTGCTGGTTCACTCCCCAAATGCCCACAACATCCAGGGTTGGGCCAAGCCAAGGCCAAGAGCGCAGAACTCAGTCCAGATCTCCCATGTGGGTCACAGGGACTGACTTCTTGAGCCATCATCAGCTGCCTCTGAGGGTATGGATTAGCAGGAAGCTGGAATTGATAATGGAGCTGGAACTCAAACCTTGGACTGAAATCCAACATGCAGCTTAACTATCAGGCCAGATACCACCCTCCAATGGCCACTTTTTGCAGAAACAGAAAAGCCAGCCCTAAAATTCATATGGCATACAAGGGACCCCAATTGCCAAAACACTTTAAAAAATAAACAAAGTCATGGAATCTCATGTCTCAATTCTGAAACCTATTACAAAGCTACAGAAATCAAGTCAGTATGGTATTGGCATAAGGATAGATATAGAGATCAATGGAATTGAATCGAGAGCCCAGAGAAAAACAAAGCAATTCATCTGTGGTCAATTGATTTTTGACAAGGGTGCCACAATAATTCAATGGGGATTAAGAATAGTGTCTTCAACAAGTAATGCTGGAAAAACTGGAATATCATAGATTGAGGAATTTTTTTTTTTTTTTTTTGACAGGCAGAGTGGACAGTGAGAGAGAGAGACAGAGAGAAAGGTCTTCCTTTGCCGTTGGTTCACCCTCCAATGGCCGCTGCGGCCGGCGCGCTGCGGCCGGCGCACCGCGCTGATCCGATGGCAGGAGCCAGGAGCCAGGTGCTTTTCCTGGTCTCCCATGGGGTGCAGGGCCCAAGCACCTGGGCCATCCTCCACTGCACTCCCGGGCCACAGCAGAGAGCTGGCCTGGAAGAGGGGCAACCGGGACAGAATCCGGCGCCCCGACCGGGACTAGAACCTGGTGTGCCGGCGCCGCTAGGCGGAGGATTAGCCTAGTGAGCCGCGGCGCCGGCTGATTGAGGAATTTATAAAGAACAAAAATTAATTTCTCATAGTTCTAGAGGCTGGAAATCCAGGAACAAGGCACCGAGGGCCTGCCCTCTCTACCTCCAAACGGTGTCCTCCAGCGGGGGACTACTGTTGTGTCTTCACCTGGCACAAGGTGAAAGGGCAAGAGGACGAAACATGTGTGAAGCTTCTTTTATAACAGCCTTAGTCCCATTCAGCAAAGAGGAGCCCTCATGACCTCATCTCCTCCCAAAGGCCCCACATCTTAATACTACTGCATTGTGGATTCCATTTCAACATGAATTTTGGTAGAGACACAAACATTCAAACCATGGCAAGTGTGTACAAAATTTAACTCAAAATGGATCAATGACCTGCATGTCGGAGCTCAAACCAGTGCATGTGACAGTACACTGTCAAGAAATCAAGAAGCCAACCCATGCAATGGTGGAAAATATTTGTAAGTCACATGTGTGGGTTGAATCCATGAGTATGATGTGTCTAGATAGATGAAGGAGTCTTAGAACTCAACCAAGGAGAAGGACCTATGTTAAAAATGGACAAAGGATTTACATAGATACGTCTTCAGAGATGACATACAGATGGCCAGCAAACTCGTGCCTAGATGCTCACTCTCATTAGTCACATGGGAAATGCAAATCAAAACCATAGTGAGATACCATTTCACACCAATTATGATGGCTTTTATTTTTGAAAAACACAGAAAACATTGGTGAGAATGTGGAGAAATTGGAATCACTGTACATTGTTAGTGAGAAGAACATGATACAGCCACTGGAAAATGGTGATTGAACAGAAAATTACCACATAATCAAATACTTTTACTTCTAGGTATGTACTGGAAAGGATTGAAATCAAGGACTCAACAGATTATTTATACACCAATGTCCATAACAACATTATTTGTAGGAGTGTCAGAATTACAGAGACAGAGACCTTTTGTCCACGGATTTATACCCCAGATGGCTGCAATGGCCAGGGCAGGGCCAGGCCAAAGTCAGGAGCCTGGAGCTTTTTCCAGGTCTCCCATGTGTGTGGCAGGGGCCCAGGTTGTAGGCCATCTTTCTCTGCTTTCACAGGCCACTAGCAGGGAGCTGGATCAAAAGTAGAGCAGCCAGGACACAAAATCGCCACCCATGTGGGATGCTGGTGTCACAGGTGGAAGCCTAACCCACTACAATGCAATACTGGCCCCAATGTGAATGAATCTTGAAAACATTAGGCCAAGTGAAAGAAGCCAGACAGACAAGGCTATATATTGTATGACCTCACTTATATGAAATATTCGGAATAGACAACTCCATAGGAACAAGAGGAGATCTGTGATTGTCAGAGACTTACAGGAAGAGGGATGGTTGCGTAATCATAGGTATGGAGTTTCCATTTGGGGTGAAAGTTTTGGAAGTACTTTATGAACGTACTTCATATCACTGAAATATCTACGTTAAGATGGATGTAACAGTAAATGCTTTACCACAATAAATAAACAAATGTAAGCCATTATGTTAAGTGGAAGAAGCCAGATACAAAAGACTACCTACCCACTGTAAAATTCCATTCCCTTGACATTCAGCAACCCACTGTTGTACAACCTTGGGCCAGTTTCCTGATATCTCAGAACCTCAAGTTCCTTCTATGGAAAACGGGAGAGAATAAAACCTAATACTCGGGTTCTTGTGAAGAGTAAATGAAAGGGATATATGAGTAAATGTAACTGGCATAACCACATAGCTGATGTCTACATCAGCTACATGTCCTGGTGTTTCATCACCATTCTTTATCTTTAAAACTTTCACTTTAAGGAAGGTTTCCAGAGCTGAACCTGGTGCATTCAATAGTAAATTGAGAACCAACTGTGCACTTAACTTGGTGTGACATGGATGGGAATGAAGTAGGCAGCACGAAGCGTAACAGACAAGGAATGCAATTGGGAAATGCTGACCTGGAACTCGGAGTGGGGTGAGTTAGGCTTTGATGGATGGAAGGCAGCAAAATAAAGATGAATCCAGGGGCCGACGCTGTGGCTCACTTGGTTAATCCTCTGCCTATGGCACTGGCATCCCATATGGGCACTGGGTTCTAGTCACAGTTGCTCCTCTTCCAGTCCAGCTCTCTGCTGTGGCCCGGGAGGGCAGTGGAGGATGGCCCAGGTGCTTGGGCCCCTGCACCCATGTGGGAGACCAGGAAGAAGCACCTGGCTCCTGGCTTTGGATCAGCACAGTGCCAGCCGAAGCGGCCATTTGGGGAGTGAACCAATGGAAGGAAGACCTTTCTCTCTCTCTCTCTCTCTCTCTCTCTCTCTCTCTCAGTGTCTATAACTCTACCTGTCAAAAAAAAAAAAATGACTCCTGCTTGGAAATAGGATGATTGTGATTTTTCCTTCTGAGAGGCTATAGAGAGGAGTGAATTGCAGTAGGAGGTGTCACCATGAAAAGACTCCATAAAGTTCTGGAGTCTTGAAGGGGACCCCACTAATAGCATTCCCCCTCCAAGCCTGGAGGTTACAGGCAGAGGCTCTGGCGAAGGAGAAGATGGAGAGGGTACCAAAACGAGCATGCCAGAGCGTGCTACTCTGCACGCTCAGGGGCAGAAATGGACCAGGAGCATGGTCGGCTGGAACCAGGAGGAGGGGGAATGACGTCTCTGGTAGCACTGCACGTATCAGTCCTCAAACGTATGGTGTAGGATGTCGTTTCATCCCCTAGTTATCATCACACCAAGGAGTTTTATGAGGCTGTCTTTGAATTTCTTCTAGGCCTAGAATTTCATTATTATATAAATTACTAAGTCCTTAATAAATCATCTAAAGAGCTCATATAAGGAAATCATTAATCTTTTACACTTAGATCTGGACTTAGTTTCATAAATGTGAAGGTACCATGACTTGAATTACAATTTTGTTTTAGAGGCTGACTTTAGGAAAATCCTTACATTTTATTAAAGAATTATTTTATTTATTTTGAAAGACAGAGGAGTTACAGAGAGTAGAGCCAGAGAGAGAGAGAGAGGTCTTCCATTCCGCTGGTTCACTCCCCAAATGACCACCACAGCCAGAGCTGAGCTGATCCAAAGCCAGGAGCCAGGAGCTTCCTCCAGGTCTCCCACGTGGGTACAGGGGCCCAAGGACTTGGGCCATCTTCTACTGCTTTCCCAGGCCATAGCAGAGAGCTGGATCGGAAGAGGAGCAGGCAGGACCAGAACTGGCGCCCATATGGGATGTCGGCACTGCAGGCTGGGGCTTTAACCCACTATGCCATAGCACCGGTCCCTTAAATTTTAAAAGTAAGTAAAATATTTTCTTTTTAATAGATTTTTAAAGATTTCGTTATTTGTTTGAAAGACGGAGAAGTAGAGACAAAGAGAGAGGCCCTCCATCCACTGTTTCACTCCCCAAATGGCCACAGGGGCTAAAGCTGAGCTGATCCAGAGCCAGGAGCCAGTAGCTTCTTCTGGGTCTCCCACATGGGTGCAGGGGCCCAAGGACTTGAGCCATTCTCTGCTGCTTTCTCAGGTGCATTAGCAGGGAGCTGGATCAGAAGTTGAGCAGCCAGGACTTGAACCAGTGCCCATATGGGATTCCAGCACTGCAGGCTAGGGCTTTAACTCACTGTACCACAGGGCGGCCCCAATATTTTTATTTACTTTTTTAAATATTTATTTATTTGAAAAGCAGAGTTACAGAGAGGCAGAGATGGGGGTGGGGGGCGGTCCTCCTTCTGCTGGTTCATTCCCCAGATGGCCACAATGGCTGGAGCTGTGCCCATCCAAAGCCAGGAGCCTGGAGTGTCTTCCTGGTCTCCCACATGGAGGCAGGAGCCCAAGGGCTTCGGCCATCTTTTACTGCTTTGCCAGGCCATAGCGGAAAACTAGATCAGAAGTGGAGCAGCCGGAACTTGACCCGGCGCCCATGTTGGGGTGCCAGCACTGCAGGCGGTGGCTTTACCTGCTACACCACAGCACTGGCCCTGGCCTCAAGATTTTTTTTCTTAACTTTAATCATTCATTTCAAGTCTCATTTGAAGCCTAGAATAAAAAGTCATAGACCCATGAAGTGTGCCCTTCCTACATGTTGGAAAACTGAATCCAGGACAACATGAAACCTGACAGGTGCACTAAATGTCCGGGGTTAGATTTTTTTCTGATTTGACCCTGGTGACCACCAGGAGGTCCAGAGTTCTGACCTTGGCTGAGATACAAGAGCTGAAAGCATGGTGTGGAGTGAGGAAAGTAACAAAGGGGGCTTTCAACTTTGAGATGCTGTTGAGCGGACCCTGTTATACTCTGCTTGTGCTCATGAGTTCCTTTCTGCACGTCAGAGCTACCATTTCAGAGAAGTAAGCAGGGACCTTGTTCAGAGATTGGCTCAGACACGGCTGTATGATCCTGGCTTGAAGTTTCTTCTGCCAGTCCTTCCCTGTTTGTACCAGAAGCCTCATAATAGGTGGTGCTGGGCCCACGGTCTTGTTTCATGGTTCTTTATCGTATTAAAAATTATGCTGAACAAGAATGAGTTGTGTTCATCTCACTGGAAAGTTGTGTTCCCAAGAGTGAGTGCGATTGGAAAGATGAATAAAGGGTCTGTACTTTGGTTAGTGGCTTTGCTCGCCTCTCCACCACTCACGCTGCCGGTTTCAATTCAGATTAAGCAGTGTTGCCCAGACTGTACGTGCCAGCATGCTGTACGTGCAGCTGCTGCCTTCCATCCATCACAGCCTAACTCACCCTGTTCCAAGTTCCAGGTCAGCATTTCCTGATTGCATTCCTTGTCCCCGTTATGCTTCAAGCTGCCCTACTTCTAGCCATTCATCATCCAGCAATTGTTGCTGTTAGCTGTCTTTCTCACAGGACCAGCCCTGAAAAGTATGCCAGATAGGAATGCCAGTGAGCTGGCTGCGTGCTGGGATGACACCCAGGATTTGTGAGTGATCTTAAGTGTCACGTAGAAGCATGACTGGTGAAATCTGTGTCGAGGCGACATCTAACATCCCAGGGCACTGAAAGCTCTGTTCTTTCTCTACAAAAGTAGAAAGTGTCCTTCATTCCATGCCTTGGGCTGCAGTGTAGACTAGTGTTTAAACATACAGGCTTTCAAGTCAGACTGCAGGGGTCTGCCACACACTGAAGAAGTTGACTTAGCTCTCCTCTTTTAAGCAGCTCCTGTAGTCATTTCCAGGACTGAGGGAGTTAATGTATGTAAAGTAATTAGAAGGCTGCCTGCCACATTAGTGTTTGCAATTGCATTTTTCTGCTCACTCTGCTTACTATGCTTGGGTTGACCACATCAGATCATTGATTTATTCCTTCAATCAATATTTACTGATGTTCCAGGCACTGTGGACAGGGATCCATCTCCTTGATGGTAAGCCTTGGCAGCCCTTTGCACTCAGTGCTGTGCTAGAGTGGAAGGAGTAAGATCCCAGAGAAAAAATCCCTAGGCTGCCTCTCTTGGTTCCCAGGCTCCCAGAAAAGGACAGAGGCAGAAAAGGGGCATGCAGGGTACAGCATCCACCTAACCGGATGCCCCTCCCTTCCCTACACCCCCCTGCTTCTCTGGAACCTTGACATAGTCCTAGGGAGGGGAGGAGGTTGGAGGGAGGATAAAGGATGGAATAGATGAAAGGCAAGGTGGAGAGAACCCCTACAAAGGACTGAAGTTAACTTTATTTATTTATTTATTTATTTATTTATTTATTTATTTTTTGACAGGCAGAGTGGACAGTGAGAGAGAGACAGAGAGAAAGGTCTTCCTTTGCCGTTGGTTCACCCTCCAATGGCCGCCGCGGCCGGCGCGCTGCGGCCAGCGCACCGCGCTGATCCGATGGCAGGAGCCAGGAGCCAGGTGCTTTTCCTGGTCTCCCATGGGGTGCAGGGCCCAAGCACCTGGGCCATCCTCCACTGCACTCCCTGGCCACAGCAGAGGGCTGGCCTGGAAGAGGGGCAACCGGGACAGAATCCGGCGCCCCGACCGGGACTAGAACCCGGTGTGCCGGCGCCGCTAGGCGGAGGATTAGCCTAGTGAGCCGTGGCACCGGCCAACTTTATTTTCTTTTTAAAATTTGTTTGAGGTTAACTTTCTTACCAAATGGAAAGATGGCGATTCAAAATAGGATTAAATTGGTTTAGAGAAAATTTCTAAGGTAAAGCATATGAAATTGCTGATATTTGAATGTTTTGGACTGGCAAAACCATCGAGTTCCTATGGCTCAGCATCTAAACAGTATAATATTTCTTGTACCCTTGAGTTTGTAGAAGATATTCACGGCCGGCACCACGGCTCACTAGGCTAATCCTCCGCCTAGCGGCGCCGGCACACCGGGCTCTAGTCCCGGTCGGGGTGCCGGATTCTGTCCCGGTTGCCCCTCTTCCAGGCCAGCTCTCTGCTGTGGCCCGGGAAGGCAGTGGAGGATGGCCCAAGTGCTTGGGCCCTGCACCCCATGGGAGACCAGGAGAAGTACCTGGCTCCTGCCATCGGATCAGTGTGGTGCGCCGGCCGCAACGTGCCAGCCACGGCAGCCATTGGAGGGTGAACCAACGGCAAAGGAAGACCTTTCTCTCTGTCTCTCTCTCTCACTGTCCACTCTGCCTGTCAAAAAAAAAAAAAAATATTCAAAGCTGCCACACCTGCTTTAAATTTGTTATTGTCAGAGAAAAGTTCCAACATAAGATATCTTGTCAAGAGCCTCTGGCATTAAATAGAAAAGCAAAGACAAACTGTGAGAACATAGCTACCTGTGTAAGGAACTGGATGAATGGTATCTCAGAAGCCCAGAGGAAAACTGACACGTAGGAGACTTACTTATTCTGTGCTATAAACCAACATCAACTGTTCAGATTTTCTTTCCTAAGTCATATTTTTGCCTGGAGAATACTAAATAGTTCTTCCCAAAATAGGTTTATTAAAAAGTCAAGAATATTTGGGGTTTTCAGAACTTTCAAAATATCAAAGTAAATGGTGGATTGTATTCCTTGACAATTTCGTTACCCTTTTACATTTTTAGGTATATCCTTATCTGGTTGGATCTAGGGTATAAATTACACATTTTGGAAAGGGTGGCTTTCTCTGTCATCAAGATTATAAATAGTTGACCTAAAATTAATGCCAAAACATCTATCACACAACTTTCAAACAAATGTATTCAATGTCCTAGAGAAGTCTCCATATAAGAACTTACTTGAAAAAATAAAGATATGCATAGGCATTTAGGTGCAAAGGTTTAGCAGTCAGAATAACTGGCACACTTGAAGTAGGATGCCTGAATTTAATGCACAGTGGTGTGGGGGAGTTGTAGGAAAACCCCAGGGATGGTGCAGGTACCCAGGGCTGACAGCAGCAGCAGCAGCAGCAGCAGCAGCAGCAGAGCTGTCACCACCATTAGGCCAAAAAGAAAAGGACAAAGGAGGGACTGGTCCTGAGAACTAGGAAGAGAGGATTGGGTAGAGTTGGTCACCTTAAAAAACGTGCCCTGCCGTCAAGCACAGCCAACGAACGGTAGGAGACCTCACAAGAGGGAGCTGGGAACCCATTCTCTGATCTCATCCTGGTCCTTTCATCCAAGCTCCTGCTAGGGCAGGGTGTTTACTGGAAGCTGGAGATCAGGGAAACTAGTTAATGGAATCCCTAAAGGAGAGTGGAGCTCAGAGGAGGAAAAGGAGCAGAAAGAAGAGCTAGAAGAATAAACGAGAGATTTGGCATAAAGATGTCCACTGCAGCATTGTTTATAATAACATAATAATAGAAATACCTAAATGTCCCAAATTACAAGGAGATTTTAAAAAATTATGATATATATGTATCAACGTGTATCTATGTCTACATGGATAGGTATTTATATACACCAGGCAGGTATTTGGCACAGCAGTTTAGATACAGGTTGGGCTGCCCACATCCCTTGTCAGAGCTCCTGGGATTGAGCCCCAGTTTGACTTCCAGTTCCAGCTCCCTGCTGATACTGGGAGGCAGCAGATGATGGTGGTCTCTGCCACCCATGTAGGAGACCTGGACTGAGAAAGTCCTCTTCTGTTGAAGGCTCCTGTGATTACAGTGAGAAAAGTAACAGTGTTAGGGGGTCATTATTGCGCCTACCACAGGCTCCCATTGGCCAAATCCAGGTGATACATAGGCCTGGGAAACAGAGCTGCAGAGCAGGGAAATGAAGGGTATATCTGAGAAGGGGCAGACTCAGGAGCACCGCATTTAGGACTGTGGGGTTCTTTTCTTCTTCAAGATAAGGCTAGCTGAACAGATTGTTTCAGCTTGCTGTCAAAGATAAGGAAACAAACAAAAACGCACAGCAATAAAACACCCTGCATTGAGATTGCTTCAAATATAATGCAGCTGTCACTTGGCTTCCATTATCCATCTAGCCCTGATTCCCAAAGGAGGCCAGTTAAAATTCTTATCTTCTGCAGAATGATATGGAGATAATAGGTAGGCCTAACAGGAAAACCATATACAATTCCAACTCTTGAGTCCCTGAGTCCAAAGTATATTCTTGGTCTACTCTCTCTGGATTAGGCCATCAGGATCATGCCAGCCAACCAATAGTTGCCTGGTGTCCTAGCGCTGCTGTTCCAGAAGACCCAGCCAGACACAGGACCCAGAATTATCCCCAGAAATATTTATGTCAATAAACTGCCACCAGGTGACTTCAACTGCCAGCAAGGACAAGGATAGATTGAATGGCAAAGCTGAACTCCTAGAATGCTCAGCTGACCTTTTTGTAACTTGCCCAAAAAATAACAAGACTGCATCATTCACTGCTTGAGTTTTGAGGCCCCACAACTTACAGTGGTGATATTTACAGTGTTTCAAAACAGAAATGGTCATTTTTGATAAATATCTTCCAACATCTAACTTGGTTTTCATTGTCAACCCTGTAAGGCAGGAATACCAGAGAGAGTTGCTTCCATTTTGAACTTTATGAAATCCACAGAAGAAGCGTGAACAACAGAACTAGCATGTAGAACAAGAAACTACATATAAGCTTGATTACATCCTGTGCATTATCAGCGTTACAGGCAGAGAGAGAGATTCTGTTAACACCCAGTTCCCCTGAGTAAAAGCACTTTAGCAACTTTGGAATAACTGAGTATGGTCTCTGCTCTCTGCTCTGGTCTTTTTTTTTTTTTTTTTTTTTTTTTTTTTCTTTTTTTTGGACAGGCAGAGTTAGACAGAGAGAGAGAGAGAGAAAGTCTTCCTTTTTCCGTTGATTCACCCCCCAAGTGGCCGCTTCGGCCGGAGTGCTGCGCCAATCCAAAGCCAGGAGCCGGGTGCCTCCTCCTGGTCTCCCATGCAGGTGCAGGGCCCAAGGACTTGGGCCATCCTCCACTGCACTCCTGGGCCACAGCAGAGAGCTGTGGAAGAGGAGCAACCGGGACAGAATCCGGCGCCCCAACCGGGACTAGAACCCAGGGTGCCAGTGCCGCAGGTGGAGGATTAGCCTAGTGAGCCGTGGTGCCGGCCTCCTTTTTTTTTTTTTTTTTTTTTTTTTTTTTTTTTTTTTAAGATTTGTTTATTCATTTGAAAGAGTTTCAGAGAGAGAGAGGTCTTCCATCCACGGATTCACTCCCCAGATAGTTGCAACAGCCAGGGCTGGACCATGCCAAAGCCAGGAGCCAGGAGCTTCCTTCAGGTCTCCCATGTGGGTAGCAGGGGCTCAAGCACTTGGGCCATCTTCCTCTGCTTTTTACCAGGCCATTAGCAGGGAGCTGGACTGGAAGTAGAGCAGGCAGGACCTGAACCAGTACCTAAATGGGATGTCAGCTTTGAGCTGGCAGCTTTACCTGCTACCCCACAGCGCTGGCCCCTGCTCTGGTCTGTCTTTCATCTGGTGCTGTCTAAACAGCCGTGCCTCTTGATTCTTGTCTCACTCAGATCTGCAAGCAGTAAGAGGTCACTTTCTTGTATCTTTGGCTCTTTGCAGAAATTCTCAAACTTTGTTATTTCCAATTCACCTTGAGGACAGTTCTTGAAGAAGTTTGTTCCCTCTGCACACCCTGCTAGCAGGTGTCCAGGGAATGAGGAGTCTCTTTCTCCTTGTGGCCCTGAGCTCTCTCTCCTCTCTTGTATGAGCTCTGTGCCCTCTCCAGTCAACTGAGAATATGCTCTCAGTTCCTCTACTTTGTGATACACAGAAGTCAGTCTCCACGGGGTTAACTTCTGGAAAGAGAAATCTCCTGATTGAGATCTGAGCTGAAACCCAGTGCCTCTTTGGGCAGAGACTTGTGTTATGTGACCTTTGAAGTTTAACACTCCAACATTTTTTCCTGGCTGCTAAAGCTTGAGTTATTTTTAAATTTTTATTTTTAAACATACAAACAGTAAAATTTACCTTCCTTGCTATACAGTTTTATGGCTTTGAAAAACACAGACAGAGAGTATATAAGCCACCATCGCAGTCAAGGTTCAGAACATTGTGTCATTGTGAAACAGTTCCTTTAGGCTGCCCCAGGGTGATCACCCTCAGCCCTGGCTACCACGGATCTGTTGTCTTTCCTTGTAGATTTGTGTTTTCAAGAACGTACATAAGTGAAGTCATGCAGTATATGGCCTCTGTGGTTTATTTCACTAAGCATATGCATCTGTGATTCGTTTATGTTGTTATGTATATCAATATTTCATTCTTTTCTATCAGCAGGTGTTATCCCACTATGTAGAGCATTAGTTTCCTACTTCTGTTATCACAAATTACCACAAATATGGTAGCTAAAAGCAATAGAAATTTATTCTCTCACCAACATCCACCACTGGGTCAAAATCAAGGTCTGAGCGGGGCCTCTGGACAATCTAGGGGCAAAGTTCTTCCTTGCCTGTTCCAGCTTCTGGAGGCTGCCAGATTCCTGGGCTTAGGGCCACATCACCTGCCTCTGAGGTGACAGTGCCCCCTCTTTAGTCTTCTTGAGTCAAAATTCCCCATTACTTCCCTCTTATTAGGACACATGTGAATCTCCCCAGCCCAAGGTCCTTAGCATTATCAGATCAGATCGGGCCTTTTTTTTTTCCATATAAGATATCACTCAAGATTCTAGGTATTAGGACAGGGGTAGCTTCTAGGGAAGCACTGTTCAGTCTTCCATGTGCATACACCACAGAGAACATCCATTCACTCCAGGAGGAGATTTGGGATAATTGTAAATAAAGCTGAAATGAGTATTTGTGTAAAGGGTTTTGTAAGAACCTAAGTTTTCATTTCTCTTGGATAAATACCTAAGAATGAGATTGCTGGGTCAAAAAGTAATATGAGGGTACCTCAGAATGTTCACAGGAAATGAAATTGAAAGATAATTGTATTCTAGTACAAGGAATTTTTTAAAATCTATTCATACAGAGGGTCTTCAGAAAGTCCATGAAAATGCATATCATGAAAATCTGCATCGATTTAAAAACATCTTGCATCAAAATAAACATTTCTTAATCTCATTCTCCACAAACTGAAATACCCTGATACACATAGTCAACTTCATAAATTGTCAAACTGTTTTCCAAAGTGGTGGTACTATTTTGCCTTCTCACCAGCATCTGAGAGCTGGTCCTTGTCAGTAGTCACATTGTCATTTCTTCTGGTTTTAGTGTGTGCTGGTACTTTTCTTGTGATTTTAATTTGCGTTTCCCTGATGACTAGTATGGTTGAGCATTTTTTTTTATGTGTTGAAATTTTGGTGTTGCATCATTTCATGCCCTCTCTCAACTTGGCCTCCTTTCACTTAGCTATTTAAATGTGCTAGTAATTGCTTAGAAATAATTAACTACTTTGTAGGTGAAAATCTTAGAATTATTAGCTTCTCATTAAGTTAAAACTACTGAGCGACGTTCAACATAGAGGAATTCTAACTGTCAAATGAGCCAGCACAGTATTCATAAAATTTACCCAAGGTGCATAGTTAGTAGAGAGTGATCATAATATTGGTACAGAATGTATCTAATGTACATGCGTTCTTTTGAATCCTTATGAACCTGTTTAGATGAATAATCTGTGTCCACTATAATAATGTAGGGGATTTTCCCTTCAAAAATGTGGGTGTAATGTGATCTGTCTAACACAGGAAGTTGATGGAATTAGATCTTTGGGGCATGCACAGGCCTGAAGTCCAACAAACTAAATTCACCGAGGAGCGAGTTTCTTAACCATGGGAACATTGCCTCTGAAACTGCCAGGAATCCTAACCATCAGCAGGCTTGTGAGACACCTGGTCCATCAGGAGAGCCAGCTGAGTAGGAATCCGCCTTCTCTTGAATGCCGGAACTCCCACAGGCTGGCGGGAGCTCGCTCTCAGCCTTGCGCTTCCAGTTGCTCCGCGTAAACATCCTGTGGCAAGGAAATAAAGGCAGGTCACGCCTCCGGAGGCTGGAAGGCTGGATGGCAGTCCTGGCACAAAAGACTCACGTGTAAGAATTTTATTCTTCTTTTGAAAAAATCATTAGAATATTTTAATTAGCAAAAATAGTGTTCCGAAATCCTAGTGACGTATGTTAATAAAAATAATACTTATAGTCACTACTATATTTGATTGTTTACACCATTAAGCCAAACACCAATGATAAGTAGTTGGCATAAATGAACTCATTTAATCCTCACAACAGCTACAAGCGTGGGTCCTATTTTCATCTTCGTTTACGGATGAGGAAATTGAGACACAGGTTGCAATGAAGGATCGGTAGTCACAAAGGCAGACAGGCGCCGCTGTATCAGACGACAGCTGCTGTCCACAGGCTGTCACTGGGGCTCAAAGACCTGACTGATGACCAGCCTGACCATGGAGCTTTTCAAAGTTGTGATTCTCAGGCCCCATCCCAGGATCCTGGTTCAATCAGCCTGCACCCTGCATGGCTTCTGTGAACTCCCCAGGTGATTCTGAGCCTCGGCTGTGCTGCCAGCATCACGTTGGTTTCCCGTTGCTGATTGGCAGTGTCTTTTTTGCTGGTGGATGGTTATCTCCTTGTGGAGATGGGGGGTTAGGACAGCACGCACTCTGGAACATGGTCGTGGGATTTGTCATACGCGGGTTACTCAACCTTGTAAAAGTTTCAAATACAATGAGCACAAGTCAGGAATAGTATTTTACTTACGTGTGATAACCCTCATACCTGAATTCATCTCCCATTAAAATGTGTTTTAATTGTTATGCATAGTGTGTACCTATTTAAGACATAATCTCATTTACTCTCATGGTTTCCCCCAAATGCTAGCGATAACCACATTTCTATTGCTTTCCCAGTCCTTTAACCCCTGGCCTGATTATCAACTTGCATACTGGACGTTTCTTCCTGGAAGAAATTCAACAGAACAAGTCTGAAACTGATCCCCATGCACCACACCCCAGCCAAACCTGTTACTTCTAACATTCCCTTTCTTGGATGTGCCACCCACGCAGGAACACCAGCCAGAATGCTGGGAATCATTCAGATTCTCCTCACTCCCCCGCTTCCTGTGACCCAACCATCACATCCCTCCTGTCTGTCGTGGCCTCCACATTCCCACTGCCACAGCAGCAGCCCTGGCACCTCTTGCCAAGATCTGCCAGTGGTCTTCCAGCTCTCTGTTCCTGGTTGCATTGCAGAGAAAACACTTTCTCTTTCTTCCTTTCTCTTTGTTGAACGAAGTGTATGCTTTTGCATAATAGCTTAACTTTCCAAAAATGTCATTTTTTAAATACACAGTTGAGTGTATGGAATAATAAGCAAGTGTGTTCTGACCACTTGTTTTACCAGTCTTAATGTTGTCATACTTGCCATTTTATTTAAAGAAATGTAGACGGGGCCTGCACTGTGGCACAGCAGGTGAAACTCCTGCCTGCAACACTGGCATCCCATATGGGTACCTTTTCGAGTCCTGGCTGTACCACTTCCAATCCAGTTTCCTGCTAATGGCCTGGGAAAAGCAGTGGAGGATGGCTCAAGTGTTTGGACCCCTGCCACCCATGTGGGAAACCCAGAAGAAACTCCTGGATTCAGCCTGGCCCAGCACTAGCCATTGTGGCTATCTGGGGAGTGAACCAGCAGATGGAAGATTATCTATCTATCTATCTATTTATCATCTATCTATCTGTTTCTCTCTCTGTAACGCTTTCAAATAAACAAAATTTTAAAAAAAGAAATGTAGATGTATGAAATATATGGCATATATTATGGTGTTTATTTATTTGTTTATTTATTTATTGACAGTGAGAGAGAGACAGAGAGAAAGGTCTTCCCTCCATAGTTTCACCCACCAAATGGCCACTATGGCAGGCATGCTGCGCTGGTCTGCAGCCAGGAGCCAGGTGCTTCCTCCTGGCCCAAGCACTTGGGCCATCCTCCACTGCACTCCCGGGCCACAGCAGAGAGCTGGCCTGGAAGAGGGGCAACCGGGACAGAATCCGGCGCCCCGACAGGGACTAGAACCCGGTGTGCTGGCACCGCAGGTGGAAGATTAGCCTAGTGAACCGTGGCACCAGCTATGATGTATACTTAAACCCACCTTGACTAGCCTGGCTGCTATCTCCAAGTCCCTTGTGCCCCAGGCTCTCTAGTTAACTTGCTGTTGTGAATCTCATGTGTGCTGTGTTCTTTCTCTAGATATTTATACAACCATAAAAAATTTTAAAGCATTGCTTTGTAGGTGTTAAAACTACTAAAAGGGGCCGGCGCCGCGGCTCACTAGGCTAATCCTCCACCTTGCGGCGCCGGCACACCGGGTTCTAGTCCCGGTCAGGGCACCGGATTCTGTCCCAGTTGCCCCTCTTCCACGCCAGCTCTCTGCTGTGGCCTGGGAGTGCAGTGGAGGATGGCCCAAGTGCTTGGGCCCTGCACCCGCATGGGAGACCAGGAGAAGCACCTGGCTCCTAGCTTCGGATCAGCGAGATGCGCCAGCCGCAGTGCCAATTGCGGTGGCCATTGGAGAGTGAACCAACGGCAAAAGGAAGACCTTTCTCTCTGTCTCTCTCTCTCTCACTGTCCACTCTGCCTGTAAAAAAAAAAAAAAAAAAAAAACTACTAAAAGGATAGCATAGTGTACCCGTCCTCTGAAACCTGCTTTCTTCACTTAATTTCTTCTTCCTGTTGACACATGATGCTCTCACGCATGTTATCACTTTATGGTATTCTACCATGGGACCATTCTACCATTGACCTATGTATTCTCTGTTGAAGGCTGTTGAGGGCTTTCTGTGAATGCAAACAGTGGCACGGCTCGCTCTGAGCAGATGTCAGAGATGTCATTTAGGATATATTCTCAAGAGTGGCCTTACTGTCTGGGTCTCCTGAGCCAGGGAGACAAATAGTTTTCCTGCCTGTCTTGCTCTCACCCACACTGCTGCCAGGGTAATTGTTCTGAAATGTAATTCAGATCCTGTCACTTGCATGCTTTTGATGGAACAAACTCAGCATTCCTTGCTCTGGCTCCTGCCTCCTCCCTACCACACCTCCCCGGTGCTGCATCCCTTAGGACTGCTCCCGGCTTCCCCAAGGATCCTGTGTCCCATCCCCTTGCATATTCTCTTCTCTTTCCAGGACTGCCCTACTATCACCCCATCTCCTCCAAATCCCCTGATAGGAAGCATCCTGTTGTTTATCATGGGTCACCTCCTCACTGCCAGAGGTCTCTGGTTTGAATCCTAGCCCCACTGTTGACTAACTTAGGCAAATCTTTACATTTCCTGGAGCTCAGTGTCTTCGTCTATAGAAGGAAGACAGACTATAGCAATGCACCAACTGCACATGCCTGTCAGGAGGGTTACATTTGACTGCTGAAATTGACTTTGATGATTGTTCTTGATCCCTGATCTGGAGCATTTCATCGAGTGCTTGATAATAAAAGTCAATTCTTGTTCATTCACTTAGTAAAGACTTTTTCACATTATTTTGTTGTTGTTGTTAGCTGTTTGTTTTACATATTCCTCTCCCTCTGCTGGCATTAAGTCCTTCAGAGTCTATGTCTAATTCATAGGTTTATCACCAGCACAGGGACTGGCATAGGAAAGGCACATAACAAATGTTGAATGAATCAAGGAACGATTTCTCAGAGCTCCCGGAGTTACTAGTTTGTTTTTTTTTAAATTTCATACTTTGTTACAGATGGTATTATATTTCCATAACAAATGTAACTCTGGGGGACATTGTTTGTTTCCCTTTTACCATTAAAGCTTTCCTAACAATAGTTTTATTTTTTTTAAGGTTGGCAATGATTTATGCAAGCCTATTGGTAAATAGTATCAGAAGAATTGATGTTGCCATTTGGCTGTTACTGATGAAAGGGTTTGCTTTAAAAACAATAACAACAAAAGCATTATGGTTCATTTGGTTTTGTTGCAGACTTACAATCTTATTGAGGCATGAATTAGTATCTGGAATTTCAGTGTAAAAACAGATATGGGACGGCCAGCGCCGCAGCTCAATAGGCTAATCCTCTGACTGCGGCGCCGGCACACGGGGTTCTAATCCCAGTTGGGGCGCCGGATTCTGTCCCGGTTGCCCCTCTTCCAGGCCAGCTCTCTGCTGTGGCCCGGGAGTGCAGTGGAGGATGGCCCAAGTGCTTGGGCCCTGCACCTGGATGGGAGACCAGGAGAAGCACCTGGCTCCTGGCTTTGGATCAGCGCAGTGAACCAACGGAAAAGGAAGACCTTTCTCTGTCTCTCTCTCTCACTGTCCACTCTCTATCCACTCTGCCTGTCAAAAAAAAAAAAAAAAAAAAAAAAAAAAAAAACAAAACAAAACAGGCATGAGGTAGGCATTTAACCTAGTGGTTAAAACACCTGCATCCCACATGTGAGAATCTGAGTTCAATACCCAACTATGGCTCCAACTTCCTGTTATGCAGACCCTGGAAGGCAGTGGTGATGGATCAAACATCTGGGTTCCTGTCACCTACATGAGGGGTCAGGAATGAGTTCCTGGCTCAGCCCTGGCTGTTGTGAGCATTTGGGAATGAGCCAATGGACAGGAGTGCGCACTCTCTTGCTCGCTCGCTCTCTCTCCATCTCACAAATAAGTCAATATTTTAAAAAACCTCAGGGACAATTTCTGACATTGAAGTTCTAAGAGTGTAGATTCATCAGTAGAAAATACAAATAAAAACGTGTCTGACCTAACAGGGAGAGTGATTGGAAAAGAGGGGTGAGGATTGGAAGACTTCCTGGCTGTGTCTCCAGCTTCATGAGCACTTGGAAACCAGGGTCCAAACCCCAAGACTGGATCTTGCAGGGCTCCTCAAATATTCTTTGCTACCAGCTGGCCTGGATTCCCCCCTCATTCTCCGCCCAGTGGCCCTGCCCTGGCCTGCTGTTGTCTTTCTGCAGCCCGGCAGCCCTCTCTGCACCCCGTGGAGGGAGGCCTGGAAGCGACCACTGCTAACTGCCGTCCTGGAGCTGCCGCTGCCCCGGCTCCACTCATCAGTGCCACTCTGACTTCTGCACCTGCTGCCCTGACACCCCACTGTGCTGGGTCTCCTGGACTAACGACATTGACACTTGCCTGAACACTGCTCACTGTTCGGGCATTGTGTCCTGGATCTCTGCACTCCCCCCATGCCAGCCCCTGTGGCAAGCGTGGGGTCCAGACAGGGGACTCCTGGTGATCAGGATGAGCCGTCTCTCCCTGCTGTCCCCAGGCGGCTGAATCATAGTGCGTGCAGGCTCCACCGCTGACACTTTAGCTGTCACACGTTTTTCTGTTTTTTTTTTTTTTTCTTCTTATCTTACTTGAAATGACTGAGTTCCCACTGTCCTTGCCACAATTTTCTGAATTCTTTCTCTGTTAGAGTATCTATCATCTATCAATTGATTGATAGAGCTATTTAATCTACCTCTGCTAAAAAACTTCAAAAAGTACATGGAAAAATGGAATTAAAAATAAGCTTATTTTGGTGCAAAAATGAAATCCGTGCAGCTTTTTTATAATATTCAGTTTCCATGGATTTTTTGAATATATTATATATGGATTTAAACACTTTTGCACCAAAATAATTACATCTTTTTAATTTCTTAGACATCCCATCACAGTACAAAGACCTTAAATATCTTATGTTTTAGTTCTTTTATTATTCTACAAGCAATATGTTGTTATTTTAAATAGTGAATATTTTTCAAATTGACCTGCACATACCAAAAGAGTCTTCAAAAATTCATAGGAAATGTATATTATGAAAAACTGCACTTGGATGTCAAAAAATATTGTACTGAAATCAACTTATCTTTTAATTTGATTTTTCCATGAACTTTTTTTTTTTTTTTTTTGACAGGCAGAGTGGACAGTGAGAGAGAGAGACAGAGAGAAAGGTCTTCCTTTGCCGTTGGTTCACCCTCCAATGGCTGCCGCGACCGACGTGCTGCGGCCGGCGCACCGTGCTGATCCAATGGCAGGAGCCAGGTACTTATCCTGGTCTCCCATGGGGTGTAGGGCCCAAGGACTTGGGCCATCCTCCACTGCACTCCTGGGCCACAGCAGAGAGCTGGCCTGGAAGAGGGGCAACCGGGACAGAATCCGGCGCCCGGACCGGGACTAGAACCCGGTGTGCCGGTGCCGCAAGGCAGAGGATTAGCCTAGTGAGCCGCGGCGCTGGCCTTTATGAACTTTTTAAAGTACTCTTTAATTTGTATGTTTCTCATTAATATAACATTAGGAGCATAGTAATTTTTCCCACCATACCTGCCCTCCCACCCACTCTCCCCCCTCTCCTCCTTTTCCTGGTTAGTCCAAGTAAGAAAAAGAAAAAGAAAAAAAGGAAAGAATGGAATAGAAAAATCAAGAGAACTGATCCTCAGCAGTCTAGACAAGGGCCGTTCTATGCTACTGCTTCCCGAAGGTGGTTTTGCCTTTTTCTCCCCTCTTCCTCTTTTCCTTTCCTTCCTCCCCCTTCTTTCCTTTTAGAAACTTAATTGTCTTTAAAGAAGAACCCAAGGATGATACACCGTTTGCGAGCTCTTAGGTATAGCTATAACTTATGAGACATACCCTCCATTTAATACACTAAAAGGAAGTGATTCTTGAGAACAAGTTTTACTGTTAAGTCTCATGGTACAACCCTTCGGGGACAGAGGTCCTGCCTGGGAAGTTAGTGCACAGTGACTCTTGTTTATTAAAGAACTCTCGGATTTCTCTCTCTTTGCTTATGATTCCTTCCTGCTTCACAGATCTTTTCTCTAGAGCCAAGTTCCATCTGTGCCAGTGACAGCCTTTAGAGCTTCCGTCCGTCTAGGACTCTTGGTAGTGGGCACTGCATAGTTCATGTGAAATTGTCTTTTCCTCCTCTCGTTCTTGAAAAATAATTTCATGAGACGTACAATTCTAGATTGACAGGCATTTTTTCTGTTGAGAATTTAGCTCTTCCATTCCTTATAAGTAATCCCTCTTTCATTATAAGTGATCTCTTCTTTCATTCTGGTTGCTTTGAAGATCTGGTCTTGCTGTTCCCCAGTTTCTCTGGGGGGTGTCTTGATGTGCGTTTCTTTCTGTGGATGTTGCTTGGGAGTTACCAGACATGACTGCATTTTAAGATTGGTGTTTCTCATCGCTTGGAAATTTCTCAGTCATTATCTTTTCAAATATTATCTGAACCCCATTTTCTCTTTTCTTTCTCTTTGGACTTCCTTTTGGGCATGTTAAACCTCATTTTTCTGCTCTTTTGTAACTGTCATATTTCTACCTTTCTTGGCTGCATTTTGGGTAATTTATTCCAACTTCACCTTCTATTTTCTCTTCCATTGCATGAAATTGAGGTTTATTCATAATTTGAGAGGCAGAGAGATATTAGATAGGTAGGTAAATAGATAAGATAGAGCTCTCGCTGTTGGTTCTCTCCCCAAATGCTCACAACGGCCAGGACTGGACTGGGTTGGAAGCTGGGAGCCAGAATGAAATCCAGGTCTCATACGGAGAGGCAAGAACCAAATTACCTGAGCATCACCACTGTCCCCCAGGGTCTGCATTAGCAAGAAGCTGTAGTCAGGAACTAGAGGCAGGAATCAAACCCAGGTACCTGATATGTGATGCAGGTTTCTTAACCAGCAGGCTAAATGCCCACTCCTAAAGTTGAATTTTAAATTTCATTTATTTTCTATCTCTAGAAAGTTACTATTTTTTCAAATCTCCCTGATCATATTAATAACTTCCTGTTCCTTATCCATATATATATTTTTTTTTTTTGACAGGCAGAGTGGACAGTGAGAGAGAGAGACAGAGAGGGAAAGGTCTTCCTTTGCCGTTGGTTCACCCTCCAATGGCCGCCGCTGCAGCCGGCGCACCGCGCTGATCCGATGGCAGGAGCCAGGAGCCAGGTGCTTTTCCTGGTCTCCCATGGGGTGCAGGGCCCAAGCACCTGGGCCATCCTCCACTGCACTCCCTGGCCATAGCAGAGAGCTGGCCTGGAAGAGGGGCAACCGGGACAGAATCCGGCACCCCAACCGGGACTAGAACCCGGTGTACCGGCGCCGCAAGGTGGAGGATTAGCCTATTGAGCCACGGCGCCGGCTCCTTATCCATATTTTCAATGTCTTACTTTATTTATATAATAGGAAATGGGATTTCTGCTAGCAGCTCCTATCAGAAGCTCTCATTTCTTATTTAATTTTCCCATTTAAAAATGTTATATTACATATTACAATTAATTATTTTATTTTTCAGAATCCAATGTGTTTGGTGTAGGGATTCTAGATTTAACAAATAAAAATATAGGACACCTAGCTAAAATTGAATTCCAGATAAATAACACATTGTTTTACTGTAAGTTTGTATCATTTAATAATTAGGATATGATACTAAAAATTATTCAAAGTTTATCTGAAATTGAAACTTAACTCAATACCCTGTGTCTTACCAGAAAGCCGTAGTTCTGTGTCTGATCTAAGCTGAGTAATAAAAAATTATTTGGACCAATAGATATTCCTTCAGGAGAATTAGGTAGTGTGTGGTTATTTGTACCATTAGCTACTTCATTGTTCTGAAATAAAGGCAAATCCATGTTTTTTTAAAAAGCTTAACAAAAGAAATATACACATGGAAATAACTTGTATCTGTATCTTTTTGTAAAGTTGCCAAGTCTTTGTGTAAGAATGGCTAAAATCTAATATTCTTGCAAAATCAAACTCAGACCTAGTGAACACTGAGTTATTTTATCTCTAGTAATTGGGTAAAAGCATAGCTAAGACTTGCTCAGACACCTCAGGTCCAATAGCCTGGACAAGGCTAAATGTTTATTTAAAATAAACGATGGGGCCAACGCTGTGGCGCAGTGTGTTAACGCCCTGGCCTGAAGGGCCGGTACCCCATATAGGTGCTGGTTCTAGTCCCAGCTGTTCCACTTCTGATCCAGCTCTCTGCTGTGGCCTGGGAAAGCAGTAGAAGATGGCCCAAGTCCTTGGGCTCCTGCACCTGTGTAGGAGACCTGGAGGAAGCTCCTGGCTCCTGGCTTCGGATCGGCACATTCCGGCCACTGCGGCCATCTGGGGAGTGAACCAGTGGATAGAATAACTCTCTCTCTGCCTCTCCTCTCTGTGTAACTCTGACTTTCAAATAAAATAAATAAATCTTAAAAAAATAAAATAAAATGAATGAAACTGTAAACGCTATGTTCTAAAGCACACCCATCATTATTTCATGACCAGAGCAATCACAGCAGCCTACACAGATAGAGTTTCTCAGCAAGGCTGACCAAACCGATGTGAGCCCAAATGCAGACTTCCATCACTGGCAGCTGATTGCAACACCCAAGATCTATGGCCCAACTTAACAGTGAATAATCACTCATGAGGCATTATTTAAGGCAGATCAATTGAAAAGACAGTTTTAATAACTCATGATTATTGACTAGTAATAAAATGAAGTCATAAAATGAGAAGGCCATAGCCATCTGAAATATTCATATGATTTAGAGAGCAACAGAAACAGGAAAAATAGAAATCTCTCAGAGGCACCAAGGATGACTTTGTAAGACTTTTGCCTCATGATGTTCACTGAGAGTTTTGTCCAAAGAAACCCCCAGTCCTTGCCTTCAGTACAGAACAAATTTTAGAGCGGAGTTCGTCGTATAAAGTCCCTACCTACAGAGAGTACCTTGAAAGCTTCTAAGACCTTGTGATATGGTGTACCTGGGCAGTTAGTTGAAGTTTAGATGAACTAGAACTCTTGTACCCCTGCAAACTAATGTTTTTCTCTTTAACTGTTGGCTTCATACACCCACCTTCCCAGGTTGCACCTATCTCATCCTGGGCCAGGATGCATGCTAAGACCCTGTCCCAAGTGTATATCTGATTGAAGTACCATCCCTTACCTCATGAAAAGAGGCAGAAAGCAGGGAAGAGGTCTGTTTTCATCACGGCCCACACTTAGGGGTACCACTCTCATTTTCTCTCTTCCACGGGCAACCTCTGATTCAGTCATGACAGGTATTTCTCCTTGTAGGGCAGCAGCCCACACTCAAATCGGATGTCCTGTTCCTATTTGCTCACATTACTGGTCTGCAATTAGAATTTTTATCTCCATGTGAAAAAAGAACCTGGATTAGAAATTAATATGCCCATGTCCACGTCACTTGTTTAGGTTCTTTGATCTTGAAGTTGCTTAATTACACATAATATCTTCTTTTATCTCTTGCATTAGACTTATGACTGCCTCACTTCTAACATATAATTATCTTATTCTTGTAAAACTCCTGTGACTTCTCTTAATCTCACTCTTTTTTTTTTTTTTTTTTGACAGGCAGAGTGGACAGTGAGAGAGAGAAACAGAGAAAGGTCTTCCTTTGCCATTGGTTCACCCTCCAATGGCCGCCGCGGCTGGCGCGCTGCGGCCGGCGCGCTACGGCCGGCGCACCACGCTGATCCGATGGCAGAAGCCAGGTACTTATCCAGGTCTCCCATGGGGTGCAGGGCCCAAGCACTTGGGCCATCCTCCACTGCACTCCCTGGCCACAGCAGAGAGCTGGCCTGGAAGAGGGGCAACCGGGACAGAATCCGGCGCCCCGACTGGGACTAGAACCTGGTGTGCCGGCGCCGCAAGGCGGAGGATTAGCCTAGTGAGCCACGGCGCCGGCCAATCTCACTCTTTTTAAAAATTAATTAATTTATTTATTTGAAAGGCTGAGTTACAGAGAGGCAGAGGCAGAGAGAGAGAGAGAGAGAGAGAGAGAGAGAGAGAGAGAGGTCCTCCATCTGCTGGTTCACTTCCCAGATAGCCACAATGGCCAGAGCTATGCCTATCTGAAGCCAGGAGTCAGGAGCTTCTTCCAGGTCTCCCATATAGGTGCAAGGGCCCAAGGACTTGGGCATTGCTCACTGCTTTCCCAGGCCATAGCAGAGAGCCAAACCAGCACCCATATGGGATGCTGGCACTGCAGGCAGCAACTTTACCTGCTACGCCACAGCACCAGCCCCATTAATCGCACTCTTTGCATCTGAACTTTTGTCCACGAAGGAGCACTTATCCATGTAGTATTAGCAAGGAGGCTTAAATGTGATCCCAGAGACTATATAAAACATTCTTATTCATTCCTCATTTTTTGAAAGGCAGAGTTACAGAGTCAGGAGAGAGAGAGAGAGAGAGAGAGAGAGAGAGAGAGAGAGAAAATCTTCCACCCACTGATTCATTCCCCAGATGGCTGCAATAGCCAGTGCTGGGCTGGGCTGAGCCAGGCTGAGCCAGGCTGAAGCCAGGAGCCAGGAGCCAGGATCTTTGTTTGAGTCTCCCATGTGGGTGGCAGGAGCCCGAGCACTTGGACCATCTTTTGCTGTTTCCCAAGCCACTAGCAGGGAGCTGGATTAGAAGGGAAGCAGCCAGGATATGAAGCAGCACCCATTAGGATGCTGGCATTGCAGACTGTGGCTTTACCCACTGTGCCACAATGATGGCCCCTCATTCCTCATTTTTAAAACAGATTTATTTTACTTATTTGAAAGGCAGAGTGATAGAAAAAGAAGGAGGGGGAGGATGGAGAGAAAGATCTATCCACTGATTCACTCCCCAACTGGCTGGAATGGCTAGAGATGGGCCAGGCTGAAACCAGGAGCCTGTAACTCCGTCTGGGACTCTTGTGTGGGTGGCAGGGGACCCAAGCTCTTGGACCATCCTCCCACTGCCTTCCTAAGGGCATTAGCAAGGAGTTAGATCAGAAGTTGAGCAGAAAGAACTCTAACAGCCACACTGCCATCATTCCTCATTTTAAAAACAAAGGCACAATGACCAATAACCTCCTGTCACCTGAACAGTGGTGGGGGCAGAGGGGGTTACAACAATCTTTGGGGGACTTTCAGCTAGCAATATTAAAGATAATATAAGATATGAAGGGGCAAGTGTTGTAGAATAACCATTAAGATTCCACTTGGGGGGCTGGTGCTGTGGCAGAGCGGGTTAACGCCCTGGCCTGAAGCGTCGGCACCGGTTCGAGACCTGGCTGCTCCACTTCCAATCCAGCTCTCTGCTATGGCCTGGGAAGGCAGTAGAAGACGGCCCGGCACCGCGGCTCACTGGGCTAATCCTCCACCTGTGGTGCTGGCACACTGGGTTCTAGTCCCGGTCGGGGCACCGGATTCCGGAATCCTGTTTGCTCCTCTTCCAGGCCAGCTCTCTGCTGTGGCCAGGGAGTGCAGTGGAGGATGGCCCAAGTGCTTGGGCCCTGCACCCACATGGGAGACCAGGAGAAGCACCTGGCTCCTGGCTTGGGATCAGCGCAGCGCTGGCCATGGCAGCCATTTGGTGGGTGAACCAACGGCAAAGGAAGACCTTTCTCTCTGTCTCTCTCAGGTCCCTGGACCCCTGCACTCGCGTGGGAGACCTGGAAGAAGCTCCTGGCTCCTGGCTTCGGATTGGCGAAGCTCCGGCTGTTGTGGCCAATTGGGGAGTGAACCAGTGGATGGAAGATCTCTCTCTCTCTTTCTCTCTCTCTCTCTCTCTATCTCTCTCTCTGCCTCTCCTCTCTCTGTGTAAATCTTTAAAAAAAAATTCCATCTGGGACGGACACCCCATATCGAAGAGTCTGGGTTCCAGTTCTTGCTCTGCTCCCAGTTGGAGCCTCCTGCTAATACGCACCCTGGGAAGCAACAGCAGGTGATGGTTCCCTACATGGGAGACCCAGATGGAGTTCGCGCCTCCTGGCTTTGGCCTGGCCCAGTCCCATCTGTTGTCGGCATTTGGGAATGAACCAGTGGGTGAAAGATCTGTGTGTCTGTCTCTCCACCCATCAAATAAAATTAAAAGATAAATGAATAAAACTTTTAAAAAGATATGAATATGTTTCTGATTTTCCTGAAAATAGCCCAGGAGGGTGTTTGCACAGTGGGGGTGGGTCAGGATAAAGTCTTCCCTACAGTGTTGTTGTGCTCATAAAGGATGCCTGCCATCAAAAACATGCTGACATGGTGTATTGATTATCTGAAGCCGAAAATCACTTGAGGACCTGTAATGTAGAAAGGTCTATTGGGCCTGTCCTTTCCTACCGTTAGCAAAATAGAAGGCTTCTTAGAGGAGGCGTATCCTCCCCTCAGTTAGGCCAGAGGCTAGCCTGATGTCCAGACTGGTGACTGGGACTGCCATGAACCTCAACAAACCCTGAGAAGTCACCTGATCTCCCACGCACTTCTTATTATTTATTTATATGAGAGGCAGAGTTAGAGGCAGAGAGAGGGAGACAGAGAAAGAGGACTTCCATCCATTGGTTCACTCCCCAAATGCCCACAACAGCCAGAACTGGGCTGATCCAGAGCCAGCAACCAGGAACTTCTTCTGGGTCTCCCACATGGGTGCAGGAGCCCAAGCACTTGGGTCGTTTTCCACTGCTTTCCCAGGCTATACACAGAGAGTTGGATCGAAAGAGTAGCAGCCGGGACACAAACCAGTGACCATATGGGATGCCAGCCATGCAGGTGGATGCTTAACCTTCTGTGCCACAGCACTGCCTCCCCCCTCACTTCTACAACCCCTCCCTTCTATTTCCTAGTTGCATCCCTAGAATTCACCACTCGAGTCCAGAGATCCATTTGTTCTGTCACTCCTTCAGAAATGTGCTGTTCTTTTTCTAAAAAATCTAAAAGCATCATGCTTTAGCCATTTCTTCAGATTTAGCTGTCTTTTGCAAATCCCCATATACATATAAATCTCAACGAATTTACTCTTCATCTGGTTCCTAGATCTAGGCAATGAGCCCATACAAGAACTTAAAAAAAAAGATTTGTTTACTGGGGGCTGGCCCCATGGCATAATGGGTAAAGCAGCTGTCTACAACACCAGCATCCCATATGGGTGCTGGTTTGAGTCCCACCTGCTCCCTTCCAATCCAGTTCCCTGCTAGTGCACCTGGGAAAGCATGGGGATATAGCCCAAGTGCTTGGGCCTCTGCACCCACATGGCTCCTGGTTTCCACCTGGCTCAGTCATAGCCATTGAGGCCATTTGGGGAGAGTGATATACAGAGAAGGGAAGACAGAGAATGAAAGAGATTTTCCAAATGTCTGCAACAGCCAGAACTGGGCCAAGCTGAACTCAGGAGCCAGGAACTTCATTTGGGTCTCCCAAAGTGTGTGGTGGGGCACACGTACTTGGGCCATCTTCCACTGCTTTTGCAGGTGCTTTGGCAGGGAGCTGGATCAGAAGCTGAGCAGCTATGGGGCTGGCGCTGTGGCGCAGCAGGTTAACGCCCTGGCCTGAAGCGCTGGCATCCCATATGGGCACCCGTTCTAGTTCCGGCTGCTCCTCTTTCGATCCAGCTCTCTGCTATGGTCTGGGAAAGCAACAGAAGATGGCCCAAGTCTTTGGGCCCCTGCACCTGCGTGTGAGACCTGGAAGAAGCTCCTGGCTCCTGGTTTTGGATTGGCGCAGCTCCAGCCATTGCGGCCATCTTCCAGCGCATGGAAGATCTCTCTCTCTCTCTGCCTCTGCCTCTGCCTCTGCCTCTGCCTCTCTGTAACTCTGTCTTTAAGATAAATAAAATAAATCTTAAAAAAAAATCTGAGCAGCTAGGATTCAAATTGGTACCCCCATATGGAATGCTGGCATTACAGGCGGTAGCATAACCCCCTGCACCAAAGTGCCAGACTCTCTGTCTTTCAAAGAAATAAAAACAAATACACAATATTTTTTAAAGATTTATTTATTTATTTGAAAGTCAGAGCTACACAGAGAGAGGAGAGGCATCGAGAGAGAGAGAGAGAGAGAGAGAGAGAGAGAGAGAGAAAGAGGTCTTCCATCCGATGGTTCACTCCCCAATTGGCTACAAAGGCCAGAGCTGTGCCGATCCGAAGCCAGGAGCCAGGAGCCTCCTCCTGGTCTTCCACATGGGTACAGGGCCCCAAGGACTTGGGCCATCTTCTACTGCTTTCCCAGGCCATAGCAGAGAGCTGGACTGGAAATGGAGCAACCGGGTCTCGAACCGGCACCCACATGGGATGCCAGCGCTTCAGGCCAGGGTGTTAATCTGCTGGGCCATAGCCGTGCTCCCACAGTATTTTTAAAGAAGAAATTTTTCATCTTGCAAAACTGAAACTCTGTACTTCTTGAACAACAGGTCTCCATTTCCCCTCATCCCCCTACTGCTTCCCTTGGCAGCCACCACTCTACTTTCTATGAGTCTGCCTACTCTAGATACCTCATATAAATGAAGTCATACAGTATTTTACAGGTTTATGTCAGTTAGCACAACGTTCTCAAGAGTCACACAGATGTCAGTATTTCTTTTCTTCTTAAAAACTTCAATATTTTCATGTGTTATTATAAAGACCCATTTTAAGCTGTTTTTATATAAATAGAAATGCAGTGCTTTGAAAGCAAGAGAGGGCCAGACATTGGGCAGAGAGCAGTGAAGACGTGGCTTGGGAAGTCCAGGTCCTGCATCAGAGTGTTGGGTTGGAGTCTCGGCTCCACCACCAACTCCAGCTTCCTTTCGTGTGCACCCTGGAAGGCAGCAAGTGATGACTTGAGTACTTGGGTCCCTGCCCTCCGTGTGGAGAACCAGATTGAGCTCCTGGCTCCTGGCTTCAGCCTGGCCCAACTGTGGTTGTTATAGGCATTGTGGAGTGAACCAGTGGATGGAAAATGTCTGTCTCCGTCACTCACACCCTCTCTGCCTCTCAAATAAACAAAAAGAAAGTAATGAAAAGAGTTTTTCATAGTCAACATAAGCTGAACACATATACACATTGTAACTGTGACTACAGGACAATGAATTAAGGGAATCCTGAGATGACTTTTCATACTTGCAGTAAGGCCAGGATCGACTATTTGGAGAGGAAAGAGGCTACAACCTTGATGCCCCTCATCACAGGCAGGGTCCATGGCCTACCCAAAGGGCAATGCAGCGAGCATGTGTGGCCAACCAGGAGTGAGGTCTGCTCCAGAATCCTCCCCTCTGTCCCCTGAGGACTTCCTCTGCAACCAAGCCCGGATGGAGGATGTAACCCCAGGGTCCCCACCCAGCTGGCAAGAACACCTCTGTGGTCAGGACGATGCCAAAACCCGACAGCAGCTCCGGCATCGTGCATTAGTCTCCCTGCCCTGTTCCGTGTGTGGAAGAGGAAATTCATCCATTGCTCAGTTATGAATTACTAGATTGTCCTCTGTAGAACTGACATGTTTTACTATTTTGACAAAAATGGTCCTTTCATGTTGTTCAACCTTACTCTCTTTCCTTGGTCAAAGAGTAACTATATGGGGCCGGCTCCGTGGCTCACTTGGTTAATCCTCCACCTGTGGTGCCGGGCACCAGGTTCTAGTCCTGGTTGCTCCTCTTCCAGGCCAGCTCTCTGCTGTGGCCTGGGAGTGCAGTGGAGGATGGCCCAAGTGCTCGGGCCCTGCACCCGCATGGGAGACCAGGAGAAGCACCTGGCTCCTGGCTTCGGATCGGCGCAGCACCGGCTGTGGCAGCCATTTGGGGAGTGAACCAACGGAAGGAAGACCTTTCTCTCTGTCTCTCTCTCTCACTGTCTATAACTCTACCTGTCAAATAAATTTAAAAAAAATTTTTTTTTTATAAAGAGTAATTGTAAATGCATTCCTCTCTTATAACAGAACTCTTACCTCGGCAGTTAAGGGACCAGCAACAGATTCAAAAAGACCTAGAATGAAGCCTGGCTCTATTTCTTTGCAGATGTGTGTGTTGGGGCAGTTTTTAAACCATCCTCCCCTCTCTACCCACCTATAAAATGAAACTGAGAATAGTACCTTCATGGGAGGATTGTTGTAACGTTGGGACGAGGTAAGAGGGATAGCAGTGTAGTACCACATGTGGCATGTAATCCTCTCTCAATTAACACTGGCTCTTTCTATCAGAACAAAAAAATGGAGACGTTCCACAGATCTTGGCTTATAGAAGGTAAGGCTGTTTCCCATATGATGGTTGAACTGAGTTCCCCAACTCTTGCATGGTCAGGATGAGAAAAGTGGAACTCACAGCAGGGCATATCCAGGCCCTAACTCCTCAGGGCACACCCCAGCCGCCTGCGTGCCTTCCTTGCTGGGGTGCGGGCATGGCAGGTGGGTTGGTGCTGACTTCCACACCCCGGAGCAAAATGATGTGGCGTGGAAGGCAGGAATGACTCCGCTGCAGCTTTCGAATCTTCCATCTCTCTGAACTGGGTTCCGTCCGATATAAAATGAAATGCTCCTGGCGGGATCTAAACATCCACACGTCCCAGAGGACCCCCAGACCCTGTGCACGTCCGTGTTTGCGAGTCCGATCGCAGGGACTGTGTGGAGAGCTCTGTTCCTCACTGCTCAGCAGCAGCCTCGGGCCCTCTCGGAGGCCAGCGCGGGTGGCGGCGGGTCACGTTCGCTGAGCTTCAAGTGCTCTGTGGGCAGGGAGGGAGCTCGAGGGCACCGCACACCGTCTGTGGGAAAATGAGTTAACAGAAGTGTGTGGTTTGTATGGATTTTTTTGAAGGCCTCTTGTACTTTCTTACTGAGGCCTTCCTTGCATGCTGGCCTGGCCCCCTTATCAGTATATTGCAGGATCTTGCTGGCCTGGCTCTGATTTGGCTGCACCATACACTCACGGCATGATCCTTTGCCAGGTTCCTTGACATGTCTCTGCCTGTGTCTCTTTAGCTGTAGATTGAAGATGATAATGGAAGCTGCTCATTATAGGGTTAGGAAGATTAAATGGATATAGCCAAAGCCCTTAGGAAAGAACTAAACAGTGATTACCACTGTCGTTATTTCTTTTTCACTTACATTTTTAAAAAAGATTTATTTATCTATTTGAAAATCAGAGTTGCAGAAAGGGGAAGAGACAGAGAGAGATCCTGCATTCACTGGTTCACTCTCTAGATGGCTACAACAGCTGGGGCAAGCCAGGTTGAAACCAGGAGTCAGGAGTTTTCCTCCAGGTCTCCCAAGTGGGCGCAGGGGTGCAAGCACTTGGGCCGCCTTCTGCTGCTTTTCCCAGGCCATTAGCAGAGAGCTGGGTTGGATGTGGAGCAGCTGCGACGCAAATTGGTGCCCTTATGGGATGCCAGCATTGCAGGCAGAGGCTTCACCCACTACACCACAGCGCCAGTCCCAAACTTACATTGTTAATATGAAGATAGACTAGTCAGACCCAAATATATATACTATTTTTTGGGTCCTTTTTCTCCTGGTAAAATATCCTCTAATAAAATTTAACATTTCGATCATTTGTTAGTATACAGCTGAATGGCCTTAGGTACATCCATTCTGTGTGCAGCTGTCACCACTGCCCTTCTCTAAAACATTCCCATCCCCCGAGCCTGGAGCTCGGTGCACAGTCAACAATGCAGCCTCATTCCACTTGCCCTCAGCTCCTGGTAGCCACTGTTGTACTTTTTGTTTTTTATCAACAGACATTTGACTATGCTAGGTGCTTCACATAACTTGTATCATACAAAACTCATCCTTCTGTCATTAGCTTATTTTATCTAGCATAATGTCTTCAGAGTTCCCCCATGGTGTAACAGAATTGAACTCCTTTTTATGAATAACATTCCACTGTTTGCATATATCACATTCTGTTTATCCATTCAGCCCTCAGTGGGCATTTGGGTAGATTACTCCTGTTGGCTACTGTGTATAATGGTGCTGTGAACATTTATATGCAAACATGAGTTCCTGCTCTTGGGTATATACCCCAAGGGGGAATTTTGAGATCACATGTTTTGAGAACCCACTATGCTGTTCCCCACAGAAGTTATATCACTTTACATGCCCACTAGTAGTTTCTCCACATTCTCACCAACTCTTGTTATTTTCTTTCTTCTTCTTTTTTTTTAATAACAGCCATCCTAATGAGTGCAAAGTGTTCTCTCATTGTGGCTTAGATTTGCATTTCTCTAATTATTAGTGATGTTGAGCATCTTTCATGTGTTTATTGGCCATTTGTATATCTTTGCTTTAATAAAAATTTCAGACACACATTTCCCAATTGTTAATCCTAAGTAATATGAATGAGAATTTGTCAATCTATCAGGATGCACTGATTATCATCTACTTATGGCTACCTAATACAGTAGCCAGGATTTTGCAGAAGTAGAGTCACATTTATTATAACAAGAGCCATAAAAATACAGTTCTTGAATCCTCTGTACTTTAAATCTGTACTCTGAGCAATTTCAGACAGGGGAACCAAGGATTCCTTGCAATTAGGGCTTCTGCTCTTGACAGTAGAGAGTAATGTGGCAATTACTTGGTCCGGGATACATAAGCAGGTCTGGAGATAAGCAGAGAAAAGAATGGCCCAGAACCAAAACAGACACACTTCCCTTAGCCACAGCTGCCTTGGGGTCTCACCAGTACCTGAGGATTGGGACTACAAAGTAATTTATTTGTAAATCCACTCAGCTTATTCATCATATACGAACACACCACGGATTATATGCCAGGGGCTGGTTGGGGCTCAGTCGTGAATAAAACAAAGCCCCTGCAGACTTAGCACTTGTATTCTATTGGAGGAGGCTGAAAATAAATTGTCAAAATCCAATTATTCTATCTGGAAATCAGTACTCTGCAGGAAAGAAAAAACAGAGTCACATTTAACTATGCCTATAAATAATGACAACTCTGTGCCCAGTATAGCATTATACCTAAGCTACATCTGTACATAGCTCATCCCATAGTGTGGAGTCAATCCTTTCTGAAAACATCTTCCTCAGGTCTTTCAAAGCTCAAAGCAAAGAATGTCTACACGAATTATTGGAACTAGTCTACACTGGAACCTGAGGGTGCCAGGTGTGTGCGTCCAGCAAGTAGTCCTTTTAGAATGGAGCCTGATGTGAAAAACACTGAAGGGGAAGACATACTTTTTTTTTTAAAGATTTATTTATTTATTTGAAAGGCAGAGTTACAGAGAGGCAGAAGCAGAGAGAGAGAGAGGTCTTCCATCCCCTGACTCACTCCCCAAATGACCACAATGGCCAGAGCCATGCCCATCTGAAGCCAGTAGCCAGGAGTTTCTTCCAGATCTGCCATGAAGGTGCAGTGCCCCAAGGACTTGGGCCATCTTACACTGCTTTCCCAGATACATTAGCAGGGAGCTGGATTGGAAGTGGAGCAGCCAGGACTCGAACCAGCACCAGTATGGGATGCCGGTTCTGCAAGCCAAGGCTTTACCCACTACACCATAGCTCTGGCCACAGAAGGTATACTTCTATGTGAAAGAAAAAAGGAAGCCATCATGAAAATTAAAAAAGGTCAAGAAAATGAGAAGGCAAGGACTTAGAGAATGTCGTTGCAAAGACAACATTTGATAAAGAACTGCTATACAAAATAGGCAAAGAGCTCTTATAATCCAGTAATAAGGGCTGGTAATAAGGGCTGTTGCATAGTGAGTAAAGCTACCACCTGCGATGCCAGCATCCCATATGGGCTCAGGTTTGAGTCCCATCTGCTCCACTTCCGATCCAGCTCCCTGCTGGTAGCCTAGGAAAAACAGCAAAGGATTGCCACAGTATCTGGGCCCCTCCACCCAGTGGGAGACATGGATGAAGCTCCTGGCTCCTGGCTTTGGACTGGCTCAGTGCTGGCCGTTGCAGCCATCAGGGAATAAAACCAGCAGATGGAAGATCTCTCTCTCTCTCTCACTCTCTCTCTCTCTCTCTCTTTCTCTCTCTCTCTGTAACTTTGACTTTCAAATAAATCTTTTAAAAAATTCAATAATAAGGAAATGAGCAATCTGATAAGAAAATGTTCAAAAGACCTGAACAAACACCTCACCAAAGATATGCAATTGGCAAATAAACATATGAAAGAGGCTGTAATATGTCACTAGAGAATTGCATATTAAAAGAAGGAGAGGGAGGGCACTGTGGCATAAACAGGTAAAGCTGTTGCCTGCAGTGCTGGCATCCCATATGGGCGCCGGTTTGAGTCCCAGCTGCTCCACTTCCAATCCAGCTCTCTGCTATGGCCTGGGAAGGCAGCAGAAGATGGCTCAAGTCCTTGGATCCCTGTATGCCACGGGAGACCCGGAGGAAGCTCCTGGCTCCTGGCTTTGGATCAGCACAGCTCCAGCCAATTAGAATGGACACCTATTAGAATGGACAAAATTCAAAGTTGACAACGCCAAATGCTGACAAGGTTGCGTAACAACAGGAATTCATATCCATTGCTGGTAGGAGAATGGAAGTTAGTTAAACATATTCTACCATATGATCCAGCAATCACACTCATTGGTTTTTACACAAATAAAGTGAAAACATATGGCCACACAAAAACCTGCACAAGTTGTATTCATAATTGCCAAAACTTGGATACAACTGAAATGCCCTTCAGGAGGTGAGTGGATAAATCAACTGGTACATCCAGACAGTGGAATATTATTGAGTGCTAAAAAGAAGTGTGCTTTCAAGCCATGAAAAGACATGGAAGAAACTTAAATGCATACTCCTTAGTGGTAGAAGCCAATCTGGAAAGGCTATTTACTCATGATTCCAACTGTCTGGCACTCTGGGAGAGGCAAAACATGGAGACACTAAAATTGTTAGTGGTTGCCAGGGGTCGGGGTGAGGAAAGGCTGAACTGCAGAACACAGAGGATTCTTAGGGCAGTGAAACTGTCTGCAGATGTGGCAGTTGGCGGGTGCCTGTCATTATACATGTGCCCATAGAATGTACAGCACCAAGGGTAGACCCTCAGGTAAATCATGGGCTTTGGGTGGAAATGTTGTATCAGTGCAGCAGGTGTATCAGGTGTAACAAGTGTACCCTTCTGATGGGGACAGGAACCTGTGTGTATGCAGAGCCTGGGGCTTATGAGGACTCGCCATTCAACTTTTTCATGAATCTAAAACTACTCTAAAAATGAAGTTTATAAAAACAAAGTAACGGCACAGCACCTCATTTCCTGGCCAGCACCTGAGGTTTATGAGGATTCCATGGGTAGAACACTTGAGCTGTTCAGAGAAAAGCACTCCTGCATATACTGATGAGGATCTTAGAGAGGCGAACGACAATGTGACGGAACTAGTGGCAGTGGCCATCACACAGTGACTGGCACACAGAGACACTGCTCTAAAAGCTTTACGTTAAGTCCTCCCCAACAATGCCACGAGGTAGATACATAGTAATTATCTGAATTAAAAATTCATTGATGAGCATGTACAGATACTGAGTAACAACATACTGTGTTGCTGAGGGTTTGGGGAAACTGGTTCTGCCATACCTAGTTGGTAATCGGGCAACTTGTCAGCACTTGTGCAGAAGGCGTTGTAACAAAATCTAATGAACCTTTCACACCCTTGGACCTATCGATTCTGGTTCTAAGAATGTATCTTGCAGGCACAGTCACACCTAATTACAAAGGACATGTGTGTAAGGATATCCATTGTAGCACTCTTCATAGCAGGCAAAAACAATACACAGAGTGTCTAAAAGAACAACTGGCAATACCAAACGCTAGTGAGCACGCATCTCCTGCTGCGGGGCAGACGAGGTATTAAGGTCACTTGAGAAAGCAGTTTGCAACAGCTCAACAGTGAAACATACAAGTACACGTAACACACTACCCAGCAATCCCACTTGGAGAAACACAAATCTTGTTTACTCAGGAGAAATAGAAACTTATGTCCACATGAAAACCAGTGACCAATAATAGCAGATTTCTTCATAATCACCCCAAACAACCCAGTGCCTTACCTGGTGAATGAACACCGTGGAATATCACTTAGCAACAAAAAAGGAGTCAGCCGCTGCCACGCACAACAAGAATAAAGCAAACTGTAGACCCAGACACCAGGCAGGAATCCAAGCTGAGCCCCACCTTTGAGTTACCCCAGCTCGGTCCGAAGACCTTTGAGTGAAGAAGCTACCGGATACCTTCAGTGCGCAGCTAGTGCGACCCAGCTCAGGCCCCCAGCACCACGGTGCAGACACAAGCCTTTGCCCAATCCTGTCTGAATTCCTGACCCACAGCATTTGCACGCATCATATAGTACCTCACACCACGGTGACAGGTGTGGTGTGATACCCAGCAGTGGGTAAATGCACACAGAACAAACAACGCGACAGCAGATACCTGAGCACTCAGGTACTAGTAACTGGATTTGGAAATTTTTTCTTTTTTGTATATTCTAATTTATAGATAGGCCAAACAACATTTTACAAACAATCTCAAAAATAATACTTTTATTCCGACTGTTTCCTGGAAGCTTTCCCTACTCCTTACCCAACTCCAAACTAAGATTGGAAAAACACTAAAATCAATCTTGGATTACATAAGTGACTGCAAGAGTTAGGATTTTCACTTACATTAAAGTTATTTTCTTTTATTTTAGATCCCAAATAACATTTATTTTTCAAATTTTTAAAAATACCAAATTATTAAAGTAGGTGATTCCTATGACTTATACAGCAAGAAAAAATTATAAAGATATATTTGGCATAGTAAATACCACCAATTAATTATGCAAACAAGTTACTACAAGCTCAAATTATATGAAGAATGTGTACAAGCTTGTAAGCTGACTTTAATTACTGTCTGAACTGCCCCAAAGGGGGAATTAGTGGATCAAGCTTGGAGCAAGAGCTTGGTAGGCTTTTTTTTTAATACTTAAAAATAACTTACCCTTGTTACGTACATAACAACTTAAAGATCACTTTTACATGTTCTGTCACAATTAAGCCTCACAACAACACAGGTGCACGCATTATAAATGACTTCTTAGAGACTTTAGAGAGTTGCCCAAGGTCACGCAGTAGCAAGTGAATGGCAGGAAACCAAAGTCAAGTAATCTGAGCTAGAGGAGGGAAATGCTTTGCATCAGGCACTCCCATCCCTCTTTGCACAGCACCTCCAGATGTAAGAATCCACCCAGGGTGAGAAGGAACGTTTCCTGCCCCTGCCCATGTAGGCTGAAATGTAAAGGCCATGTGTCGCATTTCAGCCAGGGTCTCAGTAAAAGCAGTAGAGAACCACTCTCAATTAAGCAGGATAGGAAATCTGTGGAGAAGAAATTGGGCACCTGATAGAATCTTTGGGAAACCATAAAGCAGACCTGGAACTGTTCAGGTTATGCATCCCTAATCTGAAATCCAAAATGCTCCCAAATCCAAAAGCTTTCGAATGCCAACATGATTCCACAAGTGGGAAACCCCACCCTCAGGCAAAATGCAGGTGCATTGAAAATACTGTATACCATTACCCTCCATCTAGGTGTATAGGGTGTCTAAAACATAGTGAATTTCATTTTTAGTTCTTGGGTGTCATTCCCAAGACATCTCATTTGGTATATGCAAGTATTCCAAAATGCAAAAAAAAAAAAAAATGGAACACAAAACACTTCCAGTCCCAAGCATTTTGGATGAGGGATATCCAGCCTATATTCAGATTGGTGCAAGGAAGTTACCACTGGAGTTGCCACTTGGCACAACCAAGTTGCACCCTGCCCACCAACACTGGTCACAGCAATGCACCAAGGACACTGCTTCTGTGCCTCTAAACAGCTGCCAGCTATACTCCTCTTTGTGGCATCATTTTCATTTCCAGGTCTTGGACTATGTTCTCATTGACAGGCTTGATATCATTATACCTGCACTCTCTTTTTGTGAAAACATTGCCCAGCGTACTTTTACTTCTCAGCTTCCCTTACAATTGTGTGAATCAGCTTTGGCTGCGTAACAAGTAACTTTAACACTAGATGGCTTCAAACAAAATGTGGCATACTTGAAGATGCACCACTCAAATCCCTCCTGGATAGAGGACTCACTGCTGGGCAACAAGAAGTATAGTTAGCTGGCAATTTTTGCACTAGGTCATTCTCATCTCAAGGGAGTCCCTAGCCAAGAACTGAGAATTGCAGTGGTACAAAGGCCTAGCCGCTTCCACCCCATGCAGGGCTCCTGGGTGGAGGTTAAGACACACTAACACAGAAGAGAGCACCTTGACATGCGCAAACACAGAAGCAGCAGCAAGGTCTCTGACCTTCTCCCACCCTTCTCCCCTGAAGCAGGTCACAAAAGAATTCTTTGACCTTCTTCCAAAGCAGGTCTTAGGACCCTACACCTAGAGGAAACAAACATCATCTCTGAAGACATAGAACACAGGAAAGAATCTGAACAAGCAGACTTTGCCAGTCTATTACTATTGATTGTACCACCTTTGCCCACTCATACTTCTCTACAACTCTCCACTTCTTCATCAAATCAAGCATAAAAATATATTTCCCCGCTTCTTTGGGTCCTCATTTACAAAGTTTTCTGTGTCCCATTTTTTAAAAAATGTATCCATGTCTCTTATTTATCTGTCTTTTGTTATATGTGTTTCAGCCATGAACCTAGTGATGGGAGAGAAGATACTGCTTTTTCTCCGTATGTCCTCTAAAGGACAGTCTTCTTGCTGGGCTGACAGAGACTTGTCAGGAACATGATGTGCTGACGGTGCCCCTAGCCTAACCCTGTCTTCTTCCTTTTTCCCTTCATGCTACTTGGCATTCCTAACTCCATGTCAGCATCTCACTGTTCCACGGGTCGGCAATGTGGGCTGGGCTCAGCTGGGCTGGCTCATCTCTGCTCCACATAGTCTCTCATCATCCAGCAGGCTAATTGGACTTGTTCACTTGTCCATGTGACAGTAGGGAAAGATTCCAAGGGAGAAAGCAGGAGCCCTCTTAAAAATCTAGGCTCTGAACTGCCACAACATCACCTCTGCCACATTCTAGCAGGGAAAACACACACACACACACACACACACACACACACAGGTCCAGGCAGATTCTAGAAGGGAGAACCAGACTCAATAGGAGAAGCTGCAAAGTCACACTGAAAAGGGGTTGGATACAGGGCAGAATGAAGGAGTGTGGCCAATCTGCCAACTGCTACATTAGGTGCAGTCATTGGATCTAATTGTCACTGAGTGAAATGTTAATTTATGAGCCTGGGTCTTCAGACTCTTCCCTCTTCCCTGGAATCCATCTGTTTATATGAAGCAAGTGATGACAATGTAGAACAATGCTTTCAAAAGAACACAGGTGGCCCTGTGGCTCAGTGGGTTAAAGCCAAAGCCTGCAGAGCTAGCATCCCACATGGGTGCTGGTTCAAGTCCTGCTGCTCCACTTCTGATCCAGTTCCCTGCTAATGCGCCTAGGAAAGAAGTGGAAGATGGCCCAAGTCCTTGGGCTCCTGTACTCACGTGGGAGGCATGGAGGAAGTTCCTGGCCCTTGGCTGTTGCGGCTAACTGGGAAGTGGACCAGAAGATGAAAGATCTGTCTCTCCTTTTCTCTCTCTCTGTAACCCTGCCTGTCAAATAAATAAATAAATAAATCTTAAAAAAAAAAAAAAAAAAAAAGAACCTGGGTCAGACTCTGTTATAATACCTTGGCATTACCTTAACAAATGTATATGAAACTGTTGTAGATACTGAAACAGGAAGGAGGGAGTAAAAATGTTTAAAAGGAGTTTTATTATTTTTTATTTATGTGAGAGACAGATAGGTGGGCAGAGACCCCATCCACTGGTTCACTCCCCAAATGCCTGTAATAGCTGGGTCTAGGCCAGGGCCAAAGCCAGGAGGCAGGAACACAATCCAGGCCTCCTAGATGGGTAGCAGGAACTAAGCTACTTGAGCTGTAACCAGGACTCAAATGCAGGTAATCCAGTGTGGGATGTAGGCGTCTTAACTGCGAGGCTGAATGTCTGCTCCTAAGGAAGAATTCTAGAAAACTGTCCGTATGTGTTATGTAACGCTGTGCCTTTATTTTTTCCGAGTAACCTCCAGTCAAGGTCTTCATCACTTTTCAGTGCAGATTTTGGCTTATTTTTTGTTCCCAGAAATGTCAATATACTGAGTTGGATCTTAAGGAAGCATGGGAGAATTCAACACAGCCTGTTTGCATGTGGGTTATGGAATTATTACTCCATTTTCAGCCAGGGAAATTGAAGTTACGTAGCAGATAAGTAATGAAAAGAGCATTTCAATCCTTACTGACCAGACCACAAGCCTATTTCCCACCTAAACAGTGATTAGGTTCACTTTTCCTTTGAGCCAAATGAATACAGGAGAGGTTTTATTCCCTGTCTTGTTATCTTTAGAGAGAGTAGGGAAGCCCCCCACTTTATCCAGGCAGCAGTCCCTTAGGATGCAATCCAGAAATGTGGCAGGAGCCTAAGACCAATATTCTCTTTGGAGAAAGAAAGGCAAGAGTTCAGCCAAGTCATGCTTACTACCGGCTCATCTGAAATCTTGATTAAGTTGATGAGGGGACAGCTGGGCTGATGCCATCTATGCAGAATGATAGAAGTGGCACATGCTTCAGCCAGAACTCAAAAGAAGAATGGTAACAGCTTTAAAATTTGCAAAATGTTGCAGTATGCTGTACCAGGGGCTTCTTTTCTGGCCAAATTTGTGTTACATTTAACAGTATTTGCATATCCTTTCAAAAGATATATGGTATACATACACAAAGGATTATATAAACTATATAACATTTTATAACTGTATTACTAGGCTGAGATTTTGGTATTTTATTTTCTTCTGCAATTGAGAAAAAAATCTAATGCCTGACACTAAATTTCGCTTTCAAGTCCCAAATAACAGTTTTAAATCTTGGGGCCTACAGAACAACAGATTAAAAAAGAAATTTATGTGCATAATTAACTACATAACTGATTACACTTGCCTGAATAAACACTTGATTAGTGTAGTCTTCCTTGAGTACGAGTTTCTAAGCAGCAGTACATTTGGTGAATTGAAACAGGAATAAATAATAAGAAATTTACTGACAGTTAAATTAAAATAAGCTTTTGCAAAACATCTTCATATAATTCAAAACTATACTCACAGAGGTAATTCTTTTATATATGTCATGCAAAACATTAAAGTAATAATGCTTCCATAAAGCAGTTCTCCTAGGCATATACTGAAGTTAGTGTTGACTGAAACTTAAAGCTGGGAAATATCTTGAAGCTTGTACAATAGATAGTACAGCTCATCATATTCATGATGAAGAAACTGAAACTCAGAAAGAACTATTGAGAAATCTAGGATTATTATTTTTCTTGCCAACCCTTATAATCTTATCATCCTATCTTTAGTGTTTTTATTTAAATTTCTTAACCAGTTACTGAAATAAAGAGGAGAAATGAATTCTAGAGGCAGAAATGGATCTCAGAAACATAAAATAATTCCCTACATCATGAAAGAATATTTAATACAAAACTCTTTTCACTTGCAAGTTTTTATCTCTGCCTGGCACACAGCAAATTCTCAAAAATGAATAAATTCCTCCAGGCAGAAGAAAAAAATAAAAATATTTCAATCCTCCCAGACTATGGTTTCATTGTAGAAAGTACTTTGTCTCCACTTCCCCTGGTCAATTCCATTATCCCTCAAGTCTCAGTCTCAAAGTCACTCCCTTAAGGAAGCTACTGCGCGCCCCTCGCCACCCACACACACCCGGTCCCCAACCCCAAAACTAAGGCAGTTGAAGTGCACTGGTTCTTCACAGCATGGGTCACAATTCCATCTTAATTGTGTCCATGTATATATCCATCATGCATTGCTTCATGATGATGTCATTTCTGAGAAATGTGCCGTCAGGCAATTGTGTTACTGTGGGAACATTGTAGAGTGTCCTCACACAAACCTAGATGGTGTACACCCGAGGCTGTCTGTATACCATTGTAAATGCTGCTTGAGGTCGACTAGAACATTTTTATGTAGTACACGATTGTGTTCAATGTGACTCTTTCCCATTAAACCAAAAGTGTCTTAAGATCAAGCATCCATGGCTGGTGCCACGGCTCAATAGACTAATTCTCCGCCTGTGGCGCCAGCACCCCAGGTTCTAGTTCCAGTTGGGGCACCGGATTCTGTCCCAGTTGCCCCCTCTTCCAGTCCAGCTCTTTGCTGTGGCCAGGGAGTGCAGTGGAGGATGGCACAGGTCCTTGGGTCCTGCGCCTGGATGGGAGACCAGGAGAAGCACCTGGCTCCTGGCTTCGGATCAGCGCGGTACGCCGGCCGCAGCGGCCATTGGGGGGTGAACCAACGGCAAAGGAAGACCTTTCTCTCTGTCTCTCTCACTGTCCACTCTGCCTGTCCAAAAAAAAAAAAAAAAATCAAGCATCCTGTCTTCAGCTGTATCTCTAATACCTGACCTAGCATTGCCCCAATAGAGTTTCTTCCTTTCCTTTCCTTTCCTTTCCTTTCCTTTCCTTTCCTTTCCTTTCCTTTCCTTTCCTTTCCTTTCCTTTCCTTTCCTTCCTTTCTTTTTTGATTTATTTATTTGAAAGAGTTACAGAGAAAGAGGGAGAGACAGAGAGAAAGAGAGAGAGAAGGAGAGAGAGAGAGAGAAAGATCCTCCATCCACTGGTTCACTTCCCAAGTGGCCGCAAGGGCCAGGGCTGAGCCAGGCCAAAGCCGGGAGCTTCATCCAGGTGTCTCACATGCGTGCAGGGGCCCAAACACTTGGGCCATCTCCTGTTGCTTTCCCAGGCCATTAGCAGAGAGCTGGATGGGAATCAGAGCAGCTGGGCCCTGAATGGGCACCCATATGGAATGCTGGTGTCACCAGCGGTGGCTTTAACCTGCTAGACCACAGTGCCTTCCCCTCCCTTCGACCCCCAGTAAGGTTTCTATAAACATTTGTGGAACTTATGAAAAAATTAGTGAGTGAATGAACAAAGTACAAGCAAACAGCCCAATGCAAACATCACATTTGGATAGACCTACAGAACAATATATCATTTGTCTTACCTTGAAGACTTTAAAAGGAAACATGCAAAGTGATTTTTAAAAAGTCACAATGGAAATCTGAAATACAGAGTTTCGCATTAGGGATGAACACAGCCAGAATTGTAGCAAGGGAATAAAATGATTTTATGGCAACATATTCAGAAAAATATGGCTCTCTTAGGACATTTTAAAAAATACTTGTGTTTCCCACAGGGACAAGAGCAGGTCCCTTTCAGGCAAGCACAGCAATGGTGAGTAAGTAACATCTTGTGTGAGAACACACTCAATGCGTGCAAAGACAATCTCAGGACAGGTGTTTAGCCAGTTAAGACAACACTTCCCATGTTGGAGTTCCAAGATTTGGTGTCCAGTTTTGGCTCCTGACTACAGATTCCCACTGATGCAGAACCTTGGAAAGTGGTGGTGATGGCTCAAGTCGCTGGGTTCCTGCCACCCCACATAGGAGATTGAATCCTCAGCACTTGACCTCAACCAGTTATGGGCATTTGGAGAGTGAACCAGTGGATCTCCTCTGTCCCTGTCTTCACATCTCTCAAACAAATAAATGCTAAAAATTTTAAAAAGGAGAAAATCTTAGGTGCATTTTTCTTCATCCTCTATGTTGATAATTTATATACAGAGATCAAAGAGGGTTAAGAAAAGCCTAACTATAATTTTAAAGTCAGTCTTTAAAGCATGAAGGCAAACTGTTGCTGAAAAACCTCTATAGCTATTCAATTGACTTATTGGTTGACCCTCCAAAATGAATTCAACTCATGACTGTATCTATAATAAGTGAGACAAGAAATAGGAAACAGCTTTTCAAAATGCAGCCAAAAGCTTCAAAAGTAAAAAGGGAGCTCTAAACCCAAAATTAAAGGCTTTGACAGTTAACAAAACAAAACTGACTATTCTTTCATGAATTACAAAAATAAACAAAAGGAAGCAGCTCACAATGGTTTATATACACTGTTTAACACCGACCTTGAAATTGGAAGAATAGAGATCAAGGACAGGAAATTTATATGGAGTGAAGGTTTTCTCATCAAAGCTCAAAGCAGACTCATTATATCAAGGCTTCTAGATGCAAGGATCAAAGAGAGAATCCCCAAATAAACAAGGTTTAGGGGACTCATTGCTTCATCAAAATGAGTGGATTGGAGAACATGTATTTTAAAAAGGGGGCTGGAAGTTGGCCCAGCAGTTAAGATGCATGCATCCCATGCAGGAGTACCTGGGTTCAATACCCTGCTCAACTCCTGGCTAATGTGCACCTGGGAGGCAGCGGTTGATGGCTCAAGTAATTGGGTTCCTGCCACCTATGTGGGAGACCCAGATTGAGTTCCTGGATCCCAGCTTCAGCCTGACCCAGACTCAGCTATTGAGGGCAGTTGGGGATGAACCAGTGCATGGGAGTTCTCTCTCTCTCTCTCTCTCTCTCTCTCTCTCAGTCTCTCTGCATCACAAATTAATTAATTAATTTTTAGAAGGTGAAGATGCTGGGACAATCTACTGAAGAATGATATAATGAAAAATGTTTGTTTCTCAGTGCTTAAGGTACTTGCTATGATGAATTAAGAGAGAAAAGAAAGCAAAACAGAAACACCTGACAACCAGGAAAAATAAACCAGATTTAATGACTAGTCATCATGCTCTACCCTGATTCATATGATATTTGCAGAGCTTCTTGACTTACATTTCACACAACCCCTTGGATGAAGATATCGATTTAGCCAGCACCGCGGCTCACTTGGCTAATCCTCCGCCTTGCGGCGCCGGCACACCGGGTTCTAGTCCCGGTCGGGGCACCGGATTCTGTCCCAGTTGCCCCTCTTCCAGGCCAGCTCTCTGCTGTGGCCAGGGAGTGCAGTGGAGGATGGCCCAAGTGCTTGGGCCCTGCACCCCATGGGAGACCAGGATAAGTACCTGGCTCCTGCCATCAGATCAGCGCGGTGCGCTGGCCGCAGCACGCCAGCCACGGCAGCCATTGGAGGGTGAACCAACGGCAAAGGGAAGACCTTTCTCTCTCTCTCTCTCTCTCTCTCTCTCACACACACTGTCCACTCTGCCTGTCAAAAAAAAAAAAAGATATCAATTTAGAAAAGATTCAGCTTTTTCATAGTCTGTATGTTCTCTCAAATGCTCTGCAAGACATCAATGATTTACAGACACCCTGGAAGTAGCAAAAAAGAGAATCCTTTATTATTTAACATGTCTTTTTAAAAATATTTATTTATTTATTTGAAAGGCAGAGTGACAGAGAAAGATGGAGAGGTAGAAAGAGAAAGATCTTCCATCAGTCCCTTGGTTCACTCCCAAGGGGCTGCCATCGTTGAGGCTGAGCCAGGCCAGAGCCAGGAGCCAGGAACCAGGAACTCTATCCAAGTCTCCCATTGGATTTCAAGTATTTGGGACTCAAGTATTTGGGTTATCTTCCTGCTGTCTGTCCAGGTGCATTAGCAGGAAGTTGGATCAGAAACAGAGCAGCTGTGCTGATACAGGGTGCTGGTGTCTCAAGCAGCAGCTAGACCCACTATGCCACAGCACTGGTCTCAGAAAAGAACTTCAAACAGATATTTATTTATTTGAAAGAGTTAGAGAGAAGGAGAGACACAGAGAGATCTTCCATCTGCTGGTTCATTCCTCAAATGGCCAAAATGTCCTGGCCCTGCCAGGCCGAAGTCTGGACCAGGAGCTTCATCCAGATCTCCTACAAGGATGGTAGGGCCCAGGCAATTGGGCCATCTTTCACTGCTTTCCCAGGAACAATAGCAGAAAGCTGGATTGGAAGTGGAGCAGCTGGGACTCGAACCTGCACCCATATGGGATGCCGTCATCACAGACAGTGGCTTAACCCACCATGCCACAACACTGGCCCCAAAAGAGAACTTTTTAAAAAAGAGAATTTTACCTTTTTAAAAAACATTCAAATTGAGAATCCCCATACCTAATACTTTGGATTCAGAAAACAGAACTATGTCCAGAGATAAATCAGTGGTTTCATTAGAAATTGTTTGGGAATTTAAAATGCTAACACCCTGGACCACTCTCTGAGCAGCCTCCCAAATGTCAGGGTGATGTTGTCACTGGGTATCCATATAATCAATAGACAAACCAGGGTGATGAACTGAGGTTTTCAGAAAGCTGATTTAATTGGGTGTAAAAGATCATCCTATCCTCTAAGATCATTTTCTTCCCGCACATTTGTGTATGTGTGTGTGTGTGCATGTGTGTGTGTACAACAAGGGAGAGAATGGATGGATTGTCATTGTTTTTGTTTGGATGCCTTTGTGTACAAGTTATTGAAGAGTGGCTTAAACAATGAAGGTACTTATCATTTCACATGTGGGAAGTCCACAAGTTCCCTTTCATCTCCGCATGGTGTAATCCCCAGCATGTTGGCTTGTCCTCTACAGCTGACTTGCCACGTGGTCCCAGAATGGCTGCAACAGTTCAGTGTCACATGAAGATAATAACATGCAAAAGTAGAAAGCCAACAGACTGGTTTACCATGAAACCAAAGAGCCTTAGACCGACCGCTCACTTACACAAGCTCCTTCCAAGGCTCTGGCTTGGGGCAGGGAAAACCCTAGCAATGCATCACCTGGCCGTTTATGTTTGTACACTGTGGAAAAACAAAATAATTGTGTAACTTTTTTTCCTAAAGAAGGCACTCAAATTGTATGAACTTCAAATCCCACAACCTGGATCTTCCCCTGAAGAGCACTTTTTACTCATGGGTCTATTTACTTATTTATGAGAGAGAGAGAGAGAGAGAGAGAGAGAGAGAGAGAGAGAGCTCCCATACACTGGTTCATTCCCCAAAACCTACAACAGCTGGGCCAGGCCAAAGACAGGAGCCAGGAACTCCATCTAAGTCTCCTACGTAGGTAGCAAGAACCCAACCACTTGACACATCACCTGCTGCCTCCCGGGGTGCACATTAGCAGAAAGCCTGGAATCCATAGCAGAGCTGAGAATAAACTCAGGCACTCCAACAGACTCTTGACCATTCTGAGAAGCATCTTAGCCATTGCACCAAACACCTGCCCCCAGTGCCTGTCTTTCTAAGAGAAAGAAAACCTTCCCCAGAATCGCTGCCTTATATCTCATGGCTAAAACAAAACCAGACTCACTCCTAAATAAGCCATTGGCAAGGGAGCTGGACTTCACCTCTGCCCACAGGAAAGGAGCCCAGCTTAGCCTGAGTTGCTGGCTTCCTGACCCCTAAACACAGTTGGGATTCTGTAAATAAGGAACAAGAGCATAGGAATTTAATACACTACCAATAGTCCCGTGTTTGGCCTCAAATCCCTTTTTAACTTCACTAATCCATGAAATTAAAAACTCTGAGAACTTCCAGGCAAATCAATGCAATGAGTGACCATAATTAATATCCTTTAAGGGAGATTTTCCAGGTCAGTGTGCTCCAAGTGGTCCCCAACTGTCCCAGGTCTGGGTACCCAGAAGTAGACCTGAGAGGGGACTGATGGGTTACTTATTGAGTGGAAGGAGGCGCGGGGAGAAGCATGGCAGGATGGACAGGAGCAAAACCAAACACAACCACAGTTGAAGCTGGAGTCTCAGTCCAAGTCTGGCTCGTGCTGCATTCAAGCTGATTGCACAGAGAGCTGGAGGGTGTGTCCCTCACCACGCCAGAGCTAATCCCACCTTGAGACAAGAGGTCTGAGCTTTATTTCCCCTGTCAGGCAGTCATTGGTTGGACAGGATGGAGTGGCTAGCGATTGCCCAGGTACCACCAGCAATTCTCTAGGGAAGGGTTCAGCTGTGCCTGATTTGTAGCACACACAGCCGCTGCGGGAGGGGTCCAGCAGCCCAGGAGAGGCTGCCTGGGTGAGACGCTAGCAGTGTCCAATATTCTGTCCTGCTATAAAGTGGTTCTCTGGCAGTTGGGTTCAGCAGAGAAAGTGATGCAACAGCTTTCGTCTCACAGATAGAGCTGGTATGCTGAGCAAGCTGGACTCGTGCCATAATCATAAAGCAACGTAATTCTGCAAAGCAATGTAATTCTGCCGCTCACTGCCCCATCAAAACCGCCACACGGGGCTGGTTCTTTCTGTGCCTCGGAATCACACTCAGGCAGTCTCGTGATTCTTCTGATCAGGCCCAGGAAATACAAATCCCTACTATGATTCCACATTTAGTCGAAAGTGGAGCGTCTAGTCTTAAATACTCCCCTCTGTCCTACCTGCTAACCATGTCTGACCCTAAGGCCGGCTGGGGAGTGGATAGGAGTAAGGGGCAAGGAGGGCAGGAAACTTCTCCCTGGCTTACCTAAGATGGACTTGAGGAGTCAGTTCTGGGAGATGTCTTTGTTTTAAATAGGCTAGACCTCACTGATAAGGTGATTGTTTGTTTTTAGTTATTTGAAAGGCAGAGGAAAGGACAGAGAGCTTCTATCCCCTGATTCATTCCTCAAATGCTTGCCACAGCCCAAGACTGGGGGCTAAAGCCAGGGACCAGGTACTCATTCCAAACCTCTCCCATGGGTGGCAGGAACCCACATACTTGAGCCATCACCTGCTGCCCCTCACGATGTGCTTTAGCAGGAAGCTGGGATTGGGAACAGAGCCAGGATTCAAAACCAGGGTCCCAATATGGGGTGCAGGTATCCCAAGTTGTGTCCTAACCGCCGTGCCAATAGCCCACCCTGGTTCTATTGATTCTTTTTTTTTTTATAGGCAGAGTTAGACAGTAAGAGAGAGAAAGAGAGAGAGAGGTCTTCCTTGCGTTGGTTCACCCCCTAAATGGCCACTACGGCTGGAGCTACAAGGATCGAAGCCAGGAGCCAGGTGTTTCTTCCTGGTCTCCCATGCGGGTGCAGGGCCCAAGCACCTGGGCCATCCTCCACTGCCCTCCCGGGCCACAGCAGAGAGCTGGACTGGAAGAGGAGCAACCAGGACTAGAACCTGGCACCCATATGGGATGCCGGCGCCACAGGTGAGGATTAACCAAGTGAGCCACGGCGCCGGCCCTATTGATTTTTGAATATGTGAACCTTTATACATGATGGTCTCAGAGAAATGTATTCTTTAAAACCTCAAGCAGGAGCGGGCATCGTGGAGCAGCTGGCTAAGCTGCCGTTAAGGACATCCGCACCGCATGTCAGAATGCAGGTTCAAGTCCTGGCTGCTCTGCTTCCGATCCTCTTCCTGCTACTGCACCTGGGAAGACAACGAATCACAGTCCAAGTACTTGGGTCCCTACCACCCGTGTAGGAGACCCACATGGAATTCCTGGCTCCTGCCTTCCTCCTGGGTGTTGTAGCCATTTGGGGAGTGAACCAGTAGATGAAAGATATCCTCTCTCTCTGTATGTTATTCTGCCTTTCAAATAAATAAATATTTTTTTTAAAAAAAGATTAAAGCCTCAAGCAAAACCAATAAACTGTCACGCAAATATTTTAAAATATGAGATGTATTTGTATAATTAAATGCAATGTCCCTATGAAACCATCTCAAGCACAATAATCACTGCATTTTAGGGAAAGCAGCTCACATTTAATTGTGATTTTTTTTGAAATCGCACAAGTGTTTTGACATCTGCCCACCCCCAACACACATATTTCTCTTAAAGTTACAGGAAAATACTAACCAATCACAGGTTTTATGGGTTGAAGAAATTCACCCGTTCAGCTCCTATTTGCAGCTCCCGATAGTCCTCTGAAATAGCAGAGACAGCCGACAACGGCTAACAGTAAATTCCCACCCTCCAGAACTGAAAAGCTCAGGTTTCAGCTGCTGATCCAGCTCCCTACTAACACTTGGGGAAGCTGCAGAAGATGTCCTTTGGCCCCTGCCACCCACATGGAAGACTGGGAAGAAGCTATAATAATGTTAATATAATAACAATAACAATGAAGCAAAGTGCAGGTCCCCTGGCACTCTGTGTTGCATTTGGCCAGAGCTGCTACTTCCCCACAGCTGGGGAACTTCAAATGTATCAGTGAAAAAAGTTGTGTCCCCTTCAAAGGGAGAAAGAAAACCACTCCTCAAAACCCAACAGATCTGGCCGAAAGGTCTTTCTTCCACCCGTCCCATCTCTTCAGGCTCATTTTTAATTTATTTGTTTATTTGGTTTTTGCAGTGGAGCAAGAGAGATCAAACCCTGACCTGAGTTACAAGAAACAAGACAGTGATGGCTATAAAGGGAGTGACCAGGAACAACTGAGGTTCTCCTTTTACCTCTCACACGCAATGTGTGTGCTTCACGGAAAAACTACAGAAATAACTCCACGAAACACAACAGCCAGAATTACAAAATCCCTTCATCTCAGCGGGGTCGAAGGCAGGAAGGAGAGGTGGGAGGCCCAACAGCACAGGGAGAATGCAAAGTAGTCAAACCAGTCCAGGCTCGGGGGCTGGCAAATACTAGAAAGCAGCTGCAGAAAACCCGTGGTCCTCTCAGACTCACGGAGGTGTTAAAAATCTACACACTGGTGTCAGGAAGGGTCTGCTTTCTGTGCACACGAGGCAAAAATTCCAGTTCCTCAGAGAGATGGCAATATGCAGCGGGCCCTTGGCAGACTGGCCCCTGCCTTCCCCAGTAGGGAGGTGATCAGAGAAAGAGCTGCCGTGGCCTCCTTCTGATCCCACCCATCCGCTCTGATGGCGGGCGACTCAGGGGCCTGCAGCAGCTTGGCAGGTGACAGATGTGGCGAAGGGAACTTCTCTGCAGAGGTTGGGCTGCTCAAGGCACACTGCGGGTAGCCCGTTTTGTGGAAGTCTGCTGCCTCACCAAGGAGAAGAGGTGCCACTGGGAAAGAAATGCTTTTCCAGAGGTCTTTGCTTCATGAGCGCTGATAATGAATACAGGAAAGAGAATGGAGAAGAGGCACGCACCGGGAATGTATGAGCACTGCGCTGCTGTGAGAAAAGCCAAGGGTGAGCCAAACCCAAAGCGGCAAGGCCAGTTGCTTTCCATGTTTGACAACTGCTGGTGCATTTCAATTCGTTTATTGAACCAACGATATTGAAAGCACTACAGGGAGTAGAGAAGGGACACACGCAGGTGACTAACCAGCTGACCAACGAGATGGATGGGAAAGAGACTCACGGACATCCTCTAGGTGAAGCAAAGAGCCTGCAGCCGGAGGTTGAAGAGCATCTCTGCTCCCACGAGGGAAGGGGTGACCTCAAATGCCAGGTCAGCTATATCCCGAAACCAAACGGCATTCACAGCTTTGCTGAGCACAAGCATGGGGAGCACCGAACCCAGAGAGCACTGAAAATTGACGCAAGGAAGAATTCCAGCCGTGACCAAACATCTCTGCACCGTGATGGATCACCGATGATGAGGCTGTTACTGACTGAAGCACACGATGAAGCAGGAGGAGACCGAACCAGGACGCTTCACTGCTCCTAGCAAGCACTGGGAAAGTCTCCTAACAGCACGTGGCTCACTGTCTCGCTTCTGTTCTGTACTCTGGGCCAGGACACTGCTTGCCCTTCTTCCACACTGCTCTTCTCTCTTGTTGGATTTGAGCAGCTAGCTTTGCGATGGTACAGATACCCCAGATGGAGTCTTTGATACCCTCTGACAAGGGCCCAGAGCCAGCTCTTCACCACCCAAACGATCAGCTACACAGAGGAAAAAGAAATGCCCTGCAATCTCTCATAACGAAGGACCCCGCACCTTGGCTGTTGTGGCTTGGCCCAGACCCTCACCCACTGCAGGTTGCTCAGCTCCTCCACACCTGGTACCCGCTCTGCCAGAAAGCTCCCAGGGCTGGAGCCACTGAGCCCGCCCTGGGCATGCCCAGGCACATGGGCAGCTGGGAAGTGAGAATCGCCGCATTCTTAAAGTTGGAAACATGATACTAGGATGACTTCCGTCAGTTTGTTTCAGCTTACATACCATTAACGTGGCATAATTTATCCTAGAGGGCATATTTTCATATCATTTAAATAGTAATTTTACATGTTGAGGATGCATTTTTGAAATGACTCTGTCACATTTTATGTGCAAATCACAAAAATGAAACAAGAACTTAAAAGTGGTTCATTGAAGTGCAAATGTAGTAACGTACATGGTAATATAAATACTAACATTGAGAACAACGCCACAATCATGTAAAGTGAACAAGAAACTGAAATAAATATAGAATGGGAGTAAATGTGTGTCTTCCAGTTTCCCACGAATAACCAAAGATGAAACGTTGAACGGGAACCACGATGAGTCTTCGAGATTGAATGTTACTATCCGCTTCTGTCCCTCTAGCTCTCACTGTGTTGTCTGCTACAAAGTGCTGTCCAACAATAGTCTGGAACCACCAAATCCTTTGTGAAATAGTCAGACAAAGCGTAGCATGAGGCAATCATCCATTCTATTCCAGAACAAACAGAAGATACCGTCATCCAATATGAAAGCAATGAAATTTGCTACTAGACTAAGACAATGATCATCACTCATCCTTATGAGTCTTAAAAAGTAGGTACATGTCATGGTATTGCAAAGCAAATGATAAGAATCATATTCAGAGGGAAAAGACAAAGTTCTGGGCAAAAATCCTTGCATATATCAATAACTTTATTGTAGAACACAGATGGAATTGGATATGCATATGACTTTGGCTGCCCAAAGTTATGTAAGTCATAATATTAACAGGAAAAAGTATGCTAAGATCAGCCCTAACAAAGCACCAGTTAGATATGTAGCAGGAACAGTCTTGGGGCCAGCATGGTGGCATAGCAGGTAAAGCCTCCTATGCTGGCATCCCATATGGGCATCGGTTTGTGTCCTGGCTGCTCCACTTCCAATCCAGCTTCCTGCTAATGGCCTGGGAAAGCAGTGAAAAATGGCCCAAGCATTTGGGCCCCTACAACCCACTTGGGAGAACCAGATGAAGTTCCTGGCTCCTGGCTTTGGCCTGGCCCAGCACCGGCTTTTGTGGCCATCTGGAGAGTGAACCAGCGGATGGAAGATATTTCTGTCTATCTCTGTCTTTCCCTCTCTCTCTATAACTGACTTTCAAAATAAATAATTTTTAGAAAGAACAGAGACAATAGTAGCCACATAAAAGAGGCTGTATTTGAGTTCTGAACACACTGTGCTTTAAAAAAAAAAAAAGATTTATTTATTTTATTTGAAAGAGTTACACACAGAAAGAAGGAGAGGTGGTGGCAGTGGGGAGAGGTCTTCCATCTGGTTCACTCCCCATTTGGCCGCAATGGCCGGAGCTGCGCTGATCCAAAGCCAGGAGCCTCCTCTGGGTCACCCACTCGAACCAGCACCCACATGGGATGCCAGCACTGCAGGCGACAGCTTTACCCGCTATGCCACTGCACCAGTTCCCACACTGTGCTTTTACTACACTGATCTCATTCTATCCTCTTGCTCTTGCTTATGTGTGAACTCCAACTCCTACAAGAGAAAACTGGCCACGAAAATCCAATTTTAGTATTAGAAATACCTTGCTCACATAGTGTATCTCACTAGTATTTTTTTAAATAACATGGGGCATCAAAAGGCTCATGGAAATGCACATTATCTTTTTTATTTTAAGATTTATTTATTTTATTTGAAAGATAGAGTTACAGAGGAAGCAACAGAGGGAGATTGATCTTCCATCTACTGGTTCACTCCCCAAATGGCCGCAATGGCTGGGGCTGAGCCAGGCCAAAGCCAGAGGCCAGGAGCTTCTTCCTAGTCTCCCACATGGGTGCAGGGGCCCAAGCACTTGAGCCATCTTCTGCTGCTTTCCCAGAGGCATTAGCAGGGAGCTGGATTGGAAGTAGAACAGCCAGGACACAAACCTGGGTTATAAGGGATGCCCGTGCTGCAGGCTGTGGTTTAACTCCCAGCAGCACAGCACTGACCTTACACATTATCCTTTAATTCAATTTTTCCATAAAGTTTTTGAAGCCCCCTGTATATCAAAAGCCCTGTTCTTTGTTCAGATTCCCCGGAAAACAGAGGATAAAGTCTGGTGATGTTGTGAGAAAAGAAAACCCAGCGCGAGTGAATCAGAGAAGCAGAGGGTCAGGATAAAGAGATGTGTGCCTGTGATGGCCACCGCTTCCTCGGGAGCCACAACAAAAACCCAACAGGTCCCCTGCCAGCTGCCTGTGCTCCGGCATTCGAAAGCCCCCGACAGACCTCAGAGCTCAGTCCATGGGACGGAGAAAGGAGAGGGCACCTTCCCTGCCCCTGTCTTCAGTCTCCTGTTTCCTACTGTCGTTTTGTCCTGTGCACCTCTAGGTTGCATTATTTAGCCCTGTGATGGTTAACTTGGTGTGACAGCATGGCTGGACCACAGTGCCCAAGGATTTGATCAAGCACCATTCTATGAAAGGTTTTTTTGATAGGGGTGTGGGTTATGGGATGATATTAACATTTAAATCAAAAAAGTTGAGTACGGTATATCAGCCTCCATAAAGCTGGTGGGCTTCATCCAATTGAAGCCTTGAGTAGAACAAATGACTGACACCCCCCCGGCCAAGTCAGAGCGGGTCAGCAGCAGATGGCCTTTGGATTGGAACTGAAACTCCCCCTGAGTCTCCAGCCTGCTGGTCTGTGCCACCAGATTCTGGACTTTTAACAAGTGTCCTTAAGCACATGAGCCAATTCTTTAAAATAAATCTCTCAAAAGATGCCCACAGAGAGCGATAGATACACTCACAGATGTAGGTAGAGCCAGAGATACACGTATCTTAGGTGGGGCCTGTGTCTCTGGAGATCCCTGATCAGTACAAGCCCCTTTGACAACCCCTTGGGAAGGGAGATCCCCACCCCATGGTGCCGTGTTTATCCACGTCCAGCAGTGACAGGAAGAGCAGGACGCCCAGGCACGTGGGTTGTTGACCTGATCACAGGATGGCAGCAGGGGAGTGATGCTGCATGTCTAGCAAGGGGCTGGATAGGCCCAGGGAGCAGAACCACGTGGGCCCCCTGGGGAAGTGGAGACTTTGGCTGTAACCAAGGTAGAGTAAACGGATACACGCTCAGAGTAGCATCCGGAGAAATCTCCGGAAGAACGCAGGGTGTCTAAAGCCCCGCTGAAGCCAACGTCAGGAGCTCTCTGCATTGTGTATGCTGAGGGTTCATCAGGATTTCTTCAGAAGACTGAACTGTGTACAGATGTGTCATCACTAGGAACTTAAATTATCACCAACGCTTGATGATTTCTCAGGCATCTAGGCTATAAATCAGGAATATATTATTCAGTATATTATAAACCATATCCAATGGCTACAACAGCGAACCAGTGATTTCCAGAGTCCACTATGACCAAACAATGAGTTAAGAATCCACTCACGGCTGGCGCCGTGGCTCACTTGGTTAATCCTCCACCTGCGTCGCCGGAATCCCATATGGGCACTGAGTTTTAGACCCGGTTGCTCCTCTTCCAGGCCAGCTCTCTGCTGTGGCCTGGGAGTGCAGTGGAGGATGGCCCAAGTGCTTGGGCCCCTGCACCCGCATGGGAGACCAGGAGGAAGCACCTGGCTCCTGGCTTCGGATGTGTGTAGTTCTAACTGTAGCAGCCGTTTGGGGGGTGAACCAACAGAAGGAAGACCTTTTTGTCTCTCTCTTTCACTGTCTATCTGTCAAAAAAAAAAAAAAAAAAGGAATCCACTCACCCTCTCTCCTAACCCTACACATTCAGACCCCCAGCGTTCAAGTGCGATGTGCTACAGTCTGCATCTGGTGGAGCACTGAAACTGTGCTTCTGCAATAACAACTCCAAACGTTGTGGCTGAAAACAGTGCTTAGAACCTTGTGATTTGGACAGCTTGTCTCTGAGCCGCTTGGTGTTGGCTAGGATGGCCGCACCTGGGTGGACTCCCTCAGCGCAGTCTCCTTCGCATGCCAGCGGTTGGTGCTGGCCATGGCCTGGGAGCACAGGGGGCTGTCCACTGAGACATCTGGTTCTCCACATGGTCAGCTTGAAGTTTCTCAGAACATGGAATCCGGTTTCCAAAAAGGGGCATTTCAATAGGGAAAACAGGAAGCTGCAAGGCTGCTTATGGCTGCACAGAGAGCAGAGGCCCACCCAGATTTCTAGGAATAGAAGAAAGATCTGTGCCACCTGGTATTACTCCCCTGTTGCATGGCGGGAAAGGGATTTTGTAGAAGTCATTAAGCTTAGTAATCAATGACCTGACAATAGAGATACTACCTAAATGGGTTGACCTAATTCCATGAGTCCTTATAAGGACGGATCTTCTGCAGACGGCACCAGAAGGGTCGAGTCAGGGGCCTTTGAGGGGTGTGTGTGTGTGAGTGAGAGAGAGAGAGAGAGAGAGAGAGAGAGAGAGAGAGAGAGAGATTGATTCTCCACTACTGTAATAAGGCAGGAGACACGAGGTGGGGCCTGAGAGTGGCCTGTAGCAGCTAAGCACAGTCTCTGGCCAACAGCTGGCAAGACGGTGGGGAGGGGGGACCTTAGTCTCCACCCGGAAGGAAATGAATTCCTCCAGCATCCCACGGGGGCTCAGCAACAGAGCTTTCCATGGTGAACCTCTAGGTGAGGATGCAGCTGGTGTTTTATTTCAACCTTGTGAGGCCCTCAGCTGAGGGCCAAGCTAAAGCAAGCAGGCCTGTTGACACGTGGAAACTGCGATATAATCAGTGCGTGTGGACTTTTTAAAAGTTTTTTATTATTTATATATTTGAAAGGCAGAGAGCAAGAAACAGAGAGATGTGGAGAAAGAGATCTTCCATCCTCTCGTTCATGCTACAGCTGCCTACAACAGCCTGGGCGGGGCCAGGCCAAAGCTGGAAGCCTAGAATTCCACTGGGCCTCCCAGATGGGTGGCAGGGACCCAAGTACGTGAGCCATCACTGGCTGCCTCCCAGGGTGCACGATAGCAGGCAGCTGGATCAGAAGCAGAGCAAGGACTGAAATCCAGGCACTCTGCCGAGAGCTCTTCCCGAGGCCTCATCAACAGCCTGCCCATAGTGGATTATTTGAAGACATGGTTTGTAGTCATTGTTTGGCCACTGCAGAAAACTGATCCACAGGGGATGGAGGATGTAGCAGGAGCTTGCTGCAAGTGACTGTGGGGTGGGAGATGGTCTTGTTTGAATCTATCAGTCGTTGTCAACCCGAATAATACCCAGAATTATCTGAAAGAAAAACCAACACCTACAGCTATTCTCAGCACCCTGTGACTGCGATTTTGGGTTTTCTAACTGAGGAGAAATAAACAGTGATAAGAAAGGAAACAAATACAGATCAAGTTCTCCATTTTCACAGTGGCTTGACAAAAATTACATCCATTGTAGCATCTCTCTTAAAAACCCGAATCGGCTACCATAATTTTTAGTATTATTTCATTAGCAAACAATCTTTCAAAAAGTTTTCTACCTAAAAGTTTCAGTCCATACATGTGCCAAACATTGACAAGGGGTCCAAGGCAACCTAAAGTGTGAGAAAGGCTGCCCTGGGCTCTTCTGTGAAACAATCCCAGGGCCAGTGGTTTCAGCTCCTATTATGAGCTGTAAGACTTAGACATCAACTCACTGTTGAGGGTTCTCAAGGCAG